>NC_090702.1:8100510-8713110 GCF_040954835.1 Lepisosteus oculatus
AAGTGCAAACATATGATGGTTGAATTTGAAATTTCCTTCAGATATGGTGAATTACAGTAATTGCTCTTGAGGAGATGAGTAACAGACCTTCCCTACCCCATTGCAGCAGTAATACGGCATTGTTTTGACAGCAGTTCTAGAAACAAAAATCCAACCTAAATGAATACTTCGTCCCTCCCTCTCTTACTTGTCAGGGAGATGGAGCAGCTTTTGGCACGCTGGTATTTTTAGCCCCAAGTCATGTCCATCAGTTTGACAGCCTAACGATTCCATGATATTCAATACGGTAGCGATGAGTCAGAGCATCTCGGTCCCTTTGTGAGTCAGGCTGAAGAGACTACACTAGAGAGAGAGGACAGAAGGCAGGGTGTAGCGGATGGATTAAGATCCAGAAATAGAAAGAAGGCTGTGCCTCCCATTCTGTAACCACCTAATGACCAATCCATTAAGTAGAATATATTCTATAGACTACTGCTTAGCTCTAATGTGCAAATCAGAATACTAACATTTAAAAAAAATGCTATAATTCATTTTAAGAATTACAAAATGGACACCACAGCTTTGTTTTTGTATTCAGGTTCAAGATAAATATTCAATCTATATAAGCATGGTTTGTTTTTTTGCCTGAGTATTATCAAATTAAATTATTACAGGCATTGGAGGATTCAGAATGTGAGAGAACATACTGTAAGAAATCTGCCTTCCAGGATGCAATTGTAGTGATTGGACCAGTACTAGAGCTGTTTGTATTGAATACACAATGCAATCTTATGAGTGACTCATACGTGCCTTTCATTTAGTTCCTTATTTATAGCTAACCCATTTATATCTGTCTAGCTTTCTAGTGATCCGAGTTCTTGATCAAGCAGGACTTTCGGAACATAAAAATACTTCCTACCATCTGCAGGAGAAAAGAACGTGAAGATTAAATGGGAAAGGTCACTGAGAAGAAGGACCTATGACTAATTATTCCAAGCAAACATTGGCCTGCATTAACTAGTGTGATAGAGCATGCCGGTATCTTCAAGCTGTGCATAGATCAGGTAGATGAAATAAGTGAAACAAGTAATGGATTGATTACATACTGAAGACGTGGGCTGAAGAAAGCCAAACATACTCATATTAAAAGTTTCTATCTGTGTGTAGATAGTAGAAGCCCCCTTTCTTTGCTCATGACTCCCTTCATGGCAATTGTGGATGCTCGTGGTCCTAATTTCAGTCACAGAACATTTCGTATTTCTGTTAGCTACTCTCCACATATTCTTATTTATTTATGAATTTGGGTGGACTGCGGTCCTCCACGGCCACAATAGAAAAAAACTCAGATCTCTGAGGACAAAGCAGAGGGATACAAAGAAAGCAGTTATGATGCTGATAATCACAACTTGTAAATTAGTAAAAGAGAACTAATAAGCCCATGAAAATATGATCTACAGCAGTTGTCTTTGATAACAGTCATATGCAATATGCTTATAGAACTACAAAGTATGGATACTTGCATCTGGCTGTAACTGCCAGCTTTGTTCCTGATATTCGACAAAAATAAATGTCATCAAGGGTCATTTAATCACTTAGCTTAATATCTGGAACATGTATTTGTTCAGGGATCATCTAGCTGTTGTCAGTACAAACACAGGAATACTTCTGTGTTGGAGATGCATGCAGAGAAAACTAATCATACATGGGGGAATAAGGAGTATTTACAATTGAACATGAAAATCAAATGTTTTCTTAAGTGTTGATTTGACATTCCTGGGGTGTGTGGCAGCTCCGTGTCGGGGAATTATGCATCCTTCTTCCCACCTCAAAAATCATTTGGAAGAAGGAAGGAAAGGAAGAGAAACCAAAAAGGGAAGAGTGAAAAAGCGATCTTATTCTGTCACTCAGTTCAAAGACAGATGGAACAGAATGTAGATAAAGAGAAGGATAAAATTAGAAGCGAATGAAAAATGGGAAGAGAAGCAGACTTTTTTTTTTCTTTCAACCTCCCTCCCCAATGAAGATGGCAAGCCAATAAAATCTCTGTCAGGAGGGAGTGGAGAGAATAATGAAGCTGTCAGCGCTTGTCCCTAGGAGCCTCAGTATTAGAGCCATGCAGCCTCTTCCTGTTACTATTTCCGTATCTGCTACCTTCTCTATTGCGCCATTTTTAAAAGAGATTAAAAACTGAAATTAAAAAATTCAAATAAAAACGCAAGGGAGAAAATGAGAGACAAGATGAGCAGGAGGGAAATCTAAAATCCTGGCAGGACAGAGAGCTAAGGACCGCAAAAGGAGACAAGACAATGTGGACAGAGAGCAAGCATGGGGCATGAGAGAGAGAATTGCGATAAGGAGGGACAGTGGGCTTTGATCATTAACACTTTGAAAGCAAGTTCAGTAAGAAAAAGCAAGGAAAAATATGTTATTGAAGAAGCAAATATAAAATCTTTCAGAAGAGGTAATATTAACACAGTTTAACAAATTGGGAAATACATTCAATAAATAGTATTTCTGAGGAGTGTGCCTTCAGTGTGCTCTGAAAGTGTGCCTGATACACTTAACGTAAATTTTAAATCCATTTAATTGAATATTATGCAGGTGATTAGAATCTCTCCCACTGATCATTTTCAATTTTACTTTAAAACAAAAAAGTCAGAAAAAAAGTGATACATGTAGTGTGCAAAAAAAGCTATTTTACCATTACTGTTTTTTTCACAGTATTCATACGTGCTAAATACTGTATAGGAAGGAGTGATTATGAAGTTTTATTATTAGCAATACTGATGTCACTTAGCTTGTTAATAATATTGGACAAACAGGCAAACAATATGTGACAGGTTGTCTCTTACTATGATTTTAAAGAAATAAGATTGAGTAATTTTCTGAAGCACCTTTAAATATATATCCCATCTCTTTTTTACAGGACATTGTTCTGTTTATTCAACTTATATTCTTGCTTGCATTATCTCAGATATTTCTAGGTCTGCTGTTTGGAGGCTCAGATTGCCAACTCAGTGACGGAGTGGAACGAATTAGATCTGAAACTGAACTTCCTGTTGAATTCTCCCCATCACAACATACTGGATTGCAGATCGCAAGACATTTGCATTTTTATAAATCCTTTATTACTGCCATTTGAATCTCTGCATTTTGCACATAGAGACAAAGGATTAAATAATATACCTGGGGGTAGCTCACATTCATACTAAATCACTTTGTCTTGGTTACTCACTTGACCTTTAAGAACTTTTTGATTCATTGAGCCCAACACAGCTAACATTTGTGTTGTTTCTTCGTGTAACGTGTGGAGATTACCAGTGAGAAACGATGTTCCATGTGGAGGGATGGTGGGCACGGGAAATGAAAAAAAGAAAGGGAGAGGAGGAACAGAATGAAACTCACAAGTGATTTCTGGGAAAGGGGATGAGGCTGGGGGTGGGGTGGCAGCGCTGCCCATGACGCAGGCTGTGACGTTTCCGATACAGCACCGAAAGACCCTGCTGTCAGCAGGCCCGAGCACACAATCGTACTCCCAAGCACCTTTCTCTGTCTCAGCTGCTCTGGCTTGCAAATAACCTGTCCAGCAGCAGATGATTTATAAACTTGCCAAGTTTTTTTTTTCTTATGTTATTTTTGGGCCAATTATTTTCACGTGCAATTCTCTTGCTGCTTGCTGTGTCAAAACAGTGGAACCTCGTCAGCTGCTTGAATAAATGCTTCGGTAATGCTGTGGTTTTAATTTTTACAACAACTGCATTGACGCCAATATTGTGTCGTGGCATTCCAGGAGGACAGTAGAACACTTTTCTCAGCCATGTGGTAAAAGGTCTTGGCAGTAGAACATGATTAGCATTTGTTTTAAGGAAGTTGTTTGCAACCATGACAGTTCCTAATATTCAGTATACAGTATATAAACACACTATATAATGCTTGTTCAATGCCAAGGACAGCACAGAATATTTTTCAAATATTCAAAAGCCTTAAGAAAAAATCTACAGTATGTATATGTATGATTAGATTAGTGAGTTTTATTAAAATCATCTTCTCTATAAAAAATCCTTTGTGATAGTCCTTTTCAAATAGTTTAAGCATTCTGATTTGTTTCTTAAAGACTCAGTCTGCAAGAATTTCTTGCAACACAATTGTGCCAATGTTTGGGGTAGGCAAATGAAGAGATAGCCACATGCTTCTAAAATAAAAAATGGCTAATTATCTTAATTCTTTCTCTACATTTGGAGAAATTAAACGAGACTGTGTTTCCTAAAACAGATGAGGGGGGTGGCTCAGTCCTTCAGGTAGACTTAAGAAAAACAATTTGTAATAAAAGCATCTCTGACTGGAAGAGCAATTTTGATGGTGACTGCCCGCATCGATGGCGTTTCCTTTTGATACTTTGTCTCTAGCTTTGCTGCACGGTGACATTTGAGGTTCTCAGTACAGGACATGCTCTGTCCCTTGAAGGGAAAAATCCCTTGAAACACAGTCCTCTTATGTGTGTTCAAAGGGTGATTAAAAGAATTTACAACACCTAGCTCCGTGTTTTCGAGATTAAATTGTCTTTTCCTGAAGAATGGTGTGACAGGGAAGTTGAATGCCAAGAATATTCCTTTGATTGATGACTTCCTCCGTGTTTAATTTCACACCATTGCTTGATGTGCTTCTGTACTGTACATGTAGTGTTTTCTAAATACTACAAGGCAGAGTCAATTTGTCATGAAGCAGATGTGACTTAAAAGAAGAAGTAACAAAAAAGAAGAGTGGGCTAGCAAAATGGCCTAGTGTTAAAGCTGGGAGAGGATTAGCTTTACGAGCATTGATAGTGTTTGTGCATATACAGTACTATATACAATATTTGTTTTATTCACAAGATGGCCTGACTCTTGTATAAATATTATAGGAACACCAGTTTTTCCAACCATTTTTGTGCATGGTTGTTGACATTTAGTGTGACTTTCAAACAAACCATTAACTTTGCTTAATAAATGGCTTCCTCAAATTAGAGCAAATAGGGGTTCAGAAAACTACAGTATAATATTACTCCTTTCTCTGTGTGGAGAAAGAAAGGAACTGCAAATGCCCCCCGATATGCACCTCCTCATGTGTGAAGAAAGGCTTGGCCTGGACATGCGTGGTCGCTCTAGAACTGGCTCATTCATTTGTATTCATTATGTAACTAATGATGACAGCAGCAGATTTTAGTTTACAGAACTAAAGTTTACAGAAACATTTTGTCTGCTTACTTAGAACAGAATGCTTCCATACACATCGGATGGTGCTTTCCCATGTAGCATGACAGTGACCCAAAATACAGTATGTAGACAATGCAACCAAGGAGTACTTCAGGAGAACAAAGTGTGACTTGGCCAAGTCAATCTCCAGATTTATATGCAGTTAATGTGCTGAAGAAAAAAATGTCCAAATATCCCTAAACATAACTACCACAAGCCATTTGTTTGGTGAAAAGGTTTGACAAAGCATCTTATATGATTACACAAAAGGTTTCTTGAGCTCAATTGGTCATAAAATTTAAACAGTTGTGGGCTCAAATGAATATGCCACTAAATACTGAATTTTACTCTGAGATTTACTTAAAATGAATATGTCCCAAAACATATGGTCACTTAAAATCTTGGATTGAATGCAAAGTATGTTCTTGTATTAAAATGATTAGTTGTAAGTATGGAATTACATGAAAGTAAAACCTATTTTGTATTTAGCATTGAAATTAATCTGATGATGACAAATGCTGTACAAATTGCTTGAGTGGAAAACAAAAAAATAAGTAACAGTTTTGACTTTTCTGCCCCAAAACATTTGTAACTGTACATGGCTAGTATTTTTGCTAAAAATGTGATTTTCATAAGCCCTTCATTAAGGTTCCTGTCCAGATGTGAAGAACAGGTAGCTTGTTTATTACCAATTTATTTTTTTTCCATGAACGAATTGGAGTTATTGATGACATCAAAATGTACCGCCGCCTGGTAATCTTATCCAAACTCCTGCAATTTTTAGTTTATACCCTAACTTTTTTATTCTGCCAGCACTGGCATCTTTTCCTTTTTGTAAATCATCTCGAAGTGGGGTAAACTGACAGTGTGAGAGCACCAGCCCCCTTTGCAGCAGCTTGTGACACAGCACCGAAACCGATGAATATAATTCTGAGAAGGCTGGAGCAGTTTCCTCCTGCCTTATATTTTGGCATCTCCATCTCAGCCACCTACTCTCTGTGCCTTTGCCTGTGGCTTTTATATGTATGCTTTTCTCCCTCCCTTCCCCTCCTCCTCTCCTTTCTTTCCTCTCCAGCTTCCATTGTGCTGCAGAATACTTAAAAATCCTTTTACCATCCGCAGCATGGAAGTCAAAGAATTTCCAAACGCAGACCACCTGATTTCCCTGCCAGCTCAAGTTAACATCATGTAGAACCAGCTCCTCTTCCATTACTTCTGAACTCCTGTCTGTTCATCGGCATCATCCCCAGCAGCAGTAACACACCATAACGTATCTTCTGACTTTTTATTTTTCATCTGTCAAACCTGGCTTTCTACTCTACATAACCTCCAGGTGAGGCTGCCCGACATCAGATTAAGAGAGCACTGCAAAGTCTGGTTGAGCAGCTTGTGGTGATTTACCTTTCTCAACTCTGTGAACTAAGAATTGTTTGCCCTGCTCTTAACCGGTGCTCCTGGGACTTAGTTCCAAAGGTAAAACTGACAAGTTGATCATGTACTGTATATCAGGGGGATACTATATTCCCCACAATACATATCAGAAAGCTGTTCGCGGCACAAAGGAATTGTTTGAATTATCATCATCTTTGCAACACAAACAGCACGGCTTAAATTATGCCATTATTTACTATTTCACCTCAGTATCAAAAAACAGTAGTTTGAGTTTACTTATAATTAGTACATGTATCACCATGTCTATGGGTGTAAGAGAAGTATAAGTTCACTTGTAAAACTGCCTGATGTCTTCTGTGTCAACTATTAACTAAAAAACATAATACAAATACTACTACTAATAATAATAATAAAAAATTAATTAAATTAATAATAATGTATGGGATAAATACTATCAAATAATTAATGTTAAATTGATACAGTATATAATAATGTTTTTTTAGAAAACAAGACACGAGGCAAAATTAATTATATAATTGAACATGCCTCAGACAAGATAATAAAATAAAGACAAGCGTTTACAGTTTGGAGCCAAATTCACTGCTTTTCATTTGTGTTTGTCTTCAGCTGAGCATGTAAGCTTCCAAAGTTTAAAATCTAAAAAAAAAAGTTATTAAAGTTGCTTTGTAAATGCATGCACATCTAACAGTAGCACAAGATGGATGTTATGCATGCTGGTATAGTTGATTATCTTGTGACATTTGCAAATTGTACCAAAATAGGAAGTCTAGCAAACACAGCAGAAAATGCAATGGAAATTCAAAAAGATTTATATAAAGAATTCAAGAATGGGCAAACACCTGGCAGAT
Organism: Lepisosteus oculatus; assembly: GCF_040954835.1. NCBI lineage: Eukaryota > Metazoa > Chordata > Actinopteri > Semionotiformes > Lepisosteidae > Lepisosteus > Lepisosteus oculatus. The sequence goes on from NC_090702.1 coordinate 8,107,982, forward strand.
GACGTTCAATGTAAACAAGTGCAGAGCCTTATGTTGCAAAACATAAACTATAAATAAAAAAACGGGAAGCACTTCAGTTTAAGAAGCGGCTGGGTGTTTTTGCTGACACAATATCAACTAGACATTTTGGGAGAGAAATTAAAAAGCAAACAGTTCTAGAATATATAGTTAAAGGTGTAGAATTTGAATAAAGGGATGTTATGCTAAAACTATATAATGCATTAAGTATCTGAAAGATATCTCTGGGGAGTTTTATCAGCGTGCATTGGTTACAAGGGAAAAAGTTAAGGCTTATTCCACTCTGGGAAAAAATAAAAAGGAGAAACACAACATATCAGCTGATGATCATTCTTCAGGTGTATGAAGGAGAACATACAATAAGAGCCAATATGTGTGGAATCCAGTATGGAATTAACCTTTACTTGTTCAAACACATAAATAAGACCTTATTTAGAACATTGTGAACAGTTTTTGTCATCATGTTAAAAAATGGATTGCTCCTTTGGAATCACTCCAAAGTAGAGCAGAAGAGGATCCAAAGACATTCCCATGTTTTAAGGAATGTCTTACACTCACAGACCAAAGCAGTAGAACCTTTTTAGTGCACGAAATGGGAAGACTTCAGGGGAACCTGATTCAAGCTTACAAAATCTTCAGAATCACCAGTGAATCACAAACAAAAGGACACAGGCAGAAACTACATACAGTAAAAGTACATTAAAACCCCTGAGAACAGAAGGCATTGTTTTGTACACAAAGGTTTTTTGAGGGTCTGAAAAGAGCACACCAGCCATGTTGCTAAGTTGATATCCTGGCTGTTTTTTTAAGAAGCAACCAATTGGCTTGGATGTGCTACCATCCTCTTGTGTGCTACCATCCTGGAATACCATCCCCTTGTTTGTAATCTTTATATGATTTTATATGTAGGAAACAACATGATTAAATAAGGACGAGGTCCCATGAAATTATCTGAAAGTCTTCCAATGTTACTTAATTTACTCATGGTCTTCTCAAATAGACTATGACATTTTGTACATGAACTGTCTGATTACTATGAAAAATAAAAGGAAAGTCAGAATGGAATTTAGAAAGGTATTTATGACCAACAGTATTATTATTCTGCCTTTTCTACAATATTCACAAATACAAAATTAAACATTTTTAGAATTAATATAAAAGATACAGAAAGCTGGTTGCAGACTGGATGAATATCAGCTGGAATCCATCTCACATTTAATTGACTACTGCAAATGAGTAATGGAAGAATGAAAGGATGCTGACATACTGTATACTGTAGACAACATGTAATATTATATCATTGACAGACAATAATGTTATGAAAAAATGAATTAAACAACCTTATCTGATGCTAATCTATGTATTATATTGTAAAGAAAGAAGCATTGGATACTTTGTGGTGAGAAGTAGAAAGAAAATATAATACATCAACTCTTTTTCAAGTCGCAATGTGCAGGAAATGCACACTGATGCATCTTCCCTCTTGAACCGCTTTAGATATTATTATCATTATTATTCACTAAATACTTTGAATGAGATGTTCAATACAGATATTCAATACAGATGTTCAATAACAAGATCATTCTTTAATGACTTTAATGACTTTCCTTGTTACTGCTGAGACCATCTCCTCAGACGCTGAATCACTGAACTGTTCAGTATAGTGTTTGAATGCAGTCAAGAAGGTGTATGTTTAAGGTCTGGTGCAGCAGTATATTTAGTCTCAAGCAGAGACTATGAACTTAACCAGACATCAACAGTTAAAATGAACAGTGAAATATGAACAAGTGGTCACTATGGTAACTATGTTGAAGTTCATTTAATTATTAGAACAGGAGGGACTTCTTAAGGGTTTCATTGGTATGGTCATGTTGGTGAAATTGATACCCTGGCGTCTTTCAAGAAATGACTGGATGACATCCTTGACTCAATAACCTACTAACAAACCAGCTACATGGGCTGGAAGGCCACCTCTTTGTACCCTTATGTTCTTCTGTTCATATGTTCAGATTATTCTTGGTATGTGAGTCCCCCAGCTCTCTATTGCAGATCATGGATAAAAGAGATGTGAAGAGAGTCAGCCCATTCACATTTCTTTAATGGTTTGAGCTCAGACCATGCTCTTGGGCTGCTTGGCAATTATCCATGTAACACACTGATCTCATAACAGGAAGTTACTGCTGGTAATGGTATCAGGGTCTTGGCCGCATGGTGCCGTGTCTCTCCGAGTTAGTATCTCCTGTCCAGAAATAAATTCAGATGCCAGACCCACATATGTGTGAGTGACGCATCGCTTTGGCAGCTAAAGGATTTTACAATTTCTTTTGCACAGACCTTTTTTAAGTTCTAATGAGCTTATTGGCAACACTTCATTTCCTGGCCTTGAAGAGATGTCCTGATGAATACCAGCAACTGCAGGCACCTTCAAAGTGAGGTAGTCTGTGCAGTGTTGTAGAGGGCTCCTATGATAATCCTTGTGTTAGTGTAAGGGATAGAGTAGATTTCTGTAGTTCACCTGGAAGTGTGTAAGAGACAGTACAGTTTATCCTCCAATGACTCAGTAGAATATACACGGAGCTATTTATTTTGTATTTTGAAAGATGGTTTATTCTGAGACTTTTGTATTGTTGGTTTAGCATTTTTTATTGTTTCATTTCTGTATTTTCTTGCATTCTACCAGACAAAATTATTTCCATACTTTGTATTGCACTAGTATAGGTGGGACAGTGTAAGTTTTAGATCGACATCTTTTGGACAAATTTTAATATGATTCTAATTTCATTTGAAATTGCAAGAAGCTTGGGTTTCATTGGATACTCTGAAATGTCTTGTTTTTGGATTGGTTTCAAATGGAATTCATATTTTGGGTGTTTTTTTCCTGTAAAACTAACACTGGTTTTAGAACTATTAAGAAATAGTATCAAATCACCTTGATGAGCCATATGGCCTCCCATTTTTGGTTTTAGTCAAACATTTGATGTTTGTTGATTGCATTAGTAATAATGATCCTTTGTATAACAAAATAAGTCAGCTAATTTAATCAAAATTCCGCATGTATAGTAATTGTTATTTCAACTGAGTTAAAAGTGAACTGATTAAGAAATTATGTAAGCAGATACATTATTTCAATTAATGCAAGAAAAGCAATATGTATGACCATGCCCCCCTTAAGTAATGAAGATGTCCTCTGTAAAAGACGTTGCCTGAAGAATAAAATGTTGACTTGATCAGAGAAATGAGGAACCCAGCTCTTGAAGGACAGGGCAAATCCTGGAAGGCACAAAATCACTGCACTGGCCCAAAACCACATCCAGCTGATCCATCCATGCAATTTGTTATCAGACTGCAGTGGTTACAACAGGAGAAATTCCAGAAGGAAATAACCTATACATCAGCGGTATGACTATGGCACACTGTATACCAATATCTCTCATATTAACTGAGAGATTAAACCACTGGTTTCGGGGACCAAACAAACATCTGAGGTTTTGTTCACCAATGAACTGATCTGACAGAAGGCACAATGTGTCAAAGATGTCATGGCGAGTGTGAGCTTTGTACTGGCTGTTGCATTGTTGAAGCCAACCAGTGTAGCAGGGGAAATGTAATGATGATTATGTTACACGTCAAGACATTTGGAACTGAAAGACTGAAACATAGCTTCTTTAGCTGTTAAAGGTAATTAGGGTGTTATCTTCTCATGCATTCAGATTGTGGAACTCTTTGCCTAATTGGGTTTGGATATTATAAGTGTATTTAAAGATAGATAGGTACTTTATTGATCCGGTGAGGGAAATTGCAGTGCAACAGCAGCTTAACACAGACAACACAGCCACGGTGTAAAAAATGATACAATAATAATAATAATAATAATAATAATAATAATAATAATAATAATAATAATAATAATACAATCAGTACAGTGAGAACTGCACTAAAAGAGTTACTCACAGTCCAGAACACACAAGAACAAACTAGAACAGAACAGTATACAGAAAATTTGTGTTGCACATATGAATATAAATATAGATGTAAATATAAATGTATTGCACGGGTCCCTGGCATATATTGCACAAAAAAACAGGAAAAGAAAAAAGAACAGATGTGTCAGTTTACTGTACAGTCCAGAAACAGGTCACTGTCAATGTTGCCTCTGCTCAGACGCAAGGTGGATGCGTTGTACAGTCTTATGGTAGAAGGCAAGAATGACCTCCTGTAGCGCTCTCTGTTGCACCGTGGATGAATCATTCTATTGCCGAACGTGCTCTTCATTTCTACAAGCCTGTCATAGTGGGGATGGGAGATGTTGTTCATGATGGCCTCCTGTTTGGACACCATTCTCCTCTCAGCTACTACCTCCAGGGGGTCCAGGCCAGACCCAATGACAGAGCTTGCTCTCCTGATGAGCTTGTTCAGCCTTTTAGAATCCACTGTTCTAATCCCAGGGCCCCAGCATACCACCGCGTAGAAAATGGCGCTCGCTACCACCGACTGATAGAACATATGTAGCATCTTACTACACACATTGAAGGACCTGAGCCTCCTCAAGAAGTAAAGTTGGCTCTGAGTAACTGTGAAGTAACCATTGGGTGGCAGAGATTAGGCCCTGGGTCCAGTTCCTGGAATGTGGTCTGCTTGGAGTTTGTGTGTTCTGTTTGTGTTTGTGTGGGCTTCTTCCAGCGGCTCCAGTTTCCTCACATAGTCCAAAGACATCACCATCACACCCACCACGTTTTTTTATCACTTATGTCTGCTGCAGCCGTACATTCTTTAATTTATTTATTATTAATGTTCACAACTTTGCAATACCTGCCATGAACAGTGCTGCTGTATACACATTTAAGGTTGCTGCTTTTGTTGTATATCAGGGTTGCTCAACTGCTTCAAAAACCGGAATGTGTTTGAAATCACATATAATTTACCAGCAGCACTTCCAGGGGAGTCCTTGACAGATAGAAGCCAATGCTCTTACAGTTAGCTCAGCATCAATGACTTCCTGTCCTTGGCCGCGGTGTGTGGTATAGCATGTGATGTACAATAACTGACTCATGCTGACTACAATATCTGCTTGCCTATTTCTACACAACAAAAAAGGCTGCAGGTTTCTGTATCTGAGACCACCAGAGGAATACCCAATTCCTGTGTTTCACATAGTCTTACAGTGGTCTAGTTAACTCTCAATTAATTGGCCACTATCAAATGAGCATACTGTAACTCATTTGTTGTGTGGTGTTTTGTTGAAACCTGGGAAGACTTGTTTCAGGCAGTTTCCTTCTGTAATTAGTGTTAGACAGACAGATTATAACATCTCACCATGTCGTTTTATGTCTTTGCTTCCAGCATTATGGAGGAGTGGTAACTTATCTATTAACATCATTCAAAACTTTATAAGTGAAAACTTTTCCTTAGCCATATGTTTAACTTTATTATTATTTATTCTTATTCTTATTTATTCATTTATTCTTATTGTGTGTCTGTTTAGGTGAACAGAATTTGAATTCTGTAAATGCTATTGTATATTGTATTAATGGGTATTACTTTACATTTCTGCCTCTCCAGAGTTTGAGAGTTTTTTAGAGTATGATTTAAAAACTGGTTACAGGGTTACTTTAATTAGTTACGACAGAAATGTTGAAAAACTTATTAAAATTAAATGGGAATTAACTCATAGCTTGTAAAATTAATCAGTACTTTCACTGAAAGATAATTATTCTTTAAAATCAGTAATTGAACAAACATGAACAAAGCTGATACAAATGCCCACAAAAAACAATTGTAGAAAATAAATTAAATATCTAATGTAGAAAAGTGCACAAATTAATACATCTACATCCCAGTTACTTTAATTAACATTATCACATGCATTATTAATTTTTTAACCTAGGGATTTAGAAAACCTGAATCTTACTTATTCTCTTTAGGGCCATTTCTTAATACTGCTGTTTCAATAAGCATTTTTATAGATGTTTAATCCTATGCTTTGAATAGTAGTTACAATCACTTGATAAAATTGCCAAATATATATATATGTCATGATGTCGACTTTAGTAGCCAAGAGAGAGAGATGGCGATATGGACCCTATGTGAGAGAGGAATCGAAAGGGTAAATCTGAAACGTAATCCGAGAACGTAGTCAAAAGACGAAAGCCAGAAGTCAGAGGGGCCAAGGTAGTATTTAGAGAAATCCAAGCCGAAATCCAGAAATCATAATCCAAAAGTAAACTAAATCTGAAACCAGGAAAAAACTCTTACATGAAAGCTACTGAAAGGGTAGCTCACTAGGTAGAACCAATTCTGAGCGAGGTGGCTAGGGAAAGGTGTGCTTAAGAATACTAAGTGGTGGAGGTGTGGTGGTGAGTAAGAAATCTGATTGGTTAAGTACTTCTGCGTGGTCTACGCCTTCCCTTGTTGAGTGAATGAGAGGTCCTCTTGTTCGGGAAGCCAGGACTGTAACAATATGTTTAATTAATGACAAAGAAATTGCAAACACTGTCCAACTGAGATGAAGAAGCATGGTTTCCCGAAGCTGTTTTCTTTGAACATTCCATCTGTCAATCAGGCCTTGCACCGTTATGAACGTTGTATATACTGAAATAGTTCAGGTGGGTAGCTGTGTCAGCATGCATTGGCTGCAAAGGAACAAGTAATAGGTTTATTCCATGCTGAAAAGAAAAGAAAGAAAACACAGCATTTCAGCAATGGAACCTTTTTCAGGTGTGAGAAAGACAAGCCAGTAAGCAAAGGTGATGTAGTAGGAAAACAAAAGCTGGGAGAGAGGAGGGCCTGAGGAGGGAGCAGGGTACAGACAAAGTGGCAAATCAGGTAGTGTGAAGTCAGTATGGGTGAAGAGAGGTGTAAAATGAAACCGAAAATGAATAGAGAGAAGGATTTAGAAGAATATCAGTCTGTCATTGAGAGAAGGGGTAAGCTGCAGGATCATTTTAGTTTCTGTAGTCTTTCTGATGTTGGAGTTAAGAAAACCAGCTTTGAGAACACAGACGGAGAGATTAGTGTGATCATGGTGTGATCAACATACTGTATATACAGTACAGTTGTATATACTGTACAGTATATGATTTGGCCATCAGGAGGTAATTAATGCACTTATCATTTTTAGTGCAGTACATTGGAGCTCTAACCTGAATTGGCAGTTCTTTATATACTATTTATTTACATGCATGTGTACTCATTCACCGCTGCTTGGCCTGCAAGACTTGAAAATGTACTGGTACATATTGTATCACATTTCCTAGTAGATTAAATCGAAGGCATTTTTGGTACAAAATGGCTCATTTACAATGCTGACATGCTAATCAGGTACTTGGGATCATGCATGTATTGCATTTGGATGCATGACCATTGTTGCAGAAAAAGTTAGTCTTGATGTGAAGTGGGATTTGAAATCCCTAATTACAGTAGGATGTTACCCAGAAATGCAATTAATAAGGCATTGCATATCTTTGTGCAGAGGTGGTGGAAAAATACAGCGATATAAAGGCCTCTCCACGCCTTTATCCCATATTCCAGCAAGTTTTGTATGTCTCTCTAAATCGGCATCTGCCTCTGGAAAAGAGTTGAAAAGGTTCAACGAAGATATTAATTCAATTAGTAATTAAGAGCTCAGACAGAAAAAAAGCCAAAGAACCCTCCAGCCCACAAAGCCAGGAGCTGTGTGCTGATAACAAGAATTTGCATGTATTGTAATATGTTTAATGAAATAGCCAGGCACTATAAAATAAATGTGTCTGCTGTAAAGTGGAGCACATAATCCTGCTTTTTTAATCTATTTAAGGGTGTCATAAGCAGTTCAGCTAAGTCAAAGATGCACAAATAATCAATTAGATAACAGGATTTTGATTCTTGGCTGATTTTATGAATACAACACCTTTATACCATTTAGTATATGGTATATACAAAGATGGTTGCCATCTCAGACTTATTGCCAGTCCCCATCGAGAAACAAGTTCCCTTATCATCTTCCTGAGAATGCCTGGCACACCTGTCCAAGGCGCAGTCCCTCGCCTCCACTACTGCTCTCGAACCCCTGGCCCCTGCCTCCCATTGGTGTCTTATGTCTAGTCTCACAGATCACGAGATGTGTCACTGAGCTCACACATATTACTAAGCAGGGGAAAAGAAGCAAACCAGGATTTTCCCTACTAATGGCAACTGAAGAGAATGACCCATTCTGCACTGTGCAAAAGAATAAAAAAAGTGCTGCTTGGAAAAGTCAGTTTCCAGACACAGGGGCTTTGTATACTATTTACAGTGCAACACAGTGGCATCAGTGTAGCAGACCAACAACGAGCACTGTAACAAAAAGTATGTGAGACCTTTGAAAAAGTACTGTACCGCCATCACATACAGTAAGTTGGGTTTTTATTTAAACAACAAAGAGAATCTCTCTGCAGTGACTAACCTGTGGTTTCCTTTTGAGAATGAGTCAGAGCAGTTTTACTATGTTGGGATTTAGGATGATATGATTTACAACGTTTTTTGTAATCCATTTCTAACTTAATACCTTTACATTAAATTGTCGACCTCAGTTTTTTTGTGCAGCAAGGAATCTAAAAGACTTCTGGAAGGTGCCCCACAGGTGCAAAATGTATCTAATTTACTGTGCCCTGATAAGATTCAGCATGTCCGATTCCCTTTCTAGGCCATGTGTGAGCTTCACAGGACCTAGGGTATTACTAAAGAAAAGCACCTTGTGAGAGAAAAAAAGGTGGAATTTGATAAGTATAAGCATGGTTGTTAATGTCATTTTTCACACTGATATATTTTTCACATTGTTCTCGACAAGAGGAATGTTGAGGGGACTTTGTCTTTATATTAAAAAAAATCTTGTCACAAATGTAACAAAATCAAATACAAATATATAAATATAAAAATGTATAATGCGGCAAACGCAGTTTTGTACAGGACTCTAATCTCAGAGGAATTGTTACTGGTGAAATGTGTTCCTCATAAAGCAGAACCTTGTCATTCCTAATCATCAGTCAATACATTACTTAAACTGTGAGACATTATTAGATGTCTGATTCATAAGTTGCATTTGTGTTGAGGTGAGTGTTGCTGTGCAGTTAGTGAAGTACAGTACGACCATGCCAGTTAATTCAGAGGATTAGCCAACATAAGCAGCAGATGTAGAAGTCTCTAATAAAATTTAACAAGATTTTGATAAACTTCACAACTTCACAAACAAAAGTAAAAAAATAAATACATTCATTACAGACAAGTGGAGGGAACAGCATGCAGACACTAAAATATAAACTATAAATGGGAAATATGGAGCTAGAAGAGGCAATAAATGACAAAACAGTTGCTTATGTTGATACATCATTTTTAATTTCAAGATAATATGGGGAAGCAATAAAAGGGTACAAATAATGCTAGTATACACATAAATCACAGTAATAACACAAATAAGACAATTTTGTTGTGTTGTTGTTGTTGTTGTTGCTACTGCTGCTCTCTAATGAGTCCACAGCAGATCTATCAATTATTCCCCCAGGTTTCAATATATGTCCTAGAGTAACAGGCTAAAAGAAATACTAATAAAAACAATTTTGAAAAGAAAACAAAGAACTTCAAGAAGACCTGACTAAATCAACCTTATGGACTCCTTCACAATCGGCAATAAAACACAAACTAGCAGATTCAAGTGGAAAATATGCAGTGATGCATAAAAAAACTGAAAACAGGAGGAATTTTGTACACAGGCAGTTGTGGGAATATGGAACAAACTACTTAGCCATATTGTTGAAGCAAGCAGCATAGCTTCTTTCATTAAACAGCTGAATGAGATCAGATCACTTAACTACTAACTACCAAACAGGCTAGAATAGCCTCCTCTCATTTCTCTCATTACAATTTCTATGTTCTGTATTCTTATATTCACTACACTGCAACTAAAAATTTTGTAACTTAGCAAACAATACTGAGGTGAAAACAGACTGCAGGCCAGTTGTACTATAATTCAAGGTTATTGCTATTTGGATGGAGGAGAGAAAGAATGTAAAATGTAATGTACCGAAGGAGTGGAATATAACTGTAATGGACTAAAGGAAACTAATGCAGAGGCGCTTATTGAATTACAACAAGTAATACTTTTTCAACTTTTCTTTGAGAAGCTATGGTTGGAAAAGCTTGTGGTCCTTGCCATTCTAAAATCCTCCTTCTTCCAAACGTTATTTTTTAGGGGAAAAAATCGTCCTTGCTAATTTTTCATTCCTAAAAGTAATAATTCCATTAACAATTTAATAGACAACACTGTAACCACAAGTGCCACAAGCACTTTTTATGTCAAGGAGGTAATGAACAAAACTCCCAAATCACCCTGGAACTCACAATTGGCAACCCACTGAAGCTCAGCAGGTGTGAGCCTGGCCTGGATGCGAGACCTCCTGGGAAAAACTAAGGTTGCTGGAACCAGGATAATGGGACCAGTAGGGGGTGCTAACCCAATGGTCTGTGTGGGTCCTAATGCCCCAGAATAGTATGGAGACACTATACTGATGAGAGATAGATAATCCCCTTCTATGAATTGACTTCATCACTCTGTTCTCCTCCACACTGATAGCTGGTATGTGGTGAGCATACTGTGCGCACTATGGCTGCAGTTGCCTCATGCAGGTGCGGACTGCACATTAGTGGCAATCAAGGTGAGTCTCCATTATTTGCAAAGTGCTTTGAGTGGAGTGTCCAGAAAACCACTGTACAAGTTAGGAATTATTATTATTAAGATAGCCTTTAATTAAATTGGTCGACTCAGTCTGCATGTTAATATAAAAAACTTAAGAAATGAACAAATCAAAGCAATTTTGCTGAAATACTTAACAGAATTTCACTGGATTTCCTTTGTCTGTGGACTGAGCCATGGACTCTTGATTCCTTTTACTCATACCTGTAGATGTCAGACAGTAACTCTGAGTGTGTCAGTGGTGCTGTCTCAGTCTACCGCAAACAATATCCATGTGACTCAACATGTGTACCAACAACCGTTGTCCTAACCAAGTGTTTGACTCTAACTTGGGCATCATTGCTTTAGGCTACTGTATGCACCCAGGCATATGTATGTTTGTTGTCACTGGCGTTTTACTGCCATGATTACTTAAGAAAGTTATTATGTTTATTGATTCATTTTAATCCTTATAAACCAGTGTTTTGCTTGCTGTAGATCCTTTAAGAGTTAGAATCCATTGGTTCTGTATGTGGTCATGTGTAATAGAGAAAGGGTGACTGTGAGAATATGTTTTAGACTGAGGCTTTGTCCGGTATTCCTTGAAGACAAAATGGAAATGGAAAGCTCCTTTTTTAATTTGAGCTACACTACTGTATAATACATAATTAAAAAAATACAATCACCAAAAAAAAGTAATGCAATTAATTTCAATGAAAGCTGAAGAAAACATAAAAGAGGTTTGCTGTGCAAAATAAAAGAAGCTCAGAAAAAAATAAATGCTATTGATTTCCAATTTAAACAAATGCAGTGTCACCTCTCAATAATAAGAAATGAACATAGTAGTTATTGAGAGTCTTTGAGTACTTATTCTTTCTCATATATGACTGTTTATGCCATTAATTCTTTGTATTATCATCAAAATAATTTAGTATAATTTTATAATTTAGTATAAAATAATTCTTAGTTGTTTTTTATGGTATTTCAATTAATTTGTTTAGAAATTACCACTATAAAACCTGTATGAAGCTTAATACGGACAACCACAGCGCTGGCAATGCATTCTAACTGTGTTCATTTTCAAAGCAGCCAGAAACATAGCAGTGTTAGGTACAGTATCCAAGGTTCCTAGTCTTATTCTGAATGAAGATACAGTACAATATTAGTCAATAAAGCATTTGTCTCTTATTATACTGTTTCCAAATTTGATTTAAACATAGCTGCAATCAAGTTCAAAGCCCATTGCAGTCGAAGCACAGAATCTTGCTTCTTGAAGACATTTTGAAGTGTGAAGTCAAATCTCATCTTTTTGAATGTTCTGCAGTGGAACAGCTTTGTAACTGGATTATTCCAAAGAGACATACTGAATGTAATTGTCTATAGTGTTCTGAGTTTCCTCAACAAGATTACTAATAGGTAAAAATTTATCTATGACTACATTACCCTTTAACACATCTCAGGCCTGTTTAAAAAGATCAGAATGACTACTGTATATACACAGCAATACATTGTATTGCAATGTATATTTGTGGTATTTATACAGGCTGCTTATAAATTCAGTTGGTTTATTCAAACAACTGTATGATGAATGCAGTATAATTTAATATAAGCAAATACAAAATTAATTTTTTTCATGCTTTGCAAACCTATACAGTGCTATACCTATACAGTATACAAAAATAGATGTCTGTGATGAATAAATATTTATCCTCTATATCTTATGCACACATTACAGATAACATATTTTCAGAAGAAATTTAGTCTCTGGGCCAGAAGCTGTTACTCATTACTATGCAAATAGCCTATCATTGTAACTACCTTTGTCCTGCAACTTCTGGAGTCTCTAAAGGGATGCAGTATATCACCATCTTCTGAGTGGCCATGTTAAATTCGCCATGAAAGAAATAAGATACTTCAAGGATCATACTGCTGTGGGGTGAGGTTGTATAACCTTCTAACATGGCAAGGTGCTGCAGACTCCTCTTTTGCTTCTGTGGGGATAAATTCTGCATCACAACCAGAAATGTACTATAACACGTATGTTTGCAGCCTGTGCTCAGTTCTGAGTATGGGGCAGAGAGGCATCAAAGCCACGCTTGTCAGGGAAGGGTAACAATCTGGGGGTATCCAGGTCCCATTCTCAAGATGCGTCGACACACTTTAGAGCCTAATTTAGAGCCTACAATTTTACTAATAGTAAATGGCTCATGAAAGTAGTTGCAGACTACAGGAGGACAGATGGAGAATTTGATTTATTATTTATTTAATTTAGATGTATCAAATTCTTGTTTTAAAAGAGGAAATAATAATGTAAACAGTTTGGAAAATCCAATTTTAATAAAGTACATTGTGCAGGAATACAATATTTCTGACTTTATATTTTAAAGGAATCCAGGAAAGAGAGAAAAAAATGAAATATATTATTTCTGTAGTACCTTACAGTATGTATGAATATGAATTACTATAAGGTGTGATTTGTTATTAAATGTATTATTCTAAACTTTTTCTTCAGTTTTCTAAAACTTGAAATTGTGTTTATGAGTGCCTAGGAGCTCTAAAAACATAATGAAAAGGCTATATCTAAAGTATATATATTTCTATATATACAGTATATCACTATAGCTGTGTAATGGGTACAAAATTAACAGCATGTTTAAAAAGATTGAAAAAGTTTTACATGACATTTCCAGACTTATTAGTTTCATCAAAAAGATGCATGTTTACCATAATGTATTTATCCCTTCCTCTGCCTCAACAGTATCATTCAAGATAATTATAGATGTTAACTCCAGAGGCTGATCTGTGATGTTCCTGTTTAGTGATTGTCCTGGCCTCTCTTCTGTTTTGCTTAGTACTTACAGTATGATGGATGGAGAGAGAGAATGGCAAGACCTTTGCAATTGCACATTTGTCTTGGGGTCCTCAAAGATCAAGGATTCCTTATTTTTTTATACTGTTTAAGATTCCTTTGCCCCTTTACTGTTTTTCTTCATTTAGTATTTAGAATTGCCGATTCTTGTTTAAATTGTTTTTCAGGTAAAGGCCTCATTACGAAAAGCCAATAGCAAGTTTTTCATAGTTCAAGTAGGTAGCTGCGTCAGCATGCGTAGGGTGCAAAGGAACAAGTTAAAGGTTTATTCCACGCTGAAAAGAGGAGAAAGGAAACACAACATTTCAGCTGAGGAACCTTCTTCGGGTGTCATTGCTGTGAAGAGACGGAATGCTGGTTTAGTAAGAGAGGGGGGCAAGTAGCCCAGGGAGGAGGAGAAGGAATGATGAAGAGATCTAGAAAAATATGTACAGTGGAGGAAGGCATAGTGGGTCACAGCAGAAGTAGGCTGAAGTAGTTCAAGTAGGTAGCTGTGTTAGCATGCGTAGGCTGCAAAGGAACAAGTACAGGTTTATTCCATTCTGAAAAGAGAAGGAAACACAACTGTGCTGTGGAGCCTTTTTCGGGTGTAAGTTTTTCATGTCTTGGCTCACACTAATGAACCCCATGACCACACACAGGGGAGAGTGAGTAAGTTTAGACTGAATCCTTCAACATGCCCAACTGTGAGCCATTTGCCTGATTTAAGCTATCTCAGCCACCCCCCATAGATTCTACATTGAATGGAAGACAGATGTGTCCCTCACCATAAGCATTACATGTCTGCAGGCCAAATGTTGTGCTCCACTTTGGGATTCTCAGTTATATCTGGTTAATGATGTGGCCCAGGCCTCAAAACATGGACATTCTGTATAAGCAAACTTAAGCTGTGCTCAGGTGAGTACCTTTCCTGTCTGAGCCACTCAAGACCCCACCACCAACCCTCCCCATGTATACATTATGTGATACAGGAAATTTCTCAATTCCTCAACTGTCTTGTTTTTACACTAATCTAAGCAGGTGTGTTTACAGTTGATGCCCATTCTGAAAAACTCAGAAAAACTAACAAAACGCAGGCAATTGTAAACTTTCTTACAAGAGGTTTTATTAAGAAGCAATGTTCTAGGCTGGAAACTACTGCAAAGCTAAGACTCTATGCTGAAAAATCTAGTAAATTTAGCTCCCTGGTGATAGAAAATAGGCCATTACCTTAATATAGTATATTATTACCGTAATATATACTTAAAAATGAATATTTTTTCGTCAATACTGTGTGGGAGATGGTCAGAAATGCATATGCTCTTATTAGGGCTAGATATTAGAATATATTGGACTTCGAACTATTTCAGCCTTCTTCCAACAGCAATGAAAATCCAGCCTGCTCAGGCCTTTAAGATAAAAAAAAGATAGCCACATTACTTTGAGATATCTGACAACGAGCATTTCCATTCAGTCTGCAGTTTAATATTAGTTCATGTTTGAAAGATTTACCTTGGAGTTTATCTGGATATTCCTGGCCTAACTGCAGGTTTGGTTCTATTGCTCCAAGATTGACTTAAAACTCGCCAGATGCATTAGGAAGTGTCCAGTCAGGAAGTGATCGTGTTGCTATTGGAATTAATAACTTTTGTCACTTCCATACTTTCAGAGAGCACTTCATGTATTGCCTAAAAAACTGGTAACATCAGTTTATTGCTGCTTTTTATTTTCAATAATCACTCAATTTAATAATAATATTGTTTCCTAGAGCCCAACCAGGCAGACAATGGGCATAAGGCAGAATACTTTCTGGATAGGTATTGAACAATTGTCAATTAGTCCATTTCAGATCATATAGACATACAGTATACCCCCACATGGCCATAAGGAGCAAACTCCACATAGAAGCTGCCCTAGGACGTTTACTTATCATAAACAGTATGGTGTTTTTTATATGGGCCTGTGTGTGCTGCAAATAGGCAAAAGCAAGATTTAGAATGTATTGCAAAGAAATATTTTTTTAAGAAGCTCAGTGATATATTTACAGTAGGTGGTTTTGAAGACAAATATTGACATTAAGAAACCCAGGTACATAGATAATTGATATACCTGTATATCTAAAATTCCCTTCTTTCTTTGAATTGAAAGTAGGACAGTGCCACAGCACCACCACTATAATTCTCAATGTATAATAGCATTTGCAAATAGAAAGACTAAAGATCTAAGAAGCCATCTGCTTTAAATAAATTATCGAGGTGTAAAGTGCAGCTGAAGAATAAAACATTTCAGTTGTAGAAGCATTGGAGTTATCACTGACAAGGTAGGATATTATAGAATTTGCAATCCAGTATGATTATGGTACAAAATAGAATTTCTCAACTGTGAAACGTTCAAGGATTACCTTGATAGGTAAAGTCATAGGCAAATTATGTTAGAAGAGAAATTGCTTTTGCATTGGGTACATTTTTTAAACACGCTTGCTTCATAATTGTATATAATGTGTTGACAAGACACGAAGCAAGACTACACAAAACATGAAATACTGAAAAAGCATGAAACAGTTGTATGACAGAGTTATTTTTTTCTCTTCTTTCTTCATCAGAAATAGCTCATTGGCTGTTGTTATGTTGTCTTTAGGCTGTTGGTCTATGATAATGAGAAGCATAGAAACTATGGCTTGGTGGAAACCCAGCCTTTGTTGTCTCCAAATCAAACTTGATTTTAATGTATTTTTCTGCAATGTATTTCCTTGTTCTTTTATGAGTGGTTTTGCTCAGGCTTTTAAAATAATACAGTACAGTATATTTAATCTATTCATTACATCAGAGGATATACAAATAATTGGGAGTACCAAGTCTTTGTTGATCAGATGCAGATTTAAAGTGAGTAGATTGACTTACTCCTACATTAGGAACAAGGAGTAAGGGGATTGTAATGGGAATTCCTGTACTTAACGCCAAGTCAAATTTACTAAATGTACTATACAAAACAGTCTCAAAGAAATGGGGAACAGCAGCGACTGACTTCTTTGAAAGTGAAGCACTCTCTTACACAAAAAAGATCTACTGTACAAACATCTTGCGCAGCCAGTAATTACCATAAACTCCTCTCTGAACTACAGTGTAGCTAACCATAGTGTGGGTACAGTATATAACTGTTATGCTGGTGTTATACAGGGTAAATTATCACAAAGAGGGATGTGCGAACCTTACCTTTGACCTTGTAATTATCTCTTTTACAAAATGGTCTCCAAAAACGGTTAACCAGATGTACAAAGACAACCAAAAGACCCAGAGCTCAATGCAGGAGTTCATTTTAAAGGATTCTATCTGTGTAATTTCATTAGTTTATACTTTTTTGGTGGGGGGTAACATACTGTATCATACATGTCCATCTAAGCAGGTGAGAATAACTAACCGCAGTGACATTGCCTCAGAGAGAGGTGTCCTTGCCTTCTGTTTCAATTCAGCTACAGGTGTGTCGTGCCATCACAATTCAGCGACTAAGAACAGGCTGTTCCAAATTCATCTTAAGTGAGTGAAAATAACAGAGGAGAAGAGGCAGAGGCTTAGCCAGAGGAAATCTGAAGGAGACTTTTAGCAGATTGGGACATAATGAAGGAAAGCAAAACCCAATACCTCTGGGCATACACAAGCAAGAGAGAAAGGAGATTGACAGCATTGTGATCAGCACCCTTGTCTAAACAAAGTGATAGCAATAAGACAAAGCTGATAAAATCAGAATGAGCTAATAAAGAAGTGAAATGAATCCTGCCAAAACACTATTATAGCTTTGTCATTCCCCTGTGTGGAAGAGGACACCTGCATGTGGAATATAAAAGAGAGATCTGTATATAAATCCTGTTTTAACAGACAAAGGAATATATATATTTTGTAGCCGAATACTTTAAAAGACATTTAATTTAAGGCCTGCAAAATGCTTAAATTTAAATTTAAATTCTGAATTACCTGTAATAAATTAACAGAGAATTAATACAGTGTTAACATTCTGGTAGGAACGGACCCTATCAAATTTAAATAGCATGAATATTATAATAAATCAGACTGTGTTCAAATATCAGTTCTATCTGGATTATTTCTAGGTACAGTATATGTCTATGATACCAAAATGTTACAATGATTGTTTATTTACAAACTACAGTACATAACACCAAACGATTAACATTAATTTAAATGACTAAACCTAATGACCTGACATACAGTATATACTGTACATCATTTTATACTTTACTGAAGTTTTTGGAGTCTGCCCAGTTTTATACTTTAAAAGTACTGTTTCAAAGATATGTCTAGATTTGTTTTCTTTTAGTAGCTCAGAACATTTACTATTGCAGGTGTGCATAGCTGAACAGTGTTTTTTCTTCCAGTAAATCCAGCCAAATGTTTGCAAAGACCTTGAGCCAATGCCAACAAAACCAACATTTTAAGTTGTCAATTCTTCTCCCTGAATGGAATGAAGTGAAAAAAGAAAAACTAAACAGATTTGTCTTTACTTTACTGGAGTTTTGGCAAGTACATACTGTATGATCATATCCTAATTCCACCAACTGACATTCATCATAATGTCCCTAAAGAATGTCAGAACAAACAACAAAAAAATGATTTTGTATGAATTTACATTGATATTTTAAATCAGTTGCAAACACTAAAAAGGGCATTTTTGTTGAAGTTAGGGAGTCCAGTCAGCCTTTATCAGATAAACTGTTTAAAACAATTAGAAGGAAAAATAGAATCATTATAACGGGGACTTTTCATTTATAAAGGCATTACCTCCTGATTACTCTTCACAAGTATAACATCCAAAGCTGTTTCACCTCAGAGGAGTGAGAAGAAGCCTTTGCAAATGACAGAAAAAGTAACTATATAGAAAACCTGTAACTGAGTCTCTGGGTTAAGGTGTTGAGAGAAATGAGAAACTGTATCTTTAAAGATAAAAAAGGAAGCTATGAGGTTAGACGCTGACTTCTCGCTTGCAGAAACTAGTAATTAGCAGGGTTGTAAATAACTGGGTTAAATTATGAACAGCATCCCACTGCTGTGTGGGCCACAAAGGCTGTTTTGCATGCCGCATACTGGTATCAGTTTCCACGGCAACACAGTGAATCGCAATCTCTATGGCAACACTGGAAGTGCACTTGCTTTACCATAGTAAAGTTCTAAAGTACTTTCTAATATATGTCATCTTCTCACTCTCAGTCCTAAAGGCTAGGGATGTTAAAGGCAACTGATACATAGATGTACAGTATCTGTGCTCTTTGAGTCTTCTGCTAGGAATCTGTGCTTACATGATAAATACCTGTAACCCAAACTGGACCATAATTTTGTAGTTTCATCTTGCTGGATCATGGCAAACTGTTCATTAAAGAACAAATGGTTGCAGCATAAATGCTAATACTTTTTATTTCATTAATACATTAATTATTTAAAAATGCATGTTAAGTCTATGTTATTACATCACATGTATCTTATTTTTTTTTTAGTTTAATATAGTCTTAAAGGCAGAAGTATTGTGCTGTTTATGTTAGAGGATGCAGGCAGTACTTTAAAAACAGTGTACATTGTAGTTTTCCCAGTATCCCAGTATTTACTGTGTACATAATGTAATTTTAATTATTCGATTATGACTAATTATATTACGGTTAGAAAGGAATACTGTACATAATTGAGGAAATATATTCTGAGTGGAATAACAGAAGCAACAAATGAGTATTGGCATCAACGGCATTTGTTGTTTTTTTATGCAAAAGTATTATTAAATAATAGGTAGGTTAGGAATACAACTTATTGTTACATGTATGCTCAAAAATGAACACACAGACAATTCATGCTTGCATGCACACACTCACAACAGGGCATATCCCCCCCCCCCCCCCCCCAAAAAAAAAAAAAAACCCAGTTAACCTACCAGTTTGTCTTTGGTCTGTGGAGGGAAACCGGATGAAACCCATGTAAATACAGGGAGAACACACAAACTCCGCACAGATAGCGCCCCCGGATCCGGAATTGAATCCAGGGACTGTGGAATTGGCCTCACATCCTGTCTTGTGCCCATTTCTTTCCGAGATGGGCTCTAGCTCCTCTGTGTCCCAGACTCAGAGGAAGTGGTTAGAAAATGGATTGATGTTTACTGTCATACATCATCATACTTATATTTATGTACAATAAGATAGCCAGTTAAGATAAGATAGCAAGTGAAGCTGGCCACTGGAAGTTGGCCATATAAAGTCTTGTTTGGAAAAGTCTTGATTCCATCCTTAAGTATTGATCCAATCTTGGATTAAAATTAATTTCATTCTTTTGATAAACCACAGTCAGCAAGACACTAATGATGCACACTGTATTTTTATTATGTATTCTTTTTTTTTGTGTGTGTGTTGGCAGCACTGTTGATATTCATTTTATTTTTGTAAATTGTTACAACTTTAAACGTGTTTTTTTCCCCAGAATTTTATTTTCTGTTTTAATATGTTCAGGAAATAAAAGCCTGTCACCGTAACTTCAATTCTAACAAAATGTCTTTTGAAAATATTTTTTTTTAATTCAAACATATCAGTTTAATATATGCAAAACAGGACATGAATATCAAAGTCTGCAAGTACAATAAACCACAAAAACAATTATGAAAATAAAATGTTAAAAGTGTCATAAAAAAGAGAATATCTTCTTCAGTTAATAAACCAACATTTTCTATGGCAATTGCTAACATGTGCTTAAATAAAATGAAATACATTGACACTCTTCCATTTCTATACTTAAGTCTAACAAACTGAGACTACTCAACTCATTTACTTAGTTCTGTGTATCCATTTTTAACATCAATACAATATCACTGGTTAAAAATATACCTTCGTTTAAAAATCACAAGTGTTGCTTTGTAATAAGTGTTGCTTTCAAAACTGAAAAGCAAAATGACACTCTTTCTGAGACACACAAAATGTGTGTGTGTTTACATAATGAGACAGAAAGGGAAAAACTAGAGAAGCAGGCATTACGTACAGTATCTTACATGCTTTAAAAGCCTGTTTAAGTGGTGTGCTTACTGGTGAAAAGCTCCTGAGTAACATGTTAGTTTCAGTGCTTCAAATGAATATTAATAACACTTCTAGTTCACAGCAATGTACGCTTAATGGTAGACAGATGAAGTTAATAAACCTTCCCAGAATCTAGCTCAGAGGCGGGTCTGCTTTGAACATGCTGTTCATTTAGTAAGAAAACACAGCAGTGCTGCTTCTCATCACTGCGGTCTCTCAAATTGCAAGTAGTGGGGCTCCCCGAAATCCTGCAATTTCCACTGCCACTGCAATTGTTTGTATCCAGTTTTAACATCCCTCATTAGTATTTTTTTCAAGAATTCAAGGCATGACAGTTTGCGAAATTTGGAAGCTATTAGGCCACCATAATAGCTTTCAGGACATCAGCTTGCTACAAACGCAAGGCTGTGTCCTCAGACTGTTGCCCCTCTGATTTCTGCAGCTGGGGGTGTTGTGCATCTTGTGTGAATGCTACAGTCTATGGAAAGCCCCCTGCCGTCCCTCAAAGTCAAGTAAACCACAGAAGACCCCTTGTTTACTACAGTCACAAAGAGTGAAAAATCAGGTGATGATAGAATTTAGTTGTGTCAGATGTGTACAGAATGGGGGGGATGACATCATTTACTTTATAAGGATCTAAAACAAGTACCTGCAGACATTGTTTCCAAAGACATAACAAGAGGGGCTGTAAATAATGGCTCAGAGGAACAAAGATACCAAACCATAGAGCTCATTGTTTATATCAGTAAAACAGTTCTCCTCTGTAACGTCTCACCTGTGGAGTGCTGTTAGAATGCTTCTTTTCTTTGGTTTCCAGCACTGAAATGTAAGGCCAGTTTGGTACCATGTTGTATGCCATTTTCCCACAGATGTTTGAGTTGAGTTTCACTTCAGTTTTTATCCTCAGTGCTCCTTTTGTTTAAGTTACTGTATGTTTCCATACCACACAGTCCTTCACTCCCTTTGAAGAGGCATTCAAAAATCAGTACGCAATAGGGAAATGTGTGCCAAATGTATGAATTGAATATACATAATGCAATTGAAGTAAAATTAGTTCCATAAGCAGACCTACAATTTTTTGATTGGTTTGGATGGTTCGGATCTTTGAAGGCCTTAAAAACTTGGATAGCTGAGGATCTGAGTTTTTTCTTATTATGTTAGTCTCCCAACTTATATGTTTATGTTATTGTCTTTTACAGTATATATCAATGGTCCTGCAATCACTTACTCCATACTCAGTTTTGTGTTTAATAAAAAAAAATCCCCTTTCACATAATTGATTGATTGGTTGGCTGGTTTATTTATGTATTTATTTTCATTTGTGTTAAAGCCTGAGAGAAAT
Organism: Lepisosteus oculatus; assembly: GCF_040954835.1. NCBI lineage: Eukaryota > Metazoa > Chordata > Actinopteri > Semionotiformes > Lepisosteidae > Lepisosteus > Lepisosteus oculatus. Next base: position 8,129,922 of record NC_090702.1, read on the forward strand.
TTAATGCAGAGTTTTGACCCTTTTGTATCAAAGCCAATGCGAAATGACAGCCCACACACAATGGGCCTTGGGTTATTTCTGTTTTTTCTGCACTTCATATTTTTCCATAGGAGATCATGCAGTACAATTTAGTCTGTCTGAACTAAACTTCAGCTGCTGATACAGTCAACTAATTTATGTGATGTGCATACTGTCTTGTGTAGCAGGTTAGAAGAGAAAGTATACTTACTGCAGCTGTGTACAGATGTTTTAGAACAGTTCAAGTATACAGTTATATACTGACCTTTTCCCAACAATGTATTTATATACTATACTGCAAACACTATTCTTTAAAACACATCTCACACAAACCTAATTCAGAGTTCAAAATGCAGTTTGCCATTTCCCAGATTTAGGATATTCTCAGAATATCAAATTCTGCTTAACTACTCTGTTCCCAGAAGGAAAAGAACAATACCATACTGCTTATACTGATATGGGATCCCATCTGGTTTTTTGAAGGTAGCCAACACCAAAATAACATCAGATAAAGTATCATCTATTATGTTCATTCCATTTCTAGAATACTAAAATCATCTATACACTACAATTATACAATACATCAATAACCAACCATGTTTCAGTTGTTTGCAGGCTTGTCAGTTAGGGTGGCTTGATTTCATTTGCTTGACAAATTCAACCTGCAAATGCAATGAGGTGTTTTAATGAGTTCTTGAACTTTGTTAAAAGCCAGAGATGTGTGACCTCTTTCGCTATGAAAAGAAGAGGTTGCCGATTGCTGACAGGCAAGCTGATAGCGGTTTCCTTGACGACACATGCTCCGCGGCAGATGGAAGCGTTAGTGCTGATGGTTACATCGTCAGGGACTGAGCTGAGTCACTTGAATCACAGGAGGAGGACATGCTGACAGGATTTGGGCTTCTGAACGGCGCTGTGTAAAAATATAACAATATAAAATATAACAATAAACCAATTAAATCATGGACATACTGCATTTAACACTGTGAAAGGTTTCCCAGTAAGACTAAAGCTGGTTTCTGCACTTCACTGCTTCAGTAGGTTAGTCATAAGTATTTCCAGTACAGAAATATATAACATTTCGGGTAAAGCCTTAAGGCTTTGAGGTAAGTTCTGGAAGGTTTTTTATCTGACAGTTTTAAACTATCGAGAGATATTGTTTGAGCTAACAAAAGCTTAATATGTATACAATGTAATTTTTCATTTTCAAGTGATTCCCAACAGTAGACCTTTTCTCATGGTCAAAACTGCTTCTGGAAAATTGTTTAAATGCACGTCTCCACTATTTGCAAATGGTTATTTTTAGTTCAGCAACAAACTCAGTTTTCTTAATAGCTGAACTAACTGTTCTGTTAACGAATTTGAGGTTATAAATCAAACAAGGATTCATAGAATTGATTAACCTTCTTGTTAACTGGTTCAATTTGTGGGTTGCTCAAAGAAATATATATTATAATTAACAATATTTCTATTTACACATATTGGTATATTATCTGGAAAACGTTCTACCTCCCAGAAAGCTTTTGTGTTTCATGAAAATATATTTAGTGAACAAGTAATTGTTTTCTAAATGAAATATTCATAATTGTGTCAATAACGAGTTTCATGCTCAAGAATCATCGTGGAATGATTCATAGAATAGTCTTCAGTTAGTCATGAACAACTGTTATGCGTGCGAACTGAAGTTCAGGGATTTATCATATATGCTTTCCATGAAATCAATGAACTCTTCTCAAAATTTTATTTTTGGGGGAACTTAATGACAACTTTTCAGCAGCTGCAGAAACAACCCTGTTAAGCAATGCGAGTATTATTTTCATACTATTAATTTTTAATCATGCGGGTTGATTGTTACATGCTGATGAGGTGCTCTAGATGTGATCTGAGAGCAACAGCTTTATCTTGTCATGCTGCCAAGAGCTGGCACACACCAGTCACACTCACTATCTGGAAAGCACGATTCTAACAGCAGTGGATGGCTTCAAATAGCAGGACGCATTCTTCCAATTGTCACAGAAGTATAAAGGGTAGAAGAGCTTTTGTACTGTGCATTTGCCAAATGCAGTTAGAAAATTTCAGCCAATAGCAGCCTTTGTTCAGATTATGGTTTTGTTATACATTATTAATAATAGTAGTAACTTTATCTGTTCTCAAAATGCCATAGTTCATATAGTTAAGATTTTTTTTACAACTCGGATGCTATTGTCTTTCAGACAATGGAATTCAATAATGCTAAAATACTGTAGACCAAATATCTATTATATATATATAAATATAAGATTTTAGTGCAGGGCTCATTTTGTCTGCACTCCTTCTACCATGTTGCAGATTAAAAATGTCTTATTTAGTATCAGCCATTGTTTGTGAGCACTTTGGCACTATAGTGATATGCCTCTGAATAATGAGAGCATGCCACTTGTAACTAACCCCTGAGGATAGAAAATCTGCCGCTGACAGGACTTAGGAAGGTAGACAAAGCCGCTAATTGAGTTACCATGCAATCAAGAAAATGTCATCGCCGTGGAAGGTCTTGAAGAAAAAAGGATTAGCCCTTGATTTTATATCTTTGATCTTATTGCATGGTTGATAGTTTCTGGACCCTCTCCAGATAAGCAAATTCTATCCCATAATGGTGAACATCAGAAGAATACTAAGCATGTGTTTTATTTATTTATTTTTTGCAATCACAAAGCAGTTTTAGTTATTGAGAAAGGAAAGGCCTAGAGGCTGACACATGCTTTCTACAATGTCTCCAAAGAGTCGAGCAAAGCTGTACTGTACGTGAGGTTTTCCTATTCCGGTGAAAATCTGATTGTATAGGGTTTGACATTGATCATCGCCTTTATGTAATGTTGTTTGGTGATAATTCTTCGCAGCCACAGCACATTGTTTCTGGATGGAGAGACACACTACATATGTAGGAAGAGACTGCCTTTCTTGACATCAATAGCTTGATCTTAGACATACCAAACCGGCAGACTAGGGTGCCTGATCTATATTCCATCGTCTTGGTACTTGGCTATCTATCAAATAAGAACTGAAAGTAATCTTTGTAAAGACGTTATGGCATCTAATTAGCTTAGCTTTGAAATGACTGCTTCTGTTGCCTCTACTGTCCAGTATTAATGATTGAGCAATAGTGATACTCTGGAAATTCAGTGATGTCTTTCAGGTGCCATGACCCTTAAAAATTTGTATCTTCAGCCTAATTCATTGTCACAGTAATCCTCTCTAAAAAAAAATTAATTTAGCTGCATAGAAATGAGAACACAGGCAAATGATACACAAAGCACTTCAACTTTCTCAATCAAAATGGGCAACTCCTTAAAGAACTCCTCTTCTGTTGATGTACAGTTATTCAGAGACTGACACACATTTCACTTTTGAATGTCCTTAAAAAGCTTAAAACAGGTGAACAGCTGAAATGGCTGATATCTGGGTAAACAGATTAAATCTCTAAACCTCTCACATTCTGTGTGATGTGGGGCTGGAGTATCAATTTACATACAGTATGTGAAACTGCAAAGGTTGCCATTGAATTATTTTACACTTGTGCCAATTGCAGAGGCCAGCGTTAAGAACCATTTAACGTTGGTTGGATGAATCAGATTTTATACTAAATCACAGTTTTGCTACCACTGACTGGCAGATCTTCCGCGAAGCTGCCGAAAATAATATCAATTTGTATACGGACTACGTTACTGGCTACATCAGTAAATGTATTGAAGACGTGGTTCCCAGGATTACTGTTCGCACATATCCAAATCAGAAACCGTGGATAAATGGTGAGATATGCGCCAAACTGAAAGCTAGGACAGCTGCTTTCAATTCTGGCGATATGGGTAAATACAAAAAATCCAGATAACACCTCAAGAAAGCCATCAAAAGAGCTAAATACAACTACAGAGTAAAACTAGAGTCATATTATCACGGCTGCAACACACGGACCATGTGGAGTGGTATACGCACCATTACAGACTACAAAACGCAACCCAGCTATATCGCACAACAGTCTGCCTCTCTTCCTGATGAGCTAAATTCATTCTATGCTCAGTTTGAAGACAGCAACGCAGATCCAGTCAGGAAGATTCTAGAAATCCAAGACGGAAACCCACTGATCATATCCAGAGCGGATGTGTGTAAAGTTTTTAAAAAGACCAATCCACGCAAGGCTCCTGGCCCTGATGCCATCCCTGGCCGCGTTCTGAAGGCATGTGCAAACCAGCTGGCAGATGTCTTCTCGGACATATTCAATCTCTCCCTAGCTCAGTCTATAGTTCCTTCCTGCTTTAAGAAACCAACTATTGTCCCTGTTCCTAAAAAATCCAGAGTCAGCTGCCTGAATGACTACCGCCCTGTTGCACTCACATCAGTTATCATGAAGTGCTTCGAGCGGTTGGTCAAAGCATACATCACCTCCTCACTGCCTGACACCCTTGACCCACTGCAATTTGCATACCGCCAGAACAGGTCAACAGAAGATGCTATTGCCACTGCCCTCCATACTGCCCTCTCACACCTGGATAAGAAAGGAACATATGTGAGAATGCTGTTTGTTGATTACAGCTCAGCATTCAATACCGTAGCGCCCTCAAAGCTCATCATCAAGCTCCAGGACCTGGGACTGAACACCTCCCTTTGTAATTGGATCCTGGACTTCTTGACGGAACATCCACAGTGGTGAAGGTGGGCACCAACATATCCTCTACCCTGACTCTAAACACTGGAGCCCCCCAAGGCTGCGTGCTTAGTCCTGTCCTCTACTCCTTATTTACCCATGACTCTGTCACCAAGCATAACTCAAACTCCATCATCAAGTTTGTGGACGATACAACAGTCATTGGCCTGATCACAGATGGTGAGGAGTCTGCATACAGGGAGGAGGTTGAAACCCTGGCAGTATGGTGCCAGGAGAACAACCTCTCTCTGAACATCAGTAAGACTAAGGAGATGATTGTGTACTATAGGAAACATCAGGGTGGAGACCACACACCTATTCACATCAATGGGACTGCAGTGGAGAGGGTCAGCAGCTTTAAGTTCCTGGGACTTAACATCTCAGAGGATTTAACCTGGACCCACCACACCAACACTGTGGTCAAGACAGCACGGCAGCGCCTGTTCTTTCTCCGCAGGCTAAAGAAGTTCGGCATGCCATCACATACCCAGGCCAACTTCTACAGGTGCGCTATTGAGAGCATCCTGACTGGTTGCATCACTGCCTGGTATGGGAGCTGCTCCGCACGGGATCGCAAAGTATTGCAGAGGGTGGTGAAGTCAGCGCAGCTTATCACCAGCTGTAAGCTACCAAGCATCCAGGAGATCTACTCAGCTAGATGTCTGAAGAAGGCCAGGTCCATTCTCAAGGACCCCAGTCATCCCAGTCACAAACTGTTTTCCCTCCTACCGTCCGGTAAACGGTACCAAAGCATTCGGTCCAAATCCAACAGACTACGGAACAGCTTCTACCTTCAGGCAATAAGACTGCTACAGTAAATAGCCAACCTGTAGCTCCTTAGCAAATCACCTGTAATGGCTACATGGACACACAGTTCTCACTATATTCAGCATAACTGCAGTACATGTATATATTGCATACTCCATGGACACATAACAGCTCTACTCACATTGAGTTTTATTCAATTTCAAAAATTTAACCTCAATTTTGTGATTTTTGTGATTCTTGTAATTTTTGTTGTGCATTTGATAAATAAACTTTGATTTTATTTGATTTTGTATTGGTGGGAGCATAATTTACAGCAAGCTATCATTTAGCAGATTGTTTGATTTTGCTATAAAGATGCGGTAGTATCTGTGATTTGCCTAGGTTATCTCTCTAGAGCTGTACAAATACTTGTCTATTCAGATGGTATTTTCTTGGAGGAATGTAAAATGATATTGGCTGAGGAGATGACTAAAGAAGCACCTCAGAACTCAAGAGCATTTGCTCACGTTTGTATGGATTACTCACTTTTTATTTACTTTGTTGTATGTTATTAAATAATCCCATTCAGATTCCAAGACCACAGAAGAAGTTTTTATTTATCTGTCCTAAGAAGCCATAACAGAATGAAACATTCATTTAACAGAATCAAAGCTGTAGGCAGTATTTAGAGGGGAGGCATTCAAGGAATATCAGGTTTCTGCAGATTATCTCCTTCTGGCTCTGCCTAAATATCTCCCTATTGTTGTTTTGACTTAACAATTTCCTTTAACTTTTTTCCAATTAGCCAGCAGCTGACAGAAATGGTGTCATGTGCCAGCCATACTGAATATACTGTACTGTAGTACTGCACTTCAGTAGTGGTTAGGTTAAGAGAGCCTACTTTTAATGCTTTTTAGGAATTTGTGAAATACAAAAATCATAATACAATATACTAAGGTAGTGGTAATGATAGAAGAAGTACCCCTTCTGAAAGTTTGAGGTGTGTTAAATAAGGAAAATTTTGATACATTGCCAGAAGATTCTGAAGTATAGCTTGCTCTTCAAAAATTGGACATTTATAACCAGATTTCAAGTTTCTTTTTGTTTAAACATTATACAACTGTGATTTACTATATACTGTATACAGTACAGTAGCTGTAGGATTGCCATATTACTGTACGTCTTTCTAGGGATTTTGTTTTGTAGAGCAATGATACATTTACAGTACCATTGGTAAACATTTTTGTCTGGACTACAGATCCTTTCCTTATACCTGTTGGGTGCCTTGGCCTTTTGTGCGCTGAACATGTGGTTCAAAATGTCTTCCCGAGCTTTCTTTGGCCTGCCTGTTGAGCCAGTGGTGTGATAAAGTGTTTTCCTCTCCAGGGCTGTCAGTTCCCTGCCTGTAAACCATGTCCAGAACAGTGTTTCACATAAACTCACAGTAGGGAGAGGTACAGTGGTTTAAAAAAGATAGTGGCTCATGGTACTGCATTCCCACAAGATTAATGAGTTAAATGTATCGCTCTTTTGAAATCAGTAGATGTCCTCACCTGAATATTTGGTTTCTGTAAGCCTTGTTTAGAGTGACACCTGGGTTTTGTTAAATGTGTAATAAGGTATACAGTAAATACATATGTGATATTGAAATAATAGAAAAAAAAATAGAACTCAAGCAGGAAAGGTGAGGTGCAACTGCTTTTGACCTTTCTTAACATTATTAATTTGTCTAGAAACCTTCCAGAGTAGCACTTAATTATTCCATTATTCTGGGTCATGTCCATCATTCAATCTTTCCTGATCTCTTCCATCATTCTTGAGGAATTGAAAAATCTGTAGATTTTTACAATGCATTGACAACAACTATTTACTTATACTTATTTTTTCTAAAGTGATCATTGGATCGGGTGAGTCATGATATTGAATTGTGTTGTTGGATTTTGCAAAGGAGAGAGTAACAAAAAATCTTTAAATTGATTTAATGATTAATTGATCACAAAACTGCCTTTTGAGGACCAGTTGTACTTTAGATATACAGAACTACAGGGATGTGGACTACCATGCTCTTCATCTTGAATTATCACATCCATTAAACATGATTTCACCTGTTACAGGATATATTGTTCAATAATAATACCTATTGCATTACATGCTCATGTATTTTCCTATGTATTGGAGACACATCATGGGCATTAAATGAAATGTTTGTATGCAAAATGGCTACAAAGAGCACATCTTGATGATGTATGGCAGTCATTAAAGGATTTAATTTTAAAGTAAAGTAGAACAGAGCATATTATCATTCCAACAAGTGGTAATGATAAATTAACTAGGAAAAACAAAGAAACACATTTTGAGACTGGGATCACTAAGCCCCAAAGCAATGTGGAGTGTCCAGTCACTTTTCAGGCCTTGGAGAAGCATAATCCAATGGATTTTACAGATTAGGTTTAATCATTAATGTACAACAATGGGAACAATTTAATTTGTATTGCTTAAGTAATTTGTTCAATGAAGTAGTTTATAGATTATTTGAAATGGAAACATCATAATCACCCTCAATCTTTGAACATCCACGGTAGATCTTTCCTGCCTTAAATGAATCAATCAATGTTCTAAATTGATGAAAACTCACATGTTTTCCATATCCTAAGAAATTGTTGATTTGTGTGATCCATAAGAATGATTGTCTCTCCATCAGCTGTTGCTGCCCACATCTGAAATTTGTCTTGTTATTGAATTTCTGTATGTGTAAGGAGAAAAAAAGTAAAGAAAAAATATTTAATGTATATTTTTATATTTTATGTCTTAACTATGTTCTTTAGATGTGAGCAATGTACAAATTAAAGCACCGTAGCAACCCTTCCAGGATTAATTGAATCTACTGCGTTTGTAGAATTGATTGATTAATTACCACACCTGCACAGACAGGTTTGTAGTGATCAAAATAAACTGTGCAGATATAGCCAAATGTCTCCAGTTTAATCTTGGGGTATGTCATATCCAAGGTGCAACCATATCAGGTAGTTCCATAAAAGTGTCTGAACAGTACTGAAATGAATGGGCTTGAGTTATATAATTTACCCTTGAGCTTGCAGTGTTATCAGAGAGAGACAGGCCACACCTCTGGTTGATAATAATTCTAATTAAAGGCACTGTGGAGTCCAATAATGGTTTATGAGTTGCAGGTATATTGGAAGAAAACAACAGGTCCTCTTTCTCCCTGTGAGATACAGGTATTCAAGTTGTGCTGATCGGCACTTGGCAATTTGGAGGAAATAAACTGGAAAAGCAATTGGCAATGCCAAATTACACAATTAAATTTACCTATAACAGAGGATGTTGTAAACCAAGAAACATCTGTGCCTCCCCTTTCTTCACACAGTTCCAAAGCAGAGTTGAATGTCTGAACAGATGTTGGTATGTTAGCCAGACTTTTGAAAATGGTGCCTCACTCTGTTTTTTTTTCTCTCCTCTAACCACTTGTGGTTTCCTCTTGGCCTTTAATTGCTGCCACAGGGCTCAGAGAGTTTCAACCAAACAGTCTAGCATTTGAGATTTTGCCAGTAGAGATCGCAAAGAAAAAAACATTATGGTAAGAAAACAACAAATTGATTTTTTTGCATTGTTGCCGTGCAGTATAAGTTGACCTTTTCAAATATGTTATTACAATTATGGTCTTCAGTGGCCAATATAACAATATGGCCTTAGGCTCCCTTGTTTTAAAGCAAAACACTCATATTAATAGGAATTCCATGGACTTTAACCAGGCCAATAAATACTAGCACTATTCAAAGTTGCTGGGCTCATCTTCCTCAGTTTTATTACTTTTCAGCAGACATGTTCATTGTGAAATAGGAGTATTTAAAAGTGAAGTAATTAATTATTTTACTGTATATGGTATTTCATTCATTCATTCATAATTTCATTCATTGCTAATTCAGTGCTAATTCATAAAAAAACCTTAGAAATATTTAAATATTTCCTTCTCTCTGCAAAGTGGCCTACTTTCCACCTTTTCCAGTATAACAACAAGCTCTTGCAATTGTATAGAGCTTTTCATCCAACAAGATCCCTAAGTGCCTCACATGTACAGCAATCACCTGGGTAATGTGCTGCAGATTAACATGGGGAAGGGAGAACTTGGTTCACCAGTTGAGTTAAGGGGGACCTTTTGGAAGGACTGCCTGTGAAAACCTAGAATATCAGGGCACTGTGGCTAATTGTGGAAACTTTAATTACCAAGTATGACATTAAAGGTTTGAATGATGAATTTCTAATGAAAAGTAAAAACTTACCTTTAGTCTTTGTCCTTTAAATAAAAAAATGTAAAGAGGGAGAGCATGCTCAGTTACAGTATACTTGTTATCTTATACTGTAAAAGCCTTAAATTCTATCAAAGAGTATACAGCAAGAACAGAAGACATGAACTAAACTTTGCATGTTATCCCCCATTAAAATGTAAAATAGTTCTGTAAATCCTCTTGCTTTTACTTTGATATGCAATGAAAAAGAGAAGGGCAAGGGCTCATCCTAAAGATTCTGTAGAATTATTTTTTGTTTGCATTAGTTTCTGTTCATAGTTGATATCAATTGAATGATATCTCTTTTTCCTTGGGTGAAGGAAATACACCAAGGTGTTTATGGTGTGGCCAGTAGTGAAGTTAAGTGAAGCTGTAGATGAATACTTCACTTGAACACACAAAGTATGCAAGTGAACCTGAAGGCAAGGACAGCTTGCCATCACAGCCACCACATCTGAAAATTGAACAGAAGCAAAGGAGTAGAATTTATAATAATACAGCTAGCTCTATTGCCTACAGATCAAAGGGCTGGCTGACAGACGCACCAAGGCAATTATACTCGGATCAACAAAGATGAGAAATCACAAGCAATTTTGTTTATTTTGCTTCTTTTGTGCTGTATTTGTTCAGATACTTATGTGATGGTATTTCTAGCCAGGATTGTTCCTATTAACAGTGAGTTCAGGAAACCAAGGCCATGGCTTGCTGTGTGCTTATTTTCACAATATCCAGAGACTGTGTTTCAGGAATGTTAGGAGCAATAAATTAATGTCAGCGGGGCTTTAACCACTATATATAGGAAGTAAGGAATGCTTTTAGCTCCAACCCTTGTTAGTGTGTCATGTTTGTTAAACATTCTATTGGTTTAGTTATTTGAGTACTCATATTAAGTACTGTAGTTTAAATCTCTTCCTTTTTCCATTAGTTTATGCCTTTTTATAGAACAGCCTTTTTTTCGTGCGTAAACAGATAATTTCTAAGCACCGCCATTTCACCAGTGGAAAAAAAAGTAAAATGTTTAGATGCAATCCTCTGTAGTGTCTGCATTTTGTTTGTAAAAAAAACCTGTTTGTTTACTGTACATTTAATTATGAGAAAATTTGACACAATTGGCCAGTTCTTATTGAATTTATTGATACTTAGGTTAGTATGTGCTCTCATAGCATCAGTGAAGACAGTTTTTTTTTAAGTGGCTTGTTTTACAAAAATATCAATAATAAAACTGGTTTATTTATGTACTTTTTTCAAAAGACCTTTTACAAATGTTGAGAAACCTGATCCTGTGCTGGAATAACCTAAAAGGATTTGATGTTGCTGGCATTTGGATAGCACTGAAGTTAGTTCGGCTAATTTGGCACTGAGTTGAAATGGCTAAAGTGATTAAACAGCAAACAGATGTGTGAATTGAAACTAATTATCTCACAGGGAGGGAAGTAAAGATCAGGAAATACTTAAATTCAGGGAAAAAAAGGTTTTTGATCATAGGTTTCAAAGTAGGACTGATCAATACTTTTTGATGGCAAAATATTCCCTGCTAATGAATAAGACCTTTATGCACACTTAATGCTTATAAGAGTAACTTTCATGTTGCAACACAAAAATATTTTTGTGCTGCAAGAGCTCCGATTTAATTTCCATCTTGATAGGCATATCTGAAACAATGGCTTTTTCAGGAGGTCTTCTCGAGCCTGAGTTTTTCAAGCAGTTTTGCTTCTTCTGGATGAAGGGCTGAGATCTTCCCTTTTATTGACCGACTTGAGCTAGATGTCAGGTACCCTGACAAGGTCTAGGCACACGCAAAGTGTTGAACTCCCCTTCAGGGGTGTACCGGCTGTAGATCTCAGATTACTAACAGCATGCAAACACTTAGCGAGATTGTGAGGCGGTTTCCTCTGCTTGATAAAGTGCTGTCTCCAGAGGCGATGGGCGTTTGGGGGGAGGGGGAGGCACGCGCATAAGAACAAGAACTCTCACCCCAGGTTTTATCTCTGTTTTGTAGACATTCTGTGTCTCAGAGCCCGTTTCTGCACTTGGTGCAAATTCCTAGACAGATACTGCCACTCTCTGCTCTGAGTAGGGTGTGACTAGTCATTGTTATTCTCACTCTCTCTCTTCAGAAGCACTCAGAGACACTCCAGCACTGTTGTGTAATAAATGAAATGTGAAAAAAGCTGCTGAAAGGGTGGGATCTTGCATGCCCTTTTGAAAGAAAATACTGTTTCACAGTGGCATTGCAAACTCTATTATGGCAGTTTCTGGTGCCCAGCTGGTTTTCCCATGATCTGTTGCACCATTGGTGTGGATTAGGAACATTATATAATAAAAATACATAACCATAAGAACCTCAAATATATATATATAATTGTGTGATATATATCAAAATGTTATACTGAAAACCCTATTTTTAATGTTTTGCAAAATATTTCATAAATATAAATTTGTGATTTTATTATACAGTATTCTGTATATTTTTATGATTCTCTTACTGGGATGTACAGTAGGCAAATTCAATGTGTGCTGAGAGCATTTTGTATTATTATAAATCTGCCGTGTTGCTTTATTCACATTGCAAATGGGAAATTCTTACATTTTGTGTCAAGTGTTGAGCAGCCTCCAGCATTGAGAAATAAACCAAAAACATAAAACTGTTTGATAACCTCAGACACCACTTTATGATAGAGTTTAGCAAATTTAAGGGACCATACCACGTGAATTTTGTTTGCCCCACACTTTTTTGTTTCATTATCTACCCATGTGTTTAGATACCGATACTGTACTCCTGTAAATTTTGCAGTAATCTGATACAGAATCAACAGATTTTTTTTTTCCAAACGGTTCACCTCAAAATGAGTAGCATGTTTATCTGTCTTATCGTTTTCCATAAAACCTGCCTTAAAAGGATTAACCAGTACAGTGATATTCAGTCCTTTCCAATAGTGATTATATCTTGGAAGAGTGCCTTCAGAAGAAACATGGATCAATAAAAGGATTAGGCAAATAAGTACTGTAGAATATAGATGACATTGTGATCTGATAAATAGTTTCCGAAATCGAGTTTGTGAAATAAAACCAATCCAATTTAAATGTATTTATATGAAAAATAGATATATCTACTCCAATAAAATTGTTTTTCTTCCTAAGCTTCCCTAAAAGACCAGTGAAAATCAAAATGCTAAAGGCCTTATATGGTTCCTTACAAAAGCAAGCAAGAATAGCATCAAAAGAAAAGACGCACAGATTTAAGAGCTTTGCAATCCAGAAGAGATAAGAAATTCCTTAAACTCGTCACCCTAAAATGCCCCAGGGAGACTTTCAGTGGTGTAGGAGTGGCAGTTCTAATTTGTTGCTTTTAAATAAAAGTCATGTAGGGACTCCCAAATGTCTCAATAATAAAGCTATTATTGCTTAAAGAATAGGTTGGAACCTTTGGCTCAGAAATCACTGGTTCGAATCTGGTTAAGCAAAGCATGAATTTTTAGATTCTCCAAACAGCAATGCTCAATTGATCATGCCTTGTGAGGGCAGGGTGTACTTAGAAGGTGGGGGTATTCTCGGCTCAACAGCGGATGCTTTGGAATAATCTTTGTGAGTTGTGTTGCTTGGTTCTGTAAAGTCCCAGCTCTTTCATTTGTGCTCAAAGTTTGAATAAGAGCCTAAGAAGTACAGTGTGTAACCTGGGGAGTAAAAGTTACTCTGAAAGTTTAAATTTAAGAAAGTGGAGTGAGGTTACCTGTGAGTGCAGATGTCAATATTCTTTTTTCTCTGTCCAGCTAGACAGAACATGGGATGGAAACAGTTGATGCTTCTCTGATAGACAGGTATTGTTTTGAATGGCTGGTCCCTACTCCCCACAATGTGAGGATTGATTTTCAACTAGAATTATAAGTTAAGGGGAAGGCATGAGATATGATTGGAATTTCAGTAGTTTGATAGCATTGTGAAACCCTTCTTTTGCAATGATAGTTTAAAAACAAAAACATAAACACTTCTTTGGTATAAATTAGCTCCAGTAATTAAATATTTTAGAATAGTGTGTTTCTTTATGCTGATGGTCAGCATTTTGAAGAAGGACAATTTACAACATTAGGGTGATTTGTTCAAATCGTTTTGCTTGAAAGTACAATACGTAACCCTATTTTGTTAAATTATTTTTTCCATAAAAGTTTAATCTACAGTATGAATAGAAAAGTAAAGTAAAGCTTTGGAATACATTTTATGAAATTCTGTTGGAGTTTAGTGGCAAGTCTGGAAGGGATGCTGGATTTTGCACTGAAACAATAAACAAATCTGTGATTCCCCTTTTGGAGGTGAAATCGAATATAGACAGAAAAAATTAACTATGGATACCTTCAAAAGACTCTTAACAGAGTGGAAGGTGGCAAAAAAAAATCATGTTTCGCCATACAAGATAATTGTCCACAGTGGTGAACTGGTCTGGTGGAGGTGATAAAGGGTTAAAGATAGTATTGTGGTGATTTGTTAACCTGAAAAATCTCTAGATGTAAACTCTCTTTTCTTTAGTTCCAGCATTCAGAAACAGATTAAGAATAATTTTCCCTATAAATATGTGTAGCAGTGCAAGTCATCCCCCTAGGCTGAGATTGCTGATCTTATCCTCCTAGTCTGGAGGCAGTAAGGTTAAGGGAACAGAGTTGCAGCTATGTCAGGAATATAATTCCGTACCTCATGGAAGATTCCCATGGTTGAAAACTCTATATCTACGTGGGGGTCTAGGATGGAATGCCAGGCTTTTTATGGTATATTTTTGTTTGATCCTTCAGACACCCTTCAACGTATGCCTTTATACCTATATATAGAGAGATTCCTTGTATCTGTAATGTTAATTTTCCCAGACTGTTGAAATGGCCAGGGACCAGAACTGGCAGCTCTCCCTGTCCCATCAGAATGTTATCCTTGGGAATGGACATCTCCTGGGGGTGGGCTGCAGCTGGACTCAGGATCTCTGGGGCAAGTGGTGAAGGGAGGGGGAGTAGGAAGGGTAGCTTGTGGGTTTGATTGCTGTGGCACCCAGCCTGTCACACTGAGCCAGGCCCCAGAACCACTGCGTGGGACCTGGGGAGTTAAGAGAAGTTCCCATGGCCCCTTCCTTGAGGTCATCTACACCGTCAGAGCTGGAGGCTGAGCAGGGCACTTGATCTTGGGAGAGGGAGGTGGAGTTCACTCTAAACATTCTCTCAGAAAGCCTGAATACAGTACTCAATTATTTTCTTTTTTTAAAATAAAGTACTATAGAATATAAATGCAAGTTGCAAGGAACTGTCAAGTCCGTGAATAGTATGTAGGAATCAAATTAATCTATCTCCACAGAAAAAAAAAACAGGAGAGATAAAGTTTGTACCTTTGTCTCTATGCTTAGCTAGAAGGGAGAATGAGTCACTCGTGTTAATATTCAGAAAACTGCACGGAACGTGAATTCCTGCCTTCATTTCAGATTAAGGTGGGGGCTCCTTTAGAAACAGGAGAGTGGTAGTAAGATAAGATTGCCATCAAGAACTGTGTATTTAAGCACTGAAGCCTGTGTTTACCACACTGGCTAGGAACTGTGATTTCTAAATAAGAAATTTGTTGTTAGAATGTCATAATCCAGATTGGGTTCCACTACTTATATACAGTATAGTATGTGAGGAAATTAAGAACATTAAAGATAGAGATTAAAGTAATTAGAGTTAAGTAAACTTTTTTTAAATGGAAAAAAAAATCATCAAAGGTCCAAGGGACATCAAATTTATATTTCAGTTTTTTTTTTTTAATTGTGAAGGCAAGACTGCACATTTCTATTGACTGTTAAATTCTACATCATCAATAGCCTTGTAAGAATTGTAATTTAAAAGGCATTTTTGCTATTCCCACCTAATGTGGAAAGGCCAGTTTTGTATTGTTCATGTTTGAGCACAAACTAGTGAAAGGCATTTCACCTTTAAACCCCTCATCTTTTAACACTTCACAGGCTACACAGCTCCATATAGGAGAATCGGTGCCATTTGGAGGAGAGATACATCCCTTTCCAGCAGCGAACACATGCCTGTAAGCCTGGCTGACAAATCCCAGCATACCATCAGCAGTTCTCAGAGGTGAAAATTAGCCAGTCACAGTAGGCTAGTGACATGATCAAGACTCAGACCCATTATCATAGAGCTCACACTGTCCTGGATCAAGTGCCCTCACCAGTTAAACCACTTGGGATTCCCTGTTGTTTTTTTATAGTTTACATGCATCTAGAGCCTGATTTTATTTTTTTATAAAAATAAAAGAGGTGGTACAAAGAAAGCAGCTTAGGTCAAACCAAGAATAATACAGTATTGGGGTACCAGGAGAAAAAGTGCCCTTAGTATTCAGTACACAATTTAATGTCTCTCGTTTGTTGGTTGCCTGCTTGTTTAATGAGAAAAAAAAATTCTTTAATAGATTTAAATTCATACAATTCAAAAATGTTTTTTTTTTAAATTATCAAGCCTCGTTAACCTCTGTGAGATTGTGTGCTCTTTCCCTATTGTACTACTTTGCACATATCAGCAGTACTTCCCTATTGGCACCATAATTACATATCCACTGTTATACTGTTGCACACAATTGTTAAGTCACCAATTCTAATTCTGTCTCCTGCACTACAGCAAGCCACTGAAAGGTTAATAGTTTGCATTGACTTTGGTGGGTTTCTTCTCCTCCTCTGGGACCTGCCGACAAAGGTTTTTTGCCCCTTTCACTGCAGTTGCTATCATTAAGTAAGATGGGTAGCAGGAAGTGGTGGTGGGGGAAGAGCAGAGAACTTTAAGCAGCCACCATAAAAGTGGCAGGCTTGTCTGTGCAGCAAGAACACACACTACTGCTCTTCCAGCACTCTCGATCCCCTCAACATGAATTCCACATCTGGATTGTGGCCAGGTCAAACAAATAACTCCTAACATCTGTTTAGAAACAGTCCCAGTAATCAGACACATGTGGCAGTGTCAAGGAAGGTCAGCTCTGTTCTTGCTAATTGCAGTACAGAGAACACACTGGGTGTCTCACCTAGTGACGAATCCTCTGAGGTTTTCCTAGAGCCTGAGCTTCAGGATGCCAGATCTCACTTCACACTCTAGACTGTGTGCTGCTGCTGCCATATTTAGAAAAGATTAAAAGGTTGGAGGTAAATCTTGCAAAGAGAACTGTAGCAGCTTTTGTCTTTTAGAGAAAGACAAAAATGGGGTTCCGTTTTGACTCTTATTTGTGTTTCCTTAATCTTACTTCGGGGATGTTCCAATCAGATTTACGTTTGGTATCAAATGCATGTCATGATGTTTTCCTGGCTCCTGCTGTCAGCTTTCACATTCTAGGTCATTTAATACCTGATGGAAATGAGATGGCCAGATTGATTAGAGTTTCCATCAGAATTTTGCTACTCCCTGTGCAAAGGTTTTGTATGAAGAGATGAATGGGAAATAGTTAGTTAAATATAATTATCTCTTATGTATTATAACACAATTATAACATAGATAACTTAAACATCAGTACAATAAAATAAGTTTCAGTTTTTTCCAATTCAAGTTGCAAGGAGATTAGGCAGTCCTTCAAATCATTTTTAGTTCTTTACTATTGTTTTTTTTTTACAGTTTTCTTGATATATAATTTTATTGTTGACCACTTTTGAGAGCTTCCACAGATTAAACTTTCAAAGACAGGATTCCTTTTTTCAGTAAAGAATGTAGTACAGATCACAAAATCCCATTTACATATAATATGTCCAGTATGTGTGCTCATTTGAGTGCATTATGCTCAATGTTTCATGTAGATTTTCCCAAGTTCCTAAGTATAGTGCCGCATTAGAGAGTAATACATTTATTATATTACCACCTTACTTATTGATTACTTCTGTAGTGCCGCTTACAGTACATACTGTACTGTACATTTTAAAATATCAACAGCTGTATCACCCTGCAACTCACAACTGGTAACCCACTGAATTTAAGCAGGTGTGAGTCTGGTCAGTACCTGGATAGGAGACCTCCTGAGAAACTTAAGGTTGCTGCTGGAAGAGGTGTTAGTGGGGCCTCTAGGGGACGCTCACCCTGCGCTCTGTATGGGTCCTAATGCTGCAGTATAGTGACGGGGACACTTTACTGTAAAAAGGTGCCACCCTTTGGGTAAAACTGAGGTCTCAACTATGTCTCTGTGGTCATTAAAAAATCCCAGGACATTTCTTGAACAGTAGGAATGCTATACCAATGGCCTGGCCAAATTTCCAATTAGCCTTTTTCCCCAACCTCATCCCCAACTATGAATTGATTTCATCACTCTGTTCTCCTCGCTGGAAGCTGATGTGTAGGTAGTGTACTGGCACACTATGGCTGCCATTGCACATCCAAGAGGGTGTTTCATTCATTATTGAAAGCTGTGTCCCTTTTAAATACAGGACATAAAAATAACGTCTGAGCCCGTACAAGCCTTAATACTGTATATAAAGGTTTAAACAGTATACTGTAGTATTTTTTTACCTCATTTAAGTAGTGCATTAGTTAGACAATTATTTTTACCAATTAAACATTGTTAAGTATATCAGTCTTGGATTACACACACTTACAGTACTGTGTGCACCACTGTGTCATTGTATACAGTCCATCACTGAATACTTCATTGTATCATCACTGTACACTCCAGTTGCTCAACATTGTATACATGCTCAGACATAGAAAAAGTGATGAAACAGCAGTGTGAGGTGGGTACACTGTATGTTAGATACAGTATGTTATACTGTACTGTATATCCAGGCTCCCTTAATGCTTCATTACTTGAATACAGTATGTGCCTTGCATCTCACGAGGGTGATTTCTTTCCAGCTGAACCGCTCAGACAAAAGCCAAAAAACATTTTGAGAGAATATGTGTAAATTAATTTTCTATAGAAGACTTAATTTCACATATGCTGTAGTAAAACTCAGGTGCCAGGGTATTTAATGGGATTTTCTCTCATTAATACTTCTGTTTCAGTTTTTCCCCTATTACTGTGTTACAGTAACTGTACGACTGTAAATACTGGAAAGAGAAAACACTGAAGACCCATGAAAGTATCTTCACTCTGACGCCATAATGGTTGTATCCGGTCTTACTTTGAATGGTTTCTGCTGTCTACCATAATCCTTCTTAAATTAAATTATTTTCAAATCTCCAATTTATCAGCTCTTAAGAATATGAGAATGGTCACAAACAAGAAAAGGCCCTGTCCATCCACTTGATCCAGAGATCTTTGGTTCAAGGTTTTTTGAAGGAAGTAAGAGTATGCTTCAACAGCATGGTTTGTTAACATATTTCACACTTTTACAAAGCTTTGGGTAAAAAATGTGCCTACTTTTCTTAGACTAAAATTAACTTCTATGTACAGTAGTTCCTCCTACCTGTATGTCTTCTGAGACATACAGGTGGTTTGGAGAACAGGTTGGTCCCTTTTGTCATGAGTTCTGGGTCTGACTGCGACTTGAACTTACCTGTATTTATAAAGTGGTGGTACAAAGCTGGCTTGATGTGTTTGACTTTTTGCTCACTTGCCAACCAACTGCAACTATTGTAGTGTGTGAGGTGCCTGTGAGCATAAAGTAATATGAATGAAAACAGTACTGGTACTATTGGTACCCTATCCAATGCTTACTGTAAATCTGCAGTGTGTGGTGCAAGTTAGATGTTTTTTTTTGGTATTTTACAGAAACTGTAAGAAAAGTCTTCAACTCTCCTGTGCTGGTACAAGGGCTTTTGCAGTGCATGGAGTAGGAAATAAAAACAGAACTGATTATTCCATCTTGTAAAATAAAGGAACAAAAAAGGAAACATGTTGGGCAAGAATTGAGATTCTGAGTTTAGAGGTCAAGGTATTCATACAAATGCATATACTGTAAATGATTCATCATCCTTGTGTGTGGTGTGACAGTTTTATTGATAATACTGAAGCAATTGAAAGTAAGATGCTAGCTCTGTAAGCTTGGTAAGATGACAGAAGAACTGTTCGGTTCAGATATACTTTTAACTAGTCATTGAAGCTTCTAAGACTGAAAAAAAATTGAACAGTTGAACATGTTGATTTTTTTAATAATGACAACTGGTCAATATCTTAAATAAGATTAAATCTTTTAGTATTGCTAAATTGGATTAAGGGTTTTCATGAACTGATGTATTTGGTTTCTCTCTAGATAAAAAAATACATTAATTATGGAAGCTTGTATAGTCAGCTAAATAAATCTGTTAATCTGCCCATAATCCAGTTCAAATACTTCATAGTAGTAAAGTTCATCCAGTAATACCTACTATATTGTGAAATATAGTATCAAATATGGCATCAACAGACAGTTTTCTGTTAATTGCCTTTTGCAATTCAAAAACATTAAAAAACAGCTGGCAGAAAGTAATAAGTGGAAATGAATGGTAAGTGGAGAACATAACTACTCTGCCACAAGGTAGTTTATTAAAAATGAGAAAACAAAGTATTACAATTCCTTAGGTGGTTTCCTATTTGTGTTTTCTTATTGGTATTTTTTCTTTTATTTACCCACCTAAGTTTTGTAAGTGTAGCATGTTTTTTTTTCCACCCAAGTCACCACTTGCCAGATTGCTGCAAGAATCCATACGCATTGATCTCAGCCCTGCGATGCCAATTGAACACTGCTGTTTGGGAAATCATGGACATACTGTACAGTTAGCAGAAGTTAAGAGAGAGCAAGGACGCCTACAGGAGGAAGGTAGAGGACAAGCTGCAAAGGAATAGGATGAGAGATGTATGGAGCAGCATGAGAGAGATCACTGGCTTCAAACAGGCTGGGGGTGCAACAGAAGGGAACCTGGAGATGGCCAACGAGTTGAACCAGTTCTTTAACAGGTTTGATTCTGGGTCCTCTGTGGCGCAACACCCATCCCCCCACAGCCACACGCTCCCTAACCCTTCACAGCTGCAACTGCCCAACACCTCCTCCATCCCCCACAAACATGGCCGCCTACAGCTACAACCCCTGACGGCTACTCACCCACCCATCCCCCACAGCTGCCACTCTCCAACACCTCCGCCATTAACACCTCCAGCACTGAAAGCACTATGAGCACCATCCCCCAGGCCAGGCTGACCATCACAGCTGACCAGGTGAAGAAGGAGCTGAAGAGGCTGCACGAGGGTAAGGACACAGGACCAGATAACATCTGTCCCAGAGTTCTGAGGGCCTGTACTGATCAGCTGAGCGGAGTGCTCCAGCGACAGTTCAACCTGAGCCTGCGCTTGGAGAGAGTCCCGGTGCTCTGGAAGACATCATGCCTGGTCCCGGTACCAAAGAAAGGGCGCCCCTCTGTCCTCAACGACTACAGACCATTTGCACTGACTTCTCACATCATGAAGACACTGGAGAGGCTGGTCTTATCCCACCTGAGACCCCTGGTCAGCTCATCACTGGACACCCTACAGTTTGCCTACCAGCCCAGTGTTGGTGTGGAGGATCCGATCATCTACATGCTGCAAAGGGCCTACTCACACCTGGACAGGGCTGGCAACACTGTAAGGATCATGTTTTTCGACTTCTCCAGTGCCTTCAATATCATCCAGCCCTTACTACTAAGGAGGAAGCTGGAGGAGATGCAAGTCGATGCCTCCACGACCTCGTGGATCACTGACTACCTGACAGGCAGACCACAGTCTGTGAGACTTCAGAACTGTGTGTCTGAACAGGTAGTGAGTAACACAGGGGCACCTCAAGGGACAGTTCTTTCTCCATTCCTCTTCAACCTCTATACTTCGGACTTTAAGTACAACTCAAAGTCATGCCACCTGCAGAAGTTCTCAGATGACTCTGCAATTGTGGGATGTATCAAGGGTGAGCAGGAGGAGGAGTACAGAGGACTGGTCAGCAGCTTTGTGGAGTGGTGTGGGGTGAACCACTTGGAACTGAATGTTACAAAGACAAAGGAACTGGTAGTAGATTTCAGGAGGAAAAAGGTCAAACCTACTCCTGTCTACATCCATGGGAGTGGCGTGGAGATGGTGGACTCGTACAAGTACCTGGGAGTGCACATCGACGATAGACTGGAATGGTCTAAGAACATCGAGGCCATCTATAAGAAGGGACAGAGCCGACTTTACTTCTTGAGGAGGCTCAGGTCCTTCAATGTGTGCAGTAAGATGCTACACATGTTTTATCAGTCGGTGGTAGCGAGTGCCATTTTCTACGCAGTGGTATGCTGGGGCTCTGGGATTAGAGTAGTAGATTCCAAAAGGCTGAACAAGCTCATCAGGAGAGCAAACTCTGTCATTGGGTCTGACCTGGACCCCTTGGAGGTAGTGGCTGAGAGGAGAATGATGTCCAAACTAAAGGCCATCATGGACAACTTCTCCCATCCCCTCTATGACAGGCTTGCAGGAATGAAGAGCATGTTCGGCAATAGAGTGATTCATCCACGGTGTGACAGGGAGCGCTACAGGAGGTCATTCTTGCCGTCTGCCATAAGACTGTACAACGCATCCACCTTGCGTCTTGGCAGAGGCAACATCGACAGTGACCTGTTTCTGGACTAAACGCATATACACATCTACTGCTACATCTGTTCTCTTTCTTTTTCTTTTTCTTTTTCCCATTTATAACCACTTTTGTGCAATATATGCCAGGGACCTGTGCAATACATTTATATTTATATCTATGGTTACATCTATATTTATATTCATATGTGTGATACGATTTTTCTGTGTACTGTTCTGTTCTAGTTTGCTCTTGTGTGTCCGGACTGTGAGTAACTCTTGTATTGTATTGTATGTATTGTACTATTATTATATAATTCGTTACACTGTGGCTGTGTTGTGTGTGTTAAGCTGCTGTTGCACTGCAATTTCCCTCACGGGATCAATAAAGTATCTATCTATCTATTCTCAATTCTCAGACTTGGATCGTAGGGATTTACCTGAAAACCCTATGTGTATTCATATTTCTTTGGCAAAAGTTCTTAATATTGAATATTAATATTGAATGTTTTAAATGGAGGTTGGTCTGCCACACTACAGTATTGAAGTGCTGGTGTCACAGACCTTGACATTCAGCATCATCTGGTGAACAATTATTATTACTGATATAAACTCCTTCTTTAACCATAACTATAGATTTGAATTGTTTTGGATAGGTAAATTAGCAGTGGTGCATGACGTGATCAGTAGTAAAGTGGCTGGGTTTGTTGTACAGTACCACTTTTTTGTTAGCACTTTTTTTGCATGATTTATTTACTAGTCAATTCTGTATATAGCATAATCCGTGACATTAGCAGTACTACTATTGCACCACAGTGATTAAGACAGATGCTCTTACATATTTATAAATCATGCATAATTGCTCTCTTAATGTGACATTAAGACAAACAGAGAGCCTGTCACATAAGTAATTTTATTTAATATTTTTGGCAAACACAAACCATTTAACTATATTTAACAAGGCATGGTGCAGTTTCCTAATTGTTTCTCTTTATTGCTGATATTAGGATGGTTTCTTTTTTATTATTTCCTAAATATTTCACTGCTCATTTATAAAATGAATCTATGTCATATGCTAGGAAAGTCATGTAAGGTTCTGACAATCCATACCCCAGTGAAAGTTCTGAGCGTCAAAAGTTGTGTGGGTATTTGTGTAATTTTGGAGTTTGGAAATAGAATATTGTGATGGTTTATTTAATTAAATAACACTTACCTAAATAAGGGCTGGGGAAAGCAGAATTTAGAAAGGTTTCTTTTTATCCCAGTGGTTTATTCCACTTGGATTGAAATATAGTATTAAATTCAGTTACAGGAGTGAATGTGGTGAGCTGAAGACACAGTGAACCAAGCTGTGATGAAATACCAATGAAGATACACTCCACTGACTGTTCACAAAACAGAATTGCCTCTAACGCTGCACATTTGTCTGGGTGCGATGTTCTGGGTGTTTGGCAGAGTCTCATCTGTATGCCCCCTGCTTCATTTAGGCACTTTGTCATCTGAAGGGCTTTCCACAGAAACTCTAACCTTCCTCTCTTTTTCTTTCTCTCACAGGAACGGGTGGAATATCTCTTCCTCATTATATTCACAGTGGAGGCATTTTTGAAAGTCATAGCCTATGGACTTCTCTTCCACCCCAATGCGTACCTACGCAATGGATGGAATTTACTAGATTTTATTATTGTGGTTGTAGGGTGAGTACAACATCTTCATACAGTAATGTGCTATGGGCAGGTGGGTGCATTGTGGGTTGAGAAAATTGAGATAGACTTGATCTGTCATTCCCCGTTGTTCCTGGAAGAATGATACTATATATGCTGACAATGACTAAATTACAAACATTACAAAGCATAAGAAAGATTTAAACTGAGTGTAGTCATTCTGGACCATTTGGCTCATTTACAGTAGGTCCTAGTAGAAAACCGACTTCAGGATCTCATCCAGTCATCCAGTTTCTTAAAAGATCACTTACTGTATCTTTTGTAATAAAGCTAGGTAACTCATTCCATCTTCATACAAACCTATGTGCACAGAATTGCCTTATTCACTCTTGTTCTCAATTTTTAATACACTTTCCTTTTGTTTCTGCTTGCATCCTATGATACGTGTTTCATTATTGACTCTGAAGGCATCCAGTGGAGATTTTTAAAATATTTGAATAATTATTTTAGCTTACCAAGTGATGGAAATTCCTTAATCCTAGCAAAGAAGTTGATTGATTTGGAGACCATAGTAAACTAGAAACCCATATCTTGTGGTAAGCACACAACAAAAGGGAAAAGCACATGCTATTGAAAAGCCAAATAGAAATCTGTTGAAGAAAACACTAATTGATAAGACAACAAATGTCTCCTTAGATTAATGTTTTCTAACAGTATATAAAAATATTTCAAAATGCATAATGAGTAATGTCATCAAACAATGAGGTAGTGAAGTACAGTAACCCCCAGCGAATATGATGTTTCAGTTCCCCAGATATATCTGGAAAAGACTAATTATCCTGGTGAATCATCACACTGATTCTGAGAAGCCTGTAAGCAATGGCCAGATTTTTTTATACTCAGTAACTCAGTAAGACATTTTAAGTGAGGACTTTATAGTTACTCTCATGTTTGTTATTTTACCTAACAATTGTACACATAATGTACACAATGAGGCAAAATAGAGCCACATATTATATCCAACCATTCCTTTTCTGTAGCTGTTCTATTCCCAGAGGATTAATCTAGATTCACTCTAATTACCCTGGTTTAGCTTTAGTCTTTGGACAGAGGGAGGAAACCATAGTGCCTTGTTGAAAACACATATGGACACAATGAGACCATCCAAAATCCACATAGAAGACACACTGGACTTGAATCTTACCCAGGAGAAAAGAGCTATGTTACAGCGGCACTACAGTCCTTGCCAGTATGTTTTATATGAACCATTAGATTCAGTGCTCAAGTACATTTTACATGAAGTACTATAACTGAACAGATATTGTAGGTACAGTACAGTACCAGGATTCAAATTTACCTTTTTATTGAGGAAAGACAATAAAAAAGACTGTACTAATCTTGTGTTTCATTAAAATTAAGACTTAGAATCATCTTAGAAGATGAATTTAGACACTATAATAGAACACAGTATATTAAATTACCTGGGTAATTAAAATGCATATGGAATAGTGCGGTAGACCTTCTACTTCATTCTCATTTTGTTTAGGGCTTTCCTTGTCTCTCCTAAAAGAAATTCAGTTGCTACAGCTCTACAGAGAGGTGCCCTCCCACAAATTTAAACTGAAATGCAAAACAGCCTATTCTTGAGCAAACACAGGCATGAAGAAAGCAAGTAACCAAAAATGGTAAGGGAGAAAATTGCCTGTACTCTCCACAACCTTTAGTAAACGTTGCCATTTCAAATGAATCTCACATATCCAGACACTTTGAAACAGAGCTGATAAGGACCAAATGGTTTGAGCTGTGGCATATAAAACAGATGAAAATTGCAAACATAAATAATGTCAGGATAACAGGGTTAGGGGTGTGGTATATGATAAAAATGAGACTCCAGTGTCAGATTCATCTTGCTCTTTTTTAGATGTACAGTAAATGAATGTTGACAATTTTGCTGACCTAGTGTGGCTTTTACTTTGTCCTGTGGTACCTCTAAGGAATGATGGAGTGATGCCTTTGAGCTGGAACAATATGGATCATTAACCTGCGCAACATCACTTTCTTATATCCATTGATGTGTCCACTGTTATGACCTGGGGTAAAGATAATACAGTAGATATCAATGTAGCTCATAGGTCACCAAAAAAGTGTTCAAGACAAGAGAACTCTGGGTCTGCTGCACTAGGGAATCAGGAATTAAATCTTTAAATAGAAATACCACATTTAAAACGCATCAGGCGTGGAATGACATTTATCATATCCAGGTTTTCCACAGTGTGTTTTTAGATTGCCTATTGCTTTTATTAACAATAAAATTGTCCTTATGAGGTATTTTGGATTTTGTTTTTGTTTTTTAGGAAGTTTCATCTTTCACAACCAGAAGATATAAATTGAAGCATAATTTTATCTAAGAAAAATTATAATTACTGTAAATTATAGAGTTTAATACCTCTTGAAGTCAGATTGTCAATGTTCATCATAATGTTCCAAAAATTAATACAATGCATAAAGGGTTCAAATTACAGTTTTTAACTTATACTAAAAGGTCTGAGAAAAAAAGTCATATTGTATGCATGTGGCAGGCCTCTGAGCCTTACACTGTACCCTTACAGTAATGAAGCTCCCAAACATCTGTGTTCTGCAAGACAGCACAGTGCCTGCAGTCAGTTTACACTCTGCCATTGTGAGCTGTGCTCTCTGGAGCATGTGCTGGTAATTACGCAATAGCTCAGAGCAAAGTTTCCAGTGACACTAATGTTAATACCATGAAATCTTTAAATTGAGCATGCGGCATCTGGGCTAGCCATGTCTGTCATGACCGTACTGTCTCCAGGGTCTCGGCCTCAGCTACAGATTACATATCACATAACCAGAACACAGCTGACAGCAACAGGCATCTACTGTACTGTACATCTGTAAAATCCAGCTCCATGCGAACTGTGAGTACAGACGCTACTTCCACTGTGACTCACACACTCTTAACTGAATTTAAATATTTAGGAAATGATATCAGCTTAATGTGTATACAAATACACAAAAAAAGACTTTACATAATCAAAAAACACATTTTCATAATATTTTACTACCATCAAAATACCATCAAATTTCCAGTAAGAATATAAGCCAAATTTTGGTCTCCCAAAGTATAAATGACTGTCAAAAATTAACAAAGTTTATAAGAGACTAGAAAATTCTGTTTTGGACTGAGGGTTTAATGAAAAAGTGTTGTTCTTCTGTGTTGCATTTGAATTCTGAAGTTATTTTTTTTCTCCTTTTCTGATGTAAGACATGCTTTTACCATTTATGTATGATAGACGTACATGGTTGTAGAGTTTTTTGCTTTTTATTTACCTCAATGCCAGTAATGTGAATTGCAAACATCACTATTCTGTATACAGTACCATAATGTAGCAATAGTGTAGAATGTGGTTACAGATACAGTACTCATTTGTAGATTGGGGTCCTGCCTTTTTGAGAGCCAGGTATCTATACATTTATGAAGGCTACCGTTTATGCTTTCATCGGAAAATAGCAAAAAAATCGGCATGATGGTTGATGGAAATATTAGTTTAAAACCCATTTGGTGAAATTCAAAGAGAAAATAAGTAGTTACAGACAGAAAAAATGCATTTTAGGCTGGATTAATTTAGTATTTTATTATTTGATTGCAATGTCTTAGTATGATTGCTTTTTTATTTTAATTGGGATACACATTAATTTAAAACAAAATAAATAATATATGCTTTTGAAAGATTTAGTTTTCTGCTAGTCAGCCCCTCATTTGTATTTATATTGTATGGTTCTAAAGGCTTGTGCGCATTAAATCCAATCCATTGTAATCATTGCTTGAATGCGCAGTGGAGGTCGTAACAACACAGCAGTGTTTTTCAGAATGCTCAGAAGTACATGTAATTTGTTATCTGTACATAAATTCCCATTATGATTTATTTCTAATTTATGTAAATACTACCTAACCTGCACAAAACCAACAGGCAGGGCATTACTTCTCTACAGACTGCCTCAAAAACCACACCAGGCAATTTACACTAGGCAGTTTTCTATAGGCCTACAGGTATGTTCATGTTATTTGCTTGGTTATAATATTACAGTTTCTGTTTACTTTGAGGTATAAATTGTTCTTAATTACTCTTTTATTCTTTTCAAAGAAAATAGCTAGAAAGGAAAGCATGGTACCTATGAAATGTGTTCCAATGTTACTCATATTAGAGAAACCTTTAAAAGCAGTGTTTATTTTTATGAAGACTGCAATACTGAAAAGTGTATGTTTGCTGGAAATTAGCAAAGTTAAAATCAGCTAATCTTTTTCACGACCCCATTCTAAATTCCAAACGTGTGACTGTTCCAAAAGAGATGGAAGGGGGAGTTGTGTTGAAAGAAGGAACTGGAATTGAAGAATTAAAATGGACTCCAACCCTAGAAATAAAGTGTTGAACTTATTGTTATTAAAATGTAAATGTTGACAATTTATGTGTACTACAATTTGAGTAGAATTGAATAAGTCTCCAGATCTGAGATAGAGAGCTTGTTTTATTTTTGTAAATATAGAGGGATTTTAACAGAAATTCAGGAGGAAGGTCAGATCCCACCCTTAACCACTCCTTTTCCTACAAAATATATATTGCCTCCTGAAATTTCCTTTGTACATCTCTCTTACATTCAGTGTTTCTTCTAGTAAACGACTGACGTTCCTCTCAAATGCTGCATTTCTACTGTAGATCTACTTTTTTGTTGCTCTCCCATGCTGCTCACTTAGCTCACATCTCATCTCCTCTCTGTCCATCCTAGCACAGCTTGGTGATCCAACCATGGTTCACGTCCTTCAAGCCAGGAGGGGAGTACCTTTCTCACTGTCTTGAACAAGCAGCTGTTTGATTGTAACCTCTCCATGGGAAGCAACTGGCTCGCTGCGCCTGCCATAGTGCCTACTTTTTCTTCTTGTTCTCCTGAACTTCAGGAACAACCACTGCCAGCCACTTCCTCTTTCCTGTCTCTCCCTTTTCCACATTTCCCGCTTGTTCTGCTCCCTCCCTCTGCACCAGGCCCGGGCTCCTCATTTACCTGTCTCACTGCCCTGGTGCCAGCACCTGGTTCCTGCACAGAAGTGGCAGCAATGGCTTCCAGTTTCCCACATTTTTAAGCACATGTGCTTTAACAGACCAGACAGGCCAGAGTGTTTAGATTTAGTGCCTGAAGCTATCAGCTCTAAGCTATTGGTCTCTTTTTATATCACTCTGAACCTCTCTGTCGGCTTCCCTGCTTGCTGGCAAGATTCAGTAAGTGGTTTCTATCTACTTTTTTTCTATCTACAGTACTTTTTTCTACACCATCGCACATTGCTATCTAAAGCCAACCTCAGAACAGGTAGCCTCAGGATACTGCTTCCATGTCTGGGAAGCATCTTCTGAGTTTCTGAAATTCAGCCTGAGTTAAAATCCACAGAATGTCCATGATTTAAAATTACTCTATCCTATATATCCCACTATGTGAAGGAGAGCGATCATTGTGCCTAAACCCCCAGAGGTTTATTTTTTCCCATGAGGAGATTTTGTTTTCCTGTCTTTAATGCCCACTTGACAAACTTCTACACAAGTTTTCCAATCACTTCATAACTCTGTAATGCACTCTGTGGAATTGTAGAGCCCGCTGGAAATTGCATCTTCTAGAAGCTGGTTTCCTCAGGCCCGGCTGCCTCCCTATTCCAGCCATATCACTTTGCTCCCAAATCTTCCAGCAGATGAATCTGCCCCTGTGCTGTATCTTTCCCAAAGCCAGCCAAAGCCAGCCAAAGCCAGCCATGCCCTTCACGCCTCAAAAACAGCTCTCTCCCTCAATTGGCCACTGTATCTGCCACTTCTTCATTTTCCATAGAAGTTAACCTGGTCACAAATGCCTGATTCTACCTTCCTATCTCTCTAAATGTACTTGCTTCAGGATTAGCTCTCAGAATAGGCATCCACATGTATACTGTTCAAATTTGACTCCTTGGTCTCTATCTACCCTTCACAATGTCCCACTTCCCAGCATTAAAGCTTTAGTCTCATTCCACCTTTCCTCTTCACAATGCAATCATCTCTCTCACTATACAGTACTGTACCTGCTAAAAACAGCAGGATGACATGTTTAACTTGTCATGGTAGTCGTCACTACTGTCCTTAAATCCGTGCTTATCATTCCCAGACATCAAAAATCTCATAGAGTGCACCAGTATGATAAATATTTCCATAATCCATCTAGTTTTCAACTGCTTATCCAGCCCAAAGCTTTCTGCTGCATCTTCCTTCACTCACAAGTTCCTTTAAGCTTCCATATGTAATATATATAGCACATAAGTATGCCTGTATAGGGAATTATACTGTGTATTCCATGACTTAGGATGCTAATTGAACGATTACGTCTATCATACCAAACCTTGCTGTTCACTTTGGCAGCTTCATGTTTTATAAATGTCATAAAGAATTCTCTGCCTGCTTTGATGCCTGTCTACAACAGTGGAAACACCACCTTTCCTGGGAGGCACCCCATAACGAGATCTACCATCCCCTCATTTCTAGTCTGCATACTATTGTTTGCATCACCTACTTGTCTCATTCTCATCCTTCACTATAGTACTCACTCTCTGAATCTCTGGCTACCCTACCTCCAGTGTCTTCTACTGTGCCTGTCACCCCTTCCGCATCTCCAATTCTCATACATCAAAACTGAAAAATCTTCAGAGGAGGAAGACAGATCTGCCATCATTGTGACTGCAGAAGCTCTAACTGCTGCTTATTTTATATCTGCAGCTTTGTTAGGCGTTCATTCTCCCTCCATATGCATCGATCTTTTGAACTTTCGAACTCCCCTGAAATGATGACTACTTTTCCTCTCCTGACCCTTAAATGTCTACACTGGATTTTGAGCTGTCCAAATTTGCCTCCTGTGATGGAGCAAGCTGAGGCTTGGTTAAAGCCTCCTATTTCTAGAGAGTAAATTGGACACACCTTCCTTGATTCACTCAAATGAAAAGGGTACAGTACATCTGGTTGGCCCTGTGCAAAATTGGGCATTCCTCAGGAGTAGCAGCAGTCAGTATCAGTATCAGTATCATCAATCAGGTGCAGAGGACAGGGGGACAGTGTCTAAGCTCCCGCAGTTCAGTGAGGGAGAGTATGTTAATGGTATCCTGAATTGTAGAGATTTTAGATAGCACAAGAGTACAACTGCTTTGCTTTAACATCAGCAGCAAGCCTGCAGTGTAAGCCAAACTACAGTTTAGGTTTGAAACGTTAGGGAGCGATAATGAAGGATTTTGTAAGATTTTTTAAAGGATTCTGCAAGGATGTTGTTATGGATTGGATTTAGAAAAGAAAGATGGATCCAGAGATAATTTAACATTTGTTTTTTTTGTTTCTAGTATGTATTCCTGGATTAATTTGAATTCTTCTTAATCTCTATATGATAGTACTGTAGATTAGTGTTGTTTATAGTTAGAAACTGGGTGCAAGTTGTTAAGATGAGTATGGTGAACCAGTACATGTAGATCTCTGATGAGATAGGGAAAATGTATCTTCCAGTGTCCAGATGAGTGTCCCAGTAGTCCCAGAGTAGGAACAATACAGAGTTGTCTGTATTCAACAGGTACAGTAGAGTGTACCAAGAGTTCCAGGGCATGAAAAGGAAGAGTTGATACAGTTGATACAGTAATTTGCAAGGGTGAGAACAGGGAAACTAAGAGGAGTTTGACAGAAGTTTGTCTGTTCCGGCAACTTCCAGCGGAACAGAAAACTGTTGTTCCCCAGGAGAAGAGGAAATGAAGATCTTTTTGCTGACTAATACCTCTGTGACAAACCATTTTTGGGACTGAACAGGCTTCTTCAAAAGGGGATCACCAGTACACCAGTCAGTACAGTACACCAGCCCAGAGGGTTCTACAAGCCAACAGTGACAGATGTGTATTCCTGTAAATAATTATGAACTCCCTTACTCCCTTCAGTTCTTCATCTTTTGGATTACTTTCTTATTAATTCTTCCTTTGCCCAGGCTCTTTACACTCTAATCTTTCCACTATACGCCTTTTCAAATTTAAGAGTTCACCCCATTTCGGAGAAAACATAGCCTCCTGCTACTTCTGTTGAGTTTCTGGGAGTCATTCTCTTCTCCAAATCTTTCTACATTTCCTTACTGCAAGCCAGACTTAGTCTAATGCGTAAATTCCTCTCTTTCTTCACTCTCACTCTTGAGCAAAGCATGGGCTTTATTCTCTTCTTGTTCACTTGAATTACAATATTCACATTCTACAGGAGTCTCATTTTATCTCTCATCTCATTAGTATGAAATTATTGTATGAATAAAGTGTGTCCCCTTCTACAGTATATATCTAGCGTAAAACACATTATTATCATTTGGCATGAAAAGTTTTAGCTAATAATGACAAGTATTTAAAACAGCGCTGTGCACATAGTATCCCAAGTAAGGTTAACTTTGGGGTCAGTGTTGCACTCCATAATGTAATGTTGACATTTGTAAGACAGGATAAATTACACTACTCAGTGGTTTCATCACTGCCAGGATGTGGCACTGAAAGGAAACAGAACTGACCTAGCATCGGTGAAACATGTAATTCACTGTGAGAGTACATACATTACAATTTTGTAAAAACAGTACAATTAGGCCCTTCAGCAATGGGGTATTTTTAGATGGAATCTAAGAACTGGGTATTCAGTGCCAGACAAGCCGATATTAGTATCCCCGTGGCTAAGCCTTTGTTTTGGTATTGGTCAATTCTTCCTTCCTGCATAGCTTTTACATCAAGAAAGTTTGGCACAGTTTAATCCGTCTGGTTTCTTTTAACTCAGTCAGGCAGACATTTTTTTCATTTGTACTAAGGGATGCAATACATTTGTGCATGTTAACTAACTGAACCAGATATATACTGGTCTCTTTTAAAATATTTTTCTGATTTTCTTATGCAGATTACTTTTAATAACTTAAATTCTAGAGGATTCCAGAAAGTGTTTTCATGATGAAACTCAAGGTTATTTAAAATTCATAAAGGAGGTGTTTTGTATTCATCACTTTTGAAATGAGTGCACATCATATCTATTAGCTCTTCTGCTTTCCCTAGAAAACACAGGAAATTCAGATATGGATGCATTTAAATGTCTCTTAAAATGATATGAGTTGAACTAAGATCTAAAATAACAACAAAGGAATTGGTGTTACACCACATTCTTCTGGGCTATTCGAATGAGTTCTTATTCAGTTTCTAAATGTACTTTGAATTCAGCTGAAGACATTTGTGCCATGTATATGAAACAAAGTTATCAGTGAATTGTAATGTTTATGAGAATCATTTAACTGCTTTTACTTGTAAAAGATATCAAAGTGTACTGTAAGTCATCTAGCGACTAATAGTTAAGACCTTCTAATGAATGACCAAATTAAAGTTACAGGGTCCAGAAACTCACATCCAAAACTGTATACACATCGTTAAATACTGTGAGCCTAATATGGAAGTAAGCACAAAAAACCTTTGCAATTGAGGCTCTTGATACTTCGTAGAATGTATCTGCAGTACACATAGCCTATTCTAAATTGCAATGTGCCCACTTTATAACTTATCCTTTGCTGAACATTTATCTCCGCTAAAATTCCTGGGGTGCATAGGGCATGCATGTTTTCCTCGTGTTCACGTGGGTTTCTTGAGGGTGCTTCTGATTCCACATTCCATTTGCACAGTCCAAAGACATTCTGGTAGGTTAATTGGATCTGTGAATCTGGCCCTTATGTGAGTGTGTGTCTGTGTGTGTCCTGTTACTGACAGGCATCCCATACAAGGCACTATGCTATTATTATTATTAATAATAACAACAATAATAGTAATGTGCTTGGAGAAAGTATAGTACAAACAGTGTAACATTTAGAAACTACCTTATCCAAATAGCACTTGGTCAAAGCATATTTAAAGTGTTCTCTACCACCTGTGTCCTTTGATAGCTGGTGTGGGAATACTATTTCCAATACATACTGTATACTGTAACTTGCTTTAATTTATTATAAGTACATACAGTACTACATAAATGCCACTTTTGTTTGTGTTATGTATTCAATAACCTTACAGCAGAAATATAAAATTGAAATAAAGATACAATACCCTATCTAAATAAAGA
This sequence comes from Lepisosteus oculatus, assembly GCF_040954835.1. Lineage (NCBI taxonomy): Eukaryota > Metazoa > Chordata > Actinopteri > Semionotiformes > Lepisosteidae > Lepisosteus > Lepisosteus oculatus. The sequence goes on from NC_090702.1 coordinate 8,163,970, forward strand.
AGTGCGTGTTGGAGGCCAAAAATACGAAACTCTGTTTACTGTAGATCATTAAATGGAGTTTGGAGGCATTAATGTTAGCAGAGGCTCTTTCCAGTTGGCAGAGGTCTAGTTAAAAATATCTTCATTCGCAGTGAAAACATCAGCCACACAAAATAACAACACTTGAAAGGAGCTCCTGTACTCAGTGTTTATAACACACAGCCTTCCCCAGTGTCCAAAGCCAAGTTCCTTTTGACAATTCATTTTGAAATTTCTCAGTTGCATATGGTACTGTATTATATGTTTATGTTCATCACTTAAATCTAAGTATTCTATAGTTCAGGTGGGTAGCTGCATCAGCATGCATAGGCTGCAAAGGAACAAGTAATAGGTTTATTCCATGCTGTAAAAAGAAGAAAGAAAACAACATTTCGGGTGTGGAGCCTTCTTCAGGTGTGACGCTTGAAGAAGAAGGCTGAAAAAGGCTTCACACCTGAAGAAGGCTCCACGGCCGAAACGTTGTGTTCTCTTTCTTCTCTTTTCAGCATGGAATAAACCTATTACTTGTTCCTAAGTATTCTATAGATGTCACAATTAAAATGTTCATACTGTTGGGCAGTACTGTGGTGCAGAGGTTAGCAATGTTACCTCACAGGTACTGAGGTCCTGGTGCATGGACCTGGAGTGCTACAGTTTCTGCACAGTATGTTCTTCACATGTCCACTGGGTTTTCCTCTGGGTGCTCCAATTTATTACCACAGTCCAAAGAAATACTGCCGGTTGAGGCTCCGGGTGCCCCAGACACATCATGGCCAATTTTCCCAGATACCAATTAACTTAACTATTAAGTGGCTAAAAATAGATGAATGGATGTTTATGCTGAACAGTGGCACATCACTTGTTTTAAACACAGGGCTGGTACTTGTCTTGTCATAGAACAGGGTAATGCCATGTATCGAGTGATAATAAATAATGCATGTAGTGTCTATTTAAATTCATTGAACACTTTTTGCTTACATCTGTTCTGGATGACAACAATGGCGATTCTTCATAACAGCAGTTCAAGTGGAAAGTTTGAGTGTAATATTTGGACAATGTATTGTGATGTTACAGGGTGCTTCGGCTGGATGGTGATACAAAAAATAAGAATCTTCTGCGGTTGTTTGGTTAACATAGACCTATACATAAACGCCGCATGCAAAGCAAGGGGGATCAAACAACTGAAACTATAAGTTTTTATATATAAAGACCTAGTCTCTCGTTGAACATGTTCAGCTCTTTTAAAGATGATTATGACTGTTACGTCCCCAATATGGATCAGTCTAGGGGCGAATGGGGACTAACATATGAGCAAGGGTTTAAAAGGATTGAAATATACAAAAAGAAACACTACACTATTCTACAACCCAATACCCTCTAAACCTGTCTCCCGAGAAAAGTCTTCAGCGAGATATCCGTCTCGTCTATCTAAACTAAGCTATAACGGAAAACTAAAAAGAACTCGAAAGCAACTCCAATCCCAACCCTACACCTTAGCCAAGAAAAAAAATCTGATACATCTCGCGTTTTCACCGTTTCTTCTTCTAACACCTCTCTTCCACACACCCTCTCCTGAACTGTCCCGTACCAGCGTTTAAAACCCAAGCGCTCTCTTCAGCCAATCCAGAGAGAGACCCAATTTAGGGACACACCTACCTCCAAAAATGGACCCCCGCATTGGAGGGGAGTAAAAAAAGAAACAGAACATAACATGACATAATACAGTACAGTATGTGCTGTAATTAAGGAAATGAGACATAAGGAGCCCATTTAGCTCTTTTGGTTACTAGTGATTGATCTGAAGATCTCTTCCAGCCATTTCTTGAGTGATGCCACAACATCTGCTTATACAATATAATTAGGTAGCTTGTTCCAGACTTCCACACCCCTTTGAGTAAAAAAAAAACAAAACAAGCATGTTCAAACATGTTCTCAATTTAAAATACACTTCCCTTGGCAAGTTTCCACTTGAGTACACTTGACACTGATTTCTGTCTTGGTTGGCCCTGAAGAAGTCCATCAGGGTCACTTGTGTTGTGTAAGTAGCTTTTGAATACTTGGATCAGGTTCACTCATACTCTTCTTTATTCTTTAATTCAGTTAATGTATGACATTTCTTTGAGTCTAGGAATTGCACTGTCCTGCAGACTGATTCCAAAGTTGCAATATACTTTCGTAACATGGTGACCATAATTGTACACAATGTTCTAAATGGGATCATAATAGTGCAGTGTACAAGCTTATCATAGTATCCATTGATTTCAAGTCTCCATATCTATCACAAAATAAACATGCATTTAAAATTCAAGGTCTCCTTTAGACAAAGAATATTATATGAGACAAATTTCCTCCCAATTGAACATAGATTCTGTTGCAAATGCTAAATCTGTAGAGACAGACAGGAGGTCTAATTGCAACCTGACTGCATCTGAGTCACCATTCTGTTCCCCTCCTTATCTGGTAGAATCAACCAGACGCACACTCTCTCTATTCCAAAATACATTTTATTTAACACTTGTCAGTGTTTCAGCAAACAAGCCTTCATCAGGACAAATTTTTGGCTAGACAAAGATCTTATATAAACAAGAGTTCTCTGACCGCAGGCATTACTTGTGAAAGGAAGCCCCCTTTTTTATTTGGAAGAACAATTATTAAATAAACAGACTCGTCTGGCCATAAATACAGGTTTTTTTTTAGCTATTTGGTTCCATATATTAAAAAACTACACATTAGTACATTTCAGAAATAGAGATTAGCAAATTAGAATCTTTTTTTTATTTAAAATGAATTATAATTTAAAAAGTTTCTATGCAGACATGTCAATCGATATGAATGTTCTGTTAATCATGTCCTGTTTTTTAAAAAATATATAGGTTTAAAATCTAATTCTGTGTCCGAACCTGAATATTTTTTACTTTGTTCTTTGCTGTAGTCCTGCTGAATCTTTCAGATATAAACTGTTTATATTGCCTGTTTATTCATCGACTGTTATTAAATTATTATATTATTAATTAAATGTTCGCACTTAAAATTCAGCAACCATACTATTCCAACTTATGACATACATTTTACATCTTTATTTGTCCCCTGTAAAATTACCTTTTAATTGCCTACTCTGATTAGTCATTGTCAGCACTCAAGTGAAATAAAGAGTGTTGTCTGGAGATGCTATCAGAGCTGAGTTGAATTGAAAGGCAATTGAAATAGCCAATTCATATAAATTGATAAACCATTGTGTCTGAAGTATAGCCGACATCCTTCTGAAGGGCATTTTTTATTAAAATATGTTTTTGTCCCCATATTGACAAGGTAAAGCACTGAAAATAGTGCACTTGAAGAATACAATACAAAAATGAATCAAGAATAGTGCTCCTCTCTGGCAATTGCAATAGAGCTTTTATTTTTTGCCTTCTTGTCTGCATGTTGTGATCCAAATGCACAATAATCCATGTGTCGCACTGAATTTGAATTAATTATGAAATGGCTGTCTAGTCTAAAAAAGTTGCAGTATTTAAACTTGTATGTCAGTTTACACTTCTGTAGCTTCTATACCAATATATTGTTATCGATTTTTGAAAGTGCTGGAGGTTAAGATTGCTGTCTGTAATTTTGTGTTTATAAATATGCAAATACTCCTAAAAAAATTGAGCACCTGCTCTGCTTGGGTTTACATAGTTAGGTGGTGTCTTGCTGTGATGACAATCACTGAGACAATGCTGGACAGAACAGAAAATATGTCTTCTGGTATTTATCAGGAAAAGTATATTGCCTTGTAATTTGCACAACAGATGAATTACCTTCTAAAATTAGGATTTGGAATACAATTCTTTGCATAAAACATCACATACAGTATATAGAGAAACAGGCTGAATCCTTTTCTATAACCAAGCCTTGCTAGCAAATAATATAAAAATAATTTAGAAATGATTGCCATGTTCCTTTAATAGAGTAAAGATTTATTGTAAGACTTGAAATCTGAAACCAATCTGAAATATATTAAACAGTACATAGTTTTCTCATGTGCTAAAAAGGTGTACAAAATTAATCAATGCATTTTCTTTCTTTTCACATTTCAGGCTTTTTAGTGCTATTTTAGAGCAAGCCACGAAAGCAGAGGGGGCGACTCCGATTGGCGGGAAGGCAGCGGGGTTCGACGTGAAAGCTTTGCGTGCCTTCAGGGTGCTGCGTCCCCTACGGCTGGTTTCTGGGGTGCCCAGTGAGTATGGATCTATGAGCAGCATGTTGCCAGCTGCCCAGATGTGACACATTGTAAAGAATGTTTATTCAAGAACCATGGTTGACACATACTCACTTGTAGTCAAATTTCACTTAATTCATAAGCAATAAAGCAGTATACCATAGATTAGTTCTATGGTATATACTGTGTATCTCTAAGGCCCCCCTTTAAGCCAATTTGTGTTACTACACATATGATCAAAGGTGGGCACAGTGGTTAGTATTGCAGCCTTGCAGTGCTGGGCCCTGGGTTTAATTTCAGACTTGCGGTAGAGTTTGTGTGTTCTTCCTGTGTTTGCGTGGGTTTCTGGGTGTTCCTGTTGCCTCTCATAGTCCAAAGACATATTGGAAGATTGACTGGCTTCTGGGAGAATGTTTCCTAGTGTGAGTGTGTGTGTCTGTGTTTGTCCTGTTATGGACTGCTGTCCAATCCAGGGTCAATCCTGCCTTGTGCCCATTGCTTGCTGAGATAGGCTCCAGCTCCCCAGTGACCCTGAATTGGATAAAGATGTTAGAGAATGGGTGGATGGATGATCATATGTTCTAGTATTTAAGTTTTATTGATAATTGCACTGTGCACTGTTACTGAGGTTGGGTGGTTGGGTGGATAATAATCAAGCTTACATTGAGCATTGCTGCACTGATGCTGCTCAGCACTATTGTCTGAATAAAAATATTATGTTGACATGGCTAGCAGAGTACATCTCCAGAGTGCAGCATTTCTTTGTCATAAACATAAAGTTAGCAGTAGCATGGTGCCTTTTGAGCTGTTTCTGATGGGCAATGTCTCCCTTTAGTAGTGTACAATGTGAAAGAGAATACACAGAAACCATATTGAGTATGATCTACTGATGCAATGGCTGTAAAGTGTTTGTAGAGTGTCCTCATTTTTCTTCATCTTCATCACCTGAGACCTTGTTAACTCACCTGATTAAAAAAAAAATCTTAGCTGGTGTAAATGATACTCAGTGGCTCATTAACATCTATTTAAATTTCCACTTTACCACTTGAGCGTTCTTTGGATTCACAATAAGAGACACGGACAAAGTAATGTAAGTAGGCCAAATTCTGTGGACATTTAGATTTCAAAGTCATTTAAAAGTTATCTATGAAAATAGCGTACAGGACTCACAGAAGTCTGGACCAGGACTGGCTTTGTCTGTCTCATTGAAGATACGTATTTTAAACTCTCTACTATAATCAGACAACTCAAAAGGTTTCTGGTGAATGCAACTGAAAGGGATATTTTAGATTAATCGCAGGCAGCAAATTGTTGGTTCAGGCAAAAAAAAAACTGATTGCAGCTCAATGTTCATGTTGCTTCCTTTTCTAGATTAGTCTGTATTCAGATACACACCCCCCAACATGGGATTAATTTCTCTAGCTGTATTTTCTAGAGATTATCTGTTTCCATTTGTTACAGGTCCTTGACTCAACACGACATCAAAGAAATAGATGTTTATCACTCCCAGAAATGTTGTTGAAGTTTTCTGCAGTCAGGACTCTTTTAATGACCAGGAAAGCTGCCCAAAGGGATTTAACTTAACAGAGCTGAAAGACATGTATTACAGTAGTCCACAATATCTTTGAATTTTATGCTTACCGTCAGTAGGTTTTCTATTGCAGGGTATTGATAGTGCAGAGTTTGCATTAGTTTTATTAAACCCTGTGGAAAACATAAACTTCACTGGAGTGAAAAACAGCCCAATAGCTCCTCATCTTGTCTAAATCCATTAAAAAATGAAAGTGGATTCTAAAATCCTTAACGTCTGTTCTCTCATGTATTGGAGAAGTCAGCAATAAAACCAGAGACTGAAAAATAGCATTAATAAAATATTGGCTTTAGGATTCAAAATAAATTGGTTAAAGGGTTAAAATGCATTTGTTTTCTTCGATTTCATTATTAAAACCAAACCAATACAATTGGTTAATGTTTTATACTTATAATTAAATATACTTTCTCTTATATCAATCTCTGCCCAAAAGTTTTAATTGAATAAACTGTATTTTATTGTATAGTGTATTACAGTAAGATAAGAATTAACCTAGTTTCAATGTAACAAAGTTTATATTTGTGTCAAATTAAGCAGTTTATTAACAGGAATTTGGGAGAGAGTCAGATCCTAATCCCAACCATTTATGCTTTCCTACATATTGTGATGAAGCAGAGGAATGGGGAGTGATGAGCTCAAGTCAGACTGCTAAAAATCATCATTCCCAATAATGGAAAACTTAATAGTGCACATTCCTCATGGTGTTACCAGAGGAATCAGTGACACCTCTGGTGAGCTAATAAAAAAGCTCACCTAAAAAAAAGAACTGAGTCACACAGACATTGTCTACGTCCCTGGTAGCAGATCATTTTAACCTCAGATGAGACAACTTACAAACCTATAGACGTTTTCCTCTTATGTGTGTCTACACGGTCAATGATTGTGCTACATTATTTTCTCAACCTCTTCATGGGCATTACAGAGCCCACAAGAGACTACATCGGCCAGCAGCTGGTTTCTTCATGCCAACCAGTCGCCCTGTTATAACCATACCAGTTTGCTCACAAACATCCCAGCAGACACATCTGCAGGATCTTTCATTTTTTAGTCCTCCCTTTGCACAGTACTCTGTTGGTATAGTCACATGAAGATATTCAGAAGCAATGCTTTATCATTGATCATTATACTACAAATAGTTCTGCTACTCCTAGAATTAACAGCTAAATCTGGTACTGTGTTTTCCCAGGACTTTTTCCCACAAATCATGCTGTCATTTGATCAAACCAAAGCATAGAATCGCTTTGGCTTTACCACGCTTTTTTCACAGGTTAAACATGATTGCATTTATACATTTCTCTCCACATTTCTTCTTTCTCTCTCTTGTAATAATTTATAATAATTTCTTGTGCTTATATGGCACTTTTCTGGACACTCCACTCAAAGCACTTTACAGATAATGGGGACTACCCTCCACCACCAGCAATGTACAGCATCCACCTGGATGATGCAATGGCAGTCAAACTGCACCAGTACACTCACTAAGGAGGAGAACAGAGAATTAATAAAGATAATTCATACAGTAGATGGTGATTATTAGGAGGCCAAGATTGGGAAAGGCCAGAGGGAATTTGGTCAGGACACTAGGGTTTTACCCTTTCTCTTTTTGAGTTTTTTTTCACTGTTATATTATCTAATGAGTATTATTTGCTTATTTTTGTTTTTTAAAAACTGACCAATTTGACATTGCCTTTAAAAACTCTAATATTTCTAACTATAACCATGGAGAGTAACACAACAGGCAAATTTAGAGTTTTTCCTTAAAAATTAAAAATTCAGGAATCACTGAGTATCTTACTGTGCTTCAAATCTTCTTAAGCTTCTTTTGTTCTCCAAAGAGAAAATAGATGGTCACAGAAACTGTTTGAAATATATTTTAGCACCTTTATACATTTTAAGCATAAATGTGAGTGCACTGTATAATGTCATTTCTCCTTTTCTTCTTTTTATGTCTTGAGAATATCTCAGTACAAGAGCTACAGTACACTACAAAGAAGACAAAGAAAGAAACATAGTTTTGGATCACCTTTACTAACTTAATATTTTTATTTTTATCATCTTTAAAACTTTTTAATGTTTTAGGTGAACAGAGGGAGAATGGATGTCAATGGTGCTGAAACGTATCTAAATGTTAACTTTATTGGCTTTCAGGTCTCCAGGTAGTTTTAAATTCCATCATCAAAGCCATGGTCCCCCTTCTGCACATTGCCTTGTTGGTTCTCTTTGTAATCATCATTTACGCCATCATCGGACTGGAACTGTTCATGGGTAAAATGCACCGCACTTGTTTACCTGTCAAGGACGGCATCGCAGGTGAGTGCTTTTCTTTGATACACAAACACTGACTTTTTCCTATTTGTTCTGGTGAAAAAAGAGATGCATCAGAATCAGTATAGTGAAACCATGAGAACACATGGGCAGATGCAATAAACACTTTGGGAAACTATGACATAGCAAAGCTAATGCATGACATAGAGTACATATGGGAAAGCACTGTAAATAGTACATGTAAATTTACCTTGGTAAGCAGGTGCATAAGTTAATTGTAAAGCAGATACTGCAATCCATATAAAACAGATCTTTATTGCAGGGTTGTTTTCACAAGTTGAACCATCTTGGGTACAGTACAGAGTGGTTGCAGAGATGTATTCTAAAAGTGTAATGACACACACTTACTTGGAGAAGGTGGCAGTTGTTGAGGTGCAGGGTGAATCCACATGCAAGATTCTGAGTAGAAAGCAAGCACACAGGTGAGAATGAAATGGAAAGCACAGCACCAAGAGCAGTGGGAAAATCCAGTGTTTAAGCTCAAAGTTTCAGACCAAGTCTGAAGTTGGGTAGACAGAAAAGTACCAGCCTTGGTGAGAATCTGGGAGAGAAGTTGAGAGCATGAGAAAGTATAATCGATGCAAGTAAGCAGGGATAATGAAGCAAGCAAGGAATAGCGAAGCACATAGCAAGAAAGACATTTGACTCCAGGGAAACAAACCTCACGCCGGGGCATCAGTGTACAGTACACGCATGACTTAAATATAAGAGAAAGATGGTGACTACCCATTAATTAGGGGCAGGAGGTAGTGAAAACTGTTTATAAAAAATTTGTACGGAACTCATTGATGACAAAGACCCCTGTGGAAAAACCTGGTAGCAACCTGGAAGTGTGAGCTTGCAGTTGCATGGCTATTACAGAATCTCCCCACCTCAAAAGGCGACCTCTGGGCATTAGATGAGGCTTTCCTGGGTATCTGACGTGGAAAGCACAGATCAGGCAAAGGGGGCCTGGTTCCTTGGCAGAAACCCAGAATCACTTTTCAGGCCCAGAATCCCTGTGGTGGATCAGGATGTGCTGTAGAGAGCGTTTGTTCCGATCCCCCAACAGGAGGGGAATAGGGAATGGGAGTTTCAGTAAGGACACATGAAAGGCTGTAAGGTGCGTTGTCTAAGCTGGCAGGCAAAGAGTGAGACAATAAGTGGCGACATTCACTCGTTCAGTGATCCGATAGGGTCCGATTAAGCGAGGAGCCAGATTTGGGTGCTTCGTTGACAGCCAGACCACTTGCCCAGGGATCAAAGGTGGAGTGGTCCTCCAGCAGCAGCTGGTGGAGTGCAGCTGCCCTGTCAAAGACCTCAGTAGGTTGTCCTGAACACAACGCCAAAGCCTTTCAAGAATATTTCTGAAATCCGGGGACAGCCTGAGGAGTGGAGGCTGTACCTGTACAGGCACTGTAAGGGAGACATACTTGAGGAAGATATAAGCAAGACATTTTGGGACAGTTCAGCGCCAGATGCAGCCAGTCATCCTGAAAAAACAAAAATGGCACCACAAAGTCTCTAGATCTTGAGTTGCCCACTCTGTCTAACTGTTGGATTCCCAGAAGGTGACGGTGCTCCAGAACCTTGAAACAAACTGAGGGCCACAGTTGGAACTTATATTGGTGGAAGGACTGTGGAGATGGACTACCGACTTGATGAAGATGTCAGCCTTTTCAGATGCTGATAGTAGCCAGGCTTTGGGGATGAAGTATGCAGCCTTGGAGAATCGGTCAGCTACTGTAAAGATTATGGAAAACCCTAGAAAGCGGGGAAGACCAGTGATGAAGTCCACTAAGATTGAGTACCATGGGAACCGAGGAATGGAAAGAGGATGAGCAGAAGACTAGCTGGAGCGTTTCTTGGGTTCTTGCACCTGTTGCAGAAGGAGCATGCTGCCATAAAGCCCTCAGTTTTGGACCTCATTATACGCCAACTAATGTACCAGTGGATTAATTCCAGTGAATGTTGGATGCCTGAGTGAACCACAGGCCTGGTGCTGTGGCCAAATTCTGTATGGTATTACTCTGGCCATAGTGGGATCACAGGCCAGTGCTGCCAGAACTGCCTCTTCCACTTCCAGCAGTTTCCCTCCAAAATGTGGAAAGCCAGTATTATGATCCGGGGATCCAAGAGAATCTTGTCTGGGGAATAGATCTGAGATAAAGTATCGACCTTTCCATTTTTCAAACCAGATTGGTGGGAGATGGAAAAATTGAACTGGGAGAAAAACGGGACCCAACTTTAACTTCAAAGGTTCAAGTGTCTGAGAAGCAGAGCTCAGATAAAAGTGGCATTTCGGCTTCTCAAACTCCCTGCCTGCCCTGTTCGGGACTCTTCTTGCTAAGGACTGTAATTGGTATTACTACCACTTTGAAGTTCCATATGAAACAGCAGTAGTGATTTGTGAACCCCATGAAGGGAGGAGTAAGTAGGTCAGTCCTTCATGCAATCGTCCATTTGTGGGCCAATACAAAAGATTTTGTACACCAGGAAGGTTACTTCACTAGTGGGACTCGCACTTTTCTAATTTTGCATAAAGGTGATGCTGCAGCAAGCATTGTAACACCTGCCTCAGGGTATGACTGTAGAGGGAGCTTGAGTAGATAAGGGTGTCATCAATGTACACAATGATTAATTTGTCCACATAGTCCCTGAAGATATTGTTAGCTAAGTTTGCAGAATCCAAGAGGTATGATGAAGTACTCGAAACATGACACAAGGAGCCATCCTTCTGAATTCAGAGGATCATTATGTTCAATGGATACATTTTTTCTACATGGCTGCAGACCTTGGGTCTTCCATCCAATACCTCCACATGGGGAAAACAAAGCATAAGGGACCAAAGATATTCCCAGGGGGATAGCCAACTTCCACGTGAGTGTGGCAGGCAATGTTAATAGGTGTAGAAGTGAAGTAGAAGTGGTTCCTCAGCACAGTATGCACTGATCTTTACTTACTGAATTGGGGCATTTCTTGGCAACACAGGACAGTCATAGCATCCGTGTGGTTGGTCCCCACAGTAAAGGCATAACCCATCACTATGACTTGAAAGTCTTTCTGTCAATGGGAGCCTGGCCCTTCTGATCTACATGGATTCCTTGTCAGTGGTGGATAGGGAGGAAGAACGCCAGAGACCAAAAAGAGGGATCTGCTGGTGCGCTCTAAAGCTTCTCCTGCCATCATTCTCGGGCATCCAGCTGGATCATTAGATTGATGAGGGTTTCCAAGGTTGAAGAAAGGTCTCTGCAGGCCAGCTCGTTCTTAAGCTCCTCTGAAAAGGGCATTGAGGGCCTCCTTTCTCCGCAGTCCTGAATTGAATGGCATAGTAGGCAATCAGTTGGGTGCCCTGCTTTGAACCCAGTTAAAAATTAATAGATTCAGATACACTGCCAGGGGTGTCAAAGACCTGCCAAAAGGTGTCCGTGAAAAGATAATAGCTGCAGGTGGGACTTCCTCTCTCCTTCAGCCCTCAAGCCCAGACCAGAGATTGCCCCAGACAACAAAAAAATCTGTGGGAAAAGAGGAGGGTTGTAGGAAGAATGTTATATTGCAATGCATCAAAAATTCCCTACAACTTTCAGGGATCCATCTGGCACTAAAGGAAGGTGGGAAAGGGCAGAAGCCAAAGCAGAATCTGGAACTTGAGTGGGGGGTAAATGCTGTAGCTAGAGAATGAACAGCAGTGAATGTTTCCTGCATCAGCAACACTTCCTTCAGCTCAGCAATGCTGATGAGCTGGGCTCTCAAAGCAGACTCATGAGAAGCCAGCATCTGGAGAATGGCTTCAGAGCCTGCTGGATACAGTTCTGTTGGCTCGGCCGTTCTGTAATGGTACACACTGACCTGCAGAGAGCAGAGGTCACTATGCTGAAGGGCTAATGCACATGCAAGGCTCTGAGTAGACAGCGAGCTGATGGGTGGAAAAGAATTGGAAAGCAAAGCACTGAGTGCAGTGGTACAGGGAAACTCAGTCTGTAGTAAAGGAAAAGTCAAAAGTTCCAACCAAGTCCTAAGCTGGGTTGATACACAGAAGAACTAATCATGGGGAATCCAGGAAAGAAGCTGAAGACATGAGCAAGCGTCAGAATACAATGATGCAAGCAAGGAAGGCATTTGACTCCAGGTAGACAAACCCAGTGACTCACCCTTGTACAGTACAGGCAGACTTACAGTAAATACCTGGAGTAACAAGGTGAGTGTTAATTAGGGACAGGGGGTACTGATAATCACCGATAATGAGTTCATACAGAACTAGTGGATGATTCAGGCTGACTAAAAATGCACATGGTTGCCATAGCGACCTGGGAGTGCAGGCCTGTATTACAAAATGGAGCCATTATCTGAGAGAGGAGTTCCACTCTAAAACAATAATTTGCTTTGATTAAAATTTAAAAGGATGTTTACCACAATCTTTCATTAATTTTATCAATAAAAAAAGTAGACTTACAAATACCTGCAGCAAACAAGGCAACCTAATGACTCAAGATTTCATTCACTGCTTAACATCAAGTATTCAGTCACACTTAGAACTCAAACTACACTAAAATATCTCGATGATTTTTATCTGATACTTTGCAAGATCAGTAATGTTAGAATTAAAATATCAGTTGCATTAATGTGACTAGACAGCTGAGTATTCTACAATACAATAAGCTGGACAAAGTTTTTTATTGAGTTTTGAGTTTAGTTTTTTATTGTTGTTCTTAAAAAGCTTATAATTATGTCTTCCCTATGGGAAAATTTTACATTTTGAGAAATTTGTTTCACATACTGTTCCTATACAGTATGTAATAATTTTATTCTTTGTTAGTACATTGAGATGCTTTCAGACTTCATATTACTCTTGCAGAACAGTCTTGAATGGTTTCTGAATATGAAATACAATATGTATCTCTTGCACTATCTACAGTCATTGACTTCACTTAGTAAAGACATTAGTAAGTTGTTTATTATTACTTTTGCACTGGGTTGCCGTGTCTGAGTGAGCTCCTGTGCCAAACTTCCAAAATTATTGAAAGTGGGTACAGTAGATATCAAGAAATATTTTCAGAATTATTTGCAGGGCTAACACTTTTGGTCTGTGAAGCAACTCATGGTACTTTGACATTGGAGACATAACCCTATAAATATATATTCTTAAAAATTAATCCTAATAGAGGTTCAAGCCGGAAGAAACCTTTCAATACCTTATTAAATCACCATTTTATTTTTTTGTTTGAGTTTTGGTCTGTATGTTTTCTGGACATCCAATTTATTCTTACTGTTTTTACAATCTCAGTCAGGGAAATGTTCTCTTTTCTATGAATAAAGTGTTGGGGTATCCAAAATTGTGGATGACAGCATCGAGGAAACTAGATATTTATATTATAAAAATGGAGATTCGGAGTAAATGGGTTAAAAAATGTAATAGTCCACTATACATCAACTTAACTAGTTTAATGTAAATGAACAAGTGAAAGTACTGTACTGTATACTGTATAAGCATGTATAGCAGATATTATATAGCTTATTTAACATGCATGTAGAGATTTGTATCCTATCATCAGTGGCTTAGTGAATAGAACAGTTGATTAAGAATGAAAGAAGAGACAGTGATATTTTCTTGCAGTCAGAAAAGGTTTGGCTCGCTCATGTCTTCTCAGTCTGGAATTGTATCCTTTTTTTTCATTTCTTTTTGTCCTCTCAGTGTTTCTCAGCTCAGGAGTTCAATCAGGAGCTGCTCATGTGTAAAGAATTCTGAACTCTATTCTCTTTCTCTGGGTCTCTTGCAGGGGCAATTCTTGATGAGAAGCCAGCCCCCTGTGCCCCTGACACAGCTCATGGGAGGCACTGTAAAAACAGCACTAAGTGTGAGCCAGGCTGGGTGGGGCCCAATGAAGGCATCACCAATTTCGACAACTTTGCCTTTGCCATGCTTACAGTCTTTCAGTGCATCACCATGGAAGGATGGACAGAAGTACTATACTGGGTAAGTCTGGCTCCCCACTCTTCTGACCCTCACCTTCACACGATCTCCACACAATTTTCACTGTTACTTATGGGCTCTTCACATTTGGTTTCAAATAATTTAAAAATGTAAAAAGACAGAACAAGAAAAAATACTTAATTAGGTGCCATACAATAATAATTCTATATAACATCGATTCTTCATCTCAAATATGCTCACTCTTAATTCATGTTATGGCTCTTTACCTGTGTAATTTTCTTTCCTGTTCATATGCACATTCAGTAGTTGAATATTTCAGCATACTACTGTATAAATGAAAAAGAAACTTGAAATCACTGTCCAGGAGCTCCACAATTAATTTCTGAAAGCCGAAAAAGATTAATCTGCGTTTATATGGTGATGTAAGTTCCTTCTTTACATTATGTGTTTCAATGCCCAAGCATAAAAATAACCTCAAAGGGCAGAAACACTCATATTAAAATATTAGTTAAACCTCACAGCTTGCTCAGTTCTGCTTTCGCACATTTTTTCCATGGAAAGCAAAAACAGAAATAAACACATTTCACTGTTCCTGTTTTTGTGCTGTATTGATTTCAGCACCCAAAATAATGGTACAGAACCCCAAAGGTTTCAAAAACTTGGTGCAATGTGCTTTATTTTAATACCACAGCATTGGAGCATAGAGACTGCACTGGCACTGTCTCCTTCTTTCAGCTTTTCTTCCCCGACTGCTCCACTTTTTTCCCATTGGGCTAAGGTACAGTCAGCTTTGCATCACACACCCTACAGTGGTGTGGCCCAATATTCATCCAGGAAAGCTAAAAAATGCTTTTTTTTTCGTTCTGAGCTTCAGTATATGTATTGCTAGTTGTTTAGCTTAAAGGACATTTCTTCTGTTTAAATGTGCTCTAAAACTTTGTGACTGTAAACCCACACCAACAACACTGCTCTCAGTGAGATTTTTTTTTTTACTCACTGATCTTTGTACATGAGTTTGAAATGTTGATAGCTTAACAGCTGCCATAATTTCTTGCCATGCCTCTTTGTGGGAGAGTAGGTGTAAAGTGTCTTTCATGCAAACTTTGCAGTAGTGATGAAACAGACATTTCACCTTAACCCTCTAGCTAAGTCTTCTCCTTAAAATTCTGCCGTCCTTTTTAATGTCCTTTAACTTTGGTAAGTTTCATTTTGGCTATTCTAGCAGATGGTCTAGCATATTCACTAAACCTTCAATTTTCCCCTTCCTCTTTTTTTATAAAAAAAAAGGATTAAAGGCCCTCTTGCTATTCACACTATCATTGCAGCAAATTCTATTAAATCTGTCCACTATGTAGTTCAATAACACAAAGCATTAGAACTAAAAGGAAACGGACAATAGTTCATCTTTTTAATCACCCTTAGAAAGGGTGAGTGAAACTGATTTAATGAAACAGTAAAGATTAGTTTTCATTCTGAAAACCACAAGGTTTTGGTTAAAAAAGTCTGATTTTATTTTATTAATATTTTCACTGGTTATTAATTTGAGAAAAATATTTTTGGAGCTGTTCCGAGCCCTCTTTTCTTAAAAAAGAGCCATTACAGATTATACTGCTCTAAAAAAATTGTCTGTTTTGGTGGTAAAGCTGCTATGGGTCTAGAAGTCTGCTGTACCAGTGTCACTTCATAAATTTGTGATGAAATATAAACTTGAAATGTAAGCATAATGGACTCTGAAACATTACCTGGCCCCATTTTGACTTTACATTTTTTCTGGGAAGAGTTGACATTGTTTCTTGAACTGCTATGTCTTTGCACAGCAATTACACTACAGTTGCATACGTCCTTAAAAATACAATGTGGTATTAAAGGGCTACTGAGCACTTTATCAGAAAATAATCAGTGATATTAACGCTGACCAATTTATTTTTGTGTTCTTCTTAATATCCTGTAGAACCTTAATTTTTAATGAGGAAAAAATATGAAGATATAGCTTGAAAATGGCACATGTGACTTACAGTACTTCTAGTGGAGTTTAAATGTTTAATGTGTATGATTTAATGATTTAACAAATGCGCTGTGCTGTGGTCTGAAGAGTCTTCACTGTCAAGGCACTACATACAACCATGTCTTTTGAATATTTCATGATTTTTCTGTGCTTCAATTCATGCTTAAGTTATGCATCACTACATGTGTTTTTGTGTTCAGCCTCTATTGGTGAATTTGGAAAGTTTTGGATTAAACTTGATTCCAATTGCTCTAACATTCAGAGCCTAATCCTTAAGCAATGATCTTGCCTGCACGAATTCAGGTCCTGTTAAGTTGCTGCTCAATAAGCATTGTCAGTTAAGCAGCTCAGTAATGTAATCTACACTAATGATTTCACTCAGTGGTCAGAATTGGACACTGACAAAATATTCAGCAGCTTATTAATGAACAAGCAATTTTAATGGGTGTTTTCTAAAACATTTTATTTCTGCTGCTCCATGGGTACCATTTCAATTACTTTTTTTAAATGAATATTGATGGAAAAAGGTAGAGCTGACACAAAAAAGGAAGAACAGACTCAGGTGTTGCATAAGCAGCATTGTCATGAAGAGAGCTGCTTAATGTAAAATATACAGTACATAAATAGATTTTTTCATATCACAAACCTATGGGAACTTGAAATTGTTATGGGAAATTGGACTGTTGACAGTTATACCCTTATAATGTATTTAAATAATTCTAATGCTGTTCAAGCCTTTTTGTTGGATTTAATTCTCCTGACTCGATGACTTACTAACATCTTTCCATAGTTGTTTGATAGAAAAGCATGAGTTTGATTTTGGTACAGTACAAATGTCATCATCATCAGCTTTTGATAATTCCATCCTGAAAGATGCAGTCCAAGACATCAGTGATTTCCCATCAAGCATCACTGTGGCATTTATCACAGCCTGACAGGAGGGAACAGCCTTCCTTTGTTTTTATCAAACTACAGTATATTATGTGTTGAGTACATCTCAAGAAAATTCACTTAAAAATATACATAAGGCATTTTGTGCTTTTATTTTTTTTTGAGGGGGGGTGATATGATTCACGGTCTTACCTGTTTATTAAGACTTTTTGAAACCAATAAGCAGAAAAGCACTGCTTCCATAATTATTTCCAGTAGTTGTATACAGTACAAAACGTAAACATTTAGCAACAGCTAATCAGTTTACTCATGCTCAATGTTGTGGTTAAGAGGGCCTACAATGTTAAGCAGAAGTATTTTAAACAGTATGTACGGTATATGTACTCTTTATTGACATATTTATGTAAAATTGCCAGAATATTTGACAGAATCCTCTGCTGAACTGCCAAACTGGTTTGTTAAAGGATGGAAGTAATCAAAAGAAATTTATTTAAATGACACATTTTCCCTCTGGCTGTGACATATGCCATATGTGATGTTAGTAAAAATTAAATTCCCAGAGAAGACCAAGAACAAAAGTCAGTGGAAAGCCACGCAGATATTTGGTAGGGGAATAAAAGAACAAAATCAGCCGTATTGTTTCATCATTTTCTGAAGGACAACCAAACATGTCTGTGATCTCGTCCTAGAATGAGACTGTGTGCAAGGTTTTAGCATCACCACTAAAATCAGTGATTTGGAAAACATAGACAGAAGTGTTTTGAATGATTTGCATTAATGATGTGAATAGTATACTTACAGGACATCCAAACATTATCAAAAAGCTGGTAGAAGTTGGAGTAACTCATTATTTCTGGTAGGAGTTGTAGTAACTTATCCTGAAAGCATAGAATTCTGAGAATTACAATTTCTTACCATGATACCCGTATTTAATCAAAACAGGTATTTTCAAGCAAATATTTTAGCTATGCAATGTCTGTTGAAACAGTTGTATATCAAGTACAAAAATGAATAATAAAGAAACGGTGTACACTAAGAGAAATAATAAGTGAACCTCTAGTTTGCATAGCACAATTAGAGAATCAGGTGGCTAAATAATTGGGTATAAGTACTGTATACAAGGACTACATTCGGTCAGCTATGTCCAATATAATTGGCTTAAAACATTGTGAGTTTGTTCTTTATCAGAAAAGGTTAGTGGAAACATGTCATACCACAATCAAAAGAGATTACAGAGGACCTCAGAGAATGAGTCCTCAATCTGGAAATGGATACAAAACTATTTGTAAACATCTAGGGCTCCATCCATCTGATAGATCAATTGGACAAATGGTCTAGAAATGGAAAAATATTCAAGACCATGTTGATTCAAGTCACATTTAATCAGGTTACTGTATCTTCATCTGTTTTTTACACTTTTATGAAGATCTAATCACATTTTAAGTCTGGAATGTACTAGAATACGAACTAACCAAAGGAAGTCCACAAACTTTTCCTCAGGTCTGTTATCCAGTGTGTATTTGAGAGATCGAAGAAAGCCGGAGAACTCCGAATTCAGAAAGTGACCCAATCTAGAATCAAACCTAGGACCCAAAAGCAGTGAGAGATCACTTTTAGTCATATACAATTTCTTGCATTAGGAATTTGTATTTTCACATTCTCCAGCTTGCTCTCCATGAGACACACAGACACACAGGCACACAGACAGGGAGAGAAGCTTGGGGTCAGAGCGCAGGGTCAGCCATTTATACGGCTCCCCTGGAGCAGCTGGGGTTAAGGGCCTTGCTTAGGGGCACAACGGAGTAGGATTCCTCTGCTAGTTGCAGGATTTGAACCGAAAGCAGAAAGAGAGTGATATACTGTAGCAGCACTCACGACCTTGACACTGTGCTGCTCATTATACCTACTGTGCATTTTATGATGAAATAACTACAGTGCATACCATATATTGAGCCATATGAGAATATTATTATTATTATTGCCCTGCCTAGATCCCTAGAAAGAAGTAAGAATATGAAAAGAGGTGACAAATGGGAGGAGGCTATTCAGCTTTTCATCTTCACTTGGATGCTCGTAGCTTATTGATCCAAAGATCATATCTTAGCTTCTATTAAATGATTCCTTGAAATATGCTTTAAAAAATGCCCATGTAGTTTGTTCCAGGCAACAACCATAGCAAAAACCACTCATGGATAAAAAGTTTATGATTTGTCTGCAGAACATCATAAGCTGTAGACGGTGGTTTAATTTCACATAAAATACATATGATAAAATAAAACAGGGATAGATTTTTAAATGAGCAATTTTTATCATCATATCGCATAAACATGCACATCATATAAATCTTAATAATGCACTTACAGAATAAGTCTAATTTGGTGTGTTAGCTTTTGAGTTGAAAGAAAACTTTCTGACCAATAAACTAAAAGCGTTCTGCATTGGTAGTAGAGTTGGGGGATGGTGGAGTTGCATTAGCACTAGGAAGACTAGAAAAAACAGGTCTGGAGAACCCATATTTCTACTCTAGACCCAGAAATCTGTAGGAATTGGAGCTTGTCCTGCTTCTGAAGGTTTCTTATAGGCTCCAAATAATAATGGTCAAAATGACAGTCCTATTTCTATAGAGCACATGAACAAACAAGCAAACTGGTTCACCTAAGCCCTCAAAATGTCTTTCTCCATTCTCTTTCTCTGCTGCCTCTTTTCTGTTTCCCTTTCCCTTTCCTTTAACCTTCCTTCCATCTTCCAGATGCAGGACGCTATGGGTTATGAGCTCCCCTGGGTCTATTTTGTCAGTCTGGTCATCTTCGGATCCTTTTTCGTTCTAAATCTGGTTCTGGGGGTGTTGAGCGGGTAAGACTGGTTTGTTTGGTGATTGCTGTGAGTCACCGGACATCAAGATTCCATGGGACAAAAGTCTAACATTAACAATAATAAAAAAAGGCTGGCAGCAGATTCGAACGTTCCAAAACTACTTTTGAAATGTGCATTGTTTAATAGGATATTTTTGTATTCAGATTTTTTTTCACAAGGACAAATGCAATAACAGTAATAATAAAAGAGGTCATGTATAGTACAGTGTGGCTTTGGGCTTGTTAAGATGAGTGGCCAATAAAAAAACACCAGGTCTTGGAAATACAGTCATTTCTGTCTTCATTTTTATTTTCTTAATTTTTCATTTTCTGACCGCTTTATCCAATACAGGGTCACAGGGGAGCCAGAGCCCATTGTGGCAAGCAACAGGCACACACAAACACACTTATTCACACCAAGTCCTAGCAGCATGTTTTTGGACTGTGGGAAACACTGCACAAACTTCACACAGATAGCATCCCAGCATTTGAACCCAGGGTCCCACTGCTGTAAGGAAGCAATGTCCACCACTACACCACAGTGCCACCCTGTATTGTTTCCCTTTAAACGTGATACCACACCAAGTACTAACCACTCAACGTTATTACGTCTTTTTAATCTGTGTAATGCAAGTTCTAAAAAATAATTAACATTTCATATACAAAACTGTTCTGCTGGTTATTGGATTGTTTATCCAATTAAAACCCAACAGTTGATAAGAACCGTTGCAGAATACTGAATGAGTACTGTAGCAGAATAAACATTTCTGTGTCTTTGCAAGTTCATTACAAAAGGGAAAGGCATAGAGAAATATTGACAAGCTATCATTTCAGTGTTTAATGTGTGCTAAATTGACAACACTGAATACGTTATATAGTTGTTGCAAGTCCCTCTTAACTTCCATCATAGTATAGGTACACCTACTTACATTAACCACCTACAGAAAACTACCGGTAACTTCAGAGCTGCAGATGAAGTCAGACCAACTCTGGTGTAATAAATTCCCGTTCCCATTCCCATCCAAAAATTGGTCCCTAACCTGCAAGTCTATTCAGTTCCCCCCTTTGTCTAAACCTTAATGGGGTTCCTTCACCCTGAGCCAGCTGCTGGAGTTACTCTGTCGACCTGAGAATTCCCAGCTTCTTACTCCCAGGGGAGTAAATAAAATGGCTCCTCAGAGCGTTTGTTTACCTGAACTGACTAAACCTGATAACCATTTCCCTAACCAATGGGAAATACCATTGCCATATATCCATATTGTAGTTAGTAAACCCAGAATCGATGGGCAAGCTCTAAACTCTCTCAGTTGCTCATATTCATCCTGACTCTTAAAAAAACCCCAACCACTAGTCTCACCCATGAGACTGTTCTAAGAGACTTGGTGGGTGTGGTCTTATCTTGAGACAAGGTACAGTATCTTCTCTTGTGATCTCTATTATTAGAGAAAACTAATGAGAAACTGTTGCATTAGATTCCTCTCTTGGATCCTTGTGCAAATCCCTGGATTTTGAGTTTCCTTAAACTGCCCTCTTGTGGCTGAAACCAACACTAGGTCTGTGACGCAACTCTACAATTAATATTCAATGATAAAGTAAATCGATGAAAATAAATTCTTGGCTTGTTATACTACTTGCAAGTAGGAGGATGTTGAGGTTCAGTCGGAATGAATGCTTTCTAATTGTTCATACTGAAATTGTTTTTCTCCTTTTGCAAAAAAATCTAGAAATTTGGCAAAACCTTGAGAAATCTTGGATATTATTCGCCAAACTAAAAATCTAGCTTCCCACACATGTGAGAAAAGTTTAAAAATTTAGAATTGCAGTGGATCTTGAACACAGGCTGTTTTTCCCATGGAATCTTCTTGCTCCGAGTGTTGCCTACTAATTATCCTTCCATTTTTCCAGGTCAATGATGCCGTAGGAAATGAATGGCCATGGATCTATTTTGTTACACTTATCATCATAGGGTCATTTTTTGTTCTTAACTTGGTTCTTGGTGTGCTGAGCGGGTAAGGAACCAATGGGTTTTTATTGCTTTGTTTTGGCTTTTGACTTTCCTCTCATTTGTCTCAAATGAGACTGAAAGGTTTTGAATCGATCTCTTGTAGTCTTGTGACAACTGAAGTTCAAGAACTGCTCACAAACAACTGGCAGAAAAACACAAACACAAACTGTTCACAACCAAATTGGCTGCACCTTTAAAAATGGATCAAAATGCCCTGACCCCAGGAAATGAACAGGCCTGATATTTCTAAAATCAATTTCTTGAAGAGTTAAAAGGGTACATTTATTTTATAAGGTGCTACGTGTCCTAATTAGCTGTGGTTTATAACACCATAAAAAGCTTAATATCATTGGCTAAAAGAGCTTTAAAGAAAAGTAGCATGCTGTTGCTGTTTTTCAAATGTTTTTTATTCACACATTTTTTATATATTGCTATAGCTGCAGGTTTTTATAGTCATAAGTCATAAATCCAGTGAACTCACTTTCAAGATGTCAAGTTATGTTCAGTCCTGGAGGTTGCTGTCTGTCTGGAATCACAGCAGCTGCTTGAGAAATGCCAACTGGTAATTCTTTCATCATGCCAGGATTTGGAGAAAGGTGTTTCTGCTGTAGCTGCAGGCAGAGGCCAAAAGACAGCATCCAACAGCAGTGCATGGAATTCGACATCTCAAGACTACTTACTCCCTAAGCAATTGCGTCAATGTAGACTTGTGTATACTTCCATATTTTTGGAACACCAAAACTTGATGTTTTAAAGTATTTAAATCCAACTTTTTTTCAGAGGTGATTCTTATTTCTACTCTTCTGCCAAAGCTGAAAGTATGAGAGGACTTTCAGACATTTTGGCTCCAAATCAAAACAGCTGGCACCTTTGAAACACTGCATGGCCTCTCACATTTCTGGTCCTTTTGACCATATAGTGTCCTGGATGCCATTATTACTTTTATCTCAGTAGTGTGTCATATGATTTGCTTTTTGTAGCACTATGCTTATACTGTACTGCTTTTGTAAATGCATTTTCTTAGAAATTTCTAGTGATCCCCGTCATTGTTATATTTTTGTCACATGCAACATATTGAAGACAACAGCTGCTTCATGTCATTTGCATTATGACTGGAGCTGAGCAGTCTCTCTCCCCCTTTATTCGTATGTACACTCAGTTCAAAGAAGCAAGCAAATGCAGATTCAAATCACAGAAAGGAGCATGAGAGAAAAAGTATGAGTCAGCCTTTGCTTGGCTCTGCAGATATATTTTTCTAAATAATTTTCCTATCCCCAGGCACTCCATTCTCTTCTTATTACATTACAGGAATAAAAGAAAACTAGAGAACCTCCACATGCTTGCCTTCGCCCTTGTATTTCAAACATAATTCAGCTTGATTCTTTAAATCTAACCTTGTAATGCTTCCTAGGCCTAACTCACTTCAAAATCTCCAATGTTTTCTTTTTCATAATGGTTGTTTTACTTGTCAACTTTGGTTGGAGACATTTGGTGGGTGAGTTTAACATAGCATCCTGCTCTGTACTGACTCCCTTCCACTTTCTCTCTCTCTTCCTCCACCTCTCCTCTTTGTCTGTGGCAGAGAGTTCTCCAAGGAGCGAGAGAAGGCCAAAGCCAGGGGTGACTTCCAGAAGCTGCGAGAAAAGCAGCAGCTGGAGGAGGATTTGAAGGGATACCTGGACTGGATAACACAGGCTGAGGACATCGACCCTGAGAATGAGGACGAAGGGCTGGATGAGGACAAGCCTCGCAACCGTGAGTGTAGGACGGGGGGGAGGGGGATTGTGGGGAGGGTATCACTTTGTTCTGCATTGTCATTGGACAGATTGCCAAAAGTAGGGCTGACCTGGTATTCAGTGTTTTTCTAGATAACCATAAACCCACCGCAACCTACCTAGGAAAACAGATTTATTGCAGCCCAAACTACCAATCCTTACTCACATACAGTACCTCATCATGGTTACAGTTACAATTTCTTTATTCTGTCTTTACATGTTCAAATGTAGAGGAATAAATGAAATTGTGGCTACATAGTATATTGATATGCTGCCCGGGTGCGCATGGATGTTGTTTTTAAGCATAGAAGTATTTAACATTGTTTCCTGAAATCAATCATGAAATAATATATATTTTATATACAGTACTGTATATTCTGTTGTCTTTAGAATGTAGATATTATTATTTTTATAAACCTGATGTTTATGTCACTAGATTTAAGACTTTTCGAATGTTCAACACATATTGTGAAAGATCTATTTAAAAAGAAAAAAGTCTGAACTGTATCCATAATCATGCTCACACAGTTGAGTTTGATACTTCTGCAAAATCATTCAAATTGTGACCTGTGTTCCATTCCAGTTTCTTAAATTCAAGAATATTTTATATATACCGTATTTCATGCATATTTCATATTTCTCGAAACAGATACATGTATAAATGTGCATTCTTATACTTGCATTGGTATTGTAGTACTGTACATTCTTAGTTTAGTTTTAAATACCTTTTGCAATGCCTGTGTTTTTTGTCTTTATATAACGGTGGTGTATGAAATTAGACGTTTTAAAATTTGTATTTTAAAAAGTATTAATGCCGAAAAATGCTGCCTTAGAGTTTTGGCTCCTACAATGCCTAAAACAATCTCATCAGAAATTGTGAAACAGGTACAGTACAAAAGTGGAAAAAGAACTGTTGTTTCATAGAGTATTTACACTCATACAGGGCAGATCAACTGCTTTTAAAAATATCAGGTAGAGCTAATAGAATAGGAAATACCACAAACAAACAACAGCACAGCAGGCATATCCTTGTGGTGCATACAGTTGTCTCAAAGCAATCAGAGATTCCACTGAACTCAAAGTAAGACACCTGGGTACATACAGTACTGTAGGCTGGTAATAGGTTGCCCATTGGGAATGTTTTAAGCAGCCTTGTGGGTGAACTATAAATGAAATCAGGCTTAACTCCCAGTTGATGCTATATTTATTCTATAGTCCCAGAACTGCTTGGTTAATAACACTAATCCCAAAAACAAGGATATTCTTCAGCCTGTAAATATCCAGTGGTAGCAATTTCATACAGCATTTACTTGATGTATATACTGTACATATACAGTTAGTTTTAAAGGGAGACACTGAGGATAGCATTACAGATTTGTTCATTTTTTTTCTTTTCCTTTTTGTTTCCACTCCAATGCAGCCATTGGCATCTTGAACCCATAAAAGCTAGGTGAAAAAGAATCATTTTTTTTTCTCAGCACTGAATAGGGAATCAAAGCACTCCACTGCTTTTTCGGGGTTTTATTATTCGACAACAAAAGAACTCACAAGTGCAGGAATCTCCATCTCATACTAGCGAGATAGCAAAGAGGAATTTAAAAGTGGAGTCCTTGAAGTGACTTGCCATTTTTTATACAGCATACAGTGTGCACTTTAATAGGTTTCTGTTTCTCAGACATTTAAATTTTAGAAAATAAAAGACTTTTTATTTTAAATATATGCTGCAAATAGGCAACTCTTTTCTGGGGATGATGATCATCCAGCTGTATAACAAACATTAGTGCCATCAGGAGCAAGGTTCATAATGCAAATTTTGTTTAGACTAATAACTGGTCTATTACAGTAATTCACACTAAAGTATGATTCATACTTGCGTGAGCACTTTTTAGTACAGGTTTCAGGGTCCAGTAAAAGGTAAGATAGATCCAATACAGAACTTTAAATGTATGTTATTACAATAATTTATATTTTGCAAAGCTTCCACAATTTCATAACATCTGTTACTCATGCTGTACAATACTGCTTCGAAAGATAGTGTACAGGAAACTCAACGTCTCTTTTATTAATCAAAAGGAAGACCCATCCATGACTGTTTAACTATATGAAAGGATCAAATCCAGTAACTCCTGAAATACCTGAAATATCCTTTCCTATTGCTTTTCCTGTGTTGATCCAGCAGTACTGATAAGCTTTAATGCAGCTATACAATCAACTTCAATTGCTAGTGCAAGAAATGCTGCCAAAGTCTTGCATTTTGTGTCTGTTCGCAGTGTTTTCTGGCGCACAATTATTGTTTACCAGAGAATCTTTTTATAACTATAAACATCTTCTCAATACAGTATACTGTAAGCACTGTAGGTCAAATTGAAAACCGAAGATTTTTTAACTGCTGTTCTTTGTATCGGTTTTAAGACATTTTGGTTATCCTCATTTTTTGACAAATTTGATTTTAACCTATTACAGAGTAGATCTGTAATGTAAACAAAATTTCTCAGTTCTGTCACAGTACTAGTGCATTGTCAGTGAGGGGCAGCTTTTATGGCCAGTGAATGGCCTAATGAATGTGTTGGCATGGTTTCTAATTTAACTGAGATACTGTACAAAAGAGTGAGAACTGTGTATTAGAACAAAAGAGAGGTTACAAACGAAAGGAGAACATTCATCCCAACAAGCCCATTTGCTTTGTTAGTAGTTAATTGATCCAAGGATCTCATCCAGCTGTTACTTGGAAAAAAAACAGTGTATCAGCTTCAGGCTGGGTAGCCTGTTCTAACATACTGTATACTCACAACCCTTGATATACAAATTTCTCTATTTTATATTTGCTTCCTTCATGCCATCCGCTTTGTATTTCATTATTCATTCTGAAGGAAAATTTCACTTAATTTGTCAACATTTTTTTCACCTAATCCAGGATTTTAATCTTTCTTCAATATCATTATCACCAATGGAGTACCCTAACATTGAGTCCATTCCGGCCTAATTAGTTGAAATGCATAGCAAGCAGTGATATTGTGCTGTAATTGGCACCAATCTCATTAAATACCTGCTGTAAGGAGCCACATGCTGCTTCTAAGAATGAGATCTCTCCCCTGCGGTGTCGGCGTCGCCAGCTTGCCTGATCATAAAGAGAGACCCTCACTGTGCTGAAATGCTGTTGAGACTTTGAGGTGATGACCCACGTAAATGTGCACAAGCAAGCCCAAGTCATAAAATGCTGGCATAGTGAGCAAATTTAAAACACCAATTCTGAAACTAGCTTTCTGTTCCTTACTTTGCTTCATTAGTATTGTTAATGATAAAACTAGACTTTCATCATATCTACAGTATGTAGGATATCTTTCCCCAGTTGTTATTTTAGCTTTTCCTATTGAGTTGCTAACAAATAGCTCCCTTTGCCTTATCAAAGTGTTTTCCTACTGGTTTACAATTTGTTTGCATCTGTTGTAGTCTATGAAGTTGTTAGTTCTGCATTTATGATTACACAGAAGGATTGTTTACCATATACTGTATCATTTTACAGTATATACATATCTTATTATTCAACACAGAC
This sequence comes from Lepisosteus oculatus, assembly GCF_040954835.1. Classification (NCBI taxonomy): domain Eukaryota; kingdom Metazoa; phylum Chordata; class Actinopteri; order Semionotiformes; family Lepisosteidae; genus Lepisosteus; species Lepisosteus oculatus. Next base: position 8,191,094 of record NC_090702.1, read on the forward strand.
ATATTTATTGAGATTTTCTGGATGTATTTTTCTCCATCATGTATTTTTCTATGTTTCAACCAATGTAGGACAGCCAATCACCATTCAGGTTGAGTATTGCTGCACCTCCTGCTCAAGCATGTTTGTATATTAGCCTAATGTGCTGTTTAATATTATCACAGTTGTCTGCTATTTATTTTTGTGCTAGGACGTTTTTTTTAGTTTGATTTAATGATCTTTGAGGTGATGTACCATGAGAAGCCAAGTTTAGAAAATGTTGTTTTAAGCAGATTGATTGATCAGAATTGATTAAGAGTGACAAAACACATGTTCTCTCAAGTGTCTACCATCAAGTCAAGAGCATGAAGTCTTTCTTTACTGAGAGTATAAAAGACTTCTGTAACATGCCGAATGAACACATGTACTGTATAGCCCTTAATATTAGTACTACAGGCTTAGAAGCACCCTACCAATGACAGTAGTCTTTGGTGCCCTTAAAGACAATGTTTTTAAGGTCAACCTATAATAATAATAATAATAAACTTTATTTTATATAGCACCTTTAAAGCTGGCTTCTCAGAAGGCTTTACAGGATGACAAGAACAATAAATAAAAAGAATACACAAGATAAAACACAATTACTATATATAGAGGAGACCATGGAAGGTGGTACTAAGAAAAGCAGAGGAGTATAGATTGGAACCAATTAAGTAAAGGCTTTTCTGAAGAAAAGGGTTTTGAGTCTAGATTTGAAGGATTTTAGAGAAGGTGACTCTCTGATATCCTTGGGGAGAAAGTTCCAGAGCTTTGGGGCATAACAGGAGAAGGCCCTGTTACCCATACAATGTAGATGGGCTTGGAGGACAGTAAGGAGAGCAGAATTAAAAGAGCGAAGGTTGTGAGGTGGGGAGTAGGGCGATAATAGTTCAGACAGGTACTGAGGTGCCAAGCCATATAGGTGAGTATGACGATTTTAAAGTCCACACGGAATTTGACCGGAAGCCAGTGCAGGGACTCCAGGATAGGAGTAATGTGATCACTTGCACTAGACCTGGTCAGGATTCTGGCTGCTGAATTTTGGACATACTGCAGTTTGTTCAGAGTAGATTTAAATACCTCAGCGAACAGAGCATTACAGTAGTGAATTGGAGAGAACACAAATGTGTTGATCAGCTTTTAAGCCACAGTTTGTGATAGCATGGGCCGTAGTCTAGTGATATTTCTGTGGTGAAAAAAATATGTTTTGACAGTATGCTGCACATGTGGGTCGAATGTTAAGCCAGAATTGAATATAACCCCAAGGTTTTTCAATTTTGATTGAAACTCAAGTACAGAACCATCTACAGATAGGGTTACAGGACTGGCTTGACGAAGTTGATGGTGGGCGCCAATAAGCATGACTTCAGTCTTGTCGCAGTTAAGATGAAGGAAGTTTTGAGTCATCCAAATTTGTATGTCAGAGATGCAATTAGATAGAATAGAGACAGCCACATCAGTGTCAGGTTTGGTATGGATGTATATTTGAGTATCATCAGCGTAAAAATGAAAGCTGAGGCCATGTGATCTTAAAAGCTGACCAAGTGGAAACGTGTAAATGCTGAAGAGCAAGGGGCCCGGTATTGAGCCCTGAGGAACACCAGACTTAACAAGACCAATTTCAGACCTGTACCCATTAAGAGAGACAAAGTGACAGCAATCAGTGAGGTAAGACTTGAACCATTTGAGAGCAGTGTCAGAAACTCCAAACACGGTCTCAAGACAAGAAAGTAAGATGTTATGGTCAACAGTGTCAAAAGCAGCACTGAGATAAAGAAGGATGAGTATAGAAAGACAACCAGAATCAGAAGCTATTAGAGGATTGTTAGTGACTTTAACCAGGGCAGTTTCTGTGCTGTGAAGTTGACAGAAGCCAGATTGGAGGGGTTCGAAAAGGTTGTTTGTCATGAGGTGGTTATGTAACTGAAGTGTGACAGCATGTTCTAGAATTTTAGCAAGAAAGGGTAAGTTGGAGATGGGGCAAAAATTGTTAAGATTGTCGAGAGCCATGTTAGGCTTTTTTGGCACGGGGGTAATGGTAGTGTTCTTTAGCTCAGCTGGCAAGACTTGGGTTCGAGCCATTGCAGTGATGCACGAGGTAGGGTAGGAGCGGCGAGGGTACAAGCCCTAGAACCCGAATCTGTTACAATAACAAAAGGACAGACAATGAAATGTGGGCTATTTCGAAGTCGCAAATGTGAGATATAGAGTCGCAATTACGAGATATAAAGTCGTAATTCTGAGTTTTTAAGTCGCTATTCTGAGATATAAAGTCGGAATTCTGAGTTACTATGTTGGAATTCTGAGTTACTAAGTCGCAATTCTGAGTTACTAAGTCGCAATTCTGAGATACTAACTCGGAATTCTGAGTAACTAAGTTGGAATTCTTAGATACTATAGCGCTTTTTTTTTTTTTACTCCCTGGCGGAAACGGGCTTCCATAGATCTGACAGATTCAAAACCAAAGGAAATACAAATACATAATTACATTGACTTGATTTGGTGTACCTCTGTTTTGAGATTGCTTATCCTGCTCATCTTTTCTGTGCTTCCTTTTTGTCAGCGCTCGATGTTAGTGGACGATGTGTGTTACCAGCTGTAACCGGATGATTTTAATTTTTCCTTATTACAACGTAGTTTGCACAACATGCAAAAGGACGCTTGTAATGTTTCACTACATGTTAGATGTAGTTAAAGGTTAATAAAATTGCTCATCATAACATTTGCTACTTTCCGAAATGAGGCAAACAGCATTCAGTGTAGCAGCAGCTGAAACTGCACTGCACTCATTCACTACATCGACAGTGAAATAAACCACTACACTTACTGTACATTCACCACTAAAAAACTGTAATGACCTAGACTAGCATACATGTAGCACCAACAGAAAGAGCCACTGGAGACCCACATTTGAATGTGCCGATTGCAAAAATATGTTACATTATGTTACACATTGAGGGGGCCACAAGGCCAAAGGCACTAATAGACATAGGCAGCCATCTGGTTCACCTAAGCCAAGGACCAGGCCTGAGTGGAAACCACCTTTTTTGGTTTGCATTGTTTTTATTGTACTTATCCTGGTGTTAACGTGGCATAATTAGCATGTGTGTCAGAACTTATGCTAATAAAACAGTTGAATTGTTCATCAACGTTCAGCTAAGCCAAAGTTTATAAGCAAAAAATAACCATTGGTTTAATTATTTGATAACTTGTTCATTTAACTATATTTGATATTTATTTTTAATTATTCATCCAAATGAATTGGTGCCTTGTCTAAATGTAGGACATGGTGCTTACAGACTGCATAATATATAATCCTGGTTTACATCCTATTTTTTATTCCTTTAATGCCTGAAAGGATTCTGATAGAGCTGATAAGCAATCTTCTGGTGGTGTAAAAGGAATTGCACACTGTATTCTTAAGTAACTAGAGTTCTGTATGAAGTTTACATTAACACCTTTAATTTACATTTTGCACTTTTCACTATATGCATATTTTATACTGTATACAGTACATATGCCATTTTACTAAAGATCCTGAACAGCTTTAAAGGCATACTGTATAGCCAGCTAGAGCTGAGACTGGTCAAATCAAAACTCAAACCTCTTGGGGTCTCTAACTTCTTGGTATTGAGTTGAATTAGCTGTTATGGTTACGTTGCATTATTTAGTGCTCATTAGGGGGGTGGCAGTCTGTGCTGCAGTCTTATAGCACTTCCTGGTCCTAGTCTTGATTACTGCCTAGAGTGTCTTTTCTAAGTTCTTTGAGTTCTCTAGTTTCTTTCCACCTTTAAAAGGTTTGATGGCTAGGTTGGTTGTTCATTTTAAATTGTCCTTGTGTGCGTGCAGGCGTGTTCGTAGATGGACAAGTGTCCCATCCAGGGTGTACTACAACCTTGCTCTGTGTGCTTCTACAGTAGGTTAATCTCCTTGTTGCTGTGACCACTTTCCTACAATGGATGAATGGATGGATTTATCATACTCTTTGTTTTCATTAATGAAGAAACATTGAATACAGCCCCTATAGTATAACATTTAGAGGCTAGCTGAACATCTGAGGGACAGTTTAATTTGTAATAGCACTATGAATGATATGTAATTGGCATATACAGTAGTGTACCAATTAAAGCTAACATTTATTTCTTATTTCATTATTCAAAAATTCCCAGAAAAGCAATTACTATATGTAGAGAAACACAGAATAATCATACCAATCTGCTGAACAGATGTTCATGCTTTTGTTCTGTGCACTAAAGGACAAAGTCCTTGTGCTTTATGCAAATGAACAAAAGTAGCCTTAAAATGTATTTCTGCAATTAACATATTTTGTGACTGTTTTAGTTCTTAATTCATCTTCATACTGGACCTGCAATTCAAACTTGCACATATTTTCTCTTATTTATGTCAGTATTTTTTATTGTGCAGTGTTCTATTAACTGCAATTTTTTATTCCAGCATTGATAATCATATATTTCTCTAGTCTGTGGCCCTGAATGCTCATAATTATTTATGAGAAAACTCATTTTACATGTTCATCTTCATGCATCACGTACAAGGCTGTTACATGTGCTGAAGTGCAATGAAACCACGTTCCTCCCACACAGCAGCGTTGTCGGTGCCTAGTTAAGATCAGAATACTGTCATGGTGAGCTAAATTTGGATCTAAAGAAATTCACTCCTTCACTTCCGTAGCGAGGGCTTTTAGAAAAAACGGGAGCTTTAGATGCCAAAGGAAATTTCACAATGTGAAATGGTAGGGGGCCAGTGCAAGGTACAGTCATTTTAGGGTGTGTTGCCAGTTTTAAGTCTTCTACTTCCTTTGGAAAGGAATGAATGGAGGTGTATGTGTCACACAACTAACCAGATTCCAACGTGGAAATGTCCTCACCTTAATTGCTCTCTAGCCCTGAGCACTTCTAGCAAACAACATTGCTCTGGCTAATCAACCAGCCATGGGACTTCACTAATTACCGCACCTTCCACCTCCCGTAATACTTAAACCCGTATTACTCTCTGTTCACTGCCCGGTATTGGTCTCTCCTTACCTCGCCTTCTCTTCCCAGTTCTCTAGTCTTTTCGGATTTGAGCCTCGGATCTCGCCTTAGACCATGTCAACAGCCTAACCCCTTTTGGATAAGAGACTGCTGAACCTTCTCCTCTTCCTATTCACCCACTCGTCTTCAACTACAAAGAACACCGCATCAGGTCCAGCTACTCAGTTGGTCTGCTGGCCCCTGCCAGTATGTTTAGTTTATTCTAATGCATTAAATGACAGGAGAAGAAGAGGAAAGCTCAAGATGTACTGTAGCAGCTGGCTTACCCCCCTTTGAAAATGCCTGTAATTTCCACAGTACAGTGATTCATTGTGGATTTGCTCCACTCTGCCACTCCCAGAGTGCAGGGATAAATAAAGCAAGGTTCTCTGGAGATGCTGGCCTGCCCAGCTGAGCAAAAAATTAAAAACTATGTTAATTTGAATGGCTGAACTGGGCTCAAGCCTGCAGAGATTTGCATTGTTAAGTGTTCTTAAACAAAGGTTCCACAGGCCATGGTTCTGTATTGAGGCTTTTTTTAAATTTGTATATTCCTGAAATGTTGTAGTCATATTTTTGTAAATGTGCTCATTTACCTATTTGAATGTCATTGTTGACAATGAGCACTATTGCCTCTCAGCGCTGGGGCCCAGGGTTCAATTCCTGAGGGTGCTATCTACATGGAGTTGTATGTTCACCCACATGTTCACGTGGGTTTCCGCTGGGTGCTCTGGTTTCTTCCCACAATCCAAACAGATGTTGGTCGGATAATTGTCCTATGTAAAGTTGGCCCCCGTGTGTTTGTTTGCATCTGTGTGTGCTCTGCGATGAACTGGTTTTCCATCCGGGATATATCCTGCCTTATGCCTGGTGCTTGCCAGGTTAGGCTCCGATGATCCCAACAGCACTGGACTGGAATAAAGTACTTTAGAAAATGGATGGATGCCACAAAAGCATGACATCAATTACACTGTTGGAAAGACAATTAAAAGTGCTTGTTTGCACAATGCGACTTGTTCTGAAATAAGGTGTTATTGCCGTGCTCATTAAAAATGACACATCCTTAGCTTGGCACATCATGTACTGTGTGGGTTGGGATCTGCATTCTGGAGGTGGCTGATTTGACTCCCATTATTTTCAGAGCTGATGATCTTATGACTCCCCAGGGAGCCCCACCTTGCATTCTGTTGCTAGTAATGTGGGCAGAGATGTCTGGCAGGGTTCAGAGCAATGGCAGTATCTGCTGATATACTGCTTGTTTAGGTATGTGGATTAGTTTCCACAGGGTAAAATGGAGGCTGCTCCTCAAAATACCTCTCTTCCACCTTTACAAAGGTGTTATATACAGTATGTCCTTCCAAAAACAGCTTAACCTTAAAATATGTATGTATTTCTATGTGTAATGAGTTAAGAAATTAATACTGTATAAACAATAAATATGTAAAATAATTGCTGAAGCACAATATTAAATTATTAAACTATCTTACAAAAGGTTACTTCATCCTCAGAAAAAAATAAGCAGCCTGGTGCATCTGGATTTCTAGAGCTCCATGCTCAGATTGCTACATAATCAAGAGTCTCCATGTTCAGAGCTTGTTTTCTTTTTAAAAAACAACATAGTAACCTTAGGTAAGCAGGCTCCTTATAAGCACAATTTTCTGTACTGGACCAAGCAAACACACTTAAAAAAACTATGGGGAAGTAAGCCAATAAGCAGCTTTTTACTTTGATGGTTGTATCTACAGTACAAACAGGGCACTTTCCCATGATGATCACCCCTCGAAACTAATATGGCTCTCTACACAGCTCCGCTCACTTAAGGGTATTGTTGTGGATTGCCTCAGTGACTTTCTGAAAAATGATCTCATTGCTCATGTTAAAGTTGTCTGTATCACTCTGGGGTCCATTCAGTCTTATCTTTAGCAATTGAGGAAGCTTCTCTGTTATTTACTGAAGAAGTAAGAAAGTGGATGGATCTCCTCCAGGCAGAGAGTCAGAGAAGTTATCACTGATTAACTCCCAGCTGACCAAATCAGTAGAAAATAGACATTTACTAGCCTATATACTGTGTGTGTGCACTAAGGGAAACAATTCAAATTTAACTGTACAAAAAGAATTTGTGCCAGTTCCAGGGTGCACAGGGATATACCTCATACATATTTTTAAACTTGTTCACTATACTGATTGATAGATTATCCTTCGGTTGGTCAGAAAATCTGGTATGTTACAAAAACAGATGCTGTGTGTGTATATGTAGGGGTGGTATTATGTTCTGGTCAGCCATTTGTGTGTTATACCTAACACAATTGATGCAAAAATGACTGCATTCAATATATTATCTTTAGATTGTGGCTGTGTTGTACATCATGGTTTGAGACCCCAGTAGGATTACAGGGTCTTCCTTCAGCTAGTCAGTTTACTTCTGTGTCTACACATTTCTCAACTTTTAGAGCTTGTTATTACTTTATTTTAGGGAAATGTAACATCCTTTTCATCCTAGACTCCACTTTAACTAGTCCCCGTTATTTCCATCTGCCTTTGAATGCTTCCAAATGTTATGCACAATAGTATGTTTGTTGTAAATAGTGATTATTTTCATGTAGACAGGAAATATAACCTCATATTAACTATATTTGTATCTTTGTTTCACCTCATATTGATTATATTTTTATTTCTATATACATTTATTTTGATTTCAGGAATCAATCTTTCTAAACTCTAGAATTTAACTTTATTTCAGAATGAGGCCTTTTTAAAACATTTCACTGAGATTTTGAATTGATGTTTTAGAAATAAAGTTAATTTCGATAGCTTTCTACCTGAGCTGTCTCTACCCATGAAGGATCAAGTCTGCCCTTTAACTTTAAAATCATTGTTTTCATTGTAATCTATTTACATAGAGATCAAAATCAGCTTATTAGAAAGCTATACTAGGTATACTGTAGCTATGGAACAAGTTATAGATTTAGTCCATGCTGAAAAGAGAAGAGAGAAAACACAATGTTTCAGCTGTAAAGCCTTCTTCAGGTGTGCTGTAGCTACAGTGTGTGCATTTTTGAATCTATGCATTCATTCTGCTATTTTCAAAGTCTCAATTTTTACCTCAAAGATGTTGGAGGTTTACATGTATTCCTTCATACATTGTTATCATACAGGGTTCATGATTGGCCTGTTTGCTTCTGGTAACCTACGTGTAGATACACTACCCCTTCCATATTTTCTATCACCATCCTCATCTACTAACATCTTGTATATTGTTTTTTTCATAACCGTAAAAATTATCTGATTACTTAAAATGAACAAAGTAGCATTTTTAGAATTATTGGGTTTTAGTCATTCATCTTTCAATATGATCCCATGACATACACTGTACAATATTGCAGCTTTTTATGGGTAGAACAAGTCACCGATCACTCCTCTGCTAGGCAGAAGTGCTTGGTGAGACTTTACATTAGTGTTAGTTTGTTGGTTTATTCATTCAACACATTGGCACACTGTATTGGTGCACTGGCAGTGCAGTGACTCTGTGGCTAAGGATCTGCACCTGTGGCTGGAAGGTTGCTGGTTTGTATCCTGTGGCCGGCAGAGGAATCCAATTAAGTGATCTTATCTTATTTATCTATATTGACAAAATAACAGCATTACTCCCATTGACATACAAGAGTGCAAGCTGAAGCCTCTGATGCTTCTAGGTCAGTTCCCCACATCTTCAACTTATTCGATTTGTAGACTCTCCATCCTTATGCCCTTGAAAGCCACAGCTATGACAACTTCTCTTGCACCCCTATATTCATGTGAAGTCCAAGTTTTTTGATTTTACCATTATTAACATCATAATAGTCAATTGTAATGCCCTCATTTTTCAACAGATTAATGAAGACATATCATATGTAAAATCCTGGACAAAATTATATCAGATATGAGAAAAATATAACAGGGTATGGAATATGTTAGGATTTTTTTTAACAAAAGGTGAGAATTGAAAATAGGACTTTGAATTAATAATTTACTTTCTGTACTCCATATACTGTAGCTGTAGCTGGTTTTAGGTACTGTATTACTATTCACTTGGTAATATTTGGTACATGGCTGAATTCCAGAGTATCACCCTCATGGCACTCAGCTGAAGAAGCTTAATTTAGCCAATAAAATCTTTTTTATTTTTGAGGGCCAATCATTGCAAATACATTTTTTGAAGAATAACAACTGTTGGCAGCCCTCCAGAATTTCACTGATTTAGGATATGTTCTTCAGATTGATCGATATTCCAGATATTCAGCTCTTTATCTGACCATGCTGACCTCCAAATGCCCATGCTCTTGGTTGTAGATGACAAATGTTTTCACATATTTCAGGATCTGTGATCAGCGACAGGGATCCTAATATAAAGGATTAACCAATGAACGTTTTGATACAGACCAGCTAAGAGATCATTTATCTTCACTACACTACTGTAGATAATGTAAGATTCAATGTAAACATTAATAGTATAAAACATAAACAAACTGACAGTTACTTGACATACCTATTTCACAACAAGAAACAACCAGCTGTATTGAGTGGAAAAGAGGGGTGTGAAAGAGGTTGCAGTTATTAGTACCCTAGCCATACAAACACACTGCTCTCAATTTTGAATGGTGACAGGTTGCTCACGGGTCACAGATCCCTCTAGGTCTGAGCTGGGGACAGGTTATACTCTGCAACACTATATGTGATACTGTTATAGTGGGTGTCTATAACTTTCTCCATATCATTTGTATATTACAAGGACCTATTAGAAAAATAATAGAATTACTGTATGTTACCCATTGGATCACAGGATCATGAGGGCCAAATACAGGTTTCCCCAAATTAATTGAGCACAAGTGTTGTCAAAAAAAGCCTGTTCTCAGTGTATTTAAGAATGTGACAGAATGTGAGAGGTCTGTCACACCGTTGTACAGGGTGGTCCAAATAGTAATGTTGAAAAGCATCTCAGGGTGAAACAAGCATAAAGCAGTCATAAGGTAAAGAGAAAGTACTTGTATATTTGCAATGGATATAAAAATATTAAAAATTCCAACAAAACAAAAGTCTTAGCTCCATTTCAAGCTACTGATTGACTTCTTTAGTCTGTCTCTATCAGTAGCCGGGAAGCCAAGCTACTTACTGACTCCAAAATTAAGCTCTTACAAAAGTTCCACCTGTTGCTTGGACAGTTAGAAGCTTCCTTCTCTTCCTCCCTCTGGTTCAGATTGCATAACAGAGGCCCTGTGATCCTAGACAACAGATAGATCAGCTGGCAACAGAAACCTTCTTATCCTGCTTTTAAATTGTCAACAATTGTGATCAATTGTTTGGAGCCAAAAGGGTGACTAAGGGCAGCATCTTTTCCCCCACAGCATTCTGAGGAATGTGGTCCAGACAAGCATTTCCATATTGTCTGAACCTGCTGCTCTTTCACAGGGTCTTCGTATCAAAACCAAGCAGGTTTTCTGAAGAAATGACTACAGCAACAACAAAAAAGAAATCTTTTGAACTAGAACATTGGATTGATGGATAAATGATAAAAGTACTTGGATGGTGATAGTTTTGTGGTTTGTTTCTGGTGTACTCCATTCTCAGTAAAAGTTCACGCCCAATACAGTATACAGCACCCTTTGCAAATTACCATTATATTTGTTGGTAAGAAAAATTGCATTTACATTAAAATTTTTTGTCGTAGTTCTTGTCATACTGTTGGCCTTCCTTGTACTGCCAAGTATGTCTGAACCTTCTAGTCTAATGAAATTGGTAATACTCTTTTAAATACAAACAGCCTTTCCCATTCATTCCCATTTGTTGCTTTTGTTTCTTAATAAATTGGTGAAATATAATAGCTCAGCCATTAACTCATTACAGTGTATTTTTTTCTCTAAAATTAGCTCAGCTTAGAACAGGAACAAGGAGTTAAAACAGAGTAACGAGGCCAGGCACTCCAAGCCCCAGACTCAGACGGTCAAGATGTCGGGGAATAAGGCCTGCCCTCGGACTTCCTGGGAGCCCGGGGAATAGGCAAGCCTTGTGGCATTCATTTTACAATACTGAGCCAGGAATAGCGAGAGGGCCAGGCTTAAATAATGACGGACAAACAGGGGGCAGGTGCACATAATAAAGTAATATGTGAAAGGGTTGGAGCGCCCTTAAGGGGAGGGATGACGATCGTGACACCTTCATTGTCTGTGCAAGAAAGTATGCTTCCCTTGTGACCACTGTTCATTAAAATAAGCCCTCCTTCAATGACAGATGCAGCCCATTGATCCCTTTTCAGCTGTGCTTTACTAGCTCAATCAATCAGTCAAAGATTATTGATAAAATGCACAACAATACAGCATGCGGCAGTAATTGCTGGCAATAAAATGTCTTTTCTGAGAGCTCACCAGAGGGAAATAAACATACAAATCACAAAATTAAAAGTTACAGAATAAAGTTACATAATAATTGTGCAATAAAAATTGAATTTAAAAAACTGCTACATATCCAGGGTGTATGCAATACATTATGTCCAAATAATGCAATATGCAGTGTGCCATATACAGTACAATGGAAAACTGTATGTCCATGTAACCTGACCATTTAGTAAAGACCATTAGGGTGGTTGCTGAAGGTGCCTGCAGCTTGGCTGCTTAGCAGTCTTACTGCCTGGAAGTAGAAGCTGTTCCGTAATCTGTTGGTCTTTGACTGAATGATTCGATACCGTTTACCAGACAGTAGAAACAGTTTATGACTTGGATGACTGGGGTCCTTGAGAATAGACCTGGCCTTCTTAAGACATCTAGCTGAGTAGATATCCTGGATGTTTGGTAACTCACAGCCGGTAATGAGCTGCGCTGACTTCACCACCCTCCTCAGATCATTGCTATCCAAAGCGGAGGACCTTCCATACCAGGCAGTGATGGAGCCAGTCAGGATACTCTGAATAGTGCACCTGTAGAAGCTGGTCTGGATATGTGATGGCATGCCAAACTTCTTTAGCCTGTGGAGATGCAGTAGAATAGGCACTGCCATGCTGTTTTGACCATGGTGTTGATGTTATCTACCAGGAACTTAAAACTGCTGTCCCTCTCCACTGCAGTGCCATTGATATAGATACTGTAGGTGTGTGACCTCCTCCCTGATGTTTCCTGTAATCCACAATCCTGCTGTGCCTGCTTTATCTTCTGACAGTGAGCAAGAAAGCTAGCTGGCTGTTTAAGGGTAGACACCTTTATTTCGTGTCTTGCCCAGCTCTCACAAGCTGCAGCACTTCCTGTTCCCATCAAAGCTGCATTTATTAAGCAGACAAGGGATATTTCTAGGTACAGCACAAACATTATTTCACTAATTGGGGACTGAGATGTAAACTATTATCATTTTGACTGTCTTAATGTATTTTTCTGAAGCATAATTAAGTTATTTTGGGCTGTAAAATCAGATGTACAAACCTGTCTAAAGGATGAAAAGGATGCTTTGTGTGGTGATGTGATGGCTGCAGAGTCTGATGCTACATAATTCAGCAAAGGTTGCTGTTATATTCTTTTGCTGATACCTTCATCCAAAGCAAAAAACTGCATTAGGTCACACATGTGGAACACAGATTTACAGCATCATAGTAAGAATCAATGTTCAGGACTCCTGAAGTGTTATAGTAAATAATGTACTAAAACATTAGTATAAGTATAATACCTGATTCTCACTTTCATATGAGTATCTTGTATTAATACACAGCCATCTAAGTTTTACAGTTGCTTCATTTTTTGTTTATACAGAACAAAACTTTAGAACTCCCTTTTTGCAGTTTGAAACTGAAGTTTCTGTTTGAAACTGATCTGTACTCTTTTATTACACTGCCTTGCCCTAGACTACAAAGCAAATTTGTGCTCTGGCCCAGTGTCGTGAAAACATAGGGAGACTGAAGAGGAAGAAAGAGGTGTGGTGTTACAGTGGAGTCTAACTAGAAATCCATCAAGTGTGAAAAAAGTAGTTTTGATCAACAGCCCCACCTAGAGTAATCCTTGGGTACCACATGGACAGTTGGTCCCATTACACAATGCCAACATTTTTCACAAAGAAAGTCATGACAGAATGACACATAAAAGAAAGTTATAGCTGTTCTTTATATATGGAAGTAAAAATAATACACCTTATAGTGCACTGTAGTGCATTTCAAGTTACTAAAATCAGAATCTTGCTTAAAGATGAAAGAAGACTCCCTTTCTTTAAAAAAAAGTTAGTATAGAAAGATTTCCTTTTATACAATTCTCTTTGTGATTACCTAATTTACATAGTGTGAGTCAGAGTCATGTAGTTCGAGTCTACACAAAAAGTTTTCACCTAAATGAGGGTAAAATTTAGAAAGTGTAAACCTTGGAGGAGTGACGTAATTTTGGGTTTCAGAGACAAAAGTGAAAATGGAGTACTGAGACAAGTGCTTTACTCTGTGTCCTGTGTAACCTGGGGATTTTACTGTGTTTCCTAGAAGATGTTTCACGATTTGCCAATTGTCCTTTACAAGGATGATCTGAAAAGCACAGGCAATGTTGTAGAACACTTGTACTGTATAGGAACAGAAGATACTGACATTATGATTGAATTAGCACTTAACCCTGAGCTCAGGACAGAGGGATTACAGATTCTCTCTCTGCTGGCCCAAAGCACAGAACAGATATTCATACTTAACACAGTCTGCCTCATGGAACAAGAGAGATATTCTTAAGAACAGGAAAATTACTGATGTACAATACTTGGGCTGTGCACTGTATTTGGTATTTCTTTCCAGTAGCGAATAATACATGACACAGTATGGGACTCAAATCGGAATATAATTCAGTTATAGCATAGGCGTCATTTTTTTGTTTTTCACATTTCTACCAGTTAAAGGTGATCATTTAATTATTTGTGGATGTCTACCTTAACTCCCAAAAATGAAATACATAGACAGAACATATTTACCTCTAGGCCTTTTTTAAAAAAGAAAATAACACATTTGTACAAGACTCTTTTTTTCCTACTCTGAAGCAGGAGGACTCATCGTATAGATATGAGGAATTGTTAATTAACTTTTCGGTCACAGACAGATGTTGTTATTTCATGATATGAGGAGATATTTAGGGTACCATTTATATATCAGCACTGCAGTGCTGCACTGTCTCTTATTGTTCATTGAGACAGCGCTAATGCTGCATTTATACAGGCTTATAAAGGCCTTAGGCCCATGTTTCTCTATCATCTATCCTGTGCTCAGCCTAAATGAGCATGAGAGGGGGAGGAAAGGATTCATAATAGGATTGCCAAGGAGATGTCATTTATCTCCACAAGAGAGCAAAACCTATTATATTTCACAAGGGGTGAAGATGCCATGAGTTATAGAGACCTTTTCTCTATACTGGATATAAATGTTACTTCATGCACAAAGCCATTAGGTATCCTGTACACAGGGCTGAATTGAATCTTAACTTTCAGTGCAAACCCCTTTTCTCTAGGATATCATAATTATTTTCTTTGGAATAAACTCTGTCTGGTTTATAGAGGTTGCAGGGTTTTTTTCTTTGTCAATAAAACTGACGGAAATAAATCCCAAAGCTCACAGCATACAGTATGTGAGTGTGCACCCATTGCATGTACTGTATATAGTGTACGTACTGTAATAGCCTAGTGTAGTTTAGTGTTTCAGGTAAATAATACAAGTTTTAAAGTATGTGTAGCAGGTTGTTTTCATGTAAGGTATATTTGGTGTTTTTAAAGCTTTATTTTTTTTCTTCTATTGGAAAAAAAAGTTGCTCTGTAACATCAACTGTGAACATCAACCCATAGTTGATGTTCAGGTGTGTCTCACACCTGAAGAAGGCTCCACGGCCGAAACGTTGTGTTCTCTTTCTTCTTTTTTTCAGCATGGAATAAACCTATTACTTGTTCCTTTGCAGCCTACGCATGCTGACGCAGCTACCCACCTGAATCAACCCATAGTGCTGAGTTGATGCATGGGCTCCCAAGCAGAAATTAATTTCATGTTTGAGATTCCACATTATACATTAATACATTATGCCTATTCATACTTATACTACTCTGTTTACTGTACAGGATTGTTGATGGAGTATAGTATTTATAGCTACACTCTAAAGATTAGATGTAAGAAATTATTTATAATGAAATGTTTTTATTACTGTATTTAAGAGTAGAAATTACTTCCTTGTGTACAAGCAGTTATTATTTCTTGATTTTTTTAAAAGCCGTCTTCAACATGGTGTAATAATGTGATATATATATATTTAATTTACTGAAAAGATAATAAATTGGAATAGTAAATTACAAGTGTATCTTGAGTGCTGACAAGAATCAATTAAATGCAATAACAGGCAGTCTTACACACCACATATTCTAAATACACAATATGCAATGAATTAATACAACACCAAAACATGCATAGTAAACCAACAAGAGTAATAATATATGGGTGAATTGATCTCCCGTGATACAAATGGTTGATTGTTCACTCACAGATTTAAAAGGATAAGAATCACATCAAGGATTATGTTATTATACTGTAAACAGGGGCCGTCCTTCAGATGAGACGTAAAACCGAGGTCCTGACTCTCTGTGGTCATTAAAAATCCCAGGGTGGTTCTCGAAAAGAGTAGGGGTGTAACCCCGGCGTCCTGGCCAAATTTCCCCATTGGCCTTTACCAATCATGGCCTCCTAATAATCCCCATCTATGAATTGGCTACATTACTCTGCTCTCCTCCCCACTGATAGCTGATGTGTGGTGAGCGTTCTGGCGCACTATGGCTGCCGTCGCATCATCCAGGTGGGGCTGCACATTGGTGGTGGTGGAGGGGAGTCCCCATTACCTGTAAAGCTCTTTGAGTGGAGTGTCTAGAAAAGCGCTATATAAGTAAGCAATTATTATTATAATTATTATTATTATTATTATTATTATTATTATTATTATTATTATTATTATTATTATTATTATGTACAGTATCAACAAATGTACAGTACAGTATTTGTTATGGTTCACCTCATAAATTTCCCCCTCACCCTAATGGCATCAGTCTGCAGTGAAACAGGACTCCTTGTGCACAGTGATTACCTTCTCATGTGCCCACCCTCTGGTTGCCATCCAAGCTGAGTTGGGCTGGCTCCCCCTTTAGCTTCCCCCACTGCTAGCATCCAACAGGTGCTGTGTTGACCCTCGACTCTTTCCCTCTGCCCCACAAGCTTCCACCAGTTAACACAGTTGATACTTTTTTTGTTTTGCAGTTTATGCTTGGAACCTTAATGTCATTTCATCATCTAGGCACATTAACGCTACGTATTATGTTCATTTGGCTTGTTTCATCGTGACTGAATGACTGAGTATTTATGATAAACTAACTTTGTTCTGTTTACAGAGCTATTGTGATTACAGCATATTGGCTTTGCACCCATTATTGTACGAACAGATGTTGTTCAGAGCTTTTTTTTCCTACAGTAAGTGAAGAAGTTCTAGAGAGATTTTAGGGAAATTACAGGTTAATTCAACTGATGACTTGTATGAGTTTTCTGATGGTGTACTTGCATTTTAAGTCTGATTTTATGCTTGCTGCCTTTGTTATGAAGTTTAAGGAAGGATTTAAACCTAATTACTACAAAGACTGCATAAATGTCTAATATTGCTTTAATAAACTTCTGTTAGACTCATTTTGTACTACGTTATTTAGCTAGAATACATTATATTGAATTCAGGATAAATAAAACATACTATAAGCTACGAATGAGAAGAGGTCATTTGGCCTGTCCACTCCATCTGGTAGGTACTGTAGTAGTAAATTGATCCAAATATGTTATTCACTTGTTTCTTGACAGAATCTGCTTCAACAATATTGCTGAGTAGCTTGGTCCATACACACATAACCCATTGAGCAAACTCCTCTCCGTTTTAAATGAACTGCTGTGTAGTTTCTACTCATGTCCTTTGATTCACATTTCACTGTTTAATCTGAAGAAATTTGCTGGGTTGACTTTATCAGTGCCATTGAGGATTTTGAATACTTTTGTCAGATACTGTACCTGTTTCAGTTCCTTTAAACATCATAATTTTTTGATAAGTCTTCGCTGGACTGATTTCAGAGCAGTAATATCTTTTCTATATTGTAGTGACCAGAGTTATGCACAATATTCTAACTGAGGCCTTACAGTACCTGCATGCAAAACCCTGCACTTGTCTACATTAAAAGTCATCTTGCAGGTTGGACCACAGCAAGAGAATGCCCTGTTACCCATAAACAGTATAAACAAGCTTGGTGTACATAGAGAAGACAAGAGTCAGATGAACAAAGGCTGTGAGGTGGGAAATAGAAAAATAACAAATCACATAGGTATGAGCATCATACAGTAGGTGAGCATGAGGATTTTTGAGAATTCCAGTCAGTTTTATTTAAAAGCCATACTTGTGTATCTTGAATTGTAATGCAGTACATCTGGAATATGGTCACATTTTGAAGTTTTTGTTTGAAGTAACTTTTAATGTAGCACTATAAATGCTACATATAGCAATTAGGTTCTATTTTGCTTTTCAATAAAATTCTCAATATCAAATGTAAGCAATGTATGCAATAATATATCCCTTTTAGTGTATAAAATGTATGTGAACAATTTATGTCATGTTCTTCCAAAACCATACTCTTCAAGTTTATTTCTCTATATTAGGTTTTTAATCTTACTGACAGTCTTATGAAGATAATTTTAAACAGTCACAACCACCGGTTTTGATAAATTCACAGACATTGTCCTATTAACCAAACAAAGCACAATCTATCCAGAGAATAGCCAAGGGTGGGCCTAATTAGTTCTGGGATGGAAGATCTCTAAGGAAAACCAACCCAACACTTCAGTATGGTGGCCAGGGACACTCTGGTGTGGGGGGTTGTGGGTGAGTTGTTAAACTGAGGTCATGACCTCTTAGCTATTAAAGAACCTACACTGTGGCACTTTTGAAGGGTAGGAGAATTTTACCAGTCTTTGTTAAATTCCAATCTAAACTTCTGTAATTCGAACTACCTAATACATATCCTTAAAATCAATTGAAGAAGCACTTTTCCCACTTTAATTTTTGTGTGGTGGGTATCAATTATTATCCAGATACTGTAGCGGCTCCACTTCAGTGGTGGATAAAAAAGGTCTGTGCCCCCCAAAAGTAATGGGACTGAAAAATCAAAACTGTCATTTTTACATTCAAACAATATTTGTATACTGTATGTGTTCTTGAGATTAATATAAATAATAAATGTGGTCTATTTATGGGTTATATTTAAGGGTGATATAAATTACCCATGAATTTTATTGATCATATTACAACAAAAGATATATTCAGTGTTCAACGTAGTTATATCAAGTGAACAGAGATATTGGGATCTATTCACCTAAATTACATTTAATTACACTACAGGCAAAAGTTGGGATACACCCTGGACCAGACACCAGTCCATCACAGGGCTCACACACACTCACGCCAGGGCCATTTTCTCAGAAGCCGTGTGTCTTTGGACTGTGGGAGGAAACCAGAGTACACAGAGGAAACCCACACAAACACAGGGAAAACATACAAACTCCACACAGACTGCACTCCAGGAATTAAACCCAGGGCCCCAGCCCACTTTATCTTGAGAATTTTGGATGGTTTTGGGAGATCAAGTCATGTATTTTTGCTGTGCCCTGACCTGTGTATGAATGTGGCTTTCTTTAAAGACCTTGCTTGGAACAGGGACTCTTTAAGAAATTTACAGTCACATTCTGAAGAGGTGACTCCATCCTGTGCATTTTTTGTTATGTGTACTGTATGTGGTAATACTGTATATCTGTGAGTGCGTGCACTAATACCCATTAGTGCTCAGGTCTGTCAAATGACATTGCCCATCTTATTTGTGGAAGGAATCACCCTGGCCGACTTGCTTGACAAGAAGAGAGGAAAATTTGCTTGGTTTAGTCACTCCAGTGACACCCATGGTAAATGTTCAGAGTGTCTGTGTGCCGCCGTCCTCAATATGTGGTTACTGTCAGGTGGAAATGTAAACTGTCTTGGGCTTTTGGTCACTTTGTGTTGTGTCTGTGTTGCTCTCTATTTTTGTGGGTGTTTTGTTATGCACCCTTCATCAATAAGATATAACTTGAGCTGGCTATTACCTCCCCCTAGCCCATAGTCCTCAGGGCTAATAGAATAGATGTGGGAAAGGACTGTTTACTGCCTTTGGGAATTCCTACACTCCCTTTCTTAGCACCTCTTACATTCATCTGTTGTTGATAATTTCAGTAAGAGGTATCCTTCACTGTTGCTTAACAACTTCTCAACACATTCCTGAAGACCCATGTACAGTTGTGTGATACAGAAATGGAATTCTGCTCCTAAAAACACGGCTGAGATTTATCCATTTTTCAAACAATCTGTTTATTGGAATATTCTTACAATGGCATGAATTGTGCTTTGTAGAAAAACCTGTAATCATCCATTTTGCTATCTTCTCTTTCTTCAAATTATTTCAGTGGAAATTTGGAGGGGTTGACAGCAGTTGCAAAGGGCAATGATGCTTCCTTTCAAAGTTACTGTATGTGGCCAAAATATCTGAAAAACGTTGTAAGATTTTGTAGGAAGGATTTAGCACTCCTGTATTTTAATGATGTAATCAATTACCTATTAGAATAAAGGAAGACCAGGATTATGTAATTTGTGTGTGATTTCCATGTTGGGGTGTAAACAAATTTTGTTGCTCAGCAAAAAAGGCACATATTTTATTTCTTTCATGTATTTGCTTATTTTGTTTAGCAATACAAAAAAGGAATGCCCGATCAAATCCATCCAAAAAAGGTGAAACATATAGTATAGTATTGTTGCTATACCACTCATAATGCATGATTTTTCCCTGGGAATTCCAGCTGGAATTTGTTAGGCATTCTACCACAATATCAGTACCTATTGGGTACCTGCTGGGAATTGATTAAATATATTAACTGTGTTGTGTCACATGCATATTCATTTGAGGCTGCCGTTTGCTTTATGCAATTTGAAAAATGACAAAGCTTGCTTTCTGGGGGAACGCTACTAAACCATTGAAACCAATATTGGTCGACAAGCTATTTTACAGTATGTGGTGTCTTTGTGCATGCCATTGTTGTGTGAGAATTTAATGTTCTAAATAGATAGTGATTGCTTGCATTATGTCCTTGCATATTATTCTTGTGCTTATGACACTAACATACTTAAGGCTCAATATACCCTCTATTTCAACTGAACCATTTTCTGAAGTTGGGGGAAGCCAATGGGCTTTGTGAAACTGGTTAACTTCTGAACGGGTCTGGTAAGGTATGAGTTGGGTGACAGCTCATTCTTGTAAGTCGATCAGCTGTGGATATGAATATGACAGTTTCAGCAGGCCGTTTTTGTTTTCAGGGAAGCACCATCGATTACAGTACATCCGGGGGGCGGTGAAGAAAAAAGCAGCTATCCTTCGTAAGGCATGTGCGTGCGCATGGCCATCACTGTTCTTTGATATGAAGACTAAAAAACTCAAGCTTGTTGCTCCCATATTTGATTTCTTTGCACTCGATGCAATCTTATTTTTCCATGTTAAAAGCCTGCTATCAGGAATCCAATAATAAAAAAAAGTAAAACTTAAGCTTTAGAACCTGAATGAATATTCTGAATATGGACGTGCATGTAAACCTCCTATTCTAAAATATTATTCAGACCAGAGACTTTTTAAACCGCTGCAAGGCCACTTAAAATATTTGGAATATGTGAATGCATGTCTTTCATATTACAAATATTTTACATTTGAAGTTTATTTTTTTTAAGTCTAAGATTATCTGTGGGTAAGTAGAACAGAATCTGATTTTCTCCACTGGTATTCCATTGCAGCAGTCTGGATTACCATTTTTTTTATCAAGTTAGAATCATACATCATTTGTACTGCACAGAAACATGGGTTAACTCTTGCTTAAACTGTCTATCCAGGATGCTAGCAATCCAAGTTCCACAGAATTATGTTTTCATTCCTTTTGTCCTGTCGTGTGACACTCAGACAACAAAAATGAAAAAACAAATTGTGCAGAGATCTGTGCGCTGATAGTGCAACGCACTCCTAAATGGCTCATGACGATCAGGGGATATCCAGGTTTGCGTTGGAGTTACCTGGGTTGTGTGCCACGTTTTAGCTAAATTTATACAGATTATTCATTAATAAAGATTGGTTATCTAAAGCAGGCATGGTAAAGTAGTTTGTTCATAATTGCAGTGTACATGTCTGCTAAGGGGATTTTAACCTGACCTTTTCATGTTTGGTCAAGAGCCTTAATCATCCTGATATGCATATAGTCCATTATAATTCTGTTTACTGCACCGCATTACGCGTTGTAAGAAGGCCTACTAAGAAAATTCTTTATCTGATATCTGATTATCTGATAAAAATAATCAACTAAATCTGAAAAATTAAAGTCTTTTTCAAAGACTTATATTTTAAAGAAGTGAAATTGTGATCTGTCTGTTAAAGTGAAAGCATCTGGTGAACATTTAGAAGAATATTCACATTCTGAAATTCCATTTTCTGTATAAAGGATATAATTAATTTTCAATAATTGAGGAGAGACTGCTTTAAGATTCTTAAAGTTGTATTGCTTTTGGGAAAATACCTCTTAGATTTTAGACATACAATAACATTTAAAAGTTTTCAACTTAAGTTAAAATAAAAATCTGAAATTCATAACACATGTAGAACACAATTGAAACCAAATATGATTTTTTTTTCAGGTGGCTTTTTCTCTTTTAAAAAGAAAACAGTTCCTGAGCAATACAAAGCAATGCCGTTTTATATACAGTATACAGTAATTAGTTACCTTTGTACAGTATTTCCCCAGCTATATTTTTATGTACCCATAGTTTAAAATGACCAGTGGTTTTCTTTATTAGCTCTTATCACAACAAACAACCTTCCATCTAGCACTAGACAGGTGAAGACGAATTACCTGATTTCTTCCAATATTTATGTGAATACATTTTACAATTTAAATCCAAAGATTAGAAGAGAGCTAATGCTCTGGACCGAGAAAATTTTCCCTGCAAGCTCACTGTCTGAGGCAGTTCGGAGACTCAGTTCAGTAAAGTTTATGTAATGTCTCTGATGTGAAGTTTACTGTCTGAAATATTGACAAATAAAAAAGTGACACATATCCTGCCCCACTTCACATGATCCAAAAGAATATTATCCAAAAGATAACAGCAAGTTTTTTTTCAAAATACAAAATTAATTCATCCTTTGCTCTGAGTGAGATCTGTTATTTCCCTTGGAAACCATTTTCTGAGATTATGGATATTGAGCTGGGACACAGCCTTTAAAATAACCCTGCTCAAATTGATGCTGCCTTCAAGGTTTGGGAGCAAAAGGTGCAAAGTTAAACCAAGACCTTTTTTTCTGTGTGTTTACTCTGATACCTTATGTGTAGCAGTTGATAAACCTTGATCAATAAGACTTTGTGAAAAAGATCAATAAGGCATTGATCAATGCCTTCCATACTACAGCACTTTAATTAATTTTCGGATGAATAAAAAGTGTGTTGTCCCTGGCATTATTTCCGCTTCTCTTTAAAATAAAGCCTTTTAAGGTCAGAATGTGCCTAACAAAGGTTAAGAAAGGTTCATGTTTGCTGGATGTGTTATTTCGCTCCTGCAATAAAATTATTTGCTGTCAATACTCATTGGTCTGTGATGCCATGAATGTTTACTGCAGATGTTCTCTGACTCACCTGCAGCATTCTGGATTTCTTTGTTGAATTATACCATTTTACAATTGTTCTGCAGTAATTAACATCTTTCTCACTGTCAAATTTGAGTAAATAAGGAGCGACTATTCAATTTGTTTAACAGGCTTTTCCCTGATAATTAAATTTTATTGAATTTTGAAAAGTTATTGTGACATTCATTACTAATTTAAGTACACCTTTGAAAATTTTGACAGTTCAAAGAATGAATAAAAAGAAATATAGACTTTTAAATTGATGTATAGGACTTAACTACAGTCCTATTTTTTGCTTTTTTTCATTCCATTAAACAACGTTTTGCTCAGATGTTAATAAATCACGGTTTTAGAATTTTCATTTTCTGAGACTGTAATTTAACAGGCAGTAAAAAAAGATTACAGTATATCATTTTGTTTTGACAAACTGAATATGTTTATAAATACTGTGTGCCTTAACAGAGTACTGAATATTTATTTAGCATCCCCTTGAGCACCAAGGGGAATACAGAAAATAGGAATTAAAAACAGAAGTATATGTGATATACTGACATGTTTTATACAATAAGAATTAAACCCCGTGCAGTGAAGTTAATCACCTGATAAAACACGAGTAACAAATATTAGCAGATCATTTAGTACCAACTTAGAACCTCAACCAAAAATTCAGTTGTAAATTCCAGGATCCTATTCCAACACTTCTGTATTCTAGTGAAAGGATTATTTGCAAAATAGAAAGCTGCCGTCAAGAGCTTATTTTGATTTGTGAGTATGTCAAGGCTCTGATTTAACCTACTTCATGCATTAACAGGGAGAAGAGCACATGGAAAATTTTACAACATATGTATTAACGTTTATTGTATATTCCCAAATGACTGAAAAACTGCCATTGTCCCACACACAAGTAGAATTGTTTTCAAATTGCTACGGAAAAACAGCGTAAGTTACTTTACAAAATTGGTTTAGTTAAAATGTACCCCTACTTTTGGGGCTCAGCTGAACTCCTTTCTTCAGTTAAGAATTTTGACACTAGTTAGCTCTGTTATACCATTTTAAAAAGTCTTCAGGATTAATAACAGGATAGATATTTTGGGGACTGTACTATCAGTTTTTATGAATTTCAACCACAATCCATTTTTTTGGAATCAGAGCACATTCTCCTCTATTTTTGTTTTCCAGTTTGTCTTGGTATTTCTCTAACCAAGCTGTCAGATTTCTGATTTCTCAGTTGCTATACAAAGAAGTTAACCATTAGTTATTTTCCAGTAGTTTCCTTTTTCTATTGCAGTACCCTTTTCTCTAATTTCAGTTCATGTCATCTTGTATGCTGATCTCCTTCCAGTTTGCAATTGTACAATTCTGCAGCTGTACTCGGACAGAAATGTGGTTTTGCAAACAATGTGTTACCAACAGAATAAGAAAGATGCAGCATGATAAAGAACTACTGTATGTAGCAAGTCAGAGCTTTTCAGTGCTATCTGTTGCATGTTCTCTTATCTAGCTTTGGAATTGCATGCTTTGTCTACCATAGAGATTTATAGTTGGCTGAGATTTAATTTTAGTCTTTAATTAGCCTAAATAAGTTTCTTTTGCAATGAATAGTGAGCTTTATTTTAATTTTTGGTTATTAAGGTTGGAGAGATATGTAAAAGTGTGCGTTCATCTTTTTTTGACAGTCAAACTCATTGATGTTTTTTGGTATAAAAAGCTGTGTCTGATTTTGTTCAAGGAGAAAATGTCCTAGCTAGGCAAAGTTTTGCTTTTCCTTCTCTTCATCTTGCTTGTTTTTGCCCAATCAGTGTTGCCAATTTTTCAAACTTTTCAAAGACGAAACTGGCATTCTTTTAGATAATTGGACTATGAACAACATGGTGCAAACTCTTGGAAACTGGTATAAAACATTAGAGTTTTTCAGTTTATTCAGATCTCTTTAAGGAAACTTTGTATTTACTGCACTACAATCTATAAATTGATGGACTCTTAAGAAGCCCTGTATATTTAGGAGATTTAGGAGAAAAATACTTTTGTTAAAGCTTGTGATTCAAGGGTTCTTTATTATTTTGAGAGTAAAAGTTGGGAACACTGTAGGAGAGAGAAAGTAGCCAAACTCTGCCAAGTCAAAGCACTCTGAAAATGGCCAACAATTAACAAATGGCACATTTTTGCAGATTTGTCACAATATGAAAAAGTAAATGGTCAAGTAAATGGAACTCTTTATAAACAACAGCACACTTGGAGTTCTGCAAAAAACAGTCAAACTGAGGTCTTTTCTTAATATTGAGATGAAACGTTACTCCTCTTGCCAAGAAATTAGGGATCAGATAGAAAACATCTTTCCCCAAGACTGTTTATTAATTTGAGCTGCAAAGGTCAAGGTAATAACCAGCTTGTAATAATGCTTTTTTTTCATAATATTGAGTGGTCTGAGTAAATCATCTGCTCCCCTTTTAATCAACTCCCAACAGTGAGCATGCCCACGAGTGAAACTGAGTCAGTGAACACGGACAACGTGCCTGGAGGAGAGATGGAAGGAGAGAACTGCTGCACCCGGCTTGCGTAAGTTGTGTTGTCATCATTATTTCTTGCTGTCATCTGATTTTCCTCCTTCTTTGTTGGAGGGACGTTCCTGTTGTAGTCTCTACATACTGAGGAGGATTGCTGGGCTAAGCTTCTTGTAGAGCTTCTAATCTCTAAGGAAAAAGAAGACATCTTTTGAGTCAAGCTTTTGGTTCTCTCCTGTACGTCAAGGGTGTTGATCTAGCCAGCACTAGGTATTTAGATGTTTAAGTAGAAGAGCCAGACAGGTCTAGGAATTACTGATTTGTGGCAATAATAATATACAGCACATACAGTATGTGAGTTTCTCTAGCTTCCCTTATGAAAGTCTACCATACTCAGGTTATTAATGTGTTTTCTCTTTATTGTAGTTCTGCTAGATTATCTCCATAATTTGCTATGGTCTTAGCATGCCCTCACAGTGTTTTCCTACCATGGTAAACTATATAAGACACTCCCTAGAAACAAATATTATTACATGTCATTACATTCCTGTACTCCAGTGCAGTAAAGCACAAAGAAGATAAACCATAGGAAATTATAGCTAAAAGCAGGCAAAAATGCAATCATAATTTATTAAATCGTTATGAATGTTCCTTAGGGCCTTATACAGTAAGTGTATATGATACTACCATATCTCTTCTGTTCAGAGCTACAAAGCATGAAAATTTTCCAGGACAAGAATGTGCAGAACAGTGGCAACAGATTCAATTTTACTGCTTTATTTTATTAAAACTTCAGATACGCAATTTACACATATAGAATAAATGACATGCTATGAAAAAGTACATTCATACTGTAATTACTGCTTCAGTCTGTCAGGGAACCAATACGTGGAATAGGAGGATCCTTATGCGTGACCGGAATCCCACAGGACACAGAGTAGCAAAGGGACAATCCAAAAGACAAAATCCAAAGGCAGGGTCGATAAGGGAGGCAAAGGGTCCGGTAACAAGAGATAGTCAAACAATTCAAAGGCAAAATCCAGAAGGCGAGGTCAAGAGGCAGAAGCAGAAGATTCGTAACGGGAGATCAGTCAAAAAGGTTAGGAAACACGCACTGGAGAATACTAAGATAGGCTTCTCAATAGTGAGCGTGGGAAGGTGTGCGAAGGGGGTTTAAATACTGAAAGGAAAGGGGTGTGATTGGATGATTGGTTAGGGAGTGAGAATTTGAGGAATCTGATGCATGTGAGAATGTGCTGGGTTCAATCAGGGATGAGATTGGGAAGCAGAGGTTCCGGGAATGTAACGTCGTTTGCGAGGGAGAGTGTGGGGCGTGACAGTACCCCCCCCTTTAGGGTCGGCTCCTGACGACCTCAGAGAGCGAGTACGAACAAAGTCATCAATGAGGCTGCGATCCAAAATATCTCTCTCCCAGACCCAGGAACGTTCCTCAGGACCATAGCCCTCCCAGTCGACTAGAAATTGTTGGCGACCTCGGAGCCAGCGGGCATCCAAGATCTTATTGACCGTGTAGGAAGGCAGACCATCAATGAGTCGTGGTGGGGGTGGAGGTGGCCGAGGCCGGGAGAGGGGGGATCTGTGG
The DNA here is from genome assembly GCF_040954835.1 of Lepisosteus oculatus. Taxonomy (NCBI): domain Eukaryota; kingdom Metazoa; phylum Chordata; class Actinopteri; order Semionotiformes; family Lepisosteidae; genus Lepisosteus; species Lepisosteus oculatus. Next base: position 8,218,003 of record NC_090702.1, read on the forward strand.
TAGGGTTTCAGGAGAGAGACGTGGAAGGAGGGGTGCACCCTGAGAGTTGGAGGAAGAGCAAGACGATAGGTTACAGGGGTGAGCTGGGAGAGGATGCGAAAAGGTCCAATAAAACGGGGTCCCAACTTATGTGAAGGCTGTCTAAGGGGCAAGTTTTTAGTAGACAGCCAGACAAACTGTCCTCGTCGTAGTCTGGGCACAGGTCGTCGATGACGGTCAGCGGTGGTCTTCTGCCGCAAGGAGGTCTTCAGGAGGGCGGATCTGGCTTGTCTCCAAATCCTCTTGAGGAAAGTGAGGCGCGTCTGGAGGCAGGGAATATCCGAATCAGGGATAGAGTCCGGGAGAAGAGAGGGTTGGTATCCCAGGGAGCAATAGAAGGGAGACATCCCAGTGGTGGAGGAAGAGAGAGAGTTATGAGCATACTCAGCCCAGGGGAGGAGAGAGACCCAGTCATCTTGAGAAGCAGAGACGTAAGATCGAAGGTAAGTAAGAAGGTCCTGGTTGGTTCTTTCCGTCAGTCCATTGGATTCAGGATGATAGCCAGACGTGAGAGATGTGGAAGTCCCGAGAGATTTGCAAAAAGTTCTCCAGAATCTTGAAATGAATTGAGGTCCTCGATCTGATACGATATCCTCAGGAATGCCGTGAAGTCTGAAGACATGAAGAATGAAGAGGTCAGCCATGTCTTGAGCAGATGGGAGGGCAGGAAGAGGAATGAAATGAGCCGACTTCGAGAATCTATCTACCACGACCATAATGGTAGTTTTGCCTTGACTCTCAGGAAGATCTGTAAGAAAATCCACTGAGATGTGGGACCAAGGTCTTCTAGGGGTTGGGAGTGGTTGGAGTAAACCGGGCTTCTTGAGACGGGAGGATTTGGACATGGCACAGATGGGACAGGCCTGCACGAACCCAGTAACATCAGTCCTCATAGAAGGCCACCAGAAATGTCTAGAGATGAATTCCAAGGAACGTTTGACACCGGGGTGACCTGCAAATAGTGAGTCATGACCCCAGCGAAGAACAGTGGAGCGTAAGGTATCCGGAACAAAGAGTCTGTCTGGAGGACACTGAGGGGGAACGGTTTGGTTGTGAAGTGCACGTTTGATTTGGTTCTCCAGGTCCCATCTAATAGCAGCCACAATTCTCTCAGGGGGTATAATGGGTTCAGGAGGGTCCAAAAAGCCAGGAGGATCATGGAGGCGAGATAGGGCGTCAGCCTTTATGTTCTTGGATCCTGGTGTATAAGTAATAAAAAAATGGAACCTAGAAAAGAAAAGTGACCAGCGGGCCTGGCGTGGATTCAAACGTTTGGCAGTTTGTAGGTAAGAGAGATTCTTATGATCTGTAAGAATAGTAAAAGGGTGTAGGGCTCCCTCCAACCAGTGTCTCCATTCCTCCAGGGCGAGCTTGATAGCCAGTAGTTCTCGGTCTCCAACATCATAATTAGTCTCGGCCCGGGACAATTTTTTGGAGAAAAAGGCGCAGGGGTGGAGGATACCCTTCTCTCCATGACGTTGAGATAATATGGCACCGACTCCGTTGGCTGAGGCATCCACCTCGAGAATGAATGGAAGGTTGGGGTCTGGGTGACGGAGGAGGGGGGCTGTGGTGAACAGTCTCTTGAGATGAAGGAAAGCTTGGTCTGCCTCAGGAGTCCATTTCCCTTGATCATGACCTTTTCGGGTCAGGGCTGTAATGGGGGAGACGACAGAGCTGAAATTCCTAATAAAACGGCGGTAAAAATTGGAAAATCCTAGGAAACGTTGAATTTGTTTTAAATTCTGGGGGGTTGGCCAGTTTTGTATGGATTCAGTCTTGGCAGGGTCAATTTCAATGCCCAGGGGTGAGAGGATGTAGCCAAGGAAGTGGATTCTGGTAACATGGAAAGTACACTTTTCCAATTTGGCGTAGAGTTTGTTCTGAATCAAACGATGAAGAACCTCACGCACATGAGAGACATGTTCCTGGGGACTTTGGGAAAAGATCAGAATATCATCCAGGTATACCAGGACATATTTGTGCAAGATATCCCTAAAGATGTCATTCATGAACCCCTGAAAGACAGCAGGAGCATTAACCAGTCCAAACGGCATTACTTGGTATTCATAATGACCGTGGGTAGTAATGAATGCCGTCTTCCATTCGTCACCCTCCCGAATGCGGATCAAATTATACGCACCGCGGAGATCCAGTTTAGAAAAAATAGTGGCGCCCCGGAGTGATTCCAAAGCCGATGAAATCAGAGGGAGGGGATAACTGTTCTTGATAGTTATGTTATTCAGACCGCGATAATCAATGCAGGGTCTGAGAGAGCCGTCTTTCTTTTTAACAAAGAAGAAACCGGCGCAGGCAGGTGAGGAAGAGGGGCGGATGAAACCAGATTCCAAGGACTCCTGGATATAATCTTCCATAGCCTGAGTCTCTTCGTTGGAGAGTGAATAGACATGGCCCTTAGGGGGTAGGACCCCTGGAATTAGGTCTATAGGACAGTCAGATGGGCGATGAGGCGGGAGGGATAGGGCCTTCTGTTTACTGAAGGCTAGGTGTAGATCCGAGTACTGGGAAGGGATATTGGGGAGGTTATCTTGAGATATGTAGGAGACGGAAACTTTCTGAGGAAGCTGACAACAATGCGAAAGGCAATGGGAACCCCAGGCTGTGAGTTCCCCTTGTGACCAGGAGATGTGTGGGTTGTGAATCCGTAACCACGGGAAACCAAGAACCAATGGGTGAGAAGGGGATTGAATGAGAAAGAACCGAATGACCTCCTGGTGGGTGGCGCCGATGCGAAGAGTGAGGGGAGGGGTCTGCCACTTCACCAGACCAGGGGAGAGGGGGGAGCCATCAAGAGTGAGGAGCCGAATGGGCTGGGTGACTGGCAACCGGGGAATATTCCAGGACGAAGCGAGTCCAGAGTCAAGGAAGTTCTCTTCGGAGCCCGAATCAACAAAAGCAGAGAGAGAGGTCTGTCCAGTAGTCCATGACAGGGTGGCTGGGAGAAAGAGTCCAGATCTGGGAGAGGAAGAAGTGACACTGGCCATAACAGCAGGTGGATAGGAGCAAGGAGGGCGACTGGGGCAGGCAGCTCGGAGGTGATCAGGGGAACCGCAGTAAAGGCAACGCCCCTCACGACGTCGGCAATCTCTTTCCTCGGAGGTCAGTCTATGGAAGGAAGGCAGTTGGGAGGGTGTGGGAGGGGTCCGATTGTCCGACCTTCGCTGTTGCAGCCTGAGCTCTAGTTCAAAAACTCGAGAAATGAAGGAGTCAAGTGATGGGAAGTCCAGGGGCAGGTGCACAACGTGATCCTTGAGTTCATCAGATAATCCAAGGCGGAAGTAGTGAATCAGGGCATTGTGATCCCAAGCGAGTTGAGCAGCCAGAAAACGGAATTCGGAAGAGTAGTCCTGAAAAGAGCGAGATCCTTGAGTAAGGGAAGTGAGGCGTGCAACAATGAGGTGGCGAGAGTGCAACTGCCCAAAGGCAGATTGTAGAGCTGTCTGAAAAAGGTGGAAGTTAGCAGTCTCAGGAGCGTTTCGAGAGATGAGATGTCCAGCCCATTCCAGAGCTCGTCCAGAGAGGCAAGAAACCATAAAAGCAATTCTTTCTCCATCGGTGGGGAAGCAGTCTGGACGGATGTGGAAAGCCATCTGACATTGAGTCACAAAGCCCTGACAACTGGAGGAGTCGCCATCAAATTTTTCCGGGAGGGGAGGGGGTAGAAGATTAGTTTGTGTTTGAAGCGGGGGTGCAGGGGCAGGAGCTGCAGGTGGGGGAGACGGCGGAAGTGCAAAGTGGTCAGCTAGTTGCTGGACTGCAGTAGTTAGCAGGTCCAGATTCCGGGAGTGTTCAAGGAGAATAGAAAGTTGACTCTGGTCCGCTGGATCCATTTTAATATGGCTCACTATTCTGTCAGGGAACCAATACGTGGAATAGGAGGATCCTTATGCGTGACCGGAATCCCACAGGACACAGAGTAGCAAAGGGACAATCCAAAAGACAAAATCCAAAGGCAGGGTCGATAAGGGAGGCAAAGGGTCCGGTAACAAGAGATAGTCAAACAATTCAAAGGCAAAATCCAGAAGGCGAGGTCAAGAGGCAGAAGCAGAAGATTCGTAACGGGAGATCAGTCAAAAAGGTTAGGAAACACGCACTGGAGAATACTAAGATAGGCTTCTCAATAGTGAGCGTGGGAAGGTGTGCGAAGGGGGTTTAAATACTGAAAGGAAAGGGGTGTGATTGGATGATTGGTTAGGGAGTGAGAATTTGAGGAATCTGATGCATGTGAGAATGTGCTGGGTTCAATCAGGGATGAGATTGGGAAGCAGAGGTTCCGGGAATGTAACGTCGTTTGCGAGGGAGAGTGTGGGGCGTGACACAGTCCTATTACTCTTATGTGAAATTATATATCTTCAAAGGTGTACAGTAGCTACTTTGCAATACTGGCAACATTGCAGTGCAGTGGCTCTTTGGCTAAGGATCTGTACCTGTGGCTGGAAGGTTGCCGGTTCGTATCCCGTGGCTGGCAGAGGAATCCTACTCTGTTGGGTCCCTGAGCAAGGCCCTTAACCCCAGCTGCTCCAGGGGCACCATATGAATGGCTGACCCTGTGCTCTGACCCCAAGCTTTTCTCCCTGTCTGTGTGTCTCATGGAGAGCAAGTTGGTGCATGAGAACAGACAAATTCCTACTACAATAAATTGTATATGGCCAATAAAGTGATCTGATAATATCTTAATATTCCAAACAAATTAACAGTTTTGCACATTGCTAAAGTAATAATTACATAATGCATTTACAATATATGTCATATTGTATATAAAATATAGGAGATGCATTGAGAAAGGAAGTATAAACAACTATGTTTTGATGTACCAGCTTGTTTTTAAACAGATTCTTTTAAAAACTTATTTTTTTCCCAGAGGCTACAGTATTATTTAACAATAATGCTTTAAAGTGCAAAATCTCTCATCATCTTCAGAAAGTTGCCATTTCAATGTGAGATGACTGATGGAAAAGTAATATGAATTAGAAATAGAAGAACCCAAGTATCTTCATAAAAAATGTAAAAAGACCTCTAAATTTAAACCATTCTCCCCCACAGCTGTTCAAGTGTTTTCTGCGACCTCTCACAGAATTTCCCCAATCAGGAATTTTGCCATGCGCTCTCTAAGGCTTGACCTCTTCCAAGCCAAGGAAAAACGATTTTTCTCCGTATTTAAAGGTTAAATGTATTGATACCCATTTTGTGCTCTGTACTTCTTGTATGTATCGTTTTTCGTTGTTTTGTTTACAAATCCCATTTCTTTTTAAAGACCTTCAGACTTTTCTGTCTGATTCAGCAGGCTTTGGTAGATCTCAGCTTTCTAAACACTCTACATCAGGACTGTACATACTGTACAGTAAGACTGCACAGAACAGCCTGCCAATTTGCAGTAAAACCAGACTCCATCAAGAATCTAAAACCTTAAAAACTGGTTACTACAATACTTTCCAATACAATTTGATTTACTGTACTGTATATACAGTATATTGTTTTCAGGAGATAATACATTTTACAGTAAAGTTAATAAAATTATAGATGCCTACCATTCATTTTTATACAAATTTACAAAGTTTAAATTGTGCTTAAACTAATTTTTGGCTTTCTAAATGGAACAATTTATGACAGACACAGTATCATAGAGCCTGCTTCATGCTGTAGCTAACCTGGACAACAAAAAGAACCTACAGCAATATGGGCCAGAACCAGGAAAGATGTAGTTGCTTCTCTAGCTCTCTTACTGAGGCTATAGGCATATTGCATCCAAAAGGAAAGAAAACAAAATATGTTGTGAATATAGTTCTCCAACACTGGTGTGGGTCATGTCACTAGCTGACTGTGACTGTGGTGCACAATTAGCAGATTGCCACTGGGAAAGGGAAGTCATTTGTAGGTCAGGTCTTAAGGACTTTCAGTGCAGCCATGACTACTACAGTAATAATAATTCCTTACATTTATATAGCGCTTATCTGGACATTCCACTGAAAGCACTTTACAGGTAATGGGGACTCCCCTCCATAACCACCAATCTGCAGCATCCACCTGGATGATGCAACGGCAGCCATAGTGCACCAGAACGCTCACCTGACATCAGCTATCAGTGGGGAGGAGAGCAGAGTAATGAAGCCAATTCATAGATAGGGATTATTAGGAGGCCATGATTGGTAAGGGTCAATGGGAAGTTTGCCCAGGATGCCGGGGTTACACCCCTACTCTTTTTGAGACACACCCTGGGATTTGTTTTAATGACCACAGAGATAGTATAGTATAGTGTCCCCATCAATATACTGGGGCATTAGTTGCAGAGTGATATGGCTGCTGGCAATATGCACGGGTGACACTGGGAAACATGCCTATTGTCCATACTCACCTAAATGTCACAATGGGGTTTGAAGCTTTTCATCAAGCTAAATGGCCCTCATAGATGGTTGCCAAAGGATTAATCTGTCGGTCATTATTCTTATCTGAAACATCATTCCAGATACATTATGGAGGATATGCAGTATGATGAGTAATAAAAACAAATGAAAAAAGTTAAAGACATACAGGAGTATCAATGATCAACCTCTGTGTGCCTCAAAAAACAGCCTACAGTACTTGTATGTGAGCACCTGAGCTAAGTGCATGCAGGGATAAGCATCTCTCATACGTACTAATGAGTTAAATGAGTTTTGACAGTACTTCTGTAATTACTACCCAGCAAAGGCCCACCTTCAAATAATAAAATCATCATTTTCAGGCAAGGAGATGAAAGGTACTAGCAGGAGAAATAGCTTTTTGGCATTTCATCTGAAATGAAACAGAGTAATTAAGAGTCTTTCTGAAACAAGGCAGAGCAATTAAGCGTCCCTTTGTTGGGAATGAGTTTACACATTTTCCCCGCAGGTGGATTTGGTCGATATGCTGCAGAACACTGATATCGCCCCTCCCTACATTGAAATTGCCTTAATGCACTTAATGTTTCTGTGTACTGTAATACATTACATAACATTTCAATCAAATGTGCTCAAAACAGACCATATGTTTTTGTGTTCTATATTATGCATGAACCAGTACATTTGAATAGAGTCTTTGTGAATAAGCCAAAATAGTGACAATCTTTATTACAATGAATGTGCTCAGTTCTATAACTGCTATTCATTCATGAAGCCTGGTTGTGGGCTCTTACCACTTTCTCCCTGAGTATGTACTGTAGTATCATACCAAGGTTTGCTAGGCACTTTTAGACATATATAGTTTTGCTGTGCACAAAATATCACAGTAAAGCAATATGTCCTAAATCTAAAAAGGTTTGTTAATTTGCTAGTTTTTTTAAAAAAAGTTTCAACTATCAAAATATGTGAGCACTTTTGGAAATATTTTCCATTTAAACAACTTATAACATATTTTTTATAATGTGAACATACAGTAACTCCCTATATTGTAAAGTTTTTAAAGCCATCTTAACCACTGTGAACCAATTAGGTTATTTGAGACTGATGTCTCACTTCATGATTATTCCTCACACAAAAAATGAAAAGCTAATTAATCAACAGTTATTTCTTTAACTGGAGAAGCTCTTCTGTCATGGGTTAGATTAGCAAAACAACCCTTAAAATGTGAATACATTGTTAATGATTTTTTGTTATTGCAGCAAAAATATACACATCGAAAAGGGTATCTACTGTACTGTATTTACTTAGAGTAAATAGATGTCCTTATGTACCCTGGAAACATTTCAGAGATCAAAGACTTTGTTAATGACAGTCTTTCCTGCTAAGATGTCATAGAATAGGAGGACCAGAAGTGACATGCATTGGTGAACAAAATAATAAATATAAATAATTTACCTAGTAAGTAATGATATTTCAGTGGTCACCAGATATGGGCTCAGGTATGGAAATCCATAATAAAAACCATAGGAATCATCTGTGTGTTATGACAGGACCTTTACACTTACTGTAAGTAGTGTGAGATTGTGCTTTGCATTACAAAACAGCTTTAAAAAGTATATAGTATACTGTACATAGTATATAAGGAGAACATGAGGGTAGTTACCAGGACTCTCAGTTATCACGTCATTCTCAGTTTTAGTTTTTCTCAGAATGTAGGGAAGCTAAAGCAGAGGCTCTTTTATGGGTTGGTTTTCTTTCAGTAGTTTAGCAGATTGTAGATATCTCACTTGTACAAAGTAACTCAGTTACTGAAGACATTTTAAACTGTATGAACATTCAGTCATACCTGTGCCTTAAAATCTGACTTCAGGCAGATTTGAGGACTTTACTCTACAGTAGCTCAGGTTTCAAAACACCATGCAATGTAAAGCAAGATAGCTTTGTGTTTGTTTGTAAATGTAAGCAGTTTAAACTTTTACTAAGCAATGCCAGTCTTAGAGGAATACTCTATCTTCCTTTTATTTGATTTGCTGTTTGATATGCACACGTTGTGTTTTCCAATTTATTTTTTAGTGACAAAACAAGGCAATGACATCCAATGACATCAATGACTGGCATCACAAGTAAAAAGATGTATGTAGGGGAAGGGAAGACATGTTGACGTTTAACTCTTCCTTCATGAATCTCAGTCAAAACAATATTAATGCATGATATAACGTTATGTCCCAGTTTAAGAGGGAAAATATTGCAACTCATTGCATCGGTTTATTGCAACACAGTTTTCTACCTCAGGAGTGACTGTGTCCTGCTTTGGTACCTGTGTCAGTTTCTTGGATCATGATCATCCTACTGCATCTGGTCCACACTGAATACAAAGAAAAACATTAGTTTTGAAAATACTTTGTATGTGGTGAATAGTTCTGTGAGAAAGCTGAATAAGGAGATACAGACCACTTAACAAGCAAAAAATAAATACAAATTTCACAAAATGTCTCTCAGGCCAACAAGAGTTACCATGCTATTAGGAAATGACTCACAGCTAAAGTTCTGAGGTTTCATGAGTACAGACAAATGTTGCTCCTCTGTGATTGACCTCCACTGTTAATGTGCTGTTTACTGTTGTTCCTGCAATTGTCTTCTGTTTTGTTTTTTGAAGCAGTCTTCTGTAATGTCCTGTTGTATGTATAATCCATTCTGTTTTTTGTTCCAGAAATAGGATCTCCAAATCCAAGTTCAGGTTAGTACATTGTAACAGCGGCAGTTCTTTACAACAGCAGTCTGTTTCGTGGCTATTGGTCCGTGTGTGAATGCTACTGTGTGTCTATGTGATGTGCATCATGTGTGACACATTGTGATCACAAGTTTGTGGCAACCAGGTGAGGCTTGAAAATGCAGTAAGTAGAACCTTCTCATTTTTTTTTCCTTCCTAACTGTCCTGTGAATACAGAAGCCAAAAAAACCTTGTTGCTCCATTTATGGTAAATAGTCGATATAATGGGGACATCAAAAAGACTAGTACAGCATCAACTGGGAGCAAAGTAGCTAGGTACTGTCCTGTATATGGGATTGACACTGAAGAGATGGATCAAAGCAATACTTGTCTTTGCCGAAAAGCCACACAACACAAGCAGAAAGAAACTTAAACTGCTCTTTCAGATTCTACCTCAGATCTACCTCAGATTCTTCTTAAAAATGCATAGTCCCAAAACAGAATCAAGGTTTCTACAAAGGTAAAGCATCTGGAAGCATAACCTTAAAGTCTTACCTTCTGGGTATAAAATTCCAAATCTTCTCCAAATAGCTCACAAAGTTAACTAAAAAGTATTTCAAATCATACAAACATTGAATCTCTTTGACCTCTAGAATCTACCTTTGTTGGCTTCAGCCCCACCTGATATACTATAGTGGTGAACTCCAATAAGTCCCAGGTTGTAGCTCATGTGTTCAATATGGAACAATGACAGGAGGAGGAGGCCTGAGCCACAATCCCCAACAGGCTGTGGGGAATAAACTGCAGCTCTTAGTAACCTGACCAGTCAAAGGAAGCTGGTGATTATTTTAAAATCAGCATGTGGTAGTTTCCATAGTTGCACATCGGCCATTTGGAGACAGATTCACAGTACTGAGCTAGAATTTATTGAGAGTTGAGACTGTGATTTGGAAGTACAGTTGCCTGGTTTTGGCCGGTGAGGGGCTGATGAAATCCATTGCAATCTGATTTAAATTAATTTGAAACAATCGCACGCCTGTACAAAGGTTGAAGGTGTTTCCATTGCATCAGAGTGCTTTTTGTAGGCTTGGAGACTACGAAAGACTACAAAAGAGCCCAGCTGTTGTGGCCAGCACATCAGGGTGCTGATGCTCACCCAGGGTCCAGAATAAATTATCCACCTATTGTGTTTTTCAGAATCAGTAGTATCTAATGAATAAGCTTTTAGCAATTGAATAGGCAAGGCTAGCTAATTTGCCCATGTTGTTTGTAATGTCACAGTCAAACTCAACCTCAGGACCCCAAGAACTATGAAAAGAAAACACGGCACTTCTGTACCACTTAGGTTATTCCATGAATGTAACTATTTGTAGGAAGCAGAAAGAACTAGAAAGAATAAATATTTTGAGTAAAAAATGTTCATATTTTACAGCTAGTAAATGTGCTTTGTATTCCCAGTGAAACCAGTGCTTTGGAAATTGGTGATCTATGTCATCTGTTATTTAAAAATAATGTTTTCCACCTTTTTATAAGAACTTTGATTTGTTCTCCCTCTTTGATCCCCTTTCACTTTTTGTGCAATGGAAGCCATCTGAATCATTGACAGTCTGTTATTCATCATCCAAAGCTTGTTTGAATTTTAAAGTGTATTATATGAGCAATAAAGTGTGACTGGCTGTGCACTGATTCAGAACACCAGAATGCCTTCTCAACTTTGATCAGTTTTTGTCTGTGCGTGATATAAATATGTACAATTCTCAAACTGGAGATCTCCATGGTGATTTTTCACCTGCTAGAGATGATCATACAACATTTCAACCATTATATGAAAAAAGAGCAACATAAATGTGTTTAGATGAGTAATTGTTTTGCATTAAAAACTAATAAATACTCTTAAACACTCTGTTGTGCACAGTATATAATTTTCTAATTTAACTTTTGAGCCACCAGTTTCCATTAAAAAAAAAATAGTATTGTGAAATTAAGAGTAGTTGCTCTCCTTTGAATGAGATTCTAAACCAAAAACCCTGAGTACGTAAACATCTTAAAGATCTACATAAAGATCCTAATTGTCTCAAAGATCATTCTTAAAGATTGCATGACAGTGTTCATAAGATGAGGGATGTTAACTCCATTGACCTAACTTTCATTAGTATCCTTTGGAATAATAAGTGCTATGCCAATGCATGAATTTATAATAATACTACATGTTTTACAATACTCTTCACCTTGGATATACTGGATTCAGACTCTGGCAGGATTCTATTGTTTAGTGCAGTGGTACTGAGTTCTAGTCTTAGTGGACCCTAGTGTCTTCTGGATTTCTGGTTCCATCTCAGTTCCTAATTGCTGATGCTAACTGATTTCTTTAGTTGATCTGATGCCTTTTTAGATTACGTTTACTTTTCTTCTACATATAGTCCCTGTTTTAAAAAACGTACCCTATATCAGCATATGCAGTACAATGAAAAGAGTAAGAACTGGGACAGTGAAGTTAAATTCATATTTCAGATAAAAAGATTAATAGCAGACGATTATAGAATGTCAGCTTCTGTTTATGAGTAATATTTTGCATACATTAATATCATCAAGATCAAACACGTGTAAATTATAATATTTGTTTTTGTCTTCCTAATAAGTTAAATCCCATAATCACTCATTCGTATTCTCAAAGTCAAGCAAATATTCATTTAGTGTTGTGAACTAAACTTTATCAAAGCTAAGCTCAGGTTTAAATCTCAAGGTGATAACATGAATAAAATAAAATGGTAGTCTATACTCAGTGGGCGGTGCGGTGGCTCTGTGGCAAAGGATCTGTGCCTGTGGCTGGGAGGTTGCCAGTTTGTATCCCATGGCTGGCAGAGGAATCCTACTCTGTTGGGCCCCTGACCAAGGCCCTTAACCCCAAATGCTCCAGGGGTGCTGTATAAATGGCTGACCCCGCGCTCTGACCCCAAGCTTCTCTCCATGTCTGTGTGTCTCATGTGAAAAGACACATTACTAATACAAGAAATTGTATATGGCCAATAAAGTTATCTTATTAAAACTTGCTGGTCAGGTGTTTCTTGTAGTGTAAAAAAAAATAGGCTAGGCTGGGTTTGTCAGAGTTGTCCACTTGCTGGCTGTGTGCCAAGGATGTCCCAGAATGTAAAGAGAGAGTGTTACTTAGCTTGGCTCTGAAGTTGGCTCAGGGAAGTTAGAACTGTGCATAACCTGGCTTTTTAATATAGCCTTTGAAGAGTCTGACGGGATCTAGCTATAAGTAAGACAAGTGAGGAGAAGAACTAAGTTCATCGTGGGTTGTAGCACTGTTACTAAATGCCTGTATACTCCAATAATTCGGCTGTTGATAAACAGTCCAACTATATTAATTCCATTGATGAAGCAAACTTGGTTACTACAAGTTACTACTACTTGGTTTGCAAGCTTCAAGATTACACTTGTGTAGAGTAAATCTTAGGCATAATTCTGTTGGCGTACTAGCCCACCCTCAACCTGGTGGCTGGGAGAAAGGCTTATGTTCTGAGTCTCAGACAACAATGGTTGCAGTCAGTGGTTGGCGAAGAAGTCTGATGGTGGCTGGTGATGAGTTGTGGTCAAGTGTAGTAGTTTCTCTCCACCCTGATAAACCGTCACCTCTGACCTGGGTCTCCCTAGGTGTGTTCCAGACTGAGAGACACCATGTTGCATGCTCAACAATGGGAGGTGCATAAATGGACTCCATTTGCCATGTCCTGGGTTGCATTAGTGACTCAGGATATGCTGCATATCAGAGCTACATTCGTTGTGCTGTAGACAGAGGACAAAGCTTCTAGGGTTATTCTAGAAAGATTTTAGAAATCTTTAATAACAATTCTTAGAGTGATAATATACCATGTCACTACACCCTTTACCCTTTAATTAATCATTAATCTCCGTTGCTCTTATTTTTACTTATAATTAATTCTGTTAAACATATTTTGGATTTTAAATGTGGTATCATTGACATTACATATTATTTTATTTGATTAATTATGTAATCTGTTTCTACTTTGTGACCACTATTTTTTTTTCTCTTGCCTGGAGTTTTATCTATAGAAATACAATTTATATGGGTTAAAGAAACTTCTAGATAGAAATATGGTGCCACCATTTTAAAACAGCTCCACCTCTGTGAATGCTGCTACAACTCTCATACTTTTTCATCGTTTTTCCCAACACTATTCCCTTTTCTCTCCTCCATAAACCTCCCTTCTAGTCGGTATTCCCGACGATGGAACCGGTTTTGCCGACGGAAGTGCCGAGCGGGAGTGAAATCCAATGTCTTCTACTGGCTGGTGATCTTTCTGGTATTCCTCAACACACTGACCATTGCTTCCGAGCACCACGATCAGGCCCTCTGGCTCACCGAAGTCCAAGGTACCTTCTTGTTTTCAGCCGGGCATACAGGGGCCTTAACTCCTGCTGTGTTCATTTACTAGAAGGAGAAAGAAAAACAAAAGAAAAGGAAGCCAGCAGAGAAAAACAGTGGAAGGTTGACATTAAGAAAACAGGGAAAGAGTGTATACAAGTCTGATATTGCCAAATTTTGCCAGATATCTTCCAATGATTCAGATTGTGTTTGACATAATTGTAAATCAGAGCTATTTTAGCTTTTCTTTGAACATTATATTACCTAACCATGAAATTCAGTTATCCATGTTCTCTTTTGACTAAGTCCAATGTTGATTCTCTTGTTGCCTGTTTCAGACATTGCCAACAAAGTGCTGTTGGCCCTGTTCACAGGAGAGATGCTGCTGAAAATGTACAGCTTGGGACTGCAGGCCTACTTTGTCTCACTGTTCAACCGCTTTGACTGTTTCATTGTCTGTGGTGGTATTCTGGAGACCATCCTGGTGGAGACCAAGATCATGTCCCCTTTGGGTATCTCAGTGCTGCGTTGTGTCAGGCTGCTCCGTATTTTCAAAATCACAAGGTACAAACTACTTATAACCATAGTCTTTATTTATTTATTTTTTTTGTTGGGGGGAGTGTTATTTTTAAAAACCCCGGCATCCTGGCCAAATTTCCCCATCGGCTGTTATCAATCATGGCCTCCTAACAATCCCCCTCTGTGAATTGGCTTCATTACTCTGCTCTCCTCCCCACTGATAGCTGATGTGTGGTGAGCGTTCTGGCGCACTATGGCTGCCGTCGCATCATCCAGGTGGATGCTGCACATTGGTGGTGGTGGAGGGGAGTCCCCATTACCTGTAAAGCGCTTTGAGTGGAGTGTCCAGAAAAAGCGCTATATAAGTGTAAGCAATTATTATTATTATTATTATTGTTATTATGGGATAAAGAAGCACTACTTGACTTTGCTCACTGCAGCAGATGATATAGAATGATGGCACTGGACATACTGTACAGTAATTTAAACAGAAGGCGATCTCTTAGCATATAAAGTTAAGCATCAAATAGAGGACTCACAAAGGTCTCACTGATATCACTGTAAGGTTTCAGGTTTCACAACCAGCTTCAAGCCTCTTCATTGCTGGTTATTACTTGAGCATTTCCACCTGAGCATTTTCACAATGAAAAAACAGACCTTAGGTACAACCCAGTATAGAATCTACAAGTAATCTGATCTCTCAGATTTACACATAATCTATTATATTGTTACATTAAAGGGAAAATCTGGTATGTAACAAAACAAAACATAATCTGTAACAAATTGGTGTTCAGAACACACAGTATTGTGCCATTGAAACATTTCATTTAGTTGAAAATAAATGGTGCGAGTTTAATCCTCCAATGGTTTTTAAGCAACTTGTAGTTCGTGACAGTAAAAAGTGACGGTTTTAATAAAATAGCTATAAAGGTTGGTTTTGACTGGTATGTCCTATCAAGAATTTCAAGGTTAATAAGACGCTTGCTATCCCACCAGCAAGACCGTAAGAAACATAAAAACATGGTTTTGGTATATAACGCATAATCCTTGGACAGCTATTGGGAAATTAAAAAATACTCTGGCATCATCAACATACAATGTCCATATGGCTACCATTCAAGGTTGAAATGATGAATGTGGTGTCTGCAGTAAAGTTCCATGGCAAAGACATGAAATTTGCATATAACAGCTTATTGACACTAATGATATGGTTATCATGAAAGTTTAAGCATCACCCTGTCTGAGAAGAACAGAAGTCTATCTGTTTGTTCTGCTTTATAATTGTTTTTCCTTCATCCTGTTCACCTACTTAAAATTAAGGGACAGATGGATGTGGCTTTGATGAAGTCAGCCAGGATATTTTATCCAGAAGCCTGGTGCCTTTTGTCCAGAAACTAAGGCTTGCTCACTGATGACATGGATCTTAAAGAAAAATATCAGTGTATTAAACTTGATAACCAAATGATTAAGATAGGCTATTAAGACAATACTTATTTTTGATTGGCCATCACAGTCTGCACAAGGATATTTAAAGCATCAGCAGAATGAAGTCACCCAACCTGCAGGAGCTAAAGAGGTTCTGCATGGAGGAATGATCAGATCAATTCTTATAAGCAGTTTAAGAACATTAAAAGGTTACAGGAAGAACCAACTCAAACTTGTCAAAGGCAAAGAGATGCTTACAAAATATTTATTGCTGAAATATCGAATGCCATGCATTTATAGCTATTTGTGAATGTTTTTGACAGAAGTTCTGTTAATATGCAATACTGACAGCCACACCTGTTTCTACCGTCAGTGTGTACAAACTTATACAGCGTATTATAAACCATATGCACCCTTCAATATATTACAGTAGCTGTAAAAGTGGAGATTGGTGAATGAAGAGTACATGAGATTAAAAAATGAGAAAGCATTTATAATATAAGGCTTGAGAAACTATGTGAGGATGACAGCAATTTAGAACTGCTGTGACTAAAGTGGCTTGATTGTTGAACCTCAGGTAAGAACATCTGTTGGTCAATCACTGAGTGCTGGGGGCTTGTGTGAACCCACTCTAAGGATGAGTGATGAAGGTGATATTGATGTCTTTCTCGCATGAAAGTTTTTAAATCTCTGTGAAAGGGCTTAGAAGAAGTCAAGGTAATCATGGCTGGCAGAAGTAAAATGGGGGCACTATCTGCCTGGAGCAGTCTTTGATTCTTCCTGCTGTGACATGTACCCTGAAGTGCTCGGCTGGTGAAACAGGTAGAAAACTATTCCAATAGGCCTCCCCTTTCGGCTTCTGTTTCCAGCTTTTTCCTTGCTTCATTTAGTGTGCCTGCCAAGTTGGCCTGTTGTCATGACTGCATTGATTTTACTACGTGGACTGCGGTCCATTGTCAGCTAACTTGCTACTATTAAAACACAAATAAATCAAAAGTGTGTTAGAATAATACAGTAAATTGATCTTGTTTGTTCTGGTTCATACAGTAGTAATAAGATGTCAATATTGATCCTGTAAGCTCAGAAACAATTACAATATTGTTTTCCCTTCTTCTGTTCAAATTGTGATTAATCACAGTCATGCAGATCCAAACTGTAAACCAGCTTGCAGCTAAGCAATATATTGACATTCTGCTAGTAAATTAATGTGTGTTTCAGAAGCTGAACATGTCCATCCAGTGAAACAAGGGATTTTTCTATATAGCACAACTAACAACCAATTAAAACAATTTATAAAAAATATATACAAGAAAATACATTTTATGCATTTGAACATGTGACAAATTTCAATAAAATATACGTTTACTGTACATAGGAGTGACCTATTCTATCCAATCTAATGAAAGTACTGAAATGTTATATGGAATGCACAGGATATTAATTCAGGCCTTTCCCTCAGTATGATCTTCTACAGGAAAACAGACTTGTTTATCTGAGCATGTGAAAAGGTAGATTGTTAGTCCATGTCTCTGTAATGCATAACAGGCATCAGAAGTTATGCTGTTGTGTCACTTCAGATAGTCTCAAGGTTTTACAGTCAGTGCTGAAGAGCTATCTACAGTACATTTCACAAAGATTTACATTGCTGGCTTAATGGTACCTTATCTTTAGGGATATCTCTTCATATTTTGTGGAACCTATGCTGTAATTGTATAATTACTAGAGCTGGACTGGTCCTCTATTAGTCTTACTATGTAATATTTAGGGGCTTGAGTATTAATGCATTCTATATACTGTAATGTGTAGTACATGTCTGTGTTTATGTCTGTGTGTCTGCTTTGCCTTGCTCCCAATGCTTGCCAGAAAAGGCTCCTGCAACTCTGAATTGGAAGAAGTTTTCAGAAGATGGATGAATTTATATAATGTGTATAAACAGTTCATTCATTTTTAGACTTTCTTGTGTGTTGCATCCACATATTACTCAAATGACTGAGACATGTAATATCCCTTGTAAAATTCTCAATCTCTATATATTATATATGTATATTTACTACACTGTATATAATACTATGCTATATATTTAATATATATATATTTAATATACTGATGAGGTTCGTGTAGGGAGCTGTGTCAGCACACAGTGTCGATGTCAGTAGAATATTCTTACAATTTAAGCTATTTTCATGGTCTACTGTGCTTAAGAAGGAAAGGCATTTTCTTCATTTGGTTGTATTCGTCATTTAGAACAGTATGATTGACACAAAAGTACGTGATTGCTGACATTTGAGCAATTATTTTTGTTTCGGTTTAGTTCTAGAAAGATGAGGTTGCCATTGCTTGATGTTATCTTTAAAAAACGTTCCTGTAATGTATCACAACATAATGAATGAGCATTATGATGTAATTTAGAAAACAGAAAAGTCTCACTGGCATGGCTTAGTCACATTTAGCTATTGGCAAATCAGGCAGTGACTACCACCTAAGCTTTTCAAGAGGTTCACGTAGTATAAAAGTACTCAGTCAGTAACGTCCATATTATATTCAAGTGTGTGTGCCAAAATGCAGTTTATACATTTACTGTAAGTCATCGATTCTGTGTATGAATGTATATGTGTATATGAACCTCAGAAGATATTTGTAGCTGATAACATAGTCTGGTCACTGTGACTCAGTGATCTCACTGATCAATTATACATGAATACTAGAACAGAACAGTAAAAATCAATCCATACTGTATTGGAATGCTGCAGTGCCAAGGAGTAAATGTATCTTTTCATTCCATCACTATGAACACAAAACATTTCCCACCTTGATAAGTTTCCAAAAAAATGAAATACTAGCATTTAAGCTTTTCAAATACGAGTTTTACGACAGTGGTAGCATTTTACTGAAGTTTGCTGTATGTATTACGTTAGACATAAAACTCTTGCAGTTGTATTTCAGATTGCCTAGCCATTCTCTGTAAAGGCCTTGAAAACTCTGTCTATTATTACGTCAGAAAGCTTCCTGTTACTGACTGACATTTTTCCAGCTAAATATTTTATCACATGCATCCCAGCTAGAACCGGTCAATTCCTTATTTCTTCATACAGGATTTGACAGTGGTGCGATGTGACCTACAGGCTTTTTGATTGCTCAGAAATTATAAATATCTAATGACACACAGACTGACAAAACAAATGACAGATTTCAAAATGTATCTTCAAGCTCTTCTATTGTACTGACTATCACCTCCAATTTGTAGTTTGTAGGCAAGTCTCATTCTTGGTGCACGAATGGTACCGTAATTCAAATTAAAGACAAATTGTGAGTCACATAACTATATAACATGAATAAAAATATACCTTTACACTCTTGTCTTACAACAGCAGTTTAACAATACTTTAGTTTAGTTTATATTTTGGTCACTTTTTAAATGAAATGCTAGTTATGGCATATGAATGAGAAGAACAATAAAAATACTTTCGCAAAACTGGAATTGTAAATACATGAATGAAACAAAGGTATATCTAGGGATGTTAGAGTATGTGTGAGATTTCATACAGTCCATTGAAATGAACGGAAATGTAATGTTTGCATTGTACCTTTAATTATTGTACTACAGGGCCAAGTGTTGTTTGCTTGGATTACTGTATGATAAAATGGGGAGGTTTGTGCATACTGTATGTCACAGGATGTCACAGTTCATACTGTATACTGTAGCCCAATAATCTTACTGTGCATGAAGGTGTGAACAGAGACTTTTTGCACTTGTACTGTATGTTAGTGAGCAAGAACACACCTCAAGTTTGCATCAAAAGCAAGGCACAGCATTGTTTTATGTAATTCTGTGGTTACTAAAGTACTTAACAGTGCTAAAGTACAGTAACATTCCTCTCTCTGCAGTGCACATTTACATATACTGTTATTTAAGGTTATCTCCTTAGTCTTTTTAAATGAATGCTATTTGTTTTCAGTTCCATCTCCAGCTCATTGTTTGCCTTGGCAGGTACTGGAACTCCCTGAGTAACCTCGTGGCATCTCTGCTGAACTCAGTCCGCTCCATCGCCTCCCTGCTGCTGCTGCTCTTCCTCTTCATCATCATCTTCTCTCTACTGGGCATGCAGCTTTTTGGGGGGAAGTTCAACTTCGATGAAATGGAAACCCGCCGGAGCACTTTTGACAACTTTCCCCAGTCCCTGCTGACTGTCTTTCAGGTGAACTGTCTCAGCAATGCTGGGGGTACCGTAGCGTGCAAGTGAGAGAGAACTCACTGGGGCTGGGACTGTGATGCGATTGGCGGAGAGCTCACTGGGATGGGGGTAGAATGTAACTGGGATACTGTATGGCTCATCAGATTCTTTAACAAAATGCAAGGTAGTGTATATGTTACCCTGAGTTATCACCAAATGTTAAATGAATTGTCAGTTCAAGCACCCAAGCTGTGGTGAGATCCATTAATAGCTCAAGCACTGGAGTGGGTTGTTGCTGCTATGCAATATTATACAGTAAGTCATGTGAATTGTAAATAGCATAACAGCTAAATTCACAATGACAGTAATGAATAAGAAAGTCTTCACATATTCAGGAATTATAATACTGAATATGTACTGCATGTAATGAGCAAGAAAACTGTACTCATAGCTTCCACCAGTGTTTTTTTACAGTTTTAACAATCCCAACTGTTTTTAACACGGCTTATTTTGGGTAAGAAAAAATTAAATTATCATTTAGCAATTTTGTAATTCAAACATAAGCAGAATCTCAGCAGGACAACATATAAAAAAGGAATTAATACATTAATAAGGAGGCTGTGTCTCCCACTGATGTACAGTGATTTACAGTAACTGTTGTAAAGAGTCCTTTCAAAATCATTAGCCTAAACTGGCCTCAATCAAAACATTTCCCTGACCTGTGTCCTAATGAGGAGAACCAAAATCACCCACTCGTTCTTTTTCTACAACAGATCTTGACAGGAGAGGACTGGAATTCTGTAATGTATGATGGAATCAAGGCCTATGGGGGCCCCTCCTTCCCAGGAATGCTGGTTTGCATTTACTTCATCATCCTCTTCATCTGCGGAAACTGTATCCTCTCAGCCACTATTAAAGAGCTGTGGTCCTTTCTGTCCTCTTGGATATGTGCAGTACATTAGTAAAAGCATTTCTGCGAAGTTAATTGGCAAAGCATGCCACCCAGGATAGTGGCAAGACATTGCAATATGAATCTGCTTAACACAATAAGAAATAGGATAAGTGCTGACCCAATAGCATCCTCATTAAACACAGTTCTCTGTTCAGTCCATTTTTAAATGTCTGTCCTGAATCTGTAGTCCTGATTCCTATACTCAAAGCAGGCTGCACTCTGGTAGGTGAAGTAGCTGAAGCCTCTGAAAGTGAGAGCTCAGGTGTAACTCATGGAGTCTTTGATGAAATACAGTAAGCAGGGCGGCAGCCTTGGTTTAGATTTGATGATTCAGTTGTTTCGGGCAAATTAAGCCAGAAAAAGCAAGGGTTTCAAAATGAGAAGCTGAATCTTAGTGAATGTGAAATTTTACTTCATACACTTTTGCAGCTGTTATGGTCTGGATGAAACAAAACTGAAAGATGAACTATGGCGTTTCTCTTAAAGGGAAACTTTACTTAATAATACTCTTTTTAAAGTAATTCCAGGTATGAAAAGAGAGAAATCAGCTCTATGTGAATGCGCTTTTCTGTCTAAATGTAATTTTAAAAAAATATTTTAAAGTAATATTTTATTGTGGACTTGTTATGGTAAATGATGCCATTCATGAACAGTGAAATGTGTTGTAATTACATGTAAGTTACATATTAAGTAACTAACATATTAAGGCCTTCTCTTTCTAACCTGTCCATTTAAAACAGTATGAAAGAGACATTAATTGGGGTATCTGAAAGGACAGACATTTGCCATCATCGAAGAGTATGTAATACTTTGTGCTGTGGAAAGGATACAAAAAGAGTGTACTGTAGGTAAGGGTTTTTGAGCTTGAAAACCAATGAACGTATTAATTGCAGAAGTACCCAATGATTATTTTACAGTATTTCAATATTGATCATCAGGGAAATCATGATATCAGGCATAACTCATCTCCTTCTATTCTCAGTACACTACACCTTAATGTGCACAGTGTTTATCCCTTTTCAATTCTTAGGTCTGCAATTCCTTTCTTGTGCCTCTTTAACCGCTCCTTCAACCAGACATCCTACTGAATGTCTTCTTGGCCATCGCCGTGGACAACCTGGCCGATGCTGAGAGCCTGACATCAGCCCAGAAGGAGGAAGAGGAAGAGAAGGAGAGGAAAAAGCTGGCCAGGTCAGTTGATTGTAGTAGACAATAAAGTGGATAGTAGGGCATATTGGCAATTCCCATTTACTACAGGATAACATAATTTTAATACTGCTGTTAATATTTGTAAACTTGTTTTTTAAACACGATAATGGTTTTGACTAGGGTGTAAGAGTCAGCTCGTCTACTGTAATTCATTTGGTTGCTAAAAGCTAGTAGAATCTCATACAATACAACCATTTCCAGGGGGAAACCAGAGCAAACAAAATTGCATTTTTAAGGTTAATTTTCCTTGTTGATTTTTTTTATCTTGACAAGCTCTGATAGCGAGTTTCCACAGTACAGGCAACAGTACTATCTTCAACTAGATACATAGGCCCAATCCAGCATCACTCTTTACAAGGCTGAATGGAAAGTATTACCAAACCAAATTTTCATTTGTCCAAATTGAAAGTATTACCATGGCTCAAAAATGAAGAAAAATAAAGTATAAACATTGGAGCAAAACCTAAATTTTGCACTTCACTTCATATAAAATTGTGATGACAGTAAGTGTTTTACTGTTTTGATATCCTGTGATACTGTATCAGTAAGTTGTAACAAATTTTTGTAGTGATTCTTGGTTGTTGACACTACAAGAATTAATTAATATTGTCTTATCTCTAGATCACATTAGCCTTCATTGGTGTTCTCCTGATGCTAACCTGTCCAATCCGTTGAGCACTGACTAAATGAGGCATCTTATGCTTTGCTATGCTTTTCAAGGACTGCCAGCCCAGCGAAGCGCCCTGAAAATGAGAAGCCGCCAATAGAGGAGGAGAAGAAGGAGGAGAAAATTGAGCTGAAATCAATCACAGCTGATGGAGAGACTCCAACTGCAACCAAGGTAAGACCTCTGAATTATACAGTACAGGAAAGTATGAGACAGGCTGCACTTTTTAACATTTGCTGCCATTTCGCTATGGTCTTATCGCCAGAGGGTAATTACAATATTAGCAGAAGGCAGACAGGGTGGGATGAGATCATATTTTTATGATTTTGCCCTTGTACACCTTTATTTAATAGCATCTGTTCAACATCAAAATTCCCTCCATCCATCCATTTTTTACAAGTACTTTTTCCTTTGAGGGTCACAGTGAATCAATTTGCAGTTGTAAGTTAACATTGCAAGCATAACAGAGTTCCCAGAGAAAACATCTGCAGACACAGAGAGAGAGATTGCAGGCTTCATACAGAAGGAACTCCACACTTGAATTGAAACCAGGACCCAAGATTCTCGAGGAAAACAGTACTAATCACTATTCCACTGTGCTTCCATTTCCTAAATGGATTAACTAAATATAAAGAGAAATTAGATACATAAAACGTTTATCTATAATTGCCCTTACTAGTTGCTGTAAATAATGCAGGAAAGAAAATGTATACTGTATATGCATCATAATATTTTTGGAAATCATATGTTATCAAAAAAATAGATTTTAAATTAATCAACTGCCTGCAATTGTGTTTAAAAATGTTTACTGATGGTCATATTTTGATGATTTTTCTTACCTAGGAAAATATGTGGATTTGCAGATATTTCTACTTTGCCTTCAGTTATTGAAGTAAAAAATTTAATGAGAGCTTTGTATAACTTCAGTACTAATGTAAATCACAATAGATTTCAATAGATCTTCCAACTCTTTATAAGATAAGATAATAAGCACTTATCTTGGGCCAGTGGCACTGTGGCTAAGGATCTGCGCCTTTGGCTGGCAAATACTGCAGCCGGCAGAGGAATCCTACTCCGTTGGACCCCTGAGCAAGGCCCTTAACCCCAACTGCTCCAGGGGCGGTGTACAATGGCTGACCCTGCACTCTGACCTCAAGCTTCTCTCCCTGTCTGTGTGTCTGTGTCTCATGGAGAGCAAGCTGGGTGTGCGAAAAGACTAATTCCTAATGCAAGAAATTGTATTTGGCTAATAAAGTGATCTTATCTTTAGATGATATACTGTAACATTTAATCTTGCTCTTCATATTATATTAAGCAATGTTCCTGTAAAGCAATCCTTTGTGGTGATCATTTTAAAGTCAACAAACATATGCTAACCTTTATGGCAAGAAAAATCACTTAATTAAGAAATTGTATGGCAAAACATAAACCTTTTAAAGCATGATACTCCAAATATAAATCAAGAGACCAATTATAATAGTTTAGAGTCCTTTTCATTTTCTTTATATTGTGCTCATTATTCATTGTGATTTTTACCATGATACATTTTTACCATGATGCAAATTTGTGCTACTGGGAACTTTTAACACCCTAGATACATGATGTATCGCACCCTAGATCTGTGTCTCCTCATAATTCAAACACATTGCTGTAAAGACAGCTCTTTATTCTTCATGGTAGAGTTTCTGCTCTAACATGCACTGTCAGCTGAGGAACCATATATAAATAAGTGTTCTTCTGAAAACATAAAAAACTGTATACAAGACTCTGTTTTCCTTGCAATCGAAATAATGTAGGGTATAAGTAAGTAATATAATCAGTAATGAACATTATTTTATGTGTCAATCAAATATTTTTTTTCTTTTTAATAATCAAATATTACCAGGAAAATGTACAGAAAACAAAAAAGTAGACAGTCCAGGCCAAACTGAGAGGAAAAAATTAAAACTGTTGTTGTTGCTTTACAATCAAGTAATGTGTACAGTATACAGTATGTTATAAGGAATAAATATGAATGATGATTCTAACATCATACAGTATGTGTTTTGTTATTTACAAAATCTGTGTATGTCCACATCTGAAGCAGGCTCACTTATCTTTATTGATGAAGTAACAAATAATAGCTGCAGCAGAATGAATTCTGAAGTTTACAGTCAAATTTTGTTGATTAATATATAAGAAAATACTTCCATGTTCACTTGGAGGTGCTTCACCATACAACATGACAATGACTCAAAACATGTGGTCAATGCAACCAAGGAGTTACAAGGAGAAGAACAAAACTTGTCTAAATTGTCTAAATTGCAAGCACTAATGAACAGTACAGTCAGAACACCACAAAGAATTCCAAATGATTACACATCGCATTTCATAGAATTCTTCATTCTTAATTCCAGTGGGTTGCAGGCTTCAAGCACTTTTTCCATCAAGGGGATTTAAAACTGAATATTAATTTGGCTCTCTGTCACTTAAAATGCATATGATTTAAGTACCTACAGTATGCCATACTATGTATAGTCCTTTGACATCACAGAGATGAAGTGTGGTTTTGTTCTAATATGATTAAATGTGTGTATAGAATTACTAAAAATATAATGTATATTTTTGTATATTGTACTTGTCATTCACATTAAAGTCATGCTTATATGCAATGTATAAAGCAAAAACAACTGTTTTGACATTGCTTTCCCAATATGTTTGGAAAGCAGTGAATATATTTATTAAATTGCATACAGTATGAACTGAACTAAGTTCCTATGAACTCTTAGACTGTTCCTCTCTCTAAAAGTGTTTGTTCTCTCAAAGTGTTTTTCTCTTAGTCCACTGTGTTTGGTTTGCAGATTGCAATTGACGAGTTTCAAGGTGATGAGAACGAAGAGAAAAATCCTTATCCCGCCAATGACTTCCCAGGTGGAGATCTATTACACAGTAATTAAATAATACTATTGGAGTGTCTTCTCTTGCTTCCTGTTGTAGTACAAAATGAGTGATGGATGATGCTACAAACTGCTTATAACATGTAATTACTGTATAAACCTTTGTATAAAACTTTTTTCTTTTTTTCAAGACTTATTGGATTCATTCAGATCACATAATTATTAAGATCTGTCATTGGAGCTATGCTATGGATTGTATGCTTTCAATAAAGATCTTAGTCTTAATTAAGCAACACAGCTGCAATATGCAGTATGCAGTCCCAGTCCTTGCCCCTACATTATTACTGCCTCTTATTTTTTTTTATGGTGACCTCACCTACCCTGTCTTCCTCAGGGGAGGATGAAGACGAGGAACCCGAGATGCCAGTAGGTCCTCGCCCTCGCCCGCTGTCAGAGCTGCAGCTGAAGGAGAAAGCTGTCCCTATGCCCGAGGCCCGCGCCTTCTTCATCTTCAGCCACACCAACAAGTGAGGAGCGCATGGGCTTGGTTTGCTCATTAATCCAACAGTCACTGGTCACTGAGACACATTTATAATCTGTGGCTTCTGCAATGTAGAGATAGAGCTGGTACTCCGGTACCAGTACAGATGTAATCTGTGGAAATTAAGAACCCCTGTAGGCCCCCTGCCTTCCACCACCACCTGATTTGAACTAAATCTAAACGTCTACGGGCTATTCCAAACATTCAAATGAAGGTACCATTCACACTTACTAATAACAGTGACTGCTAACAAGTCAGTTGAAATATCTGCAAATGCGGAGTGATCTTTTAGTGGGCGTACATATTTGGTTTTCTATCTTAAAGATTCCGGGTCCTCTGCCACAAGATTGTCAACCACAACATCTTCACGAACCTCATCCTTTTTTTCATCCTGCTGAGCAGCATCTCTTTAGCTGCAGAAGATCCAGTGCGAAATGATTCCTTTAGAAACATGGTAAGAGCATTGATTTTATGAATGCTTATGAATATATTACTCCCATTATGAATACATAACAATATGACACTTTAATCTTAACAGCAGAGTAATAAGCAGCCCTGACTTCACAGCTGTGTGCCCATAGTAAGATCTTAAAATGTATTTCCCAACCATAATAATTTAATTGTTTCTGTGACTGGGCTAGATAATTAGTTCTTCACAGCTCTTTAACTGCCTTTGATATAACATGTACAAAAAGTAAAATGCAGAATAGAACTCAGGTGCTTTATACAGTAGAAAAAGTATTTTACCTAATGTCTATTTTTACGTATATTTAGCATTATAAACTGTATTTTGGATTTAATGATGAAGGAGGCGGCAAAGTGACTCGGTGGTTATCATTACTGCCTTGCAGCACTGGTGTCCTGGGCTTAATTGCTGAAATGCTGTCTATAGTACATGGATTTTGTTAAGTTCTCCCCAAGTTTCGCGTAGGTTTCCTCTCCTTGCTCTGGTTTCCTCCCTACATCCAAAGGCATACAGTACTGGCAGGGTAATTGACATCTGGGAAAATTGACCCTGGTGTCTGTGTGTCTCTGCCCTGTGATGGACTGGCGTCCTGTCCAGGATGTTTCCTGCTAACTGCTTTTCCTCCTATACTGCTAACCAATTGCTTGCTGGGTAAGGCTCCAGCTCCCCAGTGACCCTGTATTGGATAAATACGGTCAGAAAATGGATGGATGATGTAGGATTAATGAGTGGTATAATTCAATTTGATTTAATAATTCTCTAATTTCAATGTAAAGCAAAGTGCATAGAGGATTTTTTTGGTCATTCCTTACAATCCTTTTCATCATAGTTTTTAACAACAAAGACAAAATTAAGGAAAAGACAGCAAAATAAATTGGTGATTCAATAGTTTTGGAGAAAACAAGGAGAAAGGAGAGAGGATGACAGTTTTGGAAGAATATAATGTACATGTAGGTATTTTAAGGATGCTCATGATGGTGGGCTTTATTAAAGATGGATTGAAAAGAACCAGAGAGAACATATTTGTTCAACAGATAGGAAATAAAAGTAGGAAGTAATAGTAGGAGAAAATGCTTCTTTGGACTGAAGAGTGAAGAAGAACTCAATAGTACATGTGTTGAGTTTGTGATTGTGGAGCAGAAAGTAAAGATCAGTGTCTGAAAAAAGTGAGAAAGAATAAATGGGCAGTAGAGTAGAACTGGAAGAGGATTACATTGTTGGGGTATCAGACAGTAGTCCATTTGAAAAGAAGAAGGGATAGTGGTGAGGGTGACGGATGTATTGAAGGCTTTGTAGACACTTATAAATTTGGATAAGAAGAAGGCAAGACTCTTGAAAGTTTTGGATATGAAGAGTGAGACAATAATTTCAATTTTTCCTATGTAGTATGTGTTCCTTTTTTGTAGTGTATTTCTAATACCAGATTTATCACTTCTCTCTCTCCAATACCAAAATTCCAATAACTTCTCACGTAGGTCTTTTTTACTTCTCTCAGATCCTGAGCTATGCAGACTATGTCTTCACTGGACTGTTCACCATTGAGATCATCTTAAAGGTGAAGCCTCCTAATGCATACAAGTAATGTTTTAATGCTGGGTGGCACAGTGATGCAGTGGTTCACATTGCTGCCTCACAGTGCTGCGGCCCTGAGTTCGATTCCTGGGGTGTTATTCGTACAGTATGGCATTTGTATGTTCTCCTTGTGTTCACATGGTTTTCCTCGAGTTACAAAATTGTCCCTGGTTTGAGTGTTTCTATCCATGCATGGAACCAGAACTGTAGGCGTTTTTGTTTGCCAGACCACGTTTGCATACAGTGTTTGCATTTGCCATATCCACCTCAGCCATGAGTTAGATTTCCCTCTTGAGTCCCAAGCATGTTTACTGTTTTATACAGTGATAATCCACTGTACAGTACATTGATCCTGTATCCATTGATTCCTAAACAAGGTGCCTCTATATTTATACCACTATTAATTTTTTGTTGCCTGAATGCCTTTGAGTCATTCCAAAGATCAAGTCGTAAGATAGCAGAAAGATAAACTCTTAACAGTACTTTACATTGCATGTAAACAATGTTTTACTTTCATCTTCGTTCTCTAATACACTGAATACATATTAAATATGGGTATTGCCACTATATTTATAAATATTGTAACAGAGCACACAGATCTGGAGTGTTGTTCTTGGGTTAGACTGCTGGGGTACTGTCTGAACATTAAAGAAAGGAATAAGAACACATTCTGCTCGAGATAGTTGAGCAAATCAGCGACACCTGTGGGTAAGATGATTTGTCTTTACAAAAGAGAACAGTGGACAACTGAGATTATCTAAACCTCCAGGAGTGGACCAATCAGGCCTTGAGTGAGACAAACATGTTAAAGGTGTGCAACCAAAGGAGAATAAAAGTCAATTAGTTTATATCACAGGGAAAGGTTACAGTTGTTTTGTCAATTGCATTTAATATGATGAGTCTGATAATTGTCCCTGACCAAACACGATCCTCCAGTTTCAAGTCAAATAAAACATCCTAAACTGGGAAAGTGGAATAGCTATGGTTAAAGATCAGAACAAGAAGGGAAGGTTTAAAACTAAACGATTTGTCTGCCCTCAGCCAATTACTGTCTCTTCTATTAGGAATGGTTATATAGACGTAGGTCCTTCTGATCACGCTGCCTACAGTGGAGGATCTGCTACAATGTGCAGTGGCTAATCAGAAATAAACTGTTGTTTAAAACTTTATATAAAAAAAAAATAAAAAACCCTTCATAATATGATACCAAATTCTAAAACAACACACAAAAACAGTCCCTAACTATTTGCTTAGCATCCAAACCACACAGTTTCCCCCCTCAAACGTTTCAAAAACATTTAAAATTCTCAAAACAGAATTCCTCGGTTCCACTTGCTTGTTCAGTTTGTTGCTTCCTTCCCTCACCCCTTCTGGTGCAGCAGAAGTTCTGCCTTCTGTCCCCAGATGGCAGATAATAGGTTCCTTTGGTCGGTCAGAGCTGCTGCCCTCGGTCACCAGACCAATTGTCTTTGGTGACTGAGGGCAGCAGCTCATTCCTCATAGCATTCTGGGGAATGTGATCCAGACAAGAATCTCTATTGTGATTACTGGGCAGCAAGCCTCTCCCAGTGTGTTAATGTGCAATTATTAACAACAATTTTTACATTGTTAATTAGATTTTACTACTTACAGTAGACACGTGTTGTGTACCCCAGGCAATGCATATACTGTACAGGGATAATAGTCTACCATTTTCAAGATTATAAAGGTTCAGTTCTTGAAATCTATCAGTTAAATGTGTGGTTGCTCTTCTCTGGCCAACACTGTTCTCCATACAGTATGTACAGTATTTTGGTTAAAAGATACCCCTGTGAACAATTCATTTTATTAGCTCTTAGGATTCATGTTAATGGGCTTGGTGATAATGTTTCCAATTCACTACTGCTAGTAAGGAGGACAGTCTTCATGGGAGAGCAACATTCTGTTCAGTAACAGTGTTTTAAATATTACTGTAGAGTGCAGAGGTAGAATATTATAGAGTACCTTTACAGCAAAGTGTCTAAATATAGTAGTTATGAGAAAACATGAAGATTGTCTTATTGCTCAATGACATGGCCCTTTCACAACCACAATATGCCCATTGATATTTGTAGTGGAACAATTGGCTAAAATTGGCTAAAAATACTAAAACAGTATAATATTGAGGACTAATTTCTAATAACTAATAACTTGTATGTTTTTTTACAGATGACAGCCTATGGAGCCTTCCTTCACAAGGGGTCCTTCTGTCGGAATTACTTTAATATCCTGGACTTGGTGGTTGTCGGTGTATCCCTCATCTCTTTTTTTATTCGGTGAGTCTCCACTCAACTATTCAGGTTTAATGCGGTTAAGATCGGAGGAAAAAAATAATAATTTCATGAGAAATTAGTCTGGCAAATGAATGTGTTGCCATTGAATCAAAATGAAACAGATTCACTGTAGAAACAATCGTGAATTAAATAGGAATTAAATAGCCAGGTGGTGTATTGTTTTTTTCTACACGCTTAATTTTTGGTACAAAATACTTTATATACTTAAAATATATGTATTTTTTAAGATTTCTGATGTGGAGTTGTTTACAATATGTGCAATTATAATATTATAGGACAATCATTTGTTCAAATAAAATTCGTTACCTAATAACACTTCAGTTTTTAAGTTAGCATGGTACTCCCAAACTCAGTTTATTAATTAATTTATTAATTAACTTCAGGTGCTGAATGAATAAATAAAATAAAGCCTTTTAAAACACTTAGTCCCCCAGTAAAACAGACATCTCACATTTAAACTTCCTTTTTATTTAAAACATGCCATACTTGCATTTTTACTTAAGGGCTTGTGGATAACCCTCCAGAAATAAGAACATAAGAAGGGTAATAAATACTGTAAGAGGAGGTGAACCCATTTGAACCATTTTGCTGATTTGAGTAAGCATCTTATTGATCCAGCATTCAGCTTCTTCTCGGGAGATCTCAGAGTATCAACTGGGCTGTTGTTCCAGACCCATTTTCATTTGCAAAATTATTGAATATGTGTTTTTAGTTTTAGACTATTTTTAGACAATTAGGTGTTTACTGGCCCCACCACCTTAAAGGTAATAACAAATCAGGCTGTTATTAAGACAACAAAATGTTGTCTGATAAAGACTCCCCAAGTGGAAGTATGCAATTAATTTTGCACCACTTGGAGGCTGTCAGTGTGTCCCTCATCCCCTCTGTGATTCAGTGAATAGAATAGTGGTTGGGATTACAAAGCTTCTCCATAAAACAATCATTTCTGCTGACAGATGGTTCTGCAGGTGGGTGTGTCAGAGGAGCAGGTCTGCTTCCTTGTCCCTCCTGAGTGAATACAGAATCATGGTCAGAGAACCAAATCTTATTTTTTTATAAAATGGTGTCCCTTAATACTGAAATTTGCCAACCACACCATGCAAGCATTATTGTTATCTGTGGAAATCTCTGAGTTTTTATGAACATTGGACAGACAATGCTTTCTTGTTTTGTCTGCAGATCAAGTGCCATTAATGTTGTGAAAATTCTGAGGGTGCTGAGAGTACTGAGACCACTGAGGGCTATTAATCGAGCCAAGGGCCTGAAGGTTGGTATGGTGTAATGATGTCAGCCTGGACACTTCTCCACCAAACTGTGAGAATGGTAGTTTTTACTACCTTGTCTCTGCTAATGTAGAAGGCACAGAACTAAGCATGACCCATGGAGATATTTAAGGGGTTCATTCACCTATAGTTTGCTTAAAACAAACAGAAAAGGGAATTAGAAAAAGATTCAAATTCAATCCCAAAGTGGTTAACACACAAAAATCCTCTGTGCTCCCTGTTAAATTTATCTTGAAAATAAGTTATAAAAAGCATAAAATACGAGGTTATAAGGTAGAAAGAAGGAGGAAAAGGTGCCCAATCGAAGTCAAGAGAAAGGATCTGACCACTCCACCCAGCCTCATAAAGTAGATGTATAGGCAGTAGTTATTTAGTAGTTAGTAGTTTAGGGTGCCTCAAACCCTGATCTATTTGAATGGCCTGTTCATTATCATAATAATGTTGTGTTTCCATCTGGGTTTGAGAAATGAGAACTTTGAAATGAGAACAACTATTAAATTATCCAGTTTAAAAGCCTTTGTTGGAACACCCAACCATTTCAAGAATGAGATAAATTAGTGGAGAGATTTAGAGGGAAACAATCAGATAATTTTGATATCCTATCCTGCATAAGGACATACAGTATGAAAGGTTATAAATGAAAGGTCAGTACTCAGCCCATCAGCTCGTTTGGTTGCTAATAGCTTAATTATTCACAAATATTTAATAGACATCCCAGGAGCCTTCTACACCTGGAGAGCCCTTTCCAATTTGGCAAAATGAAGACTTTGTATGGTACTTAGTCATACAAAACCCTTAATTGAAAAAAAGTTAATTTTAGTAAAAAATGATTAGATGCTGGGCTACGTCAAATCTTCAACACAGACGTTGAAATAAGAAAACTACTGGACTTTAATTTTGGCAGAAATACAACTACCTGTAAGTTTTTAGCGCACAGAAAGCTGCTTTTACAGTATGTGACACATTTTCAATTGCCTGGTGGCTTAAAATTCTTATTTCCACAGACTTGCTTCTATTATGCCTCACAACTATTTATTCATCACTCCTGTATTCTGTGCTGCTTTTTCAGCATGTGGTCCAGTGTGTGTTTGTGGCGATAAGGACCATTGGGAACATTGTCATTGTCACCACTTTGCTGCAGTTTATGTTTGCCTGCATTGGTGTCCAGCTATTCAAGGTAGGTTTTCTAGTCGCAAATATACAGCAAGGGATTGATACAAGAAAAAGAAACATCTGAGGCTTTTGCAGAGGCTTAATTGATTCCCATAAGACTTTTGGAATAGGAGAAAACAATGCAGCCAACTCTTATCCATCTCCCAGTTCCCAAGTAGTCAGCATCGACAACATGGATGGACAGGGAAAGAAAGGAATAGATAATGGAGCACCTTAGACAATGCAATGTGTTAGACACAGACAATGTAAAACCTTGTTAATCATGGTTGTTCAACATCCTGAACAAGAAGCATGTTGTTAACATAAAGTCAGTTAAAAATGTATTTGTTTATAACCACTCTTATTGGCACAGAAATTCTCAAGAATTTAAAATGAAATGGTAAATTGATTAGACAGGTGTTAATTTTTTTTATCAAACAGGTCTCAACAGGTCATTATGGTATCTGATATACTGTACAGTACATACTCTATTCCCTTTATTATACATTTTATACACTAAAGACAATTAGAGCACAAAAGTTTGCTGATGACACAACCTCAGTCAGCTTGATCTCATGATATTATTCTGAGCCCATTCTTAGTTATGTTTTTACATGGTTCAATGAGTTCTTTTTGGAGTAAAATGTTTTGAAAATGAAATAATCGTTGATTTTAAGACAAATGTAGTCGCTAGTAAAATAAATGGTCAGACTATAGAAATTGATGGTAATTACAAGTATCTGGGTCTGATCACAGATAAAAGTGTAAGATGGGGCACGTCTTGTGAGACCATTTATAAAAAAAAGGCCAGAAGAGGGGGTCCAAAAGGTGGACAGAACTATTTTAGCCCTTTTCTACAAATCATCTATTGAAAGTGTCTTAGCAAACTGTTTTATCTGTTGGCTTGATAACAACAGTTCTGTATATTGTAATACACTGGGTAAAATAGTAAAATACAGTATGTAGCAAAATCATTAGGGTAAATCAGATCAATGCACTTAACAAACTTAGAGTTCTAAAGAAAGCTAACAGCATTTGAGAAGTGCATGGTGAAAGTGCTGTGTTACTGTTTGAATCTCCTGTAAAACAAATATTTCTCAGGAGATAATAAATCTTGAATATATTCACACATGGAAAAGCCATTAGTTCTACATAGAGCTCCAACACCCTGTAAGAACAGTTATATACTGACTACACCTCTTTAATCCACAGGGCAAGCTTTTCAAGTGTACAGATGGCTCTAAGCAGACAGAGGCAGAGTGCAGGTGAGATGATCAGCTATTTCAATTTCAATTTATTTTTATATAGTGCCTTTCACAACAAGGTTCCCCTAAGG
Source organism: Lepisosteus oculatus (assembly GCF_040954835.1). Classification (NCBI taxonomy): domain Eukaryota; kingdom Metazoa; phylum Chordata; class Actinopteri; order Semionotiformes; family Lepisosteidae; genus Lepisosteus; species Lepisosteus oculatus. Next base: position 8,252,001 of record NC_090702.1, read on the forward strand.
CACTTAACAAAGCTGTGTGACAATACATGACATTGCAGAAAACAACAGAGGAGAGGAACCAAAAACTCCTCTGTATGGAGAAAAAAAACCTCTAGGGGTCCAAGGTCAACTCGCTGCCCAACCCCCTCTGGGCATGCTAAGATTATACAATTCTAATAAAAGTACTAAATGTAGAGTATTAGGTCTCCATCATGTCCTTCTGTGTGCCAGTCTTCCATGCAGATCTCTGTAGACCATCAAATCCTCCTAAATGATAGGTATATTCGCGATGTCCCTCTTGGATCCATGGCAGCGATGAAGCATTTAACTCAGATGGTGCCCAGCTTGGTCACCATCCGGACATGTGCGGAGGAGAATAGGATAATTTAGTCAGAACAGATGTATCTACCTGGAACGCCAACACTGAAGCACACAATGGCCCATACAGCAGCCATAGTTGCAACGAGCTATGATGTAAGGTGTGAGTAGGCTAGGCTGAAGTGATATGTTTTCAGGCTGGATTTAAATCCTGAGATTGACTCAGCATCCCGTACATAGGCTGGCAGACTATTCCATAAACTAGCCCTGTAGCTAAAGACTTTACCATCGGCAGTTTTTTTATTAATATGTGGAATAAGAAGAAGACCTGCGTTCTGTGATCTAAGTGGGCAACTTGGATTGTATACATTAGTCAGCTCCATTAAATAGACAGCTGCCTGACCTCTGAGAGCCATATAAGTAAATTAAAGAATTTTGAAGTCTGCCCTGAATCTAACAGGAAGCCAATGGAGACAGCTACTGTAAGTATAGGTGTTATGTGGTTGTAGTTTCTACTCCTGGTAACAATTCTCGATGCTGCTGTGTCTTGAGTGGAAAGAAAATACCTTAGTTTTGCAATGTTTCTTAACTGTAAGAAGCACGCCTTTGATATTGCATTAACATGAGAGTTAAATGAAAGCATTGCGTTCAAGATGACGCCTAGCTTATGTGCCGAATCTTTTAGGCATAATTTTAAACCCTCAGAGTTGAGTGCTGAGGTTATAGCACTCCTATCCGCACTGTTGCCTCCAAACAACAGTCTCTCAGTTTTATCAGAGTTGAGTGACAAAAAGTTTTCACACACACAAGATTATACTTCATTGCAGTTAGCTAAAGTGACAATTGACAAGTTATCATCAGGTGTAAATGAAATGTATATTTGAGTGTCATCAGCATAGGAATGAAAGTTCATATTATGCTTTCATATTATCCTACCTCGCCGCAACATGTACAGAGAGAACAATACTGTTCCGAGCACTGATCCCTGTGGTATCCCAAATTTGACTGGTGACAGTGACAAAGCAGTACAAATATTAGATGTTTGAACATAGTGAAAACGGTTAGTTAAATAGGTGGTAAACCACTTAAGGATGATTCCACATAGGCCAACCTCAGACTCAAGACTGTGTAACAAAATACAATGGTCAACTGTGTCAAAGGCAGCATTAAAATATAGGAGCAGAAGCACTGTTGCATTCCCTGCATCATTTGTTATCAGAATACCATTTACAACTCTTGTTAATTCAGTTTCAGTGCTGTTGCCTTGGCGGAAACCAGATTGGAATTTCTTTAGTATATTATTTCAAATCAGATAAGACTGAAGTTGAGCCACAACTATTCTCTCAAGAATTTTAGATAAAAATGGAACATTTGAGATATGTCTGTAGTCAGAACTAACTGGATCCAAATTTGGTTTCTTAAGCAATGGTCAACAACCACTACTTTAAATTGGTCAGTTACAATGCCTGATGCAAGGGTCCCGCCAGTACTTCAAGGGAATCTTTAACTAGTTGGGTGGGGATGGGATCTAGAGGACAGGGGGTTGATTTTGTCCTAATAATTCATTTCTTTAGTTCATGTTCATGAACTACTGTAATTGAAAAACACTGAAAAGGTGCACACATTGTTTTTGTTCTAGACTTCTTTTCAGCCTGTTTGATTGTGGTTGAAGACTGATGTTGTTAATTTTATTGTTAAAGAGGTCCATGAAATTGTCACTACTAAAGTTAGCTGGTACTGTTGAATCGGCCTCATTTGTTAGATTAGCTATTCTTTATTAACAAATGGTGGGATGTTTAGCCAATCAGTCTAATTCTTTACTTCTTGGTTGCTTGAATCTGACATGTAAGGGCTAATCATCTCTGATGATTCAAGTTTGATCAATGGACATAAACTTAAAAATCAGACATCAGAGTGAAGCTTTTTGGTAAAATTTATATTCTGTATGTCATGCTGCACATGAACTGCTTACATTCAAGAAATAATGTAGAACCTTGAGGTTGAGAAGTCTGATAATTTTATCTATCTCTGTGCAGTGACCTACTCTTATTAATATTGCTTCTGTTAATTTAATAAAAATGAATCAAGGTCAGAAGATTTAAGCTCTGACAGTGTCAGTGCTCATATTTTCAGTGCTAACTGTTAAAAAGTATACCGGTACATGTAACATCTTTTTATTGTGGTAGCTATCATTTTCTTTTTGACAAATGCTCCATGGTAGGCCCAGTATTGACATGACTCTGAGAACAAATTAATTCAGGTTCAAAAAAGTTCATCAGAATCATTATATTATAAATTATCAAAATTCTTTACTACCAGACAGATGTAACATCTCTTATAAAATATAGGGCACATTAATAACTATAGGGTACTAAGGGTACTATAATTACACATTGTTAATTATAGTACCTTGTAAAATAAGCACAGTAGTGTAATGTTTCACCACTGGCCTGTAAGTCTGTATCCTCTGAAAAAATATCTCTTCCTGACACATTCCAAGGTACAGGGTCATTCTCTTCTTTAAAAGGTACTATAACAGACAGTTCCCACAGGAGATGTTACAGGCTCATCTATACGTGACCTTATTCACCAACAAACACTCACATCCATCATTTTTTTTTCTTTCTCTCACACTATGCACAGCTAACAGCCCTAAAACACAATTATCACTCTTATTTCACAGAAATACATAAGCAAAACTCAAAATATGCCATGTTGCCAAGATCCTTCTCTTTGCTTGCTGTACAGACATGCCAGATGTCACACATTGCCATGGTTTGGCAGGCAACCTCAGTTACTCTTGCAACACAGAGCCAGGGTACTTCCGGCTGTACTTCCTGCTCTCTGGTGTTCACCCAAAGTACAAGCCAAAGCATAACAATCAGTACCTCACCCTTCCTCCTCCAGGGATGACAGATTCCAACTGAGTCTTCTGCTTTCTGGTTTTTTCAACTCCGCATGCATGCAGGCTTGATACTTTCCTTTCACACCACCACTATTCTGTCACTTGGGCATGACCACAAGACCTGCTGCAGTCCGAAAGCTCATTTCCCTAGGAACTTCACTGTCAGAACTCCCCCCACCCCTGAACCGGTCTGCTCTACCTGCTGTCTTCCTTCACATCATTCACTCTCAAAAACAAGCAGGCTAGCAGCAGGTCCTGAGTGTCTCTGATTGAAAGCCTTCTGGTATGCAGGCCTTGTCTCCCCCCCGCCTCCCATCTCACATTCACCCTCTGGCTTCTGCAGCCTGTAGCCAGTCCGCTGTCTAATCCTGCCACATCCCTGACGACCGCAACCTCAGCATCCTCTACTGCAACAAAATTACATAGTCTCATCTACAGCCACATTCCATATACCTCTGTGGGACTCACTGGATATGGCACTGCCAGTGCAGTGTGTGGCTACACCCCCACACAAAACCTTTTCTTCAGTTCCCTACAGCTGCAGCTACAGTACCTAAACAGACACCAGCTGACAGCCTGTCACAGGTAGATAAACACCTATCAGTATAATATACATACTTTTCTTACTTGTCAGGATCCCAAAATGATGTAATATGATTTGATCATGGGTAGCACAGTGGTGCAGTGGAGCATCGCTGCCTCTCAGCTCTGAGGTTCAGTGTTCACTTCATACCTAGGATAATATCTGCATTGAGTTTGTATGTTTGCCCTGAGTTTTCATGGGTTTCCCCAGGGTGCACCTGTTTTTTCCCATCATGCTGGTAGGTTATTGACTTCTGGGAAAATTGGCCCATGTGTGAGTGTCTGGATGAGTTCTGCAATGGACTGGCTTCCCATCCAGGGTGTTTCCTGATTAGCATCTGTTGCTTGCGAGGGGTAGGGTCTGGCACTCGCACGACACTGTATTGGATAAAGTGGTTAGAAAGTGGAGGAGTGGCTGGATCTACAGTATTTGGTCATTTTCCAAAATTGTGTATTTTGGGGTAAGATTTAAAAAAAACATCTAAATGTAATCATGTTCCTCTAAAAACTGAGGATATAGTCATTGGTTCTTCCAGGATGTAAAAGTGAGCGTGATGAACTAGTACAGATGCAGCCAATTTAATTATGCAAAATATGTTCATGATCAATAAAGAAAAAAACAACTGAGGCAATATGACCACATAATCAGATGCACTTTAATAAAGAGGTTTTGCTTGTTTTCTCTAATGTTCAACCATTGAATGCATGGTCACAGTCACCTCAAGATCATGCTCTATGATGGGATCTGATCCTCAATGAATTATGTTAAAATATGTGGGGATCTTCACAATTAAAGGTATCTAATATTCTATTAATGTATGTGAAGTTCTAAAATCAAAAAGAAAAAAACAGGCCATAAAAAGAAGGAATAAAAACATTAAAAAGCAGTTGAACCCCTTCAACATAGAAATGGGCTTCAGTCACATCAACATAACATGCTACTACTGTACCCAAAGAATAAGAGAAATTCTTTATTAAGATTGGAAACCTGTCTGAACTGACAGCTCTCTTCCCTCATACCCTTAACATGTCCTTCTGTGTCCACAGGGGGCATTTTATCCACTATAAAGATGGGGATGTGAATCAACCCGAGAAGGCAGAGCGCAAATGGGAAAACAATGACTTCAACTTTGATGATGTGCTGCATGGGATGATGGCTCTCTTCACTGTCTCGACTTTTGAAGGATGGCCAGAGTAAGTCGGTTGTTCCTGAAGCCTCAGAAAGACGTTCATATTAAACATATGTTTGTAGAAAAGAGTAAGAGCTTTTGTCTTGGGACAATTTCTACAAAGAACCATTTTTTGTTCAGAAATGAAAATGGCTGATTTGATGAAGTTATGAGTGGTCAGAAATCTAGTTAATACATTAACCTTTCTCCTCTGCAATACTGATATACTGTACAGTATACTATCCCATGGATCCCAACTGCTTAGCCTGAATTTAGGTAACTTAGACCTGCTGGTTGTAGATCCTTTTCACCCAGTCCTGGTCCTGCAGTACCCCTGTGCCTTCTGTTATATGTTTCCCCTCTTACCTCTTAATTAATTAAATTACTAAACAAGTTGCTTCAATTGCTTGTTATCTACAATCAGGTCTTAATTTCAAAATCATATGATGATGATGTTATCCCGTCAGTCGGATCCGACTGTGTCCGTTTTGATGGCGTTGAGCCACTGCGTTCTTTAGCGGCCTCGTCTTCTTGTTCCACTGACCATTCCAAGCATCATTGCTTTCTCCAATGAATCTGATCACATCACGTGACCAAAATAAGTGAGCTGGAGTCTGGTGATCTTTCCCTCAAGTGAAATTTCTGGCTTGATGCGCTCCAGAACCTCTTTATTGGTGACCCTTGCTGTCCATGGTATCTGTAACAGTCTTCTCCAGCACCATAGCTTGAAAGCATCCACCCTCTTTCGGTCAGCTTTTTTCAGGGTCCAGCTTTCACACCCATACATTGATATGGGGAACACAATAGAATGGACCATTTTGCATTTGGTTGTGAGGCTGATGTCTTTGCTCTTCCAGATTTGGTGCATGCTCAGCATTGCACTACGCAAAATCATATACTCAATGATAAATTTCATTTTGGGGGAGAAAATGTGAATAAAGTTCCCCAAAAAATGGCAAGCATACAGTATACTATATGGCTCTTCAATGCTTTGTTTAACATCTAATCGGTTTTCAATTTCTTATGTACAGAAATATGAGAAGTACACTGTGTAAAACATTCCCAGTAAACATGATAGACATTCTTATAAATTTATAAATTATATTCCATCAGGACTTTTAGAGAACCATCCTACAAAGAGAGGAATTTTCAAACCTAGCATCCAGCACAAGATATAGTAGGAAAATTGTATTTAAGAGTTGCAGCTGTTTAAGAAATATTCAGGTAAAGGTTCAATAAATATAATTAAGAAAATCTTTTTCTTACATTAACAATTGTCAGAATCACAAGACACTGCAATATGTACCTTTTCACAAAACCTGACATGCCTGCTTTAATTCAATTTCAACAATGCCCTCTTTTTTTTCTCCCAAATATCCAGTCTGCTTTACAGGGCTATAGATTCCCACACCGAAGACGTGGGACCCGTTTACAACTACCGTGTAGAGATCTCCATTTTCTTTATCATCTACATCATCATCATCGCTTTCTTCATGATGAACATCTTCGTGGGTTTCGTCATCGTCACTTTCCAGGAGCAGGGTGAGCAGGAGTACAAGAACTGTGAGCTGGACAAGAACCAGGTGAGAGAAGCTAACAAGTGTGCAGCATTTCTCCACACAACTCTACACAAATTCTAGGAGACTGTCCTCAAAAGAGTATGAGAGCCAGACGTCAATTCGATTTACTTTAGGCTGTAGGGACAACAGAACTCACTTGTAGAATGATAATCACGTGCTATGAGAAAGAGACTAAAAAATAGGAAAACTGCACCTCTGAATTAACCACATTAATTCAGAGCTGTACAGAAGTCAGTAAGTGCCAGAAAGTGATAAGCTTGAAGAAAAGGCATCCTTGCATACTTACAAACCCTGAGCAATATCTACTGTACCACAAACTGTAATGCTGTTACACAATATATTGATTATGGGGCAGAATGATCTAACACATTAGCCTGTCTATCTGGGAGACACTGTGTGAAGACATTGTGTGGTAGAAATGGTACCTCATGGTGGTGTATTTTCAGTCTTATCCAAGGAAATGTTCAGATGTTATTCTGGAGACTTTTTTCAGAGTGCTGGTGGCAGTGTTTTGGAAAAGGGGATTCAAAAATGATAATCTCATGCCGAGAGCATTTGAATTAAATATTGTGATCAACCACGTTGCTGCATGAATTAACATCTAAAGAAGCATTTACTGTACAGTGAATCATCTCAGAGGGGCCTCAGTAAATGTTCCAAATTATAATTTATAGTTGTCATAGAAATAAACTTACAGTATAAACTGTATAAAGTATTTTTTCAAAACACTTTAAGGCATACTCAACATAGTTTTGTGGTCCAGAAATACTAGATAGCAGTGTTTAGGAGAAGTAAATTAAACTCTAATTAGCATTTTATTTGCAGGGTCAATCATCGGTGTAATTAATCAAGGAGTAGGATAAAGATTATTTATTCATTCAAAGTCATTCACTTTGTGAACCCTTTTGCATCAATTATAGTAAAAATGTGCAGAAATGTAGATAGTAGAAAATCTTTGTACTATAGACAAATAATTAAAGTTTACAGTACAGCAGAGGAAAATACAAAACATGTTCACTCATGTTTGAATGCAGCACTTGAGAGCTGTAAAAGAGTCAGTAAGTGCCAGAGAGTGATATTTTAGTATTTCAATGTAATTTGTAGATGAGAATCAATTATCAACTGACTTACCTGCAAGAATGAAACAATTGTAAAAAAGAATTGAAGGGAGCACTGAGACTGTGGGCCTAGAATTGCCTGGGAAGGGGTGCAGAAGAGGCGGAGAATATTTAGATATTTAGAAAGATATAAGGTGATCTTATCATGCTTATGTTTCCCTTGCCTCCAGCGTCAGTGTGTGGAGTATGCCCTGAAAGCCCGGCCCCTGCGCAGGTACATCCCCAAGAACCCTTACCAGTACAAGGTGTGGTATGTCATCAACTCCACTTACTTTGAGTACCTGATGTTTATCCTCATCCTCCTCAACACCATCTGCTTGGCCATGCAGGTAAGTCTGCTTCACTGTCTCACCACAGCAGGGTTCTCAACCAGTTCAAAAAGTTCACAAAGCTTGAGAACAGGGACCTTAAGCTCCTCTACTTTATAATTGCTGTCAGAGCAAAACCACATTATATTCTGTTGCTCTTTGCAATGCAAGTAGGGCATGCATTAGGAATCAAAGGCACAGGTAAAGGTTTAGTCCATGCTGAAAGGAAAAGAAAACAGACACAACGTGTTGGCTGTGGAGCCTTCTTCAGGAGCGGGAGGGAGAGATGGAAAACAGCACATAAGTAGCGTGTGGAAGAACAGAAGACAGGATAGTTACGAAGGAGCAGGGAGCAGGGGAGAAAGAATATCGACACTCAGGGAGAACAGGAAGAGAGGCAGAAAACAAAACCTGCAACTGAACAGAAAGGATTTAGAACTCCATTCATGCTTTAGGAATACAAAGGATTTTTTGAAAATGAGAGCACAAAGCGGCACGATAATTGACTGCCTGTAATAAATAGCTTTGAAAATAAGGATTTTAGAGGTATCCTTAAACAGCGGTTTTGCTATAATATTTGTTAAACAGAAGAAGGGTTTACCGTCCACTACTTTTATTGCACATATAAGTGAAAATGCCAATATACTGTAAGTAAACTCTCAGACTGGAGAAGGTTGGGAAGCCGTATGTGATGCGTAGTAACCCTCATAAGGAAAAATAAATATAAGGAAACGTAACATGAAAAAAAATTGAAAATATAATGAGTTTATACTGTGTAATGATGAGAATAATTTAATGCATTTCATTTACATACTGTATAGCATTTCCTATGTACAGTTATACTTCATTGTATGCCTTCAATGTACTGTATGTAATGTACTGTACCTAACGGTATTGTAATTTACAGTATGTGTAAGTGTAATGTTGTAGTGTGTTTCAATGATATATACTTTTTTTGATGAAAAGAATTAATGATAGTGTATGTTAGATAAATTCCTAAGTGTAATCTACAGTTCTACTTTCTAATACTAGGGTTTTGGTTTGTGGAAAGGGGGGGATACATTAAAATAACAATCAGCAATGCTAGAAAATTAGCAAAATAAATGGAATAAAACATCTCATTAGAGGTATTTGCTAATCTTTGCCTATTTTGCTCATTCTCAGCATCATGGTCAGTCAACGTCCTTCAACAAGGCGATGAACGTACTCAACATGCTGTTTACTGGGCTCTTCACTGTGGAAATGATCCTCAAACTCATCGCCTTCAAGCCACGGGTAAGTAGCCACCTCCCTCACCCAGGAAGCTGCCACTTTGAGGGGCCTGGAGGTTCTGGTGTCTTCTGAAGTAGAATTTGTGTTAGTGAAAGCACTGAAAATGTTGTTTTTCAGCCATGCTTATGTACAGTATTTAAAGGTGAGTTCTATTGTTCTCCATTTTAGTCAATAAGAACTAGGCATTGGATCTTCAGACAGCACAGACCCCCACAGGAAATGCAATACCCATTTGCTCACCAATCTTTTGTCTTGGGAAAATAGTTAGTGTGTATCTCTTTGTGTGACCCTGGAGAACCACATTGACACCTGTTCAGAAGAAATGTCCTGAGATTTCCAAGGAATCCAGGAGATAAGGGGTTAATATATCAAAGTGACAAACACTTTTCCTTCCCTTAATACTTTTAGACTTGTGTTTAAACTCAGTATCAATATAGATGTGTGTTGTGCGTACACTTCCACTTTGTACAGTACTGCATGAATGCATGGGTTGTTGACCATATATTGTTGATGTGGTTATCATTTCTAAGGCTTACCATTGATTTTCCATTATGATCTTGAAAATTATCCTTGGCCAAACACCCTTTCCTGTATGTCAAAATGATAACATTGTTAAAGAGTAAGTGCGACTTGTGTAACTTAGCCCTTCTTTAAAGGCCAGTTACTTGGGTATGGAAGTACTTGGGTACTTGGAGTCCTGTTAGTGTGCCGTACTTTCAATATACAGAGCAGACATGAAGAATGTGTATTTTCTTGGATGGAATTGGGAGCTGGAAATTTTTAAAAGAACAAGATCTCAGTTCCTGCAGTTCCTGCATAGAAAACAAAAGCTAGCCAATACAAGTTAGTGCTAAACATAAACAACACAGATATTAGTTTGAAATTGGGGGGGAGGGGAGGTTAATGGAAAATTTAGCTGTGTGACACAGTGAGATTAATAACTTATTTGGTTGAAGCTGTTATCCTAAGCAGCATACAGTACATTCGCACCCATCTACACAGCTGTTTTCTTTTACTGTTTGGCTGAAATACCTTTATCAAGTGAACAAAAACAGTGTCTCACCTGGGATTAGAACCCACAGCAGTTAGAAATCTATTTATTGCTCCACGTTGCTGCCAATACAATCTACCAAGAGAAAATTAAGACATCTTAATGTTCATATTTTTGGAGGGATAAACAAATATCTTTCTGTTTTATCCATCCATCTGCCCATTTTCCATTTTTTATCCATTCTTTTAAATGCAATTTGAAATGCCATCAAAATGCATGCAGGAAATTCATTGTGCATCCTAGCTCCTCTGATAAGAATACCGAAGCTTGTGATTCAGATGGCCTCACAAGTCAAATAAAAAATAAGGAGGCAAGGTCTGAGTTCCCTTACCAATAACCTATCAGTACTTCTAAGGATTTCCATTTACCCAGTGCACATTATCTCATTTGGCAGACAAGCCTATATTGAATGAAGGATGGTACGGCCCAGCCTCAGTAAAAGCAGGAAACTAAGTCAGTTTGAGAGCCCTGCATCTTTTCACTTAGAACTGGCAACATAGCTGATTTGAAAACCCAGTTTTTCTATGGGTGAATTACAACTGTCGTCTACCTGGCCCTGTGGGTATAGTGTTTGTAACCTGGATATGCCTATTCAATAACCATTGTCCATTCCACCTGGACATGGTAGGGGGAGATAGCTGGTGAAACATATTTACAGTATTGAAGGTACAGTATTTTGATAATATTTCAAACTGTATTTGACATGTATTCATTTACAGTAGTTAGATGGAGATAATTTTCATGGGTAGATAGATGGACACTGCAGAAATGCATCCAAAAACATTAACGTTAAGACACCTTAACTTTATTTCTTAGCGAACAGATCTTTAGGTTACATCTTGCAGTGTTTAGGGAAGAGAGATTTTACAGAAATAGCTACCTGTAGCTTGCTCTGCATTCATATCCATATCAGTGTTCCCATTCCCATGATGTAACTGTGCCAATTTTCTTTTCTATGTCAGTTTCTGTTTCCATGTCTATTTTTAGCATTACCCACAGCCTCAGATTACTTATAGATTATACTTATAGTTTATATAAAATGATATTACATTGTATACATTATAGATGTATACAAAAACTATAAAATATCAAATTCGCTATAATTATGAGAAATATACCTTATCCTGTCTCCTGTACCACACATACAAACACGGGTTTACTCATATTACAAAGGGGCTCCATAAATATCAGATTTTTATGGCAATGCAGCAAAAAAAATCCCTGTCAAATTCTATTTTCAATTACATGTGACTAAATTAAGGAACACAGCCTTGAAGTACTGAGGAATTTTTATCTTGATATACAAGGTCATATTAGTCTCGTCACCATCTCCTAAAAGAACCTGAGCTGACAGGGATAATAACTAAAAAGACTGTGCACTTTAAAATACTTAGAATAACAGTAATAGTAATAAACATAAACCTATTAAAAGCTTGCATAATTTAAAAAATTCTAGAAGCCGGGAATAAGTCACCGGAGATCTATAACATCATATACAAAATATAATTGTAGTGTCTCAAGCAGAAAATGTATTACACTTGTCCAAGAGTTCTGGTCAAGTCACTAGCCAGCAGTGACCAGATCCTCCAAATAGTGGTGTCCACTTGATGGAGCACAGCTGAGGTTAAGGTGAAATTAGTTTTCCTGGGATCACTTGGGTCTCAACAATACAGCAAGCCCTGCAGCCTTCTGGGTACTTACAGGCATGCAGTTCTGTCTGTGAGGTATGCACCTGTCCTCCAATCAGTTCTGAATCTCTCGTACAGTATGTGGCTACGTAGCCTTAAAATAGAGTTAAAAAATGAATTGCTCCAAGGTGGGCAGGTTGGGGGAGTCTGTCTTCACATCTTCTTTGTCCCTTTTTTACAGTCACAAGGTTTGTAGCTGCAAACCAAGATGTGAATCACATTATACACACAATTACATGCTCCAGATTCGTTGGGTATATCAAAATTCTAAGTTAGAAAACAATACAGAAGCCCAGCTGACTTGTGACTCTGAAGAGCGTACCACCATAGAAAAGCTTTTCAATCATTTAATCATTTTTTTAAGCTAAAGCCATATACAGTACAAAAAAAGACATTTTTAACCTCACCGTGCACCCATTTACTGTATAAACGATTCAGCTGGGATTTGGTATATAATCTTGTAACTGTTATTCATAGTCAATGTGAAACAATGTCATAGTCAGTTTGTTATTTCAGAATTCCACTTGTCAAAATCAACTGTTATGTGCCTAAAATAGGTTCCATAACTTATTCAATCACACATGCCATGGGTACTGCCCCTTCTGAAGTAACCAAAGAACTGTGTGTTTAGTGTCTCAGTGCATGGTCTTGGCCCACCATCATGGATTCTGCTCAGACTAGCTTCGTGGAGCACTGTGGGATCTTCAGTCTGATATCAATTGGTTTTTAAAGCTGGGTTTTTAAAATAGACCATTGACACATTGTACAGAAGATGAAAAAAGTAATCCAAGTTTTCAGTTAATACTAATTTGACTAAGAAAGACAAGGCTCATCTGGGATGGAATACAAAAGACATCACAATTTTTCCAGAACTCACTTGGATATCTCTAATGTAAAGCAGCCTTAAACTCACATTGTTCTGGCTAAGAAACAGTAGAAAAGGAATATGGGTCTGAAGTGCTTTACTGGTGGATAGCAGAACCCTGCAGGTTCAGGTGTTTGGCTGTGGATGATGCTAGTTTTAGTTTTGCATAGATTTAATTAGCTATCTGTACCAGGCTTTCTCAATCCCATCAATCAATATGCTTTCATTGTATTTGTGCACCAGTTAGTTTTTTTTCCTTTTGAATCTGTATCTCTGAATATCTGTCTGTTTTCACTGAGATTCAGGAGGAAATAAAGTGTTAAAGAAGAATGTGAATTCCACTAGCATATGACTTGTCAAAATGAATATGGGTGTATTGGGAGATTAAACATTCATTCGTTTTTAATGTTGCATTTAGTGACTGATTTTTAAAAATATTTTTAAAGTACATTGTACAGTATATACAATAATTATATTATATTATTAATGAGTTAAAAGGTGGCACATAGTGTGCTATGGTAAACCAGGACAGAACTGTCAAAATTTCATTCTGAAAATATTGCTGAAAGTTTATTTGCCAAGCTCAAATTTTTTTGTTGAAATGAGATGCCCAAGACTTGATGGTGTTCAATGGAATGTTTGTTGCATTTCTGTACTTCATTTCTGTACTTCATGCTGCAAAGCTGTGAATTAGAAATGAAAGGCAAAGTGTTTCTCTCCTTAGGGTTACTGTCCTGGCTGCAGTTGCATCACACTTGGGGGCTGGGGTCGTTCTTTTGACCTGGAAAAAAAAAACCTGTAGCAGTGTACGGCACTCTTATGTGAAGTTTTACCATTAAGATATTCGTAACGCACACTCTGTCTATGAGTGTCACAACATGCTAAAGGAAATTTGAAAATTATACCTGCGGCTGCAATGTTAAAAACTGCAGTTTTCTGTGCTAATGGGTAATGTAGTTTACTGAACTATTTTGAAATGACATAAACTACAGTATCTACAAAATGAGAACATGAACTACTTTCACTCTGGTTGTTCTATAACTTTTCAGTACCTAACTACTATTTAAAGTTGGTAAGTGAAAATATCTATTTAATAAAGTTTAGAATCCAGTACTTTATAAACTGGCAGATTAAAACAGTGTTTTTTTTTTTTCCTGGGTTACTGAACTTGAGGCTGTCAAGCAGCACATCATTTGCCTGTGTTAGATCCCCACTTTGGACTCTGAAATACATACTGCACACTTAATGTTGATGATAATTTTTTTTTCTTTTCAGATTTTTTCCCATTTAATGTTATCATGCAAGCACCAGCTGTACGGCCTATATTAAGTCATACCTGGGGATGTTGTGCAATAATTAACATTTTCCTTCACTTACAGTATAACCTTAACTGTTGTCACCTTAACATAACTGGGTCAACCACAATAACCACAAGGATGGTGGAAAATATTACTGGAGTCTCCTACTAATGCTCCACAGATCCTTTATACTAGTAAGCTGTACAATGATGAAATGTTTGTAAATAGTGGGTTGATGGTTTATTTTATTCCCAGTATGTAAAGTGTGTTTAATGATGTTTGGAATTGCATGCTACTGCTTGGGTTATTGTTTTAATTAACATCCTTTTTTGGAAATTACAATGTATCTCTCTTTTTTATTCTCTCCATTTAATGTGTATGAAAATGTGTTGCTAAGTCAGAGAAGCCAGTTGAAAAAAATATTTTAGAATCCTATTCTGGACTTTTTAGTTTGCAAATATTATTTTATTATTTGTTTTTTTTTTTAAAACAAAAGTGTTCTTCTAATGTATAACTGTTTAATGCCATAGATTCACCAAATCTCACCACTTCAAAACTGCTCATTAAGCTGTACCTATCTTTGCCTGTTCATTTAAAGAGCTGGACTAACTCTAAGCTTTCAGTACGAGATCTCCCATCTTACTAACCAGTGTCCATTCATCCTATCAGTACTGTCACCCTGCTGTCTCGATAAGACTGCTACAATCATATCTGCTCTTCCACCATGCTAACTTGCACCTTAATGTTTACCAATGCCGCTCTGAGCAAAGTGCCTGTCACTTTGCAGTACTGCCCCGCCTCGTACTTAACTAATGAAAACTACACATCATATTCACTGGTGCAACGTGGTACTGTACATTCTCCGATGCCCTGTCACCCAATGCACTATCCAGAGGAAATTGAATTTCCAGTCACCATTTCATCTCTCAGGCGTGTTCATGTTAACAGTGGGAGTTACAGTATACCACTCCATTTATTGGCTTTGGTGCACTGCCTTGGAGTAATCCACCTCCTCAGAGCTTTTCTTGGAGCTCATTGCTCAGCTCTGCAAAGTGTTACCATACTTATTATTACATTTTCAAATGAAAGAGAGAAATAATAGCACAAAACACAAGTAAGTCCATGTTCATTAAACAAACGTTCCTCCAAATATAAATATAAAACATAAAATTACACTATATTTGTAAATTTGTAATACTATATTTGTAAATAATTTATAGCTTGGATTCATTCATCATACAGTATGTTAACACCATTAATAAAAGTGGGCTGTCTCTTTAAAACCAATTTTTTCCCCACTCTTTAAAACCATCAGTTCTACCAATCCTGATTTCGATAGCTAGTGTGTTTTGCCTCGTGAGATGGCATGGCTTTCAAAGTAATTTAAAAGAATTAAATTCACAATCTCGTAATTTACAGACACACCCACAACCTCAAACATGGGCAGAAGTTGTTAAAATCGCTGCCTGTGAAACTGGGTATAGCAAACTGATCATTAGAATCTGCTGAAAACATGAAGGTCAAATATTTGCTCAAACTATACATCTTTTTTTATTTTTTTTAATGACTATGTTCCTCAAGACTTAAAGCAGTTCTTGTTTGCTACATACAGTATACAGCAAGCACACATCTCCCATTTAAATGTACATACTGTACTGTATCTAGCCTTCATCCTAAACTGCTGGATTATTACACAATAATTGAGATTTGTTTAATTTAAATTTGTTTAATTTTGTAACTCTGTATTATGGCCCTAATTCTATCAAAGAATCACACACAGTTGTAATAGGGTTTGATAAAACACCTTACTCTCCCTGAAGTGGGGTATTTACTCTAGGCTGAGTCCCCTGCCTGATTTTAGTCAAGTGTTTCCAGTAATTTCACCAGAATTTGAGAAAGCGTTTGCTTGCACAGATTAGTGCACCTTTTGGCAGTAAAGAGACAGACCCTTTTGAATTTTTATTGGCCCACTGAATCAAACCCAGGGAAGCAGTGGAACAGAAGAAAAATAACAAAATAGAACGCTTTCACATTTTAATGATGCCTATCTAACTTGCCTTTCTACCCCCTTCACCTGCCCTCTCCATCCTGTATAGGGTTACTTTAGTGATCCATGGAATGTATTTGACTTCCTCATCGTAATTGGCAGCATAATAGACGTCATTCTCAGTGAGATCAATGTGAGTATACCACTACCTTTCCCACACCTGCTGTCTGTCCCGTTTCTCTCTCTTTCTCGCTCTGTTTTCTCTCTTTGTGGTTCCCCCCTTTTTTGCCACGTCACTGTACTCCGTACTTTTGTGGTTGTTGTTTTTTTACCCAGAGTTTGTTTCCTGCCGTCCACGTGTTTCAACACCAAAAAAAGACAGCTTGTGCCTCTCAGAGAGGGGGGTTGCTGGTGAAAGGGGTATTTTTTTTTTGGTTTTTCACAAAATGAGTGTGGGTATAGGGTTGAAGGTAGGAATAAAATAGACCTTGCGCGAGAGCAAGCTTTCATTTATTTGCTTGTACATTTTACTGCAACTTCACTGCAACTAACGAGACACGACGTGACTAACCCCCGGATTACGACTCATGAGTATCGCTGACAAGCATGATGGTCGTCCTTTTTTTTCTTTTTCCAGTTTTACTTTTATGATTTCAAGAACGTTCATGTGTAACCCTTTTTCTTATTCTTTTCTCTTCTCTCCTTTTGTTTTTTTCTTTCTGTTTTTTTTCTTTCATCCTATGCAGCACTATTTTTGTGATGCATGGAATACATTTGACGCCTTAATTGTTGTCGGTAGCGTTGTTGATATAGCAATCACTGAGGTGAACGTAAGTAGACAGCCACTGTCCTTGAACGTGCCTGCTCCTCACTTTCTGTCTGTCTGAGACTAGCTAGGATCTCGACTGTTGCATTGCCTCAACTTTTTAATTTATTTTCCTCTTTCCTTCAAATTGTTTTTTTGGGGGGGTAAAGTCAATATATCCCTCTGGCATGAATGAAACTGTATAGCAGGATGAGAGTGGACATTTTTACCACATAACACCAAAATACTTAAACCTTTTTACTTCTAATCGGGTGCATTTAAAAAAACACACATTATGTCTTCAAACATTTAGTGGGAATGCAGTAGTCAAATACATTTCTCAAAGAAAGTTTCAGAATATGATAGAAACAGCTGCAGTAAATGTGGTACACTAAAAATAAATCTATTCACCATGGATATATGAAGTCCATACTGTGAGATAGAGGCTCATCAGGCTGATTCTTAAGCCTGATTTCTCTAGTTTGACTGTTGTCTGTATCAGGAGTACAGTATGTGACTCCTGTCAACCATGGTAACAACTTGTACCTTGGTTTCTTTGTTCTGTATGCTAAACTAAATTAGTTGCTGAGCCAGAATTGCACCTGGTCTGTTTGCAAGCAAATGTTTCTGTTAATAATGATGTGTTCCCAAAATACCTGAATCACACACAGTTTTTAACAATGTTGACACCAGAGAATGTCTCTAGAGTTGATCAAGAAGGACAGATGCACACTGATCTATTCACTGTGGTGGAGCATGTAGCTCCGGACATCTAAGAGCATTACAGACCAACTGTATGTTTGCCCAGTCGCATGTGCCTGAACACTACTAGTCTCTCAGAAGCTGAGCGTAGATTCTGGCTGTTATGAGATACAATTCACAGAACATTGCACTTTGTGGTGTTCTGTAACAATGACTATTTATCTTAAAAGGTGATAAAAGTATCCTTTTTGAAGTAAAAAGACCTAAATTAGATAATATTTTTTTCCAGCCCTCTCAGGTACAGTACTAATTATGGCCAACAGTATTTCTAGTTAGTTACGGGTCTTGATTAGTGTCAATAGACCTTCCTGAGCTGATGAGCCATTATTAAAGGGAAGTATTTTCATGTTTTTTTCTAAAGCTAAAGCTGAGGACATCATGCTTCCTTATTGCTTTATAAATGTATAAAGGTAGACCAAACCTCTTTTCTTCAGCAGCATGTCAGGATATCTGGCTACTGTATTTTGTTTTGAAATTGTGAGGGTCATGCCTTCTCTTTTAGAGTAAAAAGATTTCTACTTAACCATGCTGTGATAAAGGTTTTTATTTAGATTATCTGATTTTCTTTCACATAGCCAGAGCACTGTCAGTCATGGAAGACCAGAATGTCTGCCGTCCTCCTGCTATACAGTCTCTCTCTCTTCTCTGCACTAACTTTGATTTGGTTTGAGAGTTAAATTTCTGTTGGTTTTTTTAGCATGATCTCCTTTTCCTTTAAAACATAAACAAACAGCCCCTCCCGTGTTTTAATTTCCGATGACCTTTTAAGAAATCTTCTGCATTTAATAAAAACGAAAGAAAAATAAAAGCCTTCAGTGGAATAATTTTTAAAAAGCCCGCCTAGCTCTGACAAGCTGGCGTGACTGACTTCCTGCTGCTCTCCTATAGATACCTGTTTAGACCCTGCTTGGTCCTTTTTTTCTACCCACAGCCAAGCTGAAACACAGCACAATTAAATTAACCGGCAGATGCTTCTTAAAAAACAACAAAGAAAATGATTGCCAGCTCAGGTGTCTTGTTGACTGATGTCCGGCTGCATATCCTTGAATGCTATTTTCTTTCTGTCTGACTTGAGTGCGCTGCACTGCTCCTCTCTGAATGTCTCCTCTCTTTGTCTTGTTGGGTGGGCTGGTCTTCAGTTAATGCCTGCAGGTAACCCAGGCAGGGTTTATCCAGAATGTCCACTTGACCCAACTTTCCAATTTAGATGGAGAAAGAACAAAAAACAGACACTTTATATTAAGGGGCTGCTTATTTTTTTTATAACAGAGGCATATTACTGTATTTTAAATAGTTAATAAAGAAGCTATAAAGTGTTAGAAAAGAATTACAAATAGGTTATTAAAATGTGGTAAATGTTTACAAAGGCCTTTCAATACCACAATATATTGAAAATATTTCCTTTTTCATTTTAATAACCATATGCAATAATTTCTGAGTACTTTATTGTTTCTCTATTAATTATTCACAGTATATAAAATATAAATCATTTGTAAGCAGCATCCTTTCATAAAGTGTAACCAAAATAGGGATTTCTGTGTCCTGATTCAGAGATGACATTTGTACTTCTATTGTTTTGCTAATCTGTGTTTGAGCCAGCTGTTACTTACTATGACATACTGTAGTACCCAGTGGAAGAATCATTTAAGTGATGAAGGGCTAGTGAATTGAAATCAGCAGCTAGTTGAATCAATGTAAACATTGAAGTGCAATGGTCATTCAAGGGTTATCTATCCATGCACTGCTGGCTATATTCATATTCAAAAACACATGAGTCCATTTCATTATGATCCGACAATACATTTTACAATATGATATCACAAAATAGTAGGAATATTGAAAGTAAGACAGAATATAAAGTAATATATATTTTAATACAAATATTGTATATCTATGATTTTCTATGTACTGTATGTTGTTTTATTGCAAGTAAAAGCAGTGCATTTTTGGCTAGACTTTAGATTACATTCCCTCCTTGTATTACTTTATAAGTGTTATACTGTATCATCAATTACATTGTCCTACAGCATAGGTAAATCATACCATAGACATCTCAGAAGTGAATCTCTATGTCAGAACCTGGGTTGCCTAAAGGCTGAGAATGAGACATGAAAGTGGTGTTTGTTGTGAAAACAAATTGTAAAATTTATTTAGTTCTAATGTTGATTCAGATATATTTAGCTCCCCTATGTACTCAATGATACTGTCTGAGAGCTACGCACTGTTGAGATTGTCCTAACGTCTTGTGATGTTAATAATACTGTAAGAGTGGATTGAACTTTACTCTTCCCTAATTCCAATATAGAAATGCATTTAGAAATCTAACTGCAAAAAAACCCACTGCAGGACAAATTAATTTTCCACATCTGCAATAACATCATGGACGTACATGAAAATCCTCTTGCTATCATAATGTTCCCTTTAAAACAAAGACAAAACATAGCAGAAGAGGGGATTTAATGTGTGTAACTGAAAAACTTAACATCCAAAGTTATTTAGCTTGTCGAGTAGTCTGGAGGTTTTTGGAATTAAGCTGTAACTAGGATTCTTCCAGTGGTGGCTCATGACAGATCAAGCACTGTTAAGATGGGCTGTGTGCTCTGAGCCAGCCACATAATCAGTGACAGCTGGGTTTGTCCTCAGTCTGTCACTTTTGTTGTCTGGGCTGTTGAAAAACAAGAGAATGAAGACAGTGCATGCTTCAGAGAATACATGCCGATAGCCTACATCTTTCACAAGCTACACTATCAAATTTATTGGTAATGTTGGCAATTGCTCACAGATTTTCACCATCCCAATTTATATATTACATGTATATCTATTTAAGGAATCTGGTTTCCAGCTCTAACATACTCCATGTAAGTCTAGGTAGTTTTTAAAGAACTGCAGTGGGTTTGAACAGTGGCTGCAGCATAAAGACGGTATTCACATACTGTCGCATGCTAAAATACACAGCTCCTCGCTGCACCTCTCAGACACACACCAGTCTCTCCCAGCACCCTGAAAAACCTGCAGGAAAGGGAAGGAGTCAGAGCTGACTTTGAGATGGGGACTTTTGGAAACCCATCTCCCCCTTCTGTTTTAAAGACCAATGGTATTGAAATGAACATATTCAGAAAAACTCAATGACACGGAGAATGAAAAATTAAGAAAAAATATTTTTGAGGCACACATTATCATTATACTTTGTCATTTTGTATGATTTTGGTTTCATCACCACTTTTTAAACTAATTTTCATATAAGATTCTTAGCCTTTTTTTCTCCAAATAATAAGGTCATACCAGACATACCACTTTTTAAAAAAGTAAAAGTAAAAAGTAAATAAACATATAAAATAGTTTGTTCTTGTACTTGACCAATATGAATGGCAGCAAGGTGATAAAATCCATCTTGTTTTCATTTTGTGGCTATCGACACAGAAAAAAATAGCTTTGCCATAAACCTTAAATTTTTCCTCAAAGGATTCTTTCCACCAAGATAAAGCAAACTTTTGAAAGATGAAAATATCCCTTCATTCTAGACTTTGAGAATAATGTGCAGATCTTAATCTAATGTACAGCCACTGATAAAACAGGCTCATGTGGAATTCCATTCCTCAACTGCAGGATGCATTCTGTCTTCTGACACCCCTGGAGCAAACTAAGACACAGGATTTTATGTACTGTATACAGTCAGTCCAGTTTATTCATTGAGAGTGGACTGCTAACTTAGAAAAAACTTCTATAAAAAAGCATAACCCCCACATGAGATAGATAAAAGATGTACTGTACATTTCTATTTTCCTGCTGAATATTAGTTTTTTAGTTTTTTGGCCTTCCGAGGATTACTCTTGAAGTTTCATATTTAACTTTGCTTACCTTTATTTTTAGAGATTAAACACACTCACTTCCTTAACACTTTTTTGGGGAAATTTTATTCACACACATTACTACTGTAAAATTCATAGTTTCATGTCCCTAAGACTTATGTTTACACCACTGGTTCAGTCGTTAGAGATATAGAGGTGCAGAAGCCCTAAAACGGTTGCCTCAAGAGCCCCCAGCACCAGATGAGCTGCCCTTTGACCCAGGGCCCACAAGCTGGAATGCTTCTGTTCCTCAGTAGGTTACCCTACTATAGCTTTTATTTGTCTGCCTTTCTTTAAAGCCAGCTGACTCTGCCTCATCTTCCCAATCCTCCGTGGTAAGACAAATGGTACGGACAGACGGTAACCTTTCTCAAGCCCCTCCTGTTCACTCTAGCTCCACCCACTGCCTCACCACTCCAGATGAGCCGCATGTTGCCTGTGACTGTCTGTGCGTGCCAACTCATACATGGGTGGATCTTGTTGCGATGGCGTCTAGCGTTGTTCAGATTGTGCCTGTCCCGTGTGTCTTGCTGCCCTCTTGTTTACTGTGCTCATATTGTGGCACTGTGTTACCCCCTTCCTCTTGTTTTATCGTCTTCCATTGGAGAAGTGGGCGCCTTGTTTGAAACTAGTGGCTTTAAAAAATACATAAATAGAGGTGTTTACAAACCTGTACCTAACAGCTTGCAGTTCTGAAATGGAATATGTATAACAACAACAAATCGTGGGATGTTGAGAACCAAATTGCTCTGATCAAGATTAGCAATGATTGTATTGCTCAAGTAAATTGAAGGACTTTAGCTGACATTTTTCATACTGACATTTTTAGAGCAGAATTTGCCCCAAGTAAAGAGTTGATGTTTTCTGAAAAAAAAAAAACGCTTCAGATAACAAAACATTATCTCACTTGATATGGCTTTTTATTATGTTTTTTTTTTCAAGAATAGGGAGGTGAATCAGATTTAGGATTTAGATTTCTTTTTCAATTTCCTGCTGTGTTTTACTGCTTTTACTACATTTTTGTGTTGCTCACATAAAACTTGTTGATGTATTTATCTTAAATGCATTAAGGTTATATTATATTCCATGAGCGGCAGAAAAACAACATTAGTAAAGAAGAACAGTGATCACGAGTCTAAGTTCACCAACAGGGATAAATGGACACCTACAGTAACATACTGTAACAATGTTAGTTGTGAAAAATCATAAAACAACAGCTTCAAAAATTACCACTGAACAGAATCTTCTCCTTACGTGATCCAGTCCAAACAAAAGTTGTATGTTGTGAGCTTCACAATGTTGATATTTATGGTAGGGCTTCCATTTGGAAACCTCTTGCAACTAAGGCCAATATACTGCAATGTATAACCTGGTGTAATGAGCACAAAACCTGGACTTCTGCAGTGCAGGAAAATGAATATGGGCTCATAAATCTCTTTTTGCTACTGTACATGGACAGGTTTCTGTATGGAGAAAGCCAAAGGAAACCACCAACATTGTCATGACAGTTAGATATGGTGGTAGATCTGTTATAGTAAGGCAGTCATCTCACAGTCATTGGGTCCATTTGTCCATTTATTACTCTGAATACATTCTTCATAGCAGCAAAACTTTATCATCACTAAGTGGTAATCTTTGCAAGCTTCCTCCTTAAGAAATCAATATGGTATCCTGCTCACAACTTTGGCAGTTTGCACAGTAGTGTGATTTGACTGACCTGGATCTGGCTAGAATTAGAGCAGAGATGGAACACTGCCAAGATTTGCAGATGACAGCTCAAATATTGTAGTAACTGTGTCTGACACTAGACAATTTGAAAAAATGAAAATGGGCTCTGAAGAAAATGCTACCATTTAAATGGCTGGCCTTGTGCCTTGGACAAAATAAAATACCTTGGACAAGACAATGAAATGGAAGAACATGTCAAGGAAAACTAAAGAAAAGGAAGGAGTGCTCTGATTGGTTCAATAAAATGTTGTCTGGCTTATTTACCCAAATGAAGAAAAGGACATAATGTTATTAAAAACTGGACTCATTACATGTAATTGATCAAAATATATTAATTTAAAAATCCGCAAGTGACCAAAACTTACCTAAAAGTTGGTCTATAGGGATTGACTATGGAGTTATCACTTAAAGTTGTTTGTGTCCAGAGATGTCCAAAATATGAATACCTTCATACCAACTTTAAACCAAAGGTAGGAAGATGCCAGTTGGAGTGAAAAGAAACGCTTCAAAACAATTACTGTCCACACTGGATTGGATAACATCTGATATAACAGATTTCATGAAGAGATCATTCATGCTTAGTAAGAGATGAGACCACCCTGAGTCCTGACACATCCTACCTGAGTTCTAGAAGGCCTCAAATGATCACACATCTGACATGATCTGATCATATTTAGCTGCGGATGTGGCTGTGAAACTACATTCCAATTCATCACACAATTGTTCAGGTGTGTTCCTCCCCATAAAAGACAATCCAATACTGGAACATTGCACAAAGGAATGCCGGTGTAGCCCTGGTCATGTTTGGAGGAGGATTGCGATACTGGGAAAGTAGTTGTCTTTGTCAGCGAGGTAGCGCTAAATGTGGAAGGAAAACTGGTTGCAAAATGCAAGAAGTTGTCCAAGCTGCATTTAGAGACTATCCTTTCTAAAAATAGATTCTCAAACTTATCAATAATTGCACACCCCACCATCATTCCTTTTCCACCAAACCAATCTTTTTCAATAACCCAGTTCTGTGCAAAAGGTTTTCCATCAACAAATGCAGATTAAACCTTGAATCATCAGAGAAAATTATATCTTCCCATCTTATTTGACCAAGGTTACCTCTATTTCCTGATATTCATGGGCAAGTTGATATTAAGCAGGTTTAGGCCATGAAATGCCATAATAAGCACCATCCATGGTCTGCTGGACCTCTTTGCACTGTTCTGTCTCTGAAGAATTAATTGTGTGATTTTGCTTCAAAGGACTATCATTATGAGTTGATTCCATGTGGCCAGGTGAGCCCAGATTCCTGCTTTAAATTAGGGAGGTAAGAACCATTGACCAGAGATAACGGCAAGTGGCCAAACTGCAATTTACTGCTGAGGAAATCACAGGAGACAGTATGGGGGACAACATTTTCAGGCAAGGCATTGCCTGTTTTGTTAAAGCCAAGGATATGGATATACTTTTCTGTATAAAAGTGCCAAATCACATTATGTTTTAACAAAGTGAGAATGACATATCTACCAGATGGTAGGATTCTTATGGGACAACTTTAGGATATATTCTGTGAGACATACATTCTTTAAAATTAAGGAAAGAAACAATATCACCCTTTCCTAATAGATTATGCTAGCATACATGCAGAGAAACCAGTTTTACACCATTCCAATGTACTCTATTAAAATGTCCTGCAAATAAAGGAATGAAAGTATATAAGGTGACGTTTTAAAGTTTGCACCCACCATTTTCATTATGCTTAGTTTTTTGTGAGCAAAAGTTGTAAAGTTTGGAAAAAGTATTAATGGTAATAACTGTTTTGATTCGTAGACATACTCAAAAGTGGCTTGATGCCTTATTCTCATTGTTCTAAACAATTAGCCACATTGGGTGTAGCAAGCATACTATATCTAGAACCTCTAGAATGCAATTATGTGACTCAGAAGGGTTACTAACAGCTAACTGACCTGAACCCATTGCCTTTTTTTGTATCAGCTGAAACTCACAATAAGTTATGAGACCTATTGCAATCTACCCTTTTCCCTGCTAAGGTGGTGAGTGTAGGAGTGAGAGCAGAGCACCAGAGCTGCAAGCTCACAGTAGTTTTTTGGTGTTTATAAGAACATTGTTAGTTAACAATGTTCCACTAGTCACTCAGAGTGGTAGAGAAATAAAGAAAAGGAGTGCAGCATTCCCTAGCAGGCCACATTTATAGGAGGTAGAGTGAAAAAATAGAACTATGTGTAGGGGGGGGAAAGGGGAAAGGTCAAAGAGCAGTCCCAGAAGTCCATCTTTGGGGACAGAACACTACAATATTGTTCAGTACGGGCCATAATATTTTCAATAATAATTGAAACACCCAATGTATAATATGAATTATTGGCTGAAAAAAGAGCAATAGCCTTCAAGAAGTCAGAATATTAAACAATTTTAAATGACATTTGAAAGTTAATGACCTTTTATGAAGTATACATAAAACCAAAGAAACTTCAGTAGGTGACAACTAATGTTTGCAAAACTGAGTAAGGTTTGTTCCAATGTCATATGACGATAGTATGATGATTACTTTTGTGGACAGTCACAGATCAGACCTTATAAGAACACAATTAAGAGTAAAGAGTCAGGAAATTAGTGATATCTGGCATCAATTCCTCCTTAATACTAGAATATTTGACTGGAAAGGTTAGTAACAGACAGTGTGAACGATTTTTTTAAAGCCACTAGGATGTCCGTGCTTGCCCAGTTCTCTCCAGGCTGTTGTGTCAGAGTGTGATCAGTGCCTTGAGGTTCGGCCTGGTAACCCACTGTATGTGTACTGTATATAAAAAAGGGGCTACAGAACACAGAAGACAATGCCAGGATCTCCATCACCTTCTTCCGGCTTTTCCGAGTGATGAGGCTTGTGAAGCTCCTGTCTCGGGGGGAGGGGATACGGACCTTGCTATGGACATTCATCAAGTCCTTTCAGGTAAGCGAGACTCAGCTCCCAGCAGGGATGGGGGCTACGAGGAACATAATGTCTCATTAGAGGTGAACAGGCAAACACAAAATGGATCAGATACTGTGGTTCACAATTGCTCAGTTAAGTTCCTCCTTTTCTGTGTTTCAGGCCTTAGCCTTTTTATGTTATTTTTTATATGCTTCAGTTATGCGTAATAGTGTATTATGTGTACGTGTAATACATTGTATATGTGAATTGTTATATGTAATTGTTAATATGTTATGTGTATTAGAGTTATGTGTATACAGTACTGTATTTTTTTTTTTGTTTTTTAAAAACACACATAAGTAGTATTACTGCTACTGCAAAAAGGAGAATATATGCAGAACTCTAGTTGCTTGGAATTTGTACTGACTTCTGTAGGAAAGAGTACACTTTTATCCGGTTCTTAATAAAAGTCAATCTGCTGATTATGGTCTTGACTCTCACTGAAAACAGTGTATAACTCATATCTCAAAGAACATCTTTAACAGTTTTCTGACATAACCACTGCTATGAGCTCCAGAATGAAAGGAAGCATGTAAAATGTGTTCTCTGCAAGCACATAAATATTTCTGATCCCAAATGTACGTTGTGTGAGTTTGGTAATGCTGTTGTGCAGGTCCGGAATGATACAAATTTTCAGTCTTGATGCATATTATTATTATTATTAGTAGTAGTAGTAGTAGTAGTAGTAGTAGTAGTAGGATAATCTGCAGTCTGGCTGGAGGGTTGTAGTACATATTCATTTTAAATTCATACATTATTTAGAAGTTGTTATTTGTTCTGTATTCAACTATTTAAGTCCAAAACATGTTTTAAATTTAGTGTTCTTATTTTGTACATTTAGAAATTCCTGAATGAATAGCATTTCTGAGAAAGATGAAGATATGCCTCTGAATTTATTAGTCTATCAGGTTCTTCAAAAGCTTAGGTGGAAGTTTAACATTTCCACAAAAATGTCTAAAAGCCTTAAAGCTTAATCTTTCAGCAAAATATGTGTGCCTGCTATGCCTTAAAACAGGCTTTTAAAATTACCTCGTTATTATTTTGTAGGGCTTTCTTAAAGGGTTTTAGATTGTCACTGCTTCATGTCTAAGCTATTCTTAGCTATGCCACCCATATGATTTTCAGTTCATCTTTTAATCACACTGGACTTTAAGTTTTTATAAAGTTTTTATAAAATTTGGAAAAAAGATAATGTTTTTGTTGTTTTTTTAGGCTTTGCCGTATGTTGCCCTTCTTATAGTGATGCTGTTTTTCATCTATGCTGTGATTGGAATGCAGGTGAGTGTTGAAGTGGACTGTGCTTTTCTGGACACCAATCAAAGAAAATTGTCAAATCCCATTCTTAAGATGCAAAGTTATTCCATCCCAACCCACATTACTATCAGTTAATTCTGGGGATTCTTCTTAAAGGTGGAGTCAGTCAATGTGGACTATGTATTTTGTTAGGTTTACTTTTACTTCCATCGAAAGAACTCCAGCACATTAACATTAGCGTCCATTTTTAGACGCTAGAGTTTTCTTTGGTTGGCTTGAAGGAGATTTTTAGTTTAATTATGTGAACAGTGCTTCCTTACAGGCATATTACTTCCTTGAATATCCCAAGACTAACTTGGCCTTAACGTTTGCCCTTTGATGAATTAAATTAAACCTTCACTCTTGATATGTGTACCCTGTTATTAGTTTTCTTATTTTTGTTCTTTCTATATTCAGAACTGTACGTTTAGGGTAAATGAAAAAGAAAAAAACGTCTTTCATGTCTTTTAATGTGTCCTTAACAGATGTTTGGTAAGATTGCACTGAAGGACAACAGTGAAATCAACCGAAACAACAACTTTCAAACCTTCCCGCAGGCCGTGCTACTGCTCTTCAGGTAAATGTGCTGAGATTAAATAGATGTTTTCTTTTGAAAAATAAAAGTAAGATATAAAATGAGTTATAAAGATCTTTTTATTATCTTAGGCCTCTTTATGTGCAGTAAACCTAGGCGTTGTTAGTAGCCCTCTGTAAAATACTAGATGGAATTAGTCTCCTAACTAAGTGCCTTTAGCTCTTTTATACACTAGGTCTCTTTGATTTCTAGTCTAACTTTGATTATTGTGAACAAATGTGTTCTTCAGTAATAGCACATTGCATCACCCCCTGGCGAACTGAATAGAACTGAATTCTCCCCCAGCACACCAATAATAGGGTGCATTGGTACTGGTACTTGGCAACCCACTGACGCTAAGCAGGTATGAGCCTGGTCAGTACCTGGATCTGAGACCTCCTGGGAAAAACTAAGGTTGCTGCTGGAAGAGGTGTTAGTGGGGCCGGTAGGGGGCGCTCACCCTGGGGTCCATGTGGGTCCTCATGCCCCAGTATAGTATAATATACAGACTCTATGTGGTCATTCAAAATCCCGAGGCGCTTCTTGTAAAGAATAGGGGTGTAACCCCGGTGTCCTGACCAAAATTCTCATTGGCCCTTACCAATCATGGCCTCCTAATAATCCCCATCTATGAATTGGCTGCATTACTTTGTTCTCCTCCCCACTGGTGTGCGTTCTGGCGCACTATGGCTGCAGTCGCATCATCCAGGTGGATGCTGCACATTGGTGGTGGTGGAGGGAAGTCCCCATTACCTGTAGAGCTTTGAGTGGAGTGTCCAGAAAAGCACTATACTGTATAAGTGTAGGCAATTATTATTATTAATTATAAGCTGCTGACACTGCTGTGAAAGCTAAGAATGGGTTTAGAGGGGTGAATGTAATATGCTTTATTTAGGACGGAGCCTGTTATGGAAGATGACATACTGGATACTGGATAATGCTGGATAGGCTTTTGTTGGGTGTCAGTTAACTACAGTAGCTTCAAAGAGAAAGTATCAGGGTTCTGAATAACATAGTGCTATGCTACCCCTACTGCTGCCAATATTGCAACTAAAGTAATACTCCTGTCATGTTTCTTTCTATTATGAACAGCATGCCTTGTTATTTACAATAAGTGACTTTTACTAATCCTGTTTGCATGATGCTGTCTCTCATACATTGTTTTTGATACAATAAGTGAGGCATGGTCCTCTTGAGGTGCCCATCAACAATTTCCAAAAGGTCAGTTCAATAAATGTCAAGTAGGAACATCTATTTTTCTGTTCCCTGGCTTATCATGGGTCTTTAGAAAGTGTCAGATGAAATCAGATGAAACATCATGTTTTAATTCCTAAAAGCAATGCACAAGACAAATTACTTTTGAAATCATTGAATATGGAGGAGGGCGCTGCGCACTGCGGCAGTTTTTCATGTGTTTTAGTTTATCTGTTAAAGTTTTATTTTTACTTATGGTATGTACAGTGCCTTGCGAAAGTATTCGGCCCCCTTGAACTTTTCAACCTTTTGCCACATTTCAGGCTTCAAACATAAAGATATAAATTTTTTATTTTATGTGAAGAATCACCAACAAGTGAGACACAATTGTGAAGTGGAACGAAATCTATTGGATTTTTGAAACTTTTTTAACTAATAAAAAAATGAAAAGTGGGGCGTGCAAAATTATTCGGCCCCTTTACTTTCAGTGCAGCAAACTCACTCCAGAAGTTCAGCGAGGATCTCTGAATGATCCAATGTTGTCCTAAATGACTGATGGTGATAAATAGAATCCACCTGTGTGTAATCAAGTCTCTGTATAAATGCACCTGCTCTGTGATAGTCTCAAGGTTCTGTTGAAAGCGCAGAGAGCATCATGAAGACCAAGGAACACACCAGGCAGGTCCGTAATACTGTTGTGGAGAAGTTTAAAGCCGGATTTGGATACAAAAAGATTTCCCAAGCTTCAAACATCCCAAGGAGCACTGTGCAAGCGATCATCTTGAAATGGAAGGAGTATCAGACCACTGCAAATCTACCAAGACCTGGCCGTCCCTCTAAACTTTCAGCTCAGACAAGGAGAAGACTGATTAGAGATGCAGCCAAGAGACCCATGATCACTCTGGATGAACTGCAGAGAACTACAGCTGAGGTGGGAGAGTCTGTCCATAGGACAACAATCAGTCTTACACTGCACAAATCTGGCCTTTATGGAAGAGTGGCAAGAAGAAAGCCATTTCTCAAAGATATCCATAAAAAGTCTCGTCTAAAGTTTGCCACAAGCCACCTGGGAGACACCCCAAACATGTGGAAGAAGGTGCTCTGGTCGGATGAAACCAAAATCGAACTTTTTGGCCACAATGCAAAACGATATGTTTGGCGTAAAAGCAACACAGCTCATCACCCTCAACACACCATCCCCACTGTCAAACATGGTGGTGGCAGCATCATGGTTTGGGCCTGCTTTTCTTCAGCAGGGACAGGGAAGATGGTTAAAATTGAGGGGAAGATGGATGCCGCCAAATACAGGACCATTCTGGATGAAAACCTGTTGGAGTCTGCAAAAGACCTGAAACTGGGACGGAGATTTATCTTCCAACAAGACAATGATCCCAAACAAACAGCAAAATTTACAAAGGAATGGTTCACAAATAAACGTATCCAGGTGTTTGAATGGCCAAGTCAAAGTCCAGACCTGAATCCAATCGAGAATCTGTGGAAAGAGCTGAAAACTGCTGTTCACAAACGCTCTCCATCTAACCTCACTGAGCTCGAGCTGTTTTGCAAGGAAGAATGGGCAAGAATTTCAGTCTCTCGATGTGCAAAACTGATAGAGACATACCCCAAGCGACTTGCAGCTGTAATCGCAGCAAAAGGTGGCTCTACAAAGTATTAACGCAAGGGGGCTGAATAATTTTGCACGCCCCACTTTTCATTTTTTTATTAGTTAAAAAAGTTTCAAAAATCCAATAGATTTCGTTCCACTTCACAATTGTGTCCCACTTGTTGGTGATTCTTCACATAAAATAAAAAATTTATATCTTTATGTTTGAAGCCTGAAATGTGGCAAAAGGTTGAAAAGTTCAAGGGGGCCGAATACTTTCGCAAGGCACTGTATATTGTTGTTCCTGTCATTTTTTTTTCTTCTGTCCGTCTGTACACCAGCACTGCTGCTGTAAAACAACTTGACCTACCCCCGGGGATAATAAAGACTCTCTCTATGGGTTTTATTATAAAATACCAGGATGTTAGCAATGGAAAGTAAAGTCACGTGTACTGTATGTTACTTTGACTGCTGCAAAGATACATAGAAAAGTTCAATCTAAATAATTCCATGTCTGCTGGTACTTTGATTTAAATGACTCTTTTACAAGTTGAGCGTCTTTTGTGATTGTGTCCATTTCAGGTGTGCGACTGGGGAAGCATGGCAAGAGATCATGCTGGCGTGTTACCCCGTGAAGAAGTGTGAAACGGGCTCCGAGACGGGAAGTGCCAGTGAGGACTGTGGCAGCATCTTTGCCGTTTTCTACTTTGTCAGCTTCTACATGCTTTGTGCCTTCTTGGTGAGTCCCACAGTCTGGCAATGTTCATTCCTTCTTTTTCTAGAGACACATCTTGATTTCTTCACTAAGTACAGTATATGTTTTATATTGACCAACTCAAGGTACTTTAAACACTGTAACCTCCAGGTGTTACGCTACGTACCATACAGCTAAAGGTACTGTATATATAATATATGTGATTACAGTATACAAAGCATAAACTATAAGAAATTATCAATCTCGAAATTTTTAAAGGGGACACAGAATACACCACTGTGAGCAATCTGAAGCACATTTTTACTACCATTATATGGACATTATACTGTATGTGTATACTCTAGTAACTGCCTCCATTGACAAATTCTTCACACTTTCATATTATACACATATCTTTGGTTATCTCTTGACCAAAGTTAGGAATAAGACATCTTCCACATCTGTCATTGCAGACTTCCCATCCCATTCACTTTCACTTTAGTGGCTCCACATTTTACCAATATCCATAGCAGCCTTGTTTGCTCATTGGCCCATCTGCAGCAAGGGAACTACAGCACCTACCAGGGCTGTCCGATACCAAGCTCTGCTGCCACCCATTCACCGGCCACTACACCTTTACTCTCATGCATCACTACAGTGCTTGCGCTCTGATTTCATTATAACAATACTGACCACTTCATACAAGTAAAACTGATCAGTCAGGTCAAAGCGTGTGTTATGTTATTAGAAGTTCAATTCCATCATCAGCTTTCACGAATCTCTTTGTGCATACTATTCTCTTCATCCCCCCCAATTGTATGACGTGTATATCTGAACTGGTCCAGCCAGCCCAAAGCTTGTGCGAAAAGCATGTGGGGGTGTCTTTTTGGTGGGCTTCGCACAGCCTGTCCTCACAACTAGACTAGCATTCCCTCAGCAAGGCAAGTAACACCAAAAACTCTACACATATTTTGTCACTGTATCATTTTCATACGAATCTAACTGAGCTCCTGAAATATACATCATGGTACACTTAGAACTTTCCTTTATTTTAGTGATTACTGTCTGTATTTAGTTCAAGATCAGTTTTTTCAGACCTAGGGCAATTATCTTCAGTAAAAGCTGATGTGCTTCCCTTTTCCAGAAAAGACAGTAAAGCTATTGTTTGTACTGCTAAACTAGCACTAAAACCTTTATTGTCAAACTTACCCTAAATTGAAATATAAAATATAAAATAATTACAGGACTCATTTTAGAAAGTTGTGCAAACTAGAGTATGTTGAATACTCTTTCCCTCCACAGATCATTAACCTCTTTGTTGCGGTTATCATGGACAATTTTGACTACCTGACCAGAGACTGGTCCATTCTGGGGCCACACCACCTCGATGAGTTCAAGAGAATCTGGGCTGAATACGACCCTGAAGCCAAGTCAGTAACTGTCTTCAAAATATATTCTTTTATTCTTCTTAGTATATTTGTCTCCAGTGGGTTTTTAGCTATTTCTGAATGGAGAACACCTTTACCAGACATTAATTGCAATTCACAATCTTAAAATATTATAAAAGATGTAGTAAATGACAGTATTAATCAAAACGTGAAGTCAATAAACGTGCCATTTTCAAAGTCAGTTTGTCCATTACAAAGTGAAAAAGAGTGACAAGTGACAAATTTTCCGTTTTCTCCTGGGGACACCCTAGGTACCTTGTTCAAAAACATGTATTCCACTCACCTGGTGACTGGGATATTAATTTGTTTTTCCCAGTTGACTCAAAGTGGGGATTTGTTCCATTCTTCTCCCATGAACACGGGGATATCTGTCTGTGAAAATGATTCACCCAATTCGGTACTGCTAGTTTAAAAACTTGTTAAGGTCATTTCAGAATCTGTCTTCCCCTGTTATTAGGGGAGACCCTGATTACTCTTCAACAATCTCTGAAATATTAAGTCAATTTGTTGCTTTTAGAATGCTTGGTACTAATCTTTTTAAGAAAGCATCTTCCTCAGAATCCTATGGGGATAGATGTATACAGTATATGCTGTAGATCTATATATTGTAGATATATACTGTAGATGTTTTGTGAGGAAGTCTTACACCAGCCATTCATTCAGTGCCAGTACATGACTTCAGAATACAAACATCTTTCTCTGTAAGGTCCATCAGTTAGGTAGTTGAGTTCAAGCTAGTTGGAAGCATGAAACACTAGGCGCTAGAAATATTTAAATAATCCACATAACATAAATAATCTACTATTATTAGACACATAAAGAGGCCATTCAACTATTTATGTGACAGGACAAGGTAATTGTGTGTATTGGATCTAATTTCTAAAGATTTGCTATAGGAAGAACAGACAAAGGGGGTGAATACTAAGCAATCGACATTTTAATTTTTGAAGTTTTGTTTTACATCATTGCAATGGGATGAATGCTTTTACAAGGAATCATCAGAGAAAAAAGTATCTAAACTGCCTTATATTCACATGGTACATAAAAAAAATTCTGAATAACAAAAGTATCATTTAAAATTAACCTTGCTTTATGGTTAATGTAGACAGGAGGAGGAATGATGTCCGCACTTTTGTCTAGCAGTGACGCCTTACATGTTTACAGTAGCTGAGATCTTGCTGTGCTGTCTTTTGCAGGGGAAGGATAAAGCACTTAGATGTGGTGACTCTACTACGCAGAATACAGCCCCCTTTGGGATTCGGAAAGCTCTGTCCTCATCGTGTGGCCTGCAAGGTAACACTCAAGATCCAGGGTCTCCTCTTGTCCTTAGGTGGAAAAAGGAGGTTACGTTTCCAAATAGCAGTTAATTTGTTCTGGGCTTGATCCGCTGTTCACAGTTCTGATATTTGAGTAAAAGAGCCAAATGTCTTAAAGAAAAAGTAGAGAGATTTCAAATGATATACTGTATATACTGGAAACTATATGTTCCTCCAGCAACTTACCTGTTTAAGTACTCTTAAAAGAAGACACGCTGAGTTCATGGATCTTCCTCTTATTTTCCATTGAAAGACATCTCAACATCTTGGATATCAATTAAAAATAAGGAACCTGTAAAAACATGTTAATTGCAAGACAGCATTAATCTGCCTTTGGCTGTACTTTCAACCTGCCTGTTGTTTCAATATCACTGACGTGTCTTCCAAAATCTAGAACTTGACAGTGCATTTTTGCAGCTAAGTGTTCACTGTATTGAGTATGGGGCATCATATTCAGCATGTGCTGAGATTTACTCCACAGCGTGCATTATTGATCTTATCGTTGACATCTAGAATTTCAGTTTATAAAATAATCCAGGAATCCAGTATAAGTAACTACCTTATGGCTAGCAGTGGTTTGGTGTCTGACCTTCTAACTAGAAGGTTTTAGATTCAAATGCCAGATAAGATGCTTCTTGGTATGTTCTCCTTATGTTCTTGTGGACTTTCTCCCACAGTCCAAAGACATACACGTAGCTTAACTTGCTTTTTTGTTTTTTTATGTCTCTGTGGGGCTGACATTACATCCAGGGTGTATCCTACAGTAGCTTGCCCGTTGCTTGCCAGGAGAGGCTTTGCAGTTAGAGCAGTTAGAAAATTGATGGATGAATTTGCAACATGTTTCAAGTGGGGGGCGTATTCAGAGTTCCCTTTAAATTAGTCTGTGTGTCACTTAATGATCTACCAATGTAACAGCCAAGCATGCTATGACCTTTATATGCAGGAACAGGGAAGGTATTTTAAAAATAGAGGGATGTTAACTTGTTACTGTAAAGTATTGCTGTATTATTTAGAGTGTTCTTATATATTTAATTCATATTTGTTTATTTAAACATCAGTGCAGGGGTAAACATATTGCAATATTTTGCATAATCTTTATAAGCATCCAGAGAACCTGACCTGGCTGTCAATCCAGCTGTTCTTTACTTTAAAAACTGAATAGTAAATACAGTAATTGATTATACTATTTACTGTTTGATTTCACTAGCAATATGTATTTTTATATTTGTTATTGCTATATTTTAAATTTATACAGTCACAAAATGTGTTCAAATGAGGAATGAACACAAGCAATGTGACTATATTTAGTGTAGCCAAAATTAAGTTACTCTGTAAGCTTTTTTTATAGTTACAGTAAATACAGTACGTGCTATATATTTGTTTGAGTATAGGCCCATCATTATGGCTGAATCAAAAGGCTTGGACATTCTAACTCTGAAAGTGTTTGTAGAGAATGTCTCAAATTACTAAAGCACTGGTAACTAAGGACCATTCATGACTGATTACATTTTCCCAGTCAATGGTTAAATGATCTTCTCTCTCTACAGCGACTGGTATCCATGAACATGCCTCTCAACAGTGATGGCACAGTCATGTTTAATGCCACTCTCTTTGCTTTGGTGAGAACTGCCTTGCGGATCAAGACTGAAGGTAAAAGGAATTCCTTTTTCTCTGTTAATGATGGTGTTTCAGGCTGCAGAGTGGTGCAGTGATTAGCATTGCTGCCGTGCAGCTCTGGGACCCTGCGTTAAATTACTAGGGTGCTATCTATGTAGAGTTTGTAAGATCTCTGTCATGGATGTCAGAACGGACAAACCGTGGAGAGGCAGGAGAGCGGAAAAAGACCCATATGTGTAGCGGTGGAATGGGGGGTTAGCCCGGGCTCAGCAGTTCGGGAGCATATAGAAACCAATGCCCTCAGGCAGCGGACATGGGGCGACCTGGTGCCAGCCGGATCTCAGGACATCCGATCGTCAATGCTGATCACAGGAGCATAAGTGACCCGGAAATATATAGCACCAGAGAGAGAGACACCGGAAGGAGAGCAAAGCATGGGAAACTAGGGACAGGGCAGAGTAGGAGCGCCCTCTGGCTGCAGGGGGTGTGACAATCTAATCTTGTTTGCATGAGTTTGTCCAAAACATGCTGGTAGGTAAACTGGTTTAAGATTGGTCGTGGTGGGTGGGTGTGCATGTTCGAGTCTGTGTGCACTTTGTGATGAATTGAGACCCCATACAGGGTGTATCCCTCCTTACATCCATCGCTTGTCAGGTTCGCCTCTGGCTCCACCCGTGACCCTGTACTGAATAAAGTTTTAGTTTTAAAATGGAACGATGGATGTTGCCAAAGTAATCAGGGTTTATAGGATTCTATAAGTTGTTCTCAAAGACGGTTTTCCGAACTCATACATCAGAAAGACTACAGAAACCAAAATTTTCCTGCAGCTAGGATCACACCTTCCCCCTTCTCTTAACAACAGACTACTTTTCTTCTAAATTTTCACTATTCATTGCAGGTTTAATTTCACACCTCTCTACACCTATTCTGACTTCACACCTCTTGATTGGCCTCTCTTTCTGTCCCTTGCTCCCGCCTCTTGCTCCTCTCCTCTCTCCCAGCCTTTGTTCTCCCGCTACATTACCTTTGCTAACTGTCCTGTCTTTCTCACACCTAAAGAAGACTCAACGGCCGAAACGTTGTGTTTTCTTTCTTCTTTTTTTCAGCATGGAATAAACCTATTACTTGTCCCTTTGCAGCCTAAGCATGCTGATGCAGCTACCCACCTGAACTTATAGGATTCTGTTTAGTTGCTAAATTGAAACCCCTCCCATCCTACAGGAAGTGTGTTTTTATTTTATTAAAAAATAACAATGATAAAATATATAATTGATGATGATCTTTCATGAACAGCACTACAGTATATAAAATAAAGATGATTACAACAGTAACAAAGGTTGGACAATGCCTCTTCACTCATACATATAGACAAATTTAGAAATATTCTCCAATGTTATTTCTCACCAATAAAAAAATCATGAAGAAATAATCTTAAAGATACTAATCCAAAAATAAAGATACTATTTGAAATTTCTTACATTTTGACAATGTAACATGACAGCAATTTGTTTCTTTACATCAGTGTTCCTCCATAGTTTAACAGAGTACTGTATGTCTTAATTTTCCATGTGACTTTTTCAAGGTAGATCATACTATCCCATATTACCCATATCCTGATGTGTCTGAAAGCTAGATTTCAATAGAGAAAATGTTCTTATCATAGTTTTTTTAGCAGCCCTGGGACCCTGGGTTGCCTTTTGATATTTACAGTATATTGCTTTTTCTGATTCACAGGCAACCTGGAGCAGGCAAACGAAGAGCTCAGGGCAATTGTGAAGAAAATTTGGAAAAGAACCAGCATGAAGCTCCTGGATCAA
Source organism: Lepisosteus oculatus (assembly GCF_040954835.1). NCBI lineage: Eukaryota > Metazoa > Chordata > Actinopteri > Semionotiformes > Lepisosteidae > Lepisosteus > Lepisosteus oculatus. The sequence goes on from NC_090702.1 coordinate 8,289,797, forward strand.
GTTGTGCCACCAGCAGGAGGTCAGCCCTGGAAACCTGCAGGACAGTGTAGTGTCTGAGTTCCAGTGTCCTAAAATAATGGTGTTCATTATTTTAGATCATCACTGGGCTTTGTAAAAGCCATGTGAACAATTATTTAATGATTCATCTTCTGTCAGACCTCTTAAAAACCAGTTAGTTGTGAATTACACAACTTAAAAACTGAACTGAAGAGATTTATGGTTTTAGATTTGGATTTATACTTTTGTGTTTTATATAACATTGTGGGGAAATACGTAGGTGCAAACGAATTAATAACAAAACCTTTGTTTTCATGACTCTTTCATTATCACCCTTAAGATCTTGGCCAAGTAAAATAAAGGATCACTTCACACTGTGGTATCACAGTAATCACAGTTAATCATAGTTACTAGTGCTTACCATTACATACTGCAGAACATCATAGAGTAATCACAGTTACTGCAATGTATTCATGATACACTGTGACATCTAAGGAGTGCAGACATAGATCAACTGAGCTGTAAAGAGTCATTTTTTTCCAACTTGAGTTTTTGACCCTGCAGTGTCTGTCAGCACTAAATTATACCAACTGATTTTGAATGAATTATCATGTGCAGTAATGTAATAATGTTTGTCTTGTCCTATAGATGATGAGGTCACTGTGGGGAAGTTCTATGCCACCTTCCTCATACAGGAGTACTTCAGAAAGTTCAAGAAGCGCAAGGAGCAGGGGCTGGTCGGGAAACCTTCCCAGAAGACTGCTTTGTCGTTGCAGGTATCCCAGATGCACACATTGATGTTTATGCTGAATTTGTCGTATTGATTTAAAAGGCAGGTCTTGCACTTCTGAAGTTATGAGGTTCTTAAGTGAAAAAAAATACATATTTAGATGAACTTCAAGACTGGGAGACCACCTCGCATGGTAGATAACAAGTGGGGGCTTTGCAGGTAGCAAAAACTAGCAATGAATACCACTGTGGTAGAAAAGGCTGCGTATGATCATTTGCATTTTTAAAATAATGTGGGGAAACTATACAGCAAACAAAATGCAAGAATTGATATACTGTACAGTAAGCAAAGAATTTAAATCAGGGCATGCTATGATAAACTTGTGTAACACACTAGGAAGGCCTCATTTAGAATATCGCATACAATTTTGGAACAAGGTTTAGGAAAATAAAATGTAATAAAAATGTGTTGGTAAGAACTATTACTAAGAGATGTATCTAATAGTATCTAATTTGCCAATGTGGGATCCCAGTTTGGAAAGACTGTAATCTGTAACTCACTGTCTGCTGTTTAGTCACTCTTGGTCTTCAGCTGTAAACTCTTATACTCTATAACTGTCCTTTGACGCATGTGTTTTTAAGACAGTCATTGATGACGTGGTGGTAAAGGAAGAATTTCCAGGCCAATTTCAGAATCATTGATTATTCAGAATCTGGCCTCACCTTAGTGGGTTCTGTTATATAGTTTAATTCCTCTTGTGGGCTGCTTATTTGAACTCCACTGTCAGATCACCTTTCAACAGATATACAGTACTGGCAAGGCAGCCAGGATCCATAATATGTGGAACATTTTATATTTTAGATCGAACTCACTGCTGTTCAAGCAGTTCAGGTAACATGCCTGTTTTATCTTTGCATTATTCGCATCCTGGAAAGATTTAAATTTCTTAAGTATTAATTCTGCCTCCTTCAATTCCTTTGTCAGAAAATGTTTCTTTGGTACAGGCACGTGTCTCCAAAGCTGCAGTCTGTCAGAAATCAGCTTCTGTAGAAATGGCTGCTACGTATGCTTCCACTGCATTTTGATTTGGCAGCTCTGGGTGGCATCATGTAGAAAGCACGGCAGACATCTGCTGCACAGGCTGTTAACATCTTGAAGCTAGTCAGAGTACTGCAATATGTTTTATAATGTGCCTAGCCTTAAATAATAAAATTGAAAAACCACAGACAATATGTAGTACTGACATAATATATCATAAAAAAGCCAGGTAAGTAAAGGGCAAAATTTTTAAAGCTTTCGGCATACATTTTTCTTTAAACTATGTTGCTTCGAATTGTTCAGGCCACAAATATATTCTGCCTCCTCATACCCCAGCCCTGCTTCCCTCAGTTGACCTCTGTCACTTCATCTGAGCTCAGGGAGTGTGTGTTACAGGCGGGCCTGCGCACTCTTCACGACATTGGGCCAGAGATTCGGAGGGCCATATCAGGGGACCTCACTGTGGAGGAGGAGCTGGAGAAAGCCATGAAGGAAACTGCCTCTGCTGCTTCAGAGGATGACATATTCAGGGTAAGGATTATGGCATGCTCAATTAAGATGCTCAAAAGGTAATTCAGTCACCATTTTACATCTCTGTTGCTAATGACTGGTATGTGTCTGGGGAGATGCCCACTTCTGCAAAGGACTGTAAGACACCACTTACAAAAAGTATCCTGAGACAGTTCTAATCATGTGATTTCTCAGCGTGTGGTACAGTAGCATATTCCTGCTGACCTTTACTAGACATACTGTAGAGCAGGGAGTTGTGTCAACACATGGGCTGCCAAGGAACAAGATTAAGTCAATTCCACACTGAAAAGTAAAAAGAAAAAGCAGGGTATGAAACTAACGCGTTCTGTGATTTACTTTTGTACTTTTTTTTCACCATTGACATCAAACATATAAATGACTCTCCTTACATATTGCACTGTATGTATAAGAAAATGAAAGCTGTCCTATGTGTGCAGTTGTGAGCAGTTATGAGTAAATAAATCAATAAATAAAGTCAATACATTATTTTCTTTCATTGTTTTTCTTGTGATTGCTGGATAGGTAATTAACATGATTAAAGTGCACACAGATCTTTTTTGTTCCACATTGTCAATTACTGGTCCTGAAAACAACGAGTAGCTTGAAATTACAGTAAATGTAGAAAGACATATCAATTAGCAAGTCTGACAGGTTTTTCCTTGTTGTCAGTTTAAAATGTACTAAATAGGGGATTTAAAAAAAATAGTATGTGTTTATTCTCACAGTTCTATCTGACACTGCTGCCAAAATAATGTTCTTTTTATGGATACATTTTAGGAATGTTCTTTGAGTGCATGTGTTTGGCATCGCCAAAGCAAATCTTCAAAATATGACTTAATTTTTTGTCATAGTGTTATACAAATCTTCTCTAATACACAAATATTTCTGTTTTTTAGAATGTTAAAATTCATTATTCTTCATTTTGAGATGGGCACATTTTTTTCTTTTAAAAGAGATGTTATAAAAGCAGATACATTTTATGGATATGTTGGTCAATTTGACAAAATTTCTAGTGCAACCGTTTTCCCTCAACAGAGAGCTGGTGGTTTGTTTGGCAATCACGTCAACTACTACCAAAGTGATGGGCGGAACACGTTCCCACAGTCCTTCACTACCCAGCGTCCTTTGCACATTAACAAAGCAGGGAACAGCTCTGGGGACATGGAGTCTCCCTCTCACGAGAAGCTGGTGGACTCCACTTTCACACCCAGCAGCTACTCTTCATCAGGCTCCAACGCCAACATCAACAACGCCAACAACACTGCCATAGGCCGCTTCCCCAGTCCAGCCACGTACCAGAGCACTATCAGTACAGTGGATGGCCAAAGAAATCCACTCACCCCCAGTCTTCTCCCCCGGGCAGCCGCCTGGCAGCTCAGTGCCAAGAGGTAATTGACACACCTGCAGTTTATTCTGTGCTGAGGTCAAGGTCCTGTTGCTAACACTTTGTCCAATTCTCTTTTTTAAAAAAATCCCAGAAATATACTGTAAACTATATCGATCTCTGAATTATTCTTTGTCTTCTTATCATCAGCTTTTTAATTTTATCATTAGATACTAGTATATTGAAACTGAATTCCAAAGTAAGTAAAACAACAATAAAAAACTAACATAAAGGATGTTAAGGTCATTCCTATAATATGTGGAATGAGGTGTAGTCTAATGGACTGTAAAAATATACTGTAGGTACGACTGAAATATTGAAACATTAAGTAAAAATCTTAGATACGTTTAATGGCTACTCTGTCTAAATAAAACTAGACCAGGATTCCATTTTACCTTATCAATTGCTATATGATAATAAAATATAATAAAACCATATGAATAAATAATATAATGACCAATCATTTACTATTCAAAGCTTCATTATCTTCAATAATGGAGATTATATAGCTCATCTATATTTTTTCTTTCTTCTCCATTTGTTACACCTTTGACTTTATTCTTAACAAACTCTCTTCTGTTTTATTCTCTAACTGTTTCTGCAACCAGGACACGTTATTATGAGACCCTCATGCGGTACGTTTCTCTCACACAGTGGTGACATTCTCAATCACAGCATGCTAAGATTAAGGCGAAGCACATATACAGTACATCTGCTCAGCAAGTTTCTTAAACAATCAGGTCTCCATTCAGAGGACAGGTCTGAAAAAGATTGGACTTGGATCTCCACCATATCATCAGCTTACTAAGACCAGGACACCCTTTTGTGGCTATGCACAATTTGTATACTCCACCTGAGTTTGCATGGTTTAATTTGTAGTTGGACAAAATATCCTTGTGGCTTTCCTATTTCCTTAGCTTTGGGGAGTTAGTTTTTGAGGCTTCTTCAGCCTCAACCAACACATCCCGTGTTCTGCTATACTTTATTCTTCTACTCCTGTAGTACTATGCAAGCTCTCAGCATTGATAGAACTGGGTTACGTGTTGTCTTAATGTCTCTGAGCTCAACAAGGGTTGTTGCCAAATTGTTAGCAGCTGGAAGTTCCAAATCAGAGATACTGCATGAAAAGAAGGAAAACTCTACTGTCTATTACGTTTATCCTTTAACATTAACAATAACAGCACTGAGTGTGAAGCCTGGATTGCACATTTTTAATAACTGAGTCATTCCTCAAGCACTGCTTCTGATATGATAACACGGTGGCGCAGTGATTAACATTGCTGCTTTGCTGCATTTGGGCTCTGGATCCAGTTCTGGACCTGAGGTGTTATCTGTGTGGAGTTTGTATTTTCTTCCTGTGTTTGCGTACCGTAGGTTAATTGCTTTCTGTCAAAATATACCTTAGGTTTCAGTGTGTGCATGTTTGTGTATGTGTCTGTATGTGCCCTCGATGGTTTGGTGCTCCACCCAGAGTGTATCTTATATATCAATTATAAATAAGTTAGGTGATTCCTCAACATACTAACATGATATTTGTCTCCCAGGTCTGACTCCGGAGATAGCCGCCTGCCCATTATTCGTCGAGAGGAGGCGTCGCCTGATGAGACATATGATGAGAATTTCACCGACGAGCAGGAGTACTGCAGTGAACAGAGCATGCTCTCCTCTGAAATGTACTGTTCTGTCATGTACTTTATGCCTTTTCAGTCCAGTTTGATATGAATGTTGTGTTTTAATACTCATGTTTCTAATGCACAGCAGGGAATCAATGTCTTTAAACTTTGTACAGTATGTTCTTGAAGTGGACTATGGGAACTAAGACTGTAGGAATGATATACTTTATTTCTAAATCAGGGTTTACCTGAAAACATTATTGAGAAGGATTTCAATGGTAGACTAGAGATTGTAAGCCCCCAGGTTTGGAAAATCCAAAATGCTTAAAGTGATACATGTTTCCTTGTTCAGATTTTTACATTAAACAAGTTCCTGCACAGGCAAACAAATGAATGTGCTCTAATTAAAATACTGGTCAAGATGCAACTTGAGTAGCAATGCTGTTTATGGCTTTTGCAAGGTACCTCGTGTATCTCCCTAATATCTAAAAAATCACAAGATGAGCCCTTTACATTTCTGATAAAATGTTGCTCCTACCTCAATACTTCAAAACATAGAATGCTTCTTATGGTCAGTTGAACACACTCTGCTTGTATTTGCTTTCTGTTGGAGGTTGATGTGTGGGATGATGAAAATCTGCTATGTTTGCAGGCTGGGATACCATGACGAGGAGAGCAAGCAGCTCACGCCCATGGAGGAGGGCGAGGACAATGAAGAGAGGAAGCTCTGGCAGTCCCCAAAGCGAGCCTTGTTATGCCCAACAACACTAGGTAAGAATGCAGTAGGCATCAAAGTGGGCTTGAGACTGTCTTCTGCCAGCAGCCATGTCACCCTGCAACTCACAACTGACAACCCACTGAAGCTCAGCAGGTGTGAGCCTGGTCAGTACCTGGATGGGAGACTCCTGGGAAAAACTAAGGTTGCTGCATGAAGAGATGTTAGTGGGGCCAGCAGGTCACCCTGTGGTCTATGTGGGTCCTAATGCCCCAGTATAGTGATGGGGACACTATACAGTAAAAAGGCGCCATGCTTCAGATGAGATGTAAAACCGAGGTCCTGATTCTCTGTGGTCATTAATAATCCCAGGGTGTTTCTCAAAAAGTGTAGGGGTTTAACCTCTGTGTGGTGAGCGTTCTGGTGCATTATGGCTGCAATCACATCATCCAGGTGAGGACTGCACATTGGTGATGGTGGAGGAGAATCCCCATTACCTGTAAAGCGCTTTGAGTGGACTGTCTAGAAAAGCGGTATATAAGTGTAAGCAGTTATTATTATTATTATTATTATTTTTCTGTTCAGATGGTATGGTGGGTTTTACTGCATCTTTCTGGAAACTGACAACCCTGAAGGCTGTGTTGGCTTTATTCAATGATTACCTGCTTTTGATTATAAAATTAGGTTAGCACAGAGAGACTGTGGTTAGCATAGCTGCCTCACAGAACTGGGGTCCTTGAGCTGGGCTGCTCTCTGCATGGAGTTTGTATGTTCTCCCTGTGTTTGCATTGTTTTTTTTCTGAGTGCTCCTGTCGCCTCCCACCACTTCAAAGACTGATAGGTTTCTGGGAAAGTAGGCTGTAGGTGTAGTCAGTGTTTGTGTCTGTGTGTTCCCTTTGATGGACTGGTATCCCATTCAGGGTGTATCCTGCCCTGTGCCCATTGCTTGCTGGGATAGGCTCTGGCTCCCCTGCACAATTAAACTAGATGAAGTGGTTACAAAATGAATGTTAATTTAAATTGGTTCAGATAAGTGATTAAATTACATAGTTACCTGAAAGAGTCCAAGACTAAGGAAAACCTCAGAAGGGTTTGAAGATGAAATGCAATAGAATAGACAATAGGTAAAAAATAAAAACAAAAAAAATATTTACTTTTTAAAAGAAAAGCAATAATGCTGTAATTGATGTTTAATTCAATTTCATTCTTTACTGTGTTCTTGATAAATGCTTTTGCAGTGAACTAGAAGTTTGTTGTAGCTTTAAGACTAATAAAATATTTACCATGAAATTGTTTTTTAACTTTTGTAATTAACCAATCAGCTAGACTGTGAACACATAATGGACATAGTCTGAGAAGATAGAACACAGAACATTGAAGTGAAATACAAATGCTGTGCTTTTCAGTTGAGTGCATATTGCTTGAAATTCAAGTAGGACATTTTTTTTTGCTTGGTCTGTATTGATTTATATTAAAATTGGACACTTAGCAAATGTGTCATGTTTTAATCAAAATAGAAAAACAAAATGCCAACTTAGACAAAATATTGTTTCCCTATTTCAAATGTGTATAATAATTTTCTTTGCATTGATTTATTTTTGCAATCAACAGTTTTCATTTTCTTTTCCTGTGTTTCTTGGAAGCATACAAGGTTTTGACATTTCAATAACAGAAAGTCTGTATAATAGACTCATGCTGTGAAGAATAATGCAAAATGCCTTTACTAAATTATCCAATCTGCAGCGTTTGCTTGTTACCTTTCACACAGTAGTTACAGTAAATCAGTTGAGAATTCTTATGATTTGAGTTACAAAAAGAGTTATAGTTTCACCATATAAACACCACCCCCTATTTCTTAAGAACTACAGTATGTTTCAACTGATCTATTATTTAATTCAACCCTTAAGGAAACTAATCATTTGTAAAACCTTTTTACAAACTTTCAGCTGGATTTAAGTTTTTCCTTTTTCCTTGAGTATGTATTCTGTAAGGACATTTTGTGATGATGTAGATTTCAGATAAAAAATGTCTGATAATAATATAGCAGGCATGTTCATTACAAAAAAAATTACAAATAAGAGAAAGCATTTAATAAAGCATACAAAATAAAGTGATTTTGCTACTTTAACCAACCCAGAGTTTTCAAAGAAATGCAGTTTTTATGTGATCTGTTTGGCCTCTGTTCTGATGTAATCTGTACACAACAGTCTAGATCAGTGGTTTTGCAACCCATGTCCTGGAAAAACGCAGTGTCTTTTAGTTTTTGGTCCTGTTCAGTTCTTATTGGTCTAATAAACTGATTGATTTGTGTTTTCTATGTGGAGCATAGTATTTGTAATTTCACTTTCAGGCTGTTAAAAGCTCAAATGTGATTTGTAACTGATATCAATCATTTGCCAGTTTCTGGGTTTCAGAACTTCCCTCTTCAGTTATGTTTCCATGAACAATAATCAATTGGAGCTCTACAGTTGAAATAAACATGGAATCACCATGAGAGTTCTCTAATACAGAGCCATTGCCACCTTATCTATCAACAATTAACCAAGTAGAAAGAGGTGTTCAGTCAGAAATAAAGGCAAGTTGAGGAGAGGCTGAGTAAATTTCTATATGGTAATATTATTGGAAACAGTATCCTTGAAGTGGGATATTTTGATCACTCAGGACTGACCAAAGAACTGGAATGAAAACCAACAGACAGTGTTCCTCCTGCACTACTGTGAACAACTTTAATTAGAGTTCATGTTATTCCCTATCCTTTGTTCTTTTTCCAAATAGGTCGACGATCATCCTTCCACCTAGAGTGTTTAAAGAGGCAGACCAAACAGCCACCAGATGTGTCTCAGAAGACTGTACTGCCCCTTCACCTAGTACATCACCAGGTGAGATCTTCTCCATCTCTGCTCTACAAAAACAAAACATTAAGGATGACTGAGCCATCATTATGAATATCTGTAGTTCTCCTGCAGAACAACATGGAAACGATCATAAAAAAATAAAGCCATCTTATGGGTCAAAAATGTTTTTTTTTTTAATTCCAAATCCCTGTAAGGTCTAAGAACATGCAGACATGGTTTACAAATGAGAAGTGGGCTTTTGTATAAACTTGGTTGCAAGTAGCTTAATGCTACAAAAATCCTAGTGTAGTAAATAATTTATTTTATTTTTTTATCCCTCGGGAGGGGGATCAGAATACCTCCTGGGTATCTCTGCCTGTCGTAAGAGGCGACTAAAAGGGTTGTGTCAGGAAGGGCATCCAACGTAAAACCATCTTGCCAAAACCATGGTTGCAAAGAACACAAAGCACATACCGGATCGGCCGGGGCCCGGGTTAACAACGTCCGCCATTAGTGCTGTGTCCCAACAGGGTACTAATGGAAATTATGCTACTGTGGGGAAAACTGTAGAGTGGGGGCTACAGAAAAGAAACAAGGTGAAGGGGCATGGAAGGAATGTTAAGTCAATGAGAGTGGGGAGTTGGAATGTTGGTACCATGACAGGGAGAGGGAGAGAATTGGTTGAAACTATGGCAAGGAGAAAAGTGGAGATCTTGTGTGTGCAAGAAACCAAGTGGAAAGGAAACAGCTCAAGACACCTAGGAGAGGGATACAAGATTCTATATGTTGGAAAGAGTACCAAAATGAATGGAGTGGGTGTGATAGTGTGCAAAGACCTAGCAGACAAGATAGTGAGGGTGGTTAGACACTCAGACAGGATTATCAATGTACAGGTGGCTTTTGAGAGTGGGTTATGGAATATCATCTCTGTATATGCACCACAGGTAGGAAGACCACAGGAGGAAAAGGATAGCTTTTTGGAAGATCTCGAAGAAGTGGTTAGCAGAATCCCAGGAAATGAAATGGTGGTAATTGGAGGAGACTTCAATGCACATTTAGGAGAGAAATGCCCAGATTATCCAGATGAACATGGTCAGAGAGGGCTAGGAGAGAGAAATGAAGAAGGAGGAAGGCTACTAGAAACACTCCAAGCTCTTGAATTGTTTGCAGTGAACACAGGGTTCACAAAGAATTATGAGCAAAAGGTGACATACAGGAGTGGAGGCCATGATACCCAAATAGATTACATATTAGTGAGAAGAATTGATTGAGCGAAAGTCCAAGATGCTAAAGTCCTGCCCTATGAGGCTGTTACCAGACAACACAGGCTACTGGTGATGGACATCACAATATTGAAGGAGCGAAGAATAAGGCAGAGGAAACACCCAGCACGAACAAAAGTGTGGAAACAGAGAGAAAACAAAGTAGATTTCAACAGGCTGGTGAAAAAAATGAAAAACAACACAGAGGAAACAGAGGAGCCTTCAGTTGAAGAAGAGTGGACTGAGATGAGCCACATCCTAGAAGAGGCTGCTACCAGGGTTTGTGGAAAGACAAGAGGAATCAGACCGAGGGAAAATGAAGAGTGGTGGTGGGATATGGAAGTTCAGGAAACACTGAAGGAAAAGAAAAAAGCATACAAGGCACTGAAAGATGCCACTGGAGAATTACAAGAATATAAGAGACTAAAGAAGGTAGCAAAAAGAAGTGAAGCAAGAGCAAAGGAAAGAGCCTGGAAAGAATGGTATGAGAAACTTGAAACAAAGGAAGGAGAGGACCAAATCTACAAGATTGCTAAACATAGAGCGAGACAGAAAAAAGATATTATCCGGGTGGCGGTACTCAAGGATGGAGAAGGCAGAGTCTTGATTAAAGAAGAACAGATCAAGCAAAGATGGCTGGAGTACTTCAAAAATCTGTTAAATGTAGAAAATGAGAGGGAGAACCTAGTGGAGGCAGACGTAGTGTGTGGACCAATCCAAGAAATTTCAGTAAAGGAAGTGACAGAAGCTATCAAAGAGATGAAAGTGGGCAAAGCAACTGGACCATCAGGAATAGCAGCAGAACACTTTAAGAACCTCGATGAAGAGGGGATTCAGTGGCTGACGAGATTGCTATACAATATTGCAAAAGAAGAGAGAATTCCAGAAGAATGGACAAAAAGCAGTATGGTTACCATCTACAAGGAGAAAGGAGACCCAATGGAGTGTAAAAACTATAGAGGAATAAAACCTCTGGAACATGGATTGAAAATCCTGGAAAAAATTCTGGACAAGAGACTCAGGAAGATAATCAGGATCCACAACTCACAATTTGGATTCTCAGCGGGGAAAAGCACAACAGATGCCATTTTTGTGATGAGACAGTTACAGGAGAAGACACTAGAGAAAGGGAAAAAGCTGTATGTGGCCTTTCTGGACTTGGAGAAGGCATATGACCGTGTGCCCAGAGAGGTGGTGTATTGGTGCTTGAGGAAGAAAGGAGTACCAGAAAGCATGGTGAAGTTAGTTCAAGCAACCTATAGAGATGCAACTACGAAGATGATAACACAACAGGGAGAGACAAAAGAGTTTGAAATCACAGTTGGAGTACACCAAGGATCAGCACTAAGTCCTTTCCTTTTCATAAACATTATTGACACACTGACAGAGGAGGTAAGAACAGAAGTGCCTTGGGAACTCATCTTTGCTGATGATGTGGCACTGATGGCAGACTCAGAAGTAGAACTACAGGAGAAAGTGTTCAAATGGCAGAGGAGTCTGGAAAAGGGTGGACTGAAAATGAATGCAGAAAAATCTGAAATAATGGTAATGGAGAGAAGAGGAGATACTATGACCAATGTTGAGGAGACAAATGGAGGAAAACTGAAACAAGTTGATGACTTTAAATACTTTGGATCAAAACTGGTAAAGGGAGGAGAAACACTGGAGGCAGTAAAACAAAGAGTGAAAGCTGGATGGAACAAGTGGAGAAAAATAACTGGAATAATCTGTGACAGGAAAATTCCCAGAAAGTTAAAGTGCAAAATGTACAAGACTGTGATTAGACCTGTACTACTATATGGAGCTGAATGCTTGGCAGTTGGAAAGAGGGAAGAGAACTTGATGAGAAGAACTGAAATGAGGATGTTGAGATGGATTCTGCAGATTTCAATGAAGGATAAGATCAGAAATGAAGAAATCCGTAGACGATGTAGGGTGGTGGATGTGGTTGAGAAGATGCGAGAGGCGAGGTTACGGTGCTATGGACATATCATGATGAGGGACGTTGAGGAAGTAACAAAGAGGGTAATGGAATTTGAGGTGGAAGGTAACAGAGGAAGAGGCAGGCCTAGAAAGAGATGGATAGATTGTGTGAGAAAAGATATGGAGGTATGTGAAGTGAGTGAGGAAGATGTGCTCGACAGAGACAAATGGAAAAGAGCAACCAAAGCAGCTGACCCCAGGACAGTCTGGGACTAAGGCTGTGAAAAAGAAGAAGAACAAGAAGAAGAAGAAGAAGTAAATAATTTTTTAATGAAACACTTGGGAATTGCTTTTCTCCAGATCTACAGTATCTACTCCAATCACATGCAGGACACCTACAGTACATCTAATTCTCACACAATTCTTTCTATTCCAGGCTGAAAAGATTCAGTTCCCATCAACCATCTGAAGTTCTTTTAGATAGAAGTTAACAAGTTTGCTTGATTTTCCCCTTCATTTCTGACAACTGTGCTTAATTAGAACAGTAAGCAGGTCTTTAAGGGTTGTGAATAAGTTACAGATGATGATTTTCAAGGTACAGGAATTACAGAATTACCTTCCCGTGACATAATTGTGCAGAGCTCATTGAACATAGTCAATTTAAAATGTATCACTCTATTCAATTTTATTTTAAAAAGTATGAACTTTGAGTAGTGGATGCAAGGTTATATGATAAAACATACTGTATTTAATTCTATCATATTTTTTTTTCTGCATTATGTCCTTACTCTGAATGTTATATATAGTACAGTATAAAAATTGGTCAAGTTAAATATTTTCCTGTCTAATTCTAATTTAATGTTTTTGTCTTTATATCCTGTTTAATATTATGCATGAAATAAGGAAATGTGTGGAAAATATGGAAACATGACTGCATGGATTATATTGCAATGTGACAACAGATTCTACAGAATGCCTGTCAATTGTGCCTGTCAAGTGTTAAATGTAGCAGAATTAAGGGTCTTGTGCTCCTTTAAGGATGGTTATAAAACTATATTTGAGAATATCAAATGTTATCACATGTTATCACATTTTGTCCCTTTTTTCTTTATGTCTGTTTTCAATTTGAGAAACCAATACCTGATTTCTAAACATAAAATCAGTTGGTCTTTTGGAAAGTTCTTGAGGATGTTTTCTGGCACCATGCATTCTTACTGTAAATACTCCAGAGGATTAATATGTCAGGATCAGTACTGGAATGGGAGACCTCTGTACACCTCAATGGGAGATTGTTGCTGTACACCTCAAACAGAATTTCCTATTTAAATCAGACATGTCGCTCTAGGTGGTACTAGCTTTTGGATGAGATGTTAAAGTCAAATGTTAAACTGATACTAAACTGACTATTCGGTCATTGAAAGTCACTAACATAGTTTGTACATGACAGTGTATTCACCCTGGTGCCCTGACTAAATTCCACTGTAGATGTACATAACCCGCTCTACCCAAAGTTCCTCTTCTGTAATTCAATTGAGGAAGGAATTTTTCTTTTCTCTGCCTGATCTTCTGTGCAGTAGGGTTACCGGCACATGATTATACCCACATGTCAGGCAAATGGATGCTGCCCCTCACGGGTACATGAAGTTGGACCTTCTTATAAATAAAGCACTCTGGATCCCTTTACAACAGTAGGGCCTGTAACATGGACTGGAGCCCACAACTCACCAGTTTTGAGTCTAGAGATATTCCCACTATGCTACACTGCCCCATCTCCTGTCAGTAAGCATATCTAATGTATATTAGAACCCTGGTAGGGCGTCTCTTCTTCACTTCTCACCACTGAAGCTATTAGGAACAAACAGCAGTGAGTACTGCATGGTGGTGAATATTTCATAGACTGTGTTTCTGTGTCCCTCCCTGTCCAGGCCCTGGCAGTGGCTGGGCTCAGCCCGCTCTTACGGAGGAGTCATTCCCCCACACTCTTCACACGGCTGTGCTCCACACCCCCTGCTACGCCCTGTGACCGGGGGAACCCCTACCAGCGTGTGCCGACCTTGCAGCTGGAGGGCACGGGCTCCTACGAGAAGCTCAACAGCAGCCTGCCGTCTGTCAACTGTGGCTCCTGGTACGCGGACAGCACTAACGGCAACACCCAGCGGGCGCGGCCAGTCTCCCTCACCGTACCGACTCATTGCCAAGACTCAGGGCGGCAGTTCCATGGCAGTGCAGGAAGTCTGGTGGAGGCGGTAAGCTAGTCATTCCTTTGCACTGCCATTTGCAAAAAAAAAAAGATCTTTCTGTTGCAGTTATTAAAGGGGAGCTGCAACACTATTTTTCTATTTTGGGGATAGAAAGAATCAGCATTGATGACTGCTTTTCAGACCACAATAAAAGTAAAATGTACACAGTAACTTGTAAAACCTCCAATTTACAGCACAAAACAGACAATTTGTGGGAACTCTCACTCTTGCCTCACTCTCACTCTTGCCTGGGGCATGACCAGGGGGTTGCAACAACATGATGACATACAGTGCTTTCTAAAAGTTCACAATTTTGTGCTTAATCCAGAATTTGTAAAATGTTTCTATAATGTCAATTAATTTATTTTGTTACCAGGATTTATTGGACTGCACCTCCCCTTTAAGATTCATGGACAATTGAATGGCTCAAGAAATTGTGTTTGCATGAACATCCTTTTACACTTTAACCTGTGCTTTCTGAGTTTGCTTGAAATTGTTATGTATTACTAATGTGATTATATGCAGTACATACAGTGCCTTGCGAAAGTATTCGGCCCCCTTGAACTTTTCAACCTTTTGCCACATTTCAGGCTTCAAACATAAAGATATAAATTTTTTATTTTATGTGAAGAATCACCAACAAGTGGGACACAATTGTGAAGTGGAACGAAATCTATTGGATTTTTGAAACTTTTTTAACTAATAAAAAAATGAAAAGTGGGGCGTGCAAAATTATTCGGCCCCCTTGCGTTAATACTTTGTAGAGCCACCTTTTGCTGCGATTACAGCTGCAAGTCGCTTGGGGTATGTCTCTATCAGTTTTGCACATCGAGAGACTGAAATTCTTGCCCATTCTTCCTTGCAAAACAGCTCGAGCTCAGTGAGGTTGGATGGAGAGCGTTTGTGAACAGCAGTTTTCAGCTCTTTCCACAGATTCTCGATTGGATTCAGGTCTGGACTTTGACTTGGCCATTCAAACACCTGGATACGTTTATTTGTGAACCATTCCTTTGTAGATTTTGCTGTATGTTTGGGATCATTGTCTTGTTGGAAGATAAATCTCCGTCCCAGTTTCAGGTCTTTTGCAGACTCCAACAGGTTTTCATCCAGAATGGTCCTGGATTTGGCTGCATCCATCTTCCCCTCAATTTTAACCATCTTCCCTGTCCCTGCTGAAGAAAAGCAGGCCCAAACCATGATGCTGCCACCACCATGTTTGACAGTGGGGATGGTGTGTTGAGGGTGATGAGCTGTGTTGCTTTTACGCCAAACATATCGTTTTGCATTGTGGCCAAAAAGTTCGATTTTGGTTTCATCTGACCAGAGCACCTTCTTCCACATGTTTGGGGTGTCTCCCAGGTGGCTTGTGGCAAACTTTAGACGAGACTTTTTATGGATATCTTTGAGAAATGGCTTTCTTCTTGCCACTCTTCCATAAAGGCCAGATTTGTGCAGTGTAAGACTGATTGTTGTCCTATGGACAGACTCTCCCACCTCAGCTGTAGTTCTCTGCAGTTCATCCAGAGTGATCATGGGCCTCTTGGCTGCATCTCTGATCAGTCTTCTCCTTGTCTGAGCTGAAAGTTTAGAGGGACGGCCAGGTCTTGGTAGATTTGCAGTGGTCTGATACTCCTTCCATTTCAAGATGATCGCTTGCACAGTGCTCCTTGGGATGTTTGAAGCTTGGGAAATCTTTTTGTATCCAAATCCGGCTTTAAACTTCTCCACAACAGTATTACGGACCTGCCTGGTGTGTTCCTTGGTCTTCATGATGCTCTCTGCGCTTTCAACAGAACCTTGAGACTATCACAGAGCAGGTGCATTTATACAGAGACTTGATTACACACAGGTGGATTCTATTTATCACCATCAGTCATTTAGGACAACATTGGATCATTCAGAGATCCTCGCTGAACTTCTGGAGTGAGTTTGCTGCACTGAAAGTAAAGGGGCCGAATAATTTTGCACGCCCCACTTTTCATTTTTTTATTAGTTAAAAAAGTTTCAAAAATCCAATAAATTTCGTTCCACTTCACAATTGTGTCCCACTTGTTGGTGATTCTTCACATAAAATAAAAAAATTATATCTTTATGTTTGAAGCCTGAAATGTGGCAAAAGGTTGAAAAGTTCAAGGGGGCCGAATACTTTCGCAAGGCACTGTAAATATATACTGTATCTGCTTGACTTATGGCTTCATCACTCTGCTTTGCTCCCCACTAATAGCTGATGTGTGGTGAGCGTTCTGGTGCACTATGGCTGCCGTCGCATCATCCAGGTGGATGCTGCACATTGGTGGTGATGGAGAGGAGTTCTCATTATTATGTGTACTGTACAACAGTGATTATTTAAGTTGTAATTTCTGAATTACTATATTGTCCATATTTAGCATATATTTTTAAAGGAACCGACCTCACTCTATAGTCCTTTTTTTAAATAAATAATTTTGGTTAAAGTAAATATTAGAATTTATTAAAATGTCCTTTGAAACATGGCAGTTCTAGATTAGTTTGAGTTAGAGATGAAAAAGCCACATCTGATTGGGTTTTTCTTCACTGTGATCTCCACTGTTCCCTTAGGTCCTGATTTCCGAAGGCCTGGGCCATTATGCCCAGGACCCCACCTTCATCGAGGTGACCAAGCAGGAGATCGCCGATGCCTGTGACATGACAATAGAGGAGATGGAGAATGCAGCTGACAACATCCTGAATGGCAACAGCCAACCGAGCCCCAACGGCAACCTCCTTCCCTTTATTAACTGCAGGGACCATGAAACTCAGGCGTCCAGCAGGCCGGAAGGACCTGTTATAGCGGTGGAAGAAAAGGAGGAAGAGGCCGAGACAGAGGGTGAGAGGTCTCCAGGGCAACGGAATTGTGGGCTAGTGGAGGAGGATCTCCCAGAAGACATGGTTTGCGTCAGCAGCTTGTAGAAGTACAGGGCTCTCCAATGTTGGCTGTTCCGTTTTAATATTTGTGTTCTAAATGTTCTGGGTTTGTTTCAGAAGTGCCTCACAGTTATTGTGCTCTTGAAGGTGGAAGGGGGGAGGATTTGAGAAAAAAAATGGAAAGCGGAACGTTTGATTTCATGGCCTGGTTGTTTCTTGGCCATGGGGCAGGAGCCCCATTTCGCCCTCAGAGAGGTGGCAAGTGATATTAAGGTGTTGGGGTGCCTCTTTTGGAAGCTGCACACTCTGTTCAAGGACATCCTTTTTGTTCTGAGCTCCGACAGAATCATCACGGATGGATGAACGGATGAAGGCAAGATAGCACGGACCAGTTCTGACCCTCCCCCCGGGCACCATTTAAAAAACCAGACAAAACAAGGGGGTCCTTGGGAGACGAAGCGAGGCGCCGGAATCTATGCTCAGGTGTCCTCACGCTTTCTCTTTCCTTCTCTGTTGTCGTGTGGCATGACAATGCCACCCTTTTTAGGGAAGGAGTCAACCAAGGCGATAAACCTAAGGGACAGCGACGTTTGCTGCCATATACCTCGAGTTTCATCATATCTTTTATTTTTTCGCGTTTCTTTACTTTTTTTGTCGTCGTTTGTTTTAGGTTTGTAAAATTAGCCTTGCCTTGCAACTACTGCCTTGGCTAAAATGGAGCAAGGTCAAGGCATGGGGTTGAGGGGGTGGGAAAAGAACAAGAGAGCCAGGGTCGAGCTAGGCCTTGTAGTTGATCTGCATCCCGTGTTGTAGATCTCTGCAACTGGAGAATGTAATGGTTTTACTGGCCAGTGACAGTGCAGGCAACCAGACACACATCAACACCAACTAGAGTTTATATATTTATACAGTGTTGTGCAAAAGCTAGAGACCAGCCTATATTTTTAAATGTTTTTAACAAATTGGATTATAAACATATATTATAAAAGTAAGAACCTTGTTTTATTAGAAGTTTAAGAAGTTAAATACCCTGCAATGGCAGGATTTAGGATTGTATTTAATAATAACCATTCTCTTGTGTTTTTCCTCTTTTGTCCCCCCAACTACACTTTTTTTTGGTGGGGGAGGGGTATTTTTGTTACTGTAAAAATGTGCCTAAAACTCTGAAATTTAACAATATTGACATGACACTTGGACCTTTCAGAGAATTAATAGGCATGTTTCCAAAAAGGCTGGCTTTGATTTCCGAAACCCTAACCACTGGAATGATGAAGAAGCAATGTGCAAGACAGCCTGACGTTCTGGTTTGGTTTGGGTTTTATCTCACAACACTAATTATTTAGCTCTTCATCCAGAAATAAAAACAGGTCAAATCTTCTTTTCTCTTAAATAGCTATGAGTGCTTTTGTAGGTTTACCTTCAAAAGAAAGGTGGAGAAAAGCTTACAGGCATTTGAACATATGCTGCATAGGCTCATGCTTGATACCAGCTAATGGTCATGCAATTCTCTCTGTAGTTCCTCAAATAGAATTTACAGGGTTAACAAAAAACTGCTGTGGATTTTACACTGTTACCATACTGTTTGGTGTCTTCTTACTTTTGTACAGCACTGTATGTCTGCATGCATCATACGCACACACTAAGTGCCAGAGAGCAGTGGTGTCCTGAATAAGTTGCTAAGAAGGAATGGATTATGCAAATTAAATGCGAAAAATAAGAGTTTGCTGCTACTTAGAAAATTTTGAGTTGATGTGGGCAATATTACATTTATTTTCATCACTATGGCTGTGGGGTTATGGGGATAAAGATGGAGATGCAATGACAGTATCAACATTGTGAATACAGAGTTATTTGTTTGGGACTCTATTAGAACATGTACAGTACTCACATTGAATGGACTCTTGTGAAACCTGCTGTCTGAGTTTTCTCAAAGCTAGTGGCTAGGCCACAAGATCTTTCATTTCAAATTGTTATAACCATAGATATTAAGCAACACTACCTGCCATGTTCACACAAGTAGGATTGAATATTAACAGAGCATCCTGATAACCCCTGCAATGCACTACTTATACTTTTTATTGATTAATAAACAGGTTGATGCTGTCAATTATCTGAAATGTTAGATTGCATTTCTTACTAAGCAAGCATACTTTTTTTTAGTTTCGATTTTGAAGAACTGTAAACAATGCAGTCTGTGTCAGATATTCACATATGTAATTCAGTATAGCTAATACGTTTTTGCATGTCACTCATGGGTTTTAAATCTTTCCTGGCACTAGTGTGTGTTTATGGTTGTCTTTGTAATTAGGGCGTGAACCTAGCAGGGAATAATGTTTTCTTTTCAAACACCATTGTTTCAATTAAAACTGCTAGCTGGATCCCTTTACATTAGGTCTAATACCTAAGGTTTGCTACACTCATTGATACAGGTTACATGCTTACATAGACAGCTTTCCACCCCACTCTTGAAAGAATGCAAAATGTGCACACCTGCACTATGTAGCTGGTTTTATGTTTTGGTTTGTCAAAGCAGTTGTGCTTTTCTCTTGACAGCCTGTGGCAGGCGCAATGAAGGGAAAATGGCGTCTGCCTATTAAGTCACTGCATGTTTCTGAGAGTGTATGCATTTCCTGTTGTGGATAGGGTGGGTCCATGTGAATGATCACGGGTCCAGGAGTGCCTGGTTGTGTGTGCGTTCCACAAGATATGCAAAAACAATGCAATAACATCATGACTGTAAATGAGTCTCAAAGAATTAGCTGTATAAAAGGATGAAAAAATATATAAATAATATATATTCAGAGTAATTGTTTATTGAGTTGCAAATCTTTAAATCGAAGAAACCTGTTATACTTGAAATCAGGTGCAGTTCAGTATTTAAAAAGACATCTTGTGCCAAGCAATTATTTTCCTTCTTCTTCTCTTCTAATTACTGAATATTATTATAGTCACATTAATTGAACTCACTTGATGTATATTTACTGCATGGGAATCATTTTAGTATTTTAGTGTGCCAAGTTATACCTTTTGAACTTTTTAGTGCTTTTAACTAAGGAAGTGGGACACAAGCCAATGTTTTTTTTTGTGTTTTTCTCTCTCTTTATACTTTTTGTGAATGAGAGAAAAAAGAGAAAATTGTACATAATTTTAGCTACTTTGGAAGACACTATGGACATGTTTTATGGAAACTGATTTTGCATATCTTGTGTTCATCCACTTTAAGTTGGTACATTTCGTACTCAAAACAATACTTTTAAAAACCAGTGGGAGTAGAGTAGGGTCATAGAAGATTCATCAGAAGAAAATAGAATTTGTCTAAAAGCATTAAGATTTGAAGGAGAATAAAATTTAAAGAAAAATCATTATCGAAGACTAGGTTTTTAAGTAAATGATACTTAAGACCGACCCTGTTGTGAACAGAAAATATATGTCTCCTTGTTGCTGTCAAATATCTGTGCTTATATTCAGATGTAACTTGCCAAAACAATTACAACAGGATGGAACTGCCTGTTGTGCCATAATTCACTGTATTTTATAATACCAAATTGTAGGTGTTTAGAATTTGTGGTGCATGTACACCTTTGGAGTTTTTGTTGATGTGTTTGTCAAGAATGGATGAAGTTCAGAATGGCAGTGCTTGAAGAGGATTCAGAAATGATTATTTAGATGGTGGACATCTCTTGACAAAGGCAAATATTAAAAAAACAGCCCCATTTTTCAATCAAATATATATGGTACAACATTCTAAATTCTGCCTACTGTATATACACTAATGAGGACCCAATGAGCACCAATACTTTCCTAAAGTGAGCTCCTTGTGAGCTATGGACAAACTCACTATGAAGTGTCCAGTTTTCTTTGCGTCCACATTTTGCATCTATTTTGTGACCTTTGTTTTTCCTGTAGAATTCTGCCCCTCGAGTTTTATGTCTTTTCTGAAGTAGACTAATAAAATGTTTATATGCTGCCTCTCAGTCCCTTTTCAAGCTTGCACTTAGCTTAGACAATCTGAACCAGGTTTCCTTATTCACCTCAATCACACTGGTAACTGATAGATCCTAGTATTTGGGGTTTATAGAGGATCCTGTGTTATTGAGGTCTGTATCTTATTGGAGTTCTAGATTGGATCCAAAGTTGTTCCTTAGCAGTCCATCTCCATGACAGTCGAATGTATTGTTGAACAGGCTAGGAGAATAAGACTTTGGTTCTGTTTTCTGACCCTAAGCCATGGGCACAGCAAGAGAAGTCTTTCTTTAGGGGGTTAATGTATGCAATTCCCTGTGAAACAGCAGTAATTTCATGTACACCTTTTTGTGCAGTTATACCTTCATTGTGAGCATCTGAAAATCTGATATTAGTGAAAGTACAGTGGTGCATGCATACATGTGGCAGAATTTTAGCTGGGCTTTCAATGTCAACGGCTTGAAATATATTTTCTATCTCTATGACATTAAAAAAGCTTAACCATCTTTATCAGTTGGTACAGTGTAAAAGTAGTTTCACTGAGATCTGGGAAAAAGATGAGATAGAGATAAGACCTGAGTCCTGATTCAGTCTGCCTGCAGGTTTTATTTGAAAATATTGTGTTTTTTTAAAGGAATTCTACAATTCAGCATACATGTTTTAAGTAATGCGGTCAATTTGGTCCAGCAAAAACTGATGTTGATTTACTGTTCAAAGTTCCTACACCTCTGATCAGGCGTAGGTAGTTCATGTAGTGCTCGATAATCTTGGTGTGAATAGGCTTTCAGATAAAAGTCTAATTTTTATCTTATTGGTATTTATAAATACTCGTTTGACTTACAAAGTACAGTATCTTAATAAAATATAACATAGTGTCAACAAGTCTTTTAACCACTTTTAGACAGAACACGCTATTAACCTTGTGTTAATAGACCACTTTATATCCAGAGTGGTGTTAATTCTAGCCAGCTCTACAGAGTCATTCCACCAAGTTCCATACTGTAGATCTCTTTGCATCTTTCCTTGCTGTAGATTTGGAGAAAGTGTCATGTTGGTTTAAATGCTGCATAGGGTGAGTATAAAATCACTATCATGGTACCTTTTGTATGACACAAAAGTAAATTTGAAAAAAGATCAATAATTAATACATTTAAACAGAATGCAAATCAAGGTACCTTCTGAGTCATAAGTGACACCTACAATGCTGGGGCTTTTTTGCTGTATCATCTTGTAAACTTTGTACCGTGTAACTTGAGAAAAGCAAAAAATGTTTTGAATACAGTCCATATATATATATAAATGTGTATGTGTGTGAAGCCTTGATATACCTTAATATATAAAATCACATTAATTTAAACAAATGTTTGCAAATTGGCAACTTTCAGTATTGCTTACTACATCATTACCAGTATGTTCTAGCTGGAGTTTTCCAAATATTGATGTTAAATACAAAGACACCTGGCAGAATAGCACACATCTTACTGACCCCACTTGTAAAACTATTGTGTTACAAACTGACCACTTCTAATGATTGTCCCTGAGAAATGGAAAAAAAAAACATGATGGGTTGGATTCGGGAAGAGATTTTTCAGGCATCACTACAGCAAAAGAAAAGCATAGTTTTAAATTTCTGTGAAGAGATTGTTGCCAGGGGCTCTCAAACCGGGATGAATCAGGGGTACAGTGCCTTGGAAGATCTTGTAACAGAGGAGACATTATATTTTTTGCTAGAATTAACATTAATTGTACGTAGGCTTGAATGTGTTCTTTATGGGATTCTCTCTTCTTTTATTGTTATCTATACAGAACTACATTATAAGAGTGTCAGGATCTGGTTTGTGAATGCGGGTTTCAATAGAATAGGCAAGTTAATGGTGAACTTTAACCATGTGATTCACATAATTCTTTTGTTTAGTTAATTTCACCATTTCAGTGTCTATTCTACCTCACACATTAGCATTATTCAGAATTGTTTCATTGATTAAGGGTTTCTGTGAAAGTGTGTTGAATGTCTTGACAATCAGCAAAGATTATCTTCAGTTTTCTTAAATATATATATATGTTACTTTGCAAACTGTTATATTATAATGACCTAGAACCCAAAAAGAAGTTTGAACAGATTTCTCAGTTTCTATATTGTATGTGTGCATATTAATTTGTGTGGGATTTTGCTATGAAAGGCATTGAAAAGAGAACTGCAAGGACTGGCAAAGTTTTGCCTAAGAAGCATTGATCAGAACCTGGATATTGTTACCTAGGCTGAAAAAAATGTAAATGTTTTAATATCAGGAGGATTCTCACCAGCTTCTGTAGCTCGTGATTTTATTTTTAGCTTTATATTTATAAAATGTAATTGTTTTACACATTACAATAAGATCGGTATCACTAATACTGCAGCTTGGAGAAGGTATTGATTGATGGGTAAAATTACTGTATAGGCAGAAAAATACAAAACTATATTTTTAGGAAAAACTATTCTTCTCAGCTTTTGTCCTTCCAGTATGTGCTGTCTGAACAGTGAGAAAGGTAAAATATACAACGTGGAATATGTGACAGGCAAAGGACCTTTTGATGGTACTGGAGAAAACTTGTTCTGTCAAACTTTGTTAGTAGAACTTGTGAGAGATTCACATTGAGATGCAGTACTAATTCCAAACCAGGTAAAGCTATGAAAGTTAAATACTTACAACAGTACCATAAGGTACATTTTTTTTGTCTCAAAGCTTACATTTTCAGGAATCAGAATTGTACTCATTTTTGCACAAAGCTTATTCCTTCATACAGTAGATCCTTCCTTCTAGTTTAAAACATGTTCTGCCCTAGAAGGAATAAGATCCTAAAATCTATTGTCTCTATTACATTGAAGTGTACAATAGGTTGCACTGTTAAAAATAATTAAACAAATTAATATAACTTTTCTTATTCTTCCTTACTTGTCTCCTAATGCACTGAGTGCTGAGATGAAGTGACTTGGTGCAAGAACCATCAATCTGAGCATGTGTGTAGCTAAGTGATAGTTATGAACAGTTATGATAGTTATGATAGTGAAAGAACGGATCAAAAATGAGAAAATGCTGTATGTTCAAGGATATCCATAATATTCCCTCTATTTATTTATATATATGTCAGTTTCTTAAAAGCCATTAATTAACCTAAAGAAAAGTGCAGCAAATTAAACTTATTTTGCATTAAGGAGCTCATCAGTTTTTATGGGTTTCCTCTGTTTTATATCAATCATATTTTAATTAAATGCAAAACATGCATGTATGAAACAAGAGAAAAAAGTACACTAGCTTGCCATTTTTAGCCACTCTGATAAGTGTTATTGCAAACATAAAAGAAAGCAAAATGAAGTGGCATGCATTCTTGTGCTCTGTTTACTTCTGTTGAGGTATTTATTTAGGCAAATGTATTGATTGTGTTGCTGCTGTAACTTAATTGACACTGAAGCTGTTGCATATAATGAAGTAAATGTAGCAAAACTGACAAAGTCCCTTTTCAAATGTTGAAAAACTATTTTTTTGCTTAGTTTTCTTGAATGTGGTGGTTTAATTCATTGTTTCCCTCTTTTATGTCTATAGTACTTAGTACTTTTTTAATTTGGGTGGAAACAACGTTTCCACTTTCTAGAATTGAAAATGGCTGAAGGAAACACAATGAATCTGGGCCCAGGAATGTTGAGGTCAGAGGTCATCAGTGACTATTAATTCCTGTCTTCCCTGGATCCCATTACAAAGGGCAGATAGTGTAAGAAACATAAGAAAGAAAATACCCAACTTTCAAGAATACTTTGGGTTTTAGTTTACAGGCTTTAGTGAAGCTGACCTGTATGGCGCCAATTTTATGTTCTCACTTTTATGTACAGTATATTAGTTATATATACTAACAGGGCTAGATTATTTTTTGTTTTTGTTTAAGAATTAACTTCCTTTATTGTTAAAAAAAACTCATAAGTGGTCAAATCTTGTTCATTTAAGAGTTCTGACCGCTGGTTAGGGAAAGCCTGTTGAATGAAGATCCCAATGTCTGCATGTACTGTATACAGTAGGTGTTGTAAAAGCATGCACTATCTGACTTCCAAAGTAAGCCCCATCGAAATCAGGTTTTGTCTAGTGGAATGGCATCTTTGGGCATCTTAGGCAGATTATATTGTCTACGTACCTGTCTAAAATGCCTTTGCTATATTTTAAAAGGACTTGGAAGTGAATGGGGACATGCAAATTCCACAGAGGGATTTTTTTCCGTCATATCACACCCCTCTATTTTTTCTTACATGACTGTTATTATTTGTAATGGTTAAGTTATATACTGTAGTAGGATGCAATAATTAAAGTTTTGCAAAGTAGCTTGTAATAGTCATTTGCACATCAGACACAATTGTGTGTTAATGCTGCCATCAGGATTTCCGATTATACAGTAAAGAGAGTAAAAGTTAGTTATGGAATAAATGGGAAAAAGAAGTTTAAATATGTAGTAGCTTTTACAGAGTCCTATTCCAAAGTTTAAAAATCCTCATTTAAAGAAAGAATTAACTCTATGTCATTGGTCAGATACCACCATACAAGGCACAAGATACCAAACAGTCAGGTTGTTCTAAGTTATTCTTAAATCTTCACAAGAGAACGGCTCCATGAGATTAATCAGGAAATGGATTACTGTGTTATCCATTAAATATGACGTCTTTTTTTAACTACAGAATAAATTTAAACAACTCATATTTAATATTATGTCAGCATATGTTTAATACAAAATTTACATGCCTGTAATGAATTATTTTGACTGAAAAGATGTTATTTATGACCATTTGCTCTTGGCTGGTACTGTAAATGAACTGATGCTTCATTGATAATTTATAATGATGAAGAAGATAAATATTAAAAGTAATTTTAGCACTATAAACATACACATATGATATTCTTCATGTTTTATGAGTGGGTAAAGATATGTGTATATTTTCACAAAAAACTTGCAAAAAATATTAGTAGAATATTTCAACAAAATGTCTACTGCCAGTTAGTGCTTTTTCAGGCAAATGTCTGTATGTACCCTTTTACTTTTCTTGTTTCTGTAGTAAGTTATGTGTTGTTTTTTTAATGATTTGTAGGAGTGTTTAGTACCAATTTCTTAGTTCAGTGTAATAAAATCCTTGCACCTTCCTGACAAAACCAGCTTGATCAACTTGAACAATATCAATTTTTAATCGTGCAGAAAAGTGAGTTACACATACAGTACCACATAGTGTCATACCTGGAGGGAGTCACAAGTAGCACTATGAATCCCCAATCAAACTCTGATCACCAAGAGGCCAAAACAAATTACTAGTCATTACGTACTTCATGCATCCTTTGAACTGTAACTGATGTTATGAATGTTTCTGGCATAAACATTGAATCTAAAACCCCTTTTGGGATTGCCATCTGGAGTGCAGTCAAAATTCTTGCTGAGGTATTTCCAATTTAAGCTACTGTACATGGATGGTTTAGTATGAAGTAACTTATGTTTCTTTATTAACAGTTCTTGACAAAGTGATACTTTGATGTTTGCTGTATGATCCTCCTATTAATTGATCTTTTTTTCTGAAAATATCTGAAGTTGGGGCTATTGATGTTACCCTTCCTTACCAATGAAGCTGTTTCCCACTGAAGTGTTTATTTCACTGGGGTCTGTACGTAAAGATGGTAAACGAAGGATTTTGTTAGGAAAACAACACTGAAAGTTTTAAACTCCTTTTATCTATTTTTTTTCTCAATCCTTAAAAACACTTGTCTAAAATATGGAAGATGCTAAGTGCCAATGATATATCTTCAAAAAATAACATTTTCCACAATATTGTGTAATTGAACCATGTAATTAAAATATATAAGTTTAAGTCAAGTTGTGGGAGAAATATGAGGTATATTCAATCCATTTCTGGTTTTTGTGTCTCAGTAAATTGCCCACCAGCTACACCACCTCTTTCTAGAGGAGAAGAGAAGGTGCTGTTCAGTTTGACTTTGCTTTCTGTTCTGATGGTATTGCATTTCTTATTCTTTATTTTTTTCTCATTCTTTCATTGATATAACAGAAAATCAAACAAATCAATCACTTTTCTACTCTTGTTTTCAAAAAACAAAATTTAAAAATGCTAAAAAAAAACACACAGTTGATTTGTAAATAGGCCATGTACAGTTTGTATCCGTAACTGTCAGTCTGTCTTTGGTGACAGAGTCTGTCTTGCTTATAACGCACGCTACAAGTAAATAAATTTAAAAAAAGGAAAATATATTTAGAGTGTATGGTCCTTGAAAGCAAGTTTTAAATTAATCTCTGATGTATATTCCTGTAACATTGCATTTTTATCTAAGGAATGATGTTATTAAAAAATTGCAAATAAATTGAGTTTCCTAATGTCTTCTCTGTCTTTTGCTTTTTCTATAAATTGGGCTGTTGAACAGCTATATACTGAAAAACAAATACATAGGATACTTAATCTGTCTTCTCTGTTGTTCTTGTTCTTTGCTTATGTGTCTGTCAGGGAGAGTTCTTTCCGGACCCTATGCAGACGACACAATCCGGGGTAAAGTGAGAAAACACAGGGAAAAAAGCATGCAGGATACGGGGAAGAGAACAGGGAGGGCGTGTCCACGGAGTGCTGGTGGTCGGAGGAGGTGCGGCTGAGGCAAACGATCCAGGGATGAGTCAAACGGGAAATCCAAAATGGTGCAAAAAGTCCAAGGCCAGGCAATCCATCCGAGAATGATGATTATAATCTAGAACTGGGTCAGGAACGGGAAACAGGGAAACGGGAACGGGAACAGAAACTTAAACCATAACAGAGCCAGGCGCATCCAGGTCCCGGGCTCTGCATTGGTTCCCGCATTATGTGAGCCAGGGACCTGGATGCGCCTGATCCCGTTATGGTTTTAGTTTCTGTTTCTTGTGTTTTCTCACTCAACCCTGGATCATGTCATCTGCATAGGGTCCAGAAAGAACTCCCCCTGACAGTGTCCTATTAAAACTCTGGGTCTCAGGTCTTACATTGTAATGTTGTAGTGCTGTAATAGATACTCTGTCGATTATATAGTCTGTGCAGCTAGAGTACTGGCAGAGGCCTCAGAAAAGGCTATTAGATCCTAGGTTCAACACACATGGTACACTTGCATGAAGTTGGTAAAAAACAGAATTTTTCATGAAACTAGAAAGAGGACTGGAAATTATATATGGTAATTACATTATATATTTGGATATCAGCTCCTAATTGTCTAAAAAAGAAATTATTCTCACTTTGGGTGAAGTTTTGAGCTTTACTGCCCAGTTACCACAAGTTTAAGTCTGGGTAATGTCACTAGCTGACTGTAACCATGAAGCTCTGAGAAGTGGAACAAAATTGGCATAACATTTTCAAAGGTCGGATTGGGATTGCTCTCTCACAGTTCTCACAATTGCACCTCCTGCAACTTCCCAGGAGTCTGATGATAATTAAAGTCAGGCTGCACCTCCAGTAGGTTCTAAAGCTCTTGGAAAGCAGTCTGTCATTCATGTTTGTAGTGTACTGGCAGCTTTCTTTATAGAAATTTGACAGCAGCCATATCACCCTGCAACTCACAACTGGCAACCCACTGAAGCTAAGCAGGTGTGAGCCTGGTCAGTACCTGGATGTGAGACCTCCTAGGAAAAACTAAGGTTGCTGCTGGAAGAGGTGTTAGTGGGGCCAGCAGGGGGCACTCATCCTGCGGTCCATGTGGGTCCTAATGCCCCAGTATAGTGACGGGGACACTATACTGTAAACGGGAGCCGTTCTTCGGATGAGATGTAAAACTGAGGTCCTGACTCTCTGTGGTCATTAAAAATCCCAGGGCATTTCTCAAAAAGAGTAGGGTTGTAACCCCGGCGTCCTGGCCACATTTCTCATTGGCCCTTACCAATCATGGCCTCCTTAATAATCCCCATCTATGAATTGGCTATATTACTCTCTGCTCTCCTCCCCACTGATAGCTGATGTGTGGTGAGCGTTCTGGTGCACTATGGCTGCCATAGCGTCGTGTGGGGCTACACATTGGTGGTGGTGGAGGGGAGTCCCTATTACCTGTAAAGTGCTTTGAGTGGAGTGTCCAAATAGCGCTATATAAGTGTAAGCAATTAATTATTATTATTATTATTATTATTATTATTATTATTATTATTATTATTTGATATCTATTGTAGAAGAATGGCATGTTAACACTTAATCTTATCTGATTCCTTGTGTTATACCTGTGGAGAAGCTTGGAAGATCAAATGGTCCAAGTTCACCTGCATATTAAGGATTTTAAAGAAACAATTTAATAAGAAGTCAATTCCCTTTCATGCTATAATAGTAGCTTGTGTTCCTGCATAATTTGATTGAGCATAAAATAGAAAAGCACATTTTTATACATTTTTACCTAATCCATCTGATTTTTAATCATCAGTTATGTTTTTTTTTCAAGTCACAAGACAATGAGGACGTATAAGTTCCTGATCATTCCCACATACACATTAGAATCCCATACCGGAGGTTCAGAACTGATTAGACGAGTCGACATTGGTCCCTCACCAACAACACATTATGCCACATGGCTACAGGTGTTGCTGTGTCACTGAGAAAAAACAGCCCTGGCCTGAGTCTTGGAGGCTGACCAGTGACATGATCCAGGCTCCATTCCACTGTCTCTCAGCTAAGGCTGCACTCAGACAAATAGCTTTAGCAGTGGATTCAAGAGGTCAAAGAAGGAAGGAAAGAAGGTTCTGTAACTGTCAGGAATCCTCAATGAAAAGGTTTGCAGACCCTGTGCAGATGCAGGAGCAAGTAGATATTAAGACAGGCGAACAATCTGGAATGTCAGCCGAGATCGTAGTCGATAGGCGAAAGAGTAGATCAATAACCAGGAAGTTCAGAGAGAAGCAAACAATCCAAAACAGAACATGAGGTCCAAGGTCGACAGGCAAAAGGGAGTTCAGTATCCAGAAAGCGAGGTTCAGAGTTAATGGAAGTAGAGCTCTCAAAGAGAAGACTCAATACCAAGCTGCGGGAAGTGGGTTAGGATGGTTTAAATAGTTAAGATTTAAGATTACTTTATTAGCCATATACAATTTCTTGCATTGGGAATTTGGCTCTTCACATACCCCAGCTTGCTCTCCATGAGACACAGACAGAGAGAAGTTGTGGGGTCAGAGTGCAGGGTCAGCTATTGTACAGCACCCTGGAGTAGGTAGGGTTAAGGGCCTTGCTCAGGGGCCCAAGGGATTCCACAGGATTTGAACCAGCAACCTTCCAGTCACACACACAGATCCTTAGCTACAGAGCCACCACTCCACTCCCTTTTTTTTCCTTTAAGATAGTGCTGCATGCTGCACGGGAGAGCGTGTGCTGATGGATTAACACATGCAGCGGCGCTTGTTCTTATTAACCCGCTGCTGGTACAGGTTGTTCTTTTGTGAGTTGATCTCCGCTGGCTGTTGGTCGTGACAGTAACAGCACCTACCCAGGGGCTGTGAGATGCTCGAATGCAGCACTTTAATTTTGGAATTTGTGCATGGCTCATTGTTATTCTATCAGATCTTACTGATAT
The DNA here is from genome assembly GCF_040954835.1 of Lepisosteus oculatus. Taxonomy (NCBI): domain Eukaryota; kingdom Metazoa; phylum Chordata; class Actinopteri; order Semionotiformes; family Lepisosteidae; genus Lepisosteus; species Lepisosteus oculatus. Next base: position 8,320,479 of record NC_090702.1, read on the forward strand.
TTATTTTATTACTGGTGTGAGTCTAAAATAGTATATGAAGATGTGTTGGGTGGATGCTGTCAATTATTGGCTTTATGCTGTATGTTTGTACCATATTATCTTTTAACTGTATGAGTTCCCCAAACTAAATTCCTTGCAGATACAGTAGTTGTTATAGCACTAATTGAACGTGAACTTGGAAGTGTCAAATTTAGTTCAAGTGGGTAGCTGCATCAGCATGCGTAGGCTGCAAAGGAACAAGGTTTATTCCATGCTGAAAAGTGAAGAAAAGAAACACAACATTTCGGCTGTGGAGCCTTGTGTGACACACAGCCAAAGAAGGCTCTACAGCCGAAACGTTGTGTTTCTTTTCTTCTATAAACCTTAACTGTTCCTGTGTCAAATTTAGTTTCATTTTAACCAAGCCTAAAATTATTTTAAGGTCTTAACAGTTGTGAAGTGCAATCTATATTGTTTATGGTGTTTAAACAAACATACTGTAGGATTCATGATCTCCTGTTAGCTAAATGGTGGTGCTGCTCTTGCTGAATTACAAATACTACAAAAGACCTTTAGCCTTTACTTCTTAAATTTGGTGAAATCGAGGGAAGTTATAAAAATGGTAATGATAAAAGCAGCCACTGCTTTTATTTTTAAGTCATAATGCATTTTTTAATAATTTATTTACACTTCTCAATGTCAGGGTTCCAACACTTATTAAAGGGGAGCTGCAGTCCCAGTTCCTCAGACCAGTCATTACATCTTGGAAACCAAATAAATTCATTGACAGTATAGGAAAATTTACAAAATTTTGAAATAAGCACAAAATTATTTGTGCAGCCACCAGCCATATGACCTTGCAACTTGCAACTGGCAACCCACTGAAGCTCAGCAGGTGTGAGCCTGGTCAGTACCTAGATGGGACACCTCCTGGGAAAAACTAAGGTTGCTGCTGGAAGAGGTGTTAGTGGGGCCAGCAGGGGGCGCTCACCCTGCGGTCTATGTGGGTCCTAATGCCCCAGTATAGTGATGGGGACACTATACTCTAAAAAGGCGCTGTCCATTGGATGAGACGTAAAACTGAGGTCCTGACTCTCTATGGTCATTAAAAATCCCAGGGCATTTCTCGAAAAGAGTAGGGGTGTAACCCCGGCATCCTGGCCAAACTTCCCATTGGCCCTTACCAATCATGGCCTCCTAATAATCCCCATGTATTAATTGGCTTCATTACCCTCCTCTCTTCCCCACTGATAGCTGATGTGTGGTGAGCGTTCTGGCACCTTATGGCTTCCGTCACATCATCCAGGTGGATGCTGCACATGGTGGTGGAGAGGAGTCCCCATTACCTATAAAGCGCTTTGAGTGGAGTGTCCAGAAAAGTGCTATATAAGTGTAAGTAATTATTATTATTATTATTATTATTAAAATCATGAGCTTTGTGAAAGTGTTGTAAGGTGCCGTGTTGTCGCAAACTCACATTCAAGTTCCCACGAATTGTGATGTGAAGTGCTCCTTCCTGCTCACTAGTCACTGTAATGACTAATGTAATATGATGTACAAGCAAATATCATAATTATTATGTTATATTGTAAAATTAAAATAAATAAATTATCTGCAGGCAGAGTTAAGAAGTAGTATTTGTTAGGAAAACCATCTTAAAGTTGGGAGCAATATTTGTTTTGGATTAAAAGAGATATACTGCATTCACATCACAGGAAATGTAGACCATTCTGTGATGTAAATTAGGTTTTACAAGTCACTGTGCACATTTTACTTTCATTGTGGTTTGAAATGCACTCATCAATGCCAATTCTTTCTAACCCCAAAATATAAAAATAGCGTTGCAGTTCCCCCGTGTTACATGAAGAATCCACAATATCCTTTCTTACCACAAGGTGGAGCCATACACTTATTTCTTAATGAGACTATCTTAGTGAATCTATGCATTACAGGGAAGAATAATGAAAGATACAGAATTGATTGTACTAAGAATAAACTCATCAGAGTCTAATAATAATCTTTACACTTATATAGAGATCTGGCCAGATCAGCGCTACTCAATACCCACTCCATAAACAACAAGACTCTTTACGCACCTGCGCACCTGTGGTGGTGGGGGGGGGGGCTTTTTTACAATTTAAGTCCTATTACTATACCTCCTCCCTCTTCTTTGGAGTGCTTTGTTTTATGTTTCTCTATCCCTCCAATCTACTCTCATTGCCAGAGTTTATAGACCACCCAAACCCAGCATTTAAAAAAAAAAGCAATTTTTAGGTGAGTTTGCTGATTTACTCTCGTTTTTATGCTTTAAGTCTAAAAGGATCCTTATTCTAAGGGACTTTAATATACATATTGACTCAAGGTCTTCCAGTCTAGCTAAAGTCTTCCTTTTTCTATTTGGGATGCTTAGGTCTTCGTTTGTTTGTACCCCTACACATAACAAAGGACACAGCCTAGATTTAATTATTGCAAATGACTCTTTTGTCTCCCACTGCCCTTCCCTTGATCTAGACCTCTCTGAAGTTATTCTTTTTAATCTGGAATTACCTGTTTCTAACATTTCCCCCTAACGCTCTGTAAACTTCCGCAACTGGCGATCAATTGATCAGTCAAGGTTTGCAAAATCTGTTCTATCCTCCTTATCAGCGTATAACACTGCCCTAGGCTAGGACTGTTAGCCCTTCATTTGCTCCTCTATGGACAGCATGTTGCTCCATTATACTTTTTGGACAATCAGTCTGTATAAACCTGTGCACATTTTGCACACACCTATGTATTTATTTATTTTTATTTATTTTGTTTGTCGTTTGTTTTATAACTATTCTGATGTCTGTTTTGCTTGTCTTGGGCTGGACTGCTGTAACACATCAATTTCCCTACGGGATTAATAAAGTATTATCTATCTTGTCAAAGCCAAACTGCACCACCACATTACCTGCCTTATCGAAACTTTGCAACACATTCTTTACCTCAGCATCACATTCTCTCCACCACGCATATCATTTCTATACATCCTCCCTCCATAGCAAACTCAATAAACCAGTTACACACATGAAACCCACCACATCTATTTTAGATCCCATTCCCACCACTTTATTTCAGTCCTGTTTCTCTTCTCTCTGTCCCATTGTCCTCGATATAATAAATGAATCCTTGAACACTGGCATTGTACCAATGGTCCTCAAAACTGCTGCCATAACCCCTGTGCCAAAAGAGCCTAGCATGGCTCTGGATTATCTAAACAATTTTCGCCCCATCTCCAACTTACCCTTTCTTGCAAAAATTCTACAAAGTGCTGTCACATTTCAGTTACATTACCACCTTGTAACAAATAACCTTTTCAAACTCCCCAATCTGGCTTCCTTCAACTTCTCAGCACAGAAACTGCCCTGGTCAAAGTCACTAACGATGTCATTGTTTGATGCTTTTAAGATGCTTTTGGTTGATGATTTATATACACATATTTTTAGGGAAGAACTCAGATTAATCACTGGATTGACAGTATACTGTTAACCATTACACAAAGGAACCGCTGCCTATAAAGGCCATAGTGACTATCAGAGTCCAATAGTCTTTACAATCTGTATAAAACACTCAAGGCATGCTTTGGTTGTTGTGGAGTGAACTCTGGTTTTCTACTAATTCAGCAATGTTAGAGCTGGAACCAAATGTTTGCTGGAGAGTTTACTGGAAGGTGATAAGTAAATTGTGGAATTAAGACAAAGGTAATGACTATTTATACTGTAATACTGTAACTTCTCATCCTGTGTGCTCTTAACAACAAAGCTTTTATTAACACCACTGATAAAGGCATGTTGATAAAGACTGAGAGTTTTTTATGACATCTTGTAGAGGCTTCTTACTTGAACTGAAAGGTAACTAAATAATGAACTACAGGCCAGACAGGGTCAGGCAGACTGAGGACAGGAAAACCACAAAAGTGTTTACACAAGTATATGTCCAATGTAACCAAATCTATATTATGTATCCGCATAATTGATGTTTTCCATTCAATCCCAATTCCACACTTCTCACTTTCTTATTTTCTTACTGCACACTGTTCCTGGGTTCAATTCCAGACCTGGAGCACTATTTAGGTGGAGTTTGTATATGTTCCCAGTGTTCATGTGGGTTTCTTTCATCTGCTCCAGTTTCCTTCCACTGTCCAAAGACATTCTAGTAGGTTTTGTGGGACAAATCTGGTGTGGTTGTGTGTATGTCTATGTCTGTGTCCCCTGTACAGGGTGGGCCAGTTTCTTGCTGAGATTGTATTCACATTCCCACAAATTGCGACTTGATGCAGCCTTTCCTGCTCACTAGTCACTGTAATGACTAATGTAAGGCAATGTATGAGCAAGTACATATTTGTGCAGCAGACATTTCACTGCAGAAATGTTCCAACGCGATCTGCATGCAGAGTAAGCAGTATTTGTAGGCAGAACCGTCTCAAAATTGAAAGCAATATTTCTACTGAATTAAAAGAGATGTATTCAAAAGCCTGTTTTTTTTACCATGTAACAAAGCCACTTCACGTCACCGGACATTTTATTGCCTCAATCTGAATAGCAAACATGGCATTGCATATACCTGGAAATTTCGTCCATACCTGGAAATTTTGTGATGTAAAATGTGGGTTTTACAAGTTACTGTATACTGTAAAGCGCTGGGGTTCACATGGGCGCCCTCACCGCTGCCACATCAGGTCGGCTCCCCACTGTCGGAGACTTGAACCCGGGCCTCCCACGTCACTCAACAGGGACCCAGCCTCCTGAGCCAAAGGGAAATCTCCCATCAGCCCAGCGGCTGCAGTCTCTGCTATCCATAGGAAAGGGCGGTGACATCACCGCTCTGGTAAGCCAGCAATGGAGGCCATATGCGTTACAATACATTTTATATTTTTATTGTGGTGAAATGGATTAGTGTGGTTAAAAAAACAGGATTGCAGTTCCCCTTTAAAATGCTATTATCCTTGTAAAATTTGTGCATCTTGCTTTTGTTTGTAACTTATTTATCATGTATTCTTCAAGATGGTTAAAACATTTTTTTAGCTATATAATTCAATTGTTCTAAATAGTAAAATAAGGTTTGTTAGGAGCTAATAATTGTAGTGTACTGTATGTGTAAATCGTGATCTGGAGAGTCCCCTTTCAGAGATCTTAGGAACCCCAAAAACCTAGGGCCAGCCCTGGATGGAACTGCAGGATGGCAAAATATTATTGAATGAAACAGAGTTTAAAAGAAGCAGAATGGCATAGAGGCCAACAAATCAGTATATAATAGATGGCAATAGTTTTAATGGATTCTTCTTGAAACAACAAATTAGTCCAAAGAGTAAATAAATCAAAGCCTATGAAACAGCAACATGTGTAGTTTTACAGTAAATATACTGTAAGAAAAACACAGAACAATTTTAAAAAACTGTTAAAAATGAAGCCATTCTGCCTATCTAACTTAGTTGGTAGTTAGTGGATAATAGACCCAAAGGTTTCATCCAGTTGTTTCTTAAAAAAAGACAGGATATCAGCTTTTAATATAACTATCCAATTTAATGTTGGTGCTTTGGAGAAAAAAAAATGAAATATGCAAACAATTTACAAAAGTTTCTGGCGAATGCGTAAGACTGTGCTAGATTTTTCCATGTACTGCCATGTTCTACCATTGTTGTCAAGTCATTTCAATAGATCACCATACAAAAAACAGGCTAAAAAACACCTGTGATCAATACTATTGTCTCCAAACAAATACAGCAACTCAACCGAACACCTAATCACAGTGCACCCACTTTTATTGCACTTTGGTTACACAGTAAACCTGCTCCTCCTATTCACAATCATATGATGTCATATCATTGAGAGAGAGACAGAAACCCTTGTCAATATCAGTCCTTCAAAGACAACCAAAGAAGGATGGAGCAAGGCCACAGCCAGGAACAAAGGAATGAGTGATATTTTTAAATTGAGCTATTGGAGTTTGTGGATTTGTATGCTAGCAAAGACTTTAACTATTAGTAATGCAAGAATAACAAACAGTGGATTTATTGGGAATGTGTGGGATGCTTTTTACAAAACAATTCATACATTTTGGGATGTCAGAAATTGGTTGCCAAATTTCCCCGTTTTTCTGAAGGTGTGAGTAGTCCCTTTATTGTGTTACAAAGACTTGAAAATGTCACTGTCTTCAATGACCGGGTCAGTGGAGATGCATATGAACTTGGGACTGGCAAAGAAGAAGGAAATGGGGAACGCAGTAGCACAAATTCCTGACGACGCCTCTAAAACTCTCTCCCACTCCATCGAGGAGATTTTAAGAAAACCATCACAACGTGGAGCCACAGAATTAAAACAGGGACATTTCGAGGGAGCTGCTATGCCATTGAAGTTCATTGAAGGCAAGTTGGATTTTTATAACACTTAAGATTAAAGAAAATGTTCTTTTGTGTTTATTTCTTCAATGGCAAAATTAAAGAAAGAAAAAATAGCATATGAAGATCTGCATACCAGAACTAATGAAAACAAATAGGTAAATGTCATTAGGAAGATAGAGCTGAACATACAGTACAGTTATGTAACAAATTTGACATGGGATTGTTCTATGTCTAAAAAAAAGAGTACAAAAGAGAATGAGATACTTATAGTAGATATTCAGATAACACTCAGATAGGGCTCTATGTATTTTACAAAATACTTAACACCTTTCTCAAAAAGATTCAGTATAAAATTGTCAGTGCTCACTACATATATTCCTCAAGAACTCATTAAGTGACTCAAAATCTGAAAAGCACATTGTCTAGATTTAAGAGCTTGTAGCTACCACTACACGTGGCAGTTTCAGTAAACATACTTTACACTGAATGATCACTGTTACCAGGGTGCAAAATCAAAACAAAAAAACACAGGTATAAAAACATAATAATTCGTGAAGCTAACTGATTAATCCTTTGCATTATATTCTGCTAATATCCATTTCTTTATACAACTTTGTTGACTGCAGTGGTTGGTGTTGTGCAATGCCACTGTTCTTTTACTTTATAATATTTGTTTTGTTTGGTAAATGTGTGAACAATTAATGTGAGAAATTTAGAAAAGATCTGCGTACAGTTAACTCAAATAAAACTAAAAATCATCTTTTCAATTTCATATTTATTGACTGTAACAATTAGGCTACAGTATGTACAGTATATAATCAATATAAAATATCAGTTGGCATAAATATTATTAAGACATTATATATGCTGATATAGGTATGTACCCATTATCACATTGAAAATATTGAAAATTAATTTTGTGCATTTTTAAAGTAAGACTGTTTAATAAACCCCATCAATCATTAGCTTTTTAAAATAATATACCTTTTATTATATATTTTATGCATGGACAAACAAAATATGTGATCTTCCCAGGATTAAAATATAGTAATAACAATATTGTGATGAACTATCAAGACTTGTAAAAATAGTAATTTATATCATGTAGACCCCTTCTATAGATTAAACTTCTATAGGTGCGAACATTTCCTATTTGTCTTACCTGATCTGCAGTGCTGTTGGTACATACAGTATGGGATGCTGCACCTCATTCAGGTAGGTGCTGAGCTTCATCAGCAAATAAAGAGGCCCCACTTTTTAGTATAATAATAATAATAATAATTGCTTACACTTATAGCGCTTTTCTGGACACTCCACTCAAAGCGCTTTACAGGTAATGAGGACTCCCCTCCACCACCACCAATATATATAAGTATATAGTATATAGTATATATAAGTATGTGTGAAGCCCTTTAGAGTTTTGGTGAGATAGAGATAGTCCTGGTACACCAGCTATTGGTCAGTTCACTTCAACTACTGTACCTGCAGTGGGTTGTGTTTTGTATCCCTTACTGTTAGAATAATTAGGATTCTATTTAAATGTATCGATAAGTTCTTTAGATAGGAAGTATAAAAGTATACTGAATCTTCTGTACCCCTTGAGTGGTTAGTAATATTCTTTTTTTTCCTGGTTGTTTAGGCTTACTGAGCTTAACTGAAAAGATTTTTCAACTTTTTTGGAAAATTAGCGAAAAACTGAATTTTCTGCACTGTGTCACTGAGTGTTTGGTTTTAGGCATACATCTTTTGGAGACTGCTTATCAAGCAGTTTAGCAAACAGACTAAACAATAGAATTTTAAAAAGGGAAGCTTTGTTCAGTTTGCTCAACTGCAATAACTGAATACGCAGGATTTTTTCCAGGAACAGAACTGTGAAACTCTGTACTACTATACTGTATGTATAGACAGAAAAGGCTTTGGGTTTCTACACATTAGCGGAAGGTTAGCCGATTTCTATAAATGGATTTTAGAATTTTTTTATTGAACCATATACTTTGAAAACACAGTATGAAGGTAATAATCCAGTAAATTAGTAGGGCTTTTTGGCAAAATATTTTAAAATTTCACTTGATTATTCCATTTGAAACTGTGAATAGAATCAAGTTTTTTACCCAGAGAAGCTGTGGGAGTATTCAACAAAATAGCTAGATCTGAAGATAATTTAGCTACTACCAAATAGGCTAGTCTGTTAAATGAAGTAGTATACAGGCATCCTTATTTTTTTGTAAAATGGGTGACGATGGATGTTCTTTGTCTCCAGCAGAGCTTACTGAACAGCAGCTGTCCTCACAAGAGCTGGAGAAAGCTCTCTGTGAAGGGAGTGTGTCTAGCCCAGTTAGGAGCAACAGAGGCCAAGACCAAACCAGGCTTCCCAGTGCTGTGTCACAGAAAACAGAATGGATGCACCTCCCCACAACCCCCGGAGAGGGACAGGAGCGTCAGAGAGAGAACAGGTTTTGTGGGATCCAGGGTCACCACCTGGTGTGTCATTCCCTGCATGGTGAGTAAATTCCCAAGATCCAAACAAGCAGTGACACACCCACATGAAACAGTGCTGTGTATTCAATTTTGGTGGTAAATCTATTTTTATGCAGCAGGCTATAATCTCTTGGGCTCACATAGCTTGCACAAGCTTCTGCACTTTATTGCACTACAGAAGGCTTCCTTAAATTTAATGTACTCAACTTGAAGGCTGCCACTTACTGGGTCTGTGGAATTAGCAAATTATCTTAGGGTACCAACCTGCAACTCACAACACATCACAAGCTGATGTATGGTGAGTAGTCCAGTAGTCTATGGCTGCCGTCACATCATCCAGGTGGATGCTGCACATTGGTGGTGGTGGAGGGGAATCCCCATTACCTGTAAAGCACTGTAAGTGAAGTGTCCAGAAAAGTGCTACATAAATATAAGAAATTATTATTATAAATCATTTCACTTATCTGAATGTTCCAGGATTAAAGTCCCCTGCCATACCTAGGGTGCTAGCTGAATGAAAGATGACTCTTTTATTGTTATGCACCATTTATTAATTTTATTTGCTGTGCAGCTTCAGTAGACAAGAAGGGACGTCGCAGAATACGGACCACCTTTACCCCTGAGCAACTGGAGGAGATGGAGAAGATCTTCCAAATCACTCACTACCCTGATGTGTACACCAGGGACGAGCTCGCGAGTAAGACCAAACTCCCTGAAGGCAGAGTCCAGGTATCACCTTGCAAAGATCTCATATCCAGTCAGGTCCAGCTAACAAATATGCACTTAAGTTAAAAAAAGTACTTTCTCAATATCACATTCTTATTGCCTTTAAAATAAAAGAATATAAAGATAGGCTGACTTTGACCTTAAAATCGTTCTTAAGGCTTAGTTTTACATGCATCCATGTACAGGTGAACAATGTAATCAAAATGCAATATTGTTTTAGGTTGCCCTGATATTTCCTAAATCCCCAATCTCAATGTAGTATCAGGTTGGTTCTTGCTGAGATTTTAAAACCTTCTGCTTCACAGGTAGATGCACATCAGCTCTGATACAGAAAAACTTGCTGAAGTGCTAGAAGTTTTTTTTTTCATGTAGACAGGGTACTTATATATACAGAAGATACAGTTTTTCATCAGCCATAACACTTTTGGTCTGGATTTAGCCTCAGGGAGAGTAAACAGGCCCCCACATAGTGCTTGAGCAAAGTATGGCGCTGCGTTATGAAGTCCATTTTTGCTTTGTTGTTGTTTTATTTAAGAAAATATTAACAATTCAAGACAGGCGCAGATTATAATTAGTAACACATTTAAGAATCAAGAAAGTGTGTGGAACAACTATGTTACCAGTACAAAAACGTTTATTGGCAAGCGATGGCCAGTTAGTCTAAGGCCTCCTGCCGTCCAAAACTATCCTACTCTTATTTGACTCCTGAAACGTGGACCAACCACAGAGTATTGCTAATTAAAGAAACAAGTAAGGGAGATAATAGAGAGAGATAATACTGGTTTCTGAACAGCAAAACAGTCCACAGAATGGTCTGATCTATAGAACAGACATACATTTAAGAGAACCATAGCTCTAAACCAGATAATGCATCCCAGAGAATCAGTCGTGGTGGGGACAAAATTGAAATATGTACATTTATCCAAAAACATAAAATCAATAACAGCCCTTTTCTTGTTGTCCCTCTGGTCCTGTGGCTTGTTCTTTTCCATGATTAACAATACTTAAAATGCTCCACTCCTGAAAAAAAGAACAATAATCTTGATGCTGTGTATCGGCAAGCAAGTGGTACTATTTTTCTCTGGAGGATGGGGGTAACAAGAGAGAGAGACCTTATATAGTATATAGTAGAGTTGCTTATATAGTAAGCTGGTCTCGCAAGAACGGCCAAACACCAACTGGGCTACAGCAAGCCCAGCTCTGCCCTTACAACAGACCTGTTGGTGAAGTCGGAGAAGTCATTCCCTACTTTGACCTGGGATTTTGTCACTGAAAAGCCCATTATACTTAGTGGATTTCTGTGCCTCCTGTTGTTTTCTGTGCTGTTCTGCCTGAACCTTATAGACTGTAAAACGGCTATTTCACAATCCATATTCGTAATCGAAGTATACTCTCCAGCTGGCAACTTTATGTATTGTATGTATTGTATGAGCTATACTTCGAAATATATCTGTTGCTGGAAGTACAGTGTTGCTTCCAAACGTCTATCAATCACAGTATTTTATTTAGAACATAGGAACATGAGAACAGTGATAAACAGGAGGCTATCCAACCCATCCATCTTAATAGTCAATAGTGAAATGATCCAAGGATCTCATTCAGCTGTTTCGTGAAAGAAACCTAGAGTCTTTGTTTCAACAACATGGTTTGATAGCTTGTTCCATAGTCCCACAAACCATTGGTTAAAGAAGTGCCTCCAGTTCTTGGTTTTAAACACTTTCGCCTTCTGGCTTTCACTGTTCATTCAAAAGAAATCTGCTTGCCTGACTTTGTTAATAAAGCATTATCAGGTCTTTAGACAGAAGTCTAAATGAGGCCTTACTAGTGTATTATATAGTTTTAATATCCCTTGATTTGAGTGCTATACTTTTATATCTATATCCTAGAATTGTGTTTGCCTGCTTAGTTGTTTGCCCTATTCATTATGAAGATGTAAATGGCATTTCCAAGTCATTTTGTTTTTTCTCTATGACAGATCTGGTTCCAAAATCGCCGAGCCAAATGGAGGAAGCATGAGAAACTGGGAAACTTTGGGGAGCTGCAGTACATGACTGAGGTGGACACGGTACCAGCTCCAAGGCCCAGCCCAGGAGTGAGTTAACATAGCTTTACGCTCTGGATTTTGCTCAGGACAGACTTGCAGTATTTCATACATATGTCTGGTGTCATGACTCGTACCTTCTCCCATAAGCACACTGGCATTCCCATGCGTACTAAATTCCACACACGCTCATCCAGGAACTAATTATCCAACCACTTCTCTCTCTCTTCAATATTTAAACACTCTTCACCAGCCTACCTACACTAAAGTTAGGAAGTCTTCCACAGCTTTCTCTTGTGCGTGCTAATATTCTCGACCTGACTCCTTTGACTTACCGACCTGGTTCTCCTACTTTTGACTTTGCTCTTGCCTAACGACTTGGATTTGGAATATTGGATTTACTTTTTCTTGTACTACCTTTCTCACAGCTTCGCACAGGGGTCCAACAACTCACCCCTTTCAGAAATCCTGACAACTGGAGTCTGATCGCTGATAAAAGAGATCACTTACAAGGAACAAAGACAGAAACAAGTTGAATCATTTTTAAAAACATTTCCTGCATAAACTGTTCATTCTGTTAACTTATTTTACAATACTAAATCAAAATAGTTTTTTACAGCACCTCTAATTCCTCATTAGGAAACTAACTCAGATTCTAAACAAATAAAGTGATTGTTACAGGTACAGTAGCAAAATAAATAGGCAAGACTTTTTTATGGTTGGAGGTACTGTATGAAGGTTAATATGCTATTTGACTGTAAACCCAGTAGATCAGTTACAGAGAATTCTAGTTAATACATTCATTTTTAGACAAAACAGAAGCAGTTAAGCAAAAATATGATATTCCCATTTTAAGAATTTAGGGAAAGTAATCTAAAATAAAGTAATTTGTCTTAAATATTGCTTTCCTGCTGGCCTATCTACCTTTAAAGCTGTGAGAAACTGTCACTAATTCATCAACACTTAATTTGTGGAGTAGACATGTTTATGTTAAAGCGATCTTTTGTGACCTAGACTAAAAATTTTGTTTCACTTGTTTAATATAACACTTTTTGGTCTTTGTGTGTAATAATAGTAGTTTATATCATTTCGGAATAAAAACACTGTCTGTCTCTACATGGTACCTCAGTCAGGTAATCAATTATAAGGAAAGATTCAACCATGCACACCAAAGAGCTTACAAAACAATTCAGGGATAAAGTTGTGGAAAGGCACAGATCAGGAAAGGTTTCTGCTTCCTGTCCATTAGTTAACTCTTAATCCAAACTCATGCATTAAATTGAATGCTGGCAGTCTACAGTCAAAAATTAATATTTTATCAAAAGCCTTCTGAAAATCCAAATAACCATATCAAATCTATCTCTTGCATCCATTACTGTAATTGCTTGATCAAGGAACTCGTAACTAGTTACAGTACATTCAAGCAACCTTTTCTAAATGTTTAACTATCCCTATTTATTATTCCTTAGATCCGTATTCATATACAGATGTTACAGATATGAGACTTTGGATGGGTGTACATTAATAATAGTTTTGTCGGTGAATATTGCCTCAGTTCCAGTATATCTTTGAAACTGTATCTGACTTGAATATCACAGGTGTTGTTAAGTCTGAATAACTAATTCAAAGCAAGCATATTTCAGTCATTTCTTATGAATGGTTGTTTCACAAATATTTATTGAATAAACCTAATTATCCCAGAAATATTTACAAGTAAAGATTTATTCCATGCTGAAGAGAGAAGAAAGGAAACGCCTGAAGAAGGCTCCACAGCCAAAACTTGTGCTTCTTTTCTTTTCTTTTCAACATGGAATAAACGTATTACTTGTTCCTTTGCAGCTTACACATGCTGACGCAGCTACTTACTAAGAAATACTGTATTTACACTAAAAAGACCAAAAACAAAGACTGAAGTTTGGAAAGTTAACTGTGAATTTTGAGAAATAGCATGGGATGTTTTATTTTATCTGAACATGCAAAATGATTAGACGTGTCACTCATTGTATTCCCTTGGACACAGGGTGATGGAACGCTGCCCCATGAACACACGGACATCTCCTTCCTGCCTGGGTGCGACCTCCTTCCCACAAAGCTCCTGCCTGCTGGGCTACATCAACAGCACTTCACACCCTACCATCCCGCCTCTGCCTTCACTGCTCCCTTCCCTCATGTACTCTTGTGTTACTTGCCTCCGGGACATCCCTGCATCTTTCCAAATCTCCTCCCAACACTGAGGAAGACCCTCAGCTGACAAAAGGCCACAGAGCTCTGAAGACCTCTAAAAATGTGAAACTATTCTCAAGTCGGTCTCCTCAGGGTATTTCCGCAGCACAGGCTATTTTATGAAAAATAAGACTTCTATGTAGTTGCTTGTTTCTTATCATGTACACTTTATTGGTACTAAACAGAAAGTATATGTCATTTCGCATTGGATGTTTTCACAAAAAAACACATTGCCAGCACTTTTCTTGCTTTTGTCGGTGTGTCAGCAGTCTTAACTCCGGTTTTTGACGTGGATCTAGTAAAATCCCGTAAATAGTTACACTGAATGACTAATTTTTGAACAATGCCAATAAGCATTCCTCAATTGAGTTGAATTACTTGCTGAAATTCTCTCAAGGTTTATGTGCCATGCTGACTATCCTTACCTTTCTGAGATAAGATGGGATATGAAATGGGAGCTGGAGTTATAAATGTTGTAATGTGTTGAGCTTTCTAATTATTGCTCAATGAGTTTATGGCATTATGCAGATAAGACTGTTCCTTATTTCATAATGAAGGGGTCATTGGTAGGTCAAAATGTAAATAAAATGTCAGCAAGTTAAAAAAACAGACTGAAGCTCAGTATACAGTTAGTGCATACTGTCTTTGAGGTGCTTTTGTAATATTATCAGAGAGTGGTTTTCTAAACTGGCATCTGAGTTAAAACCACTCATTTTTTAAATTTGGGATTTAGTTTTTTGATGTAAAACATAATACTAACTTGTTCAAAACCCTTCAAAACATATATAGAAATGCACATTAATAAAAATGCTTTTTAATAAGTGTTTCCAAATAAACAAGATGCTTGGTAAAAATTGTTGCTGTTAGAATACTGTACAAGAAAACAATGTAAAACTGCAAACCAACCGAGGTTTGAATTATTTGAAAACAGACACTGGAGATATGGTACAGAATAAAATAATTGTATAAAAACTGTTCACATACACCCAGTTATATTTATATTTACAAGCTTGCCTTTTTCTGTTAAAAAGAAACTCCTATTTCCTGTCCTGAATGTACAGTTAGATTTCTCAGGAACCTGTCTTTTCTGGTCTCTGATGAATTTCGACAAGTTTTTTTTTTCTTCACAAAAACTATGATGTGAAAAACACAAAACATAAGTAAGAAACAAGCAGCTCAGGCATGTTTTGTCTGTCGTATTGTAGGTCTTCTAAATGAAGGTGATGCTCTGTTGTGTTATTTCAGAATGTTTCACATACCCCTCTAGTGTTATAGACAGCAAGAAAGAATACTGTACTTTGAAGACAACTGAACTTTGGAAAAGATTGTATGCATTTTGTAGTTCCAAGAGTTAACTGTGTGAGGAGAAAAACAGGCGCAAATAAGAGACAAAATGAGCCTGACCTTGTACTTGAAAATTTGGAATGTTTTTGTTGACCATAAAGAGGAGATGTTTTTATACAAACAACAAAAGTAACAATGTAAACATCACTACAATATATCCTGGGAGAATATCAGGATTGATCTGATCATCTGAGGCTACATTACACAAGCTTGGATTAAGTTAAATGTATTAAGTGTCTTCTCATTGACATACATTTTAGTAAATAATATCATAATTATGAGCAAGTCCATGCTGGTACTGAATATTCACTGCTGTTTTAGTGCATATACTGTACCAGCATGGTATGCTGGTTCTATATTTTTCACTCAAGAGTTTTTTTCTTCTTCATGCAGAAACACAGTTTTATGATGATACTGACATTTTATATATTTTTTTAGTTTAAAATCATACAGATTTGTAAATCTGCAAAGTGTAGCCTTTTATCTTTATGAATGTGCAGTGAAAGAAATGATGATAATGACTTTTTAAATATCATGGTGTTGTGGATTAGCAACAAAACAGCTCATTGAAGTATTTACCTTAAGCAGCTATGATTAAGATTTTCAAGATCAACATGAATTAAAAATTGCTTAATGACAAATGTAGTTTATTCAAATCCAAAAAACAGGATTAACAAAAGTCAAAGTTGTTGGAATATATTGAGAGGCATTAAAAACATAACAAATGAGTACTGGAACACAGCAAATGAGTATTGCATTTTAAATCAGCGTAGAAAACTATTTCAAACTAAATTGTTGATGCACATACAGTAATATAAACATACAGTATATTTTGCCTAAACTGTCTTAACATTCACTCTACAGCAGTATATACTGTATGTAGTCATCATCCTCATCATTGGCTAATTCACTTTACATTAATTCAATATAGATTAAGCAGGCGGAGCAGTGGCTCTGTGGCTAAGGACCTGCGCCTGTGGCTACAAGGTTGCTGGTTTGCATTCCATGGCCGGCAGGGGAATCCTACTCTGTTGGGCCCCTGAGCAAAGCCCTTAACCCCAACTGCTCCAGGGGTGCTATATAAATGGCTGAGCCTGCGCTCTGACCCCAAACTTCTCTACCTGTCTGTGTGTCTCATGGAGAGCAAGTTGGGGTATGCGAAAAGACAAATTCCTAATACAAGAAATTGTATATGGCCAATAAAGTGATCTTGTCTTATTAAAGGCCTTTGTAAGATTCTTCCATTGATTTTACCTTTAATTAAATTGTTTACTGATCTCAACGTGTTATCTTTGCAGAATGTTTTTATCTGGGTCATGTTTGGGACTTCGGAGAAAAAGGAAAGACCAGACTTGTACAAACTCACTGTATTTACTGTATTTATTGTATGTGAAAAACAGTTTTTATATATTAAATATTAAAGTTTTTAAATCAGTGTATATGAAAGTTGTCACAAATCTTGTATGAGATAAATGCCTTCTTTATCAAAAGTGTTCCTCTGAGTGGAATTAAAAGCTCAAGAAATGAGTATAACAACCAATTGCACATGTTTTTAATATAGTATTATAATACAGTATACAATATGTTGTTGAGCATTTTTTCTGGTAATAAAAATGAAAGAATCTTTTAAGTTATTTTAAAAAAAGATATATTTTAATGATTTTTATGTATTAATCTTCATTTTAAAATACTTAGCTGTCACTATGTTGCCCAGACTGCCACAGTACTTTTTCTTTTATTGGGATGTGGAGGTGCATTTATAATGGTGCTCTTGCCTTGACTCTAAACTTTTCAACTTTTAAACTTTTAACCCCAGTCTATCTGTCTTTACAGCCCAGTTATAGCTGCCTATCTTATCAAACACTTATCATGAAAAACCTTTTCAGCTATATACACAGCATAGGCATTAATGTGCTTATTTTCACTGCAGTTTTTTATGACTGTAACTAAGCATTTCTTTCTGAGAAAGAATCATATCGAGGACTAATTGTATTAAAAATAAGTTTACTAGCTATTAAATATACAGTATTTTATAAGATTATCACAGTATAATAAAGGCATTTATTACTGTTTTTTTCTGCATGACTTACAGACAAATTGATTATATTACCTGCCAAGATAATTGATACTGTACATGTTTTCATACCTAAGAGTTACATAAGACCTCATCTTTTTTTTAAATAATAGACATGACTGATGCTATGACATCCTATGGTTAAGACATTTAATGAAGGTCTTGGAGGTTTGAGCTTTGGGGTGTTAATTTAATTATAATTAAATTAAATTTTAAAAGGTTTGGCACAAATAAAATGTATCCAAATAAGGAGCAGTTTCATTTTAAATATAAATCAAGAGAACAATTAGAAGAATACATAATTACTGACAAAACAGTTTAGCTGACTGTGGTTAAAGAAGATTCAAAATGATCCAATATAATCAGAGAGGTTAAGAGTGTTCAGAAGTATTGCCTTATTTAAGTGAATGTCTTTGAAACTTGTTTTTTTATATGTACAGGTAACAATAATTATAAATACACATACGTTGAAAAGATAATTGATCATAATTAGAAATTATAAGAAAAGTGGAGAGCTGCATTAATCTGAGAACAAAAATATAAAAAAGTGGCTATAGACCATTCTTCAGGTACTGTATGTAGAGAAGAGAAGAAACATATCATCTTTTATATTATAATATTATAATTATGCACATAAAATCTTAATCCCTCTCATCCACTCTTTTTAGAATATACTCTTCTACCTTCTGGAAGGAGGTACTGTACCAGATCCCTTGAATGAAGACTAAGAGTGCATTTATACTCTCTTCAATTTATGCCTAAAAGTTACAAATGATGTTATAACTATACCTATAAGAATGCTTTAAGGTATAAACGCAGTTATACCTTAAACTGTATCACCATGAATACAATTGTCTAGGAATAGAGACACAGAAAACACAGAAAAAAAAGATACACATTTCTGACTAACCTGGGCTTCAGACTGAAATCCACTTGTTTTGGGTGTTCATTTTCTGGAGAAAAAAAAATCAACATTTTCAATGCAGTTCATTTAAGATTATAAGTACACATATCATGTAATTAAATATTAAGTGTTTATAATAATAATTGACTATTTTATATAGCGCCTTTAAAGGTGGCTTCTCAAAGTGCTTTACAGGATGACAACAACAATAAATAAAAATAATAAGATAAAACACAATTACAATATACAACAGAAGAGACCGTGGATGGTGGTACTAAGAAAAGCAGAGGGGTGAAGAATGGAACCAGTTAAGTAAAGGCTCTCCTAAAGAAGAAGGTTTTGAGTCTGGATTTGAAGGAGTTTAAAGAAGGTGACTCTCTGGTCTCCTTGGGGAGGGAGTTCCAGAGCTTGGGGGCATAACAGGAGAAGGGCCTGTCACCCATACAATGTAGACAGGCCTGGGGAACAGTTAGGAGACCAGAATTAGAAGAGCAAAGGTTGCGAAGTGGGCAGTAAGGCAATAATAGTTCAGAAAGGTACTGAGGTGCAAAGCCATGCAGAGTCTTATAGGTGAGCATAAGGATTTTAAAGTCCACACGGAATTTGACAGGAAGCCAGTGGAAGGATTCCAGGATAGAAGTAATGTGAACACTTGCATTGGACCTGGTCAGGATTCTGGCTGCTGAACTTTGGACATACTGCAGTTTGTTCAATGTAAATTTAGATGCCCCAGCGAGTAGCACAGTACAATTCGGGAAAATACAAATGTGTTGAACAGCTTTATGGCCACACTTAGTGATAATATAGGGCGTAGTCTAGCGATATTTCTGAGTTTATACAGTTTAAAGCACAGATCATCACGAAAAACCTGGTTTCAAGGAGGTGTACTCAAACTTTTGAGTACTGTAGACAAAACAGATATTTACAGCAGGGAAAACTCTCACGGAGTAGCAGCCTCAGTTGTTACATGCCAGTAAAAAGAATGGTAAGAGCAAGACTGGACAAAACGGGAACAACCAGGTTCAGGACAGTTCCACTGTATGAGTTGAGGTTAAAGATGTTAATACAGACAAGACAAATACAGTAGGTCCAGATGCCTCAGAAAAGATCCACACTTGGTCAAGACAGGAGTTGTGTGTGCAGTATACAATACAATTATTCTTAGTTCCTAGTACTTAGAAAAGCATGCCCAGAAGCGCAGTAACATACAGTATGCTAACAGTAAGAAACGAACAGAAGTTACAAATGAAGAAATTGCTGTTGTTAATAGTCAGGGGGAATTACGCAAGTGATTGAACATAAGAAAGCTTAGTAGTTTTCTTCACAATATTGAAGTTAATTTTTAAAAGATGATAATGATGACAATTAGATTTTGACAAATTGTTTTTTTTCTCTGTGCAAGGCATCCTCTTGAATTCAGACAGTATGCATGTCAAAATATTATTGTAGTACATTCCTAAATTTCTGATGTTAATGGTGATCATTTTTTGTAAACAAACATAATCTGTAGAGCATACATTTATATTTTAATTGCACTAGGTATACATTACTTAGGAAATTATTAACTAAATCACAAGTTCATCAATCACGTATCTATATTTAATGCAAGAAAAATACTTCAGTACCTTCCCCTGGCAAGAAGTCCAAGTGACTCATAGCTTGTGATTTAATACATTTAATTATTAACACAAAAGGTTTTCTCCTTAATTTAATTTTGCACATACTAAGGGGGGGGGAACTTCCTGTCGAAGTTACTGTATAAACCATGGGGATTATACTTATTTCATTCTTTTGGGTGAAATAATAATATGAATGAAAACTGCAAGCTATAAAAATGTAAACTATATTAATACTAGATTAACTAACCTTTTTAAATCACTTCAAATGGTTTTCAATGTTCTTTTCTGCATTTTAAATATAAATAAAACAAGTAGCACGAATTGGTAGCAATTGTACTTGAACTTGAACTTTATTGCCATATGTAACCGGTACTGGTACAATGGAAATACTTCAGTACCTTTCCCTGGCAAGAAGTCCAAGTGACTCATAGCTTGTGATTTAATACATTTAATTATTAACACAAAAGGTTTTCTCCTTAATTTAATTTTGCACATACTAAGGGGGGGGAACTTCCTGTCGAAGTTACTGTATAAACCATGGGGATTATACTTATTTCATTCTTTTGGGTGAAATAATAATATGAATGAAAACTGCAAGCTATAAAAATGTAAACTATATTAATACTAGAATAACGAACCTTTTAAATCACTTCAAATGGTTTTCAATGTTCTTTTCTGCATTTTTAATATAAATAAAACAAGTAGCACGAATTGGTAGCAATTGTACTTGAACTTGAACTTTATTGCCATATGTAACCGGTACGGTACAATGGAATTCTTACTTACAGAAAGTCTCTCGATTGTAAAACAAGTGTAAACAACAAAACAAAGTGCAAACAGTGCATCAAGACAATGTACAAACAAACAATAGACAATGTGCAAGTAAACATGTAGACAGTTTGAATGTAAACAATACAGACGTGTAAACAATGACTGGAGATGTGCAATAGATAAGAAATCATAAAGAGGTAGATGGTGATGGTGTAGGTGTGGTCCGAGGGGGATGGCTAAATGTGTTCGCCAGTCTCACTGCTTGTGGATAGAAGCTATTGAAGAATCTAGTGGTAAGTGTCCGTATGCTCTTATATCTCTTGCCTGAGGGCAGTGGGGTGAAGAGCTCATGCCCGGGGTGGTGACTGTCCTCTGTGATGGCCACAAATTCTACCACGGCAGCGGTCCTCATAGAGCTGTTTAATCCCTGTGAGACCGCAGCCGATGATCTTCTGGGCCATATTGACCATTCTCTGCAGTGCCTTTCTTTCTCGCGAAGAGGTGTTGCCATACCACACAGTGATCCCGTTGGTGAGGACGCTCTCGATAGTGCAGCGGTAGAAGTTCACCAACACAGGTATTGGCATCCCCCATCGCTTGAGGCACCTCAAGAAATAAAGGCGCTGCTGAGCCTTCTTCATGATAGAGTCAGTGTTCACAGTCCAGGTTAGATCTTTAGAGATGTGAATTCCCAAAAACCTAAAGCTGGTGACTGTTTCCACTTCCGTTCCATCAATACTGAGTGGGCTGTGAGTGTGTGGCCTGTGTCTCCGAAAGTCCACTATTAGCTCTTTCGTTTTCTTTATGTTCAAGTCCAGGTTATTGCTATGACACCACCTAAGCAGCTGTACAACTTCATCCCTGTAAGTGGACTCGTCATCATCACTGATCAGTCCTATTATAGTGGTGTCATCGGCAAACTTAATGATGCGGTTGTTGCCTTGTCTTGCTCTGCAGTCGTGAGTAAATAAGGAGTACAACCTTGGACTCAGACAGCAGCCTTGTGGGGTTCCAGTGCTCCAGTGCAGGGTGAGTGGTGTTGATGTTTTATTGCCTATCCGCACCACCTGTGGTCTCTCGATAAGAAAGTCCAGCAGCCAGTTGCAGACAGAGTTGCACAGACCTAATCCCCTGAGCTTTGTCACCAGTTGACTGGGTATGATGGAATTGAATGCTGAACTGTAGTATTTCACTTAGTGTAGTATTTCACTAAGGACACCCTGCCCTTCACTATACAGATGCAGCCATTCAAAATGGGTGAGGTATTTCGCGGCATACCCCGGTGGGCGTGTCGCGGTGTCACGCGGTATCACGTGGTGTCACGTATCATTTGACGCTCTGCCGGAAACTATCCGGCGTCGCCTTGTAAAACCGCCAGGGGGAGCTTAACCTCTCATTTACAGCATTTGAGCCTTTAATTTTGAACTGTGTATTACAGCATGTTAATCATCAGTCATTAAAATGTTGGTATATTTTATGAAAGCAAGATTGCTCAGTTGGACAAAAGTACACAACCTACCTTTATCAGAAATATGTATGCATCAAAGCCTTTACTGAAGATATTACTAATAGTATTAATAATGGATTAATAGAATTAATAAAATGGATGATGTCAGGCATTTTGTTTTACTTCAACGGGCATAAAAACTTCCTTGCTTTTAACAGGGCGTTTCATAATTTCTAGCTACGAAAATGATTTAAAATGCGACACCTATCATTCAACTAGAGCTTAAAATATCACAAGGATCCTCAAGAGCACAGCAAAGAGTGTATTAAAAGACACTTGTATTTATCAACGCTTTCTTTTCCATATACCAGATTTTATGGAACCACTTCAGAGGGGTGTCAGCTAGTCAGATTCCAGGAATCGGCACTTTAAAGGAAAAATACACACCGGTATTCCATTTCTCCCTAAACATTGTAAGCTTCGAAGTCTTTAACTAACGTGATACCGGAGTAAACAAGCATACTTTTAGAATTTGATTAAAGGGGAATATAATATGGAATCGCGTATCTAAAGAATTTAATAACGGTATGATTATATCCGTGTACTGCGACAGGGCTGTGTAGGGCTGTTTCGCCTGCCTGTTCATGCAAGCTGTCTTGTAGCCTACTGGTCTAGGTGCATGACTACCAACTGGCAGGCTGTGTGTTGAAATCCAGCTGGTGCTGGACTTTTATTTTAACAAACATTTCTTCAAAAAAATAGGTAAGCGATATTATGGACAATCAATTGACTTTTATATTTCAAAATATCGCAACATGATCGATATTTGCGATATTTTGAACATATCTTCCCTTCTGACAGCGGTTCCTGCTTCTATTGTGTGTGTGTGTGCAACAGAGTAAATTTTTATAGAGAAATGGAGGCTGGACAGTATGCGTTACAATATAAACATTTATATTGATTTAAATCGTGTTCTGATTTAAATTGCAAACGCGTGTTTAATTATGTGTTTTTTAATCATAATCAGGCTAATGCATTTCTACATTTACTGTATGAACCAGCTTAGAGGTTCATACAGAAAGTCAGCTTGTGTTTAAATTGAGTGTAAGGTAATTTATGCTTCTAAAGTCATGGTCAGTATTTATTATTGTACTGTGCTGTAAACGTTTTCTGTGCCTAGTCACATTATTTTATAGCGTTTTGATTGTGTTATTAAATCCGGTGGCGCTGTGTGTTAGTTTCCTGATTCCCATTATTTAAACTGCGACACTGATCATTCATCTCTAAATAAACTTTATTTTATATAGCGTTTTAAGCGAATAGGTAATTAGAATGCTCATATACCTAATCGCTTTTTCTACATAAACACAGCGTGATTGCTCTCTGAAAATGCTTTTCCTTTATTTTTCAAGTAGGCTCAGATTTCAACTATAGATCGTATTATTATAAACTTTCTTGGAAAAATGTATTCTATGTAAACCATGTTTGCTATTAATTCATTTAGGGCTAAGATACGTTCATTGTCTTCCAATCGAGTCGAGTTGACATTGGAAGCCTGCCACACCCGGACTGTTAAACTAACGCATTAGCACGTCAAAGCCCATTGAGCCAGTATTGGCTTTAGTATTCCCCCCTTCTCCCCTCAATTCAATTCAATTCAAGGTGTTTTATTTGCATGACAGATGGGTACAAGCAGTGTTGGGTATGTATATTGTAACGCTTACGGCAGACAGGCACTGTGTAAGAGCCGACGCACCAGAGCAGCGCACTGAGGGAGCGTCTGCATTTATAACTTAGTTTTTAAAATTAGTCAAGCAATATGAAGCATCTCCTTTTACTTAGTGCCTGAGCATACTGCAACGCGTGTGAAGTCCATATCGATATTAATTTTGGAACTTAAACATACAGTATATGGCTGGTCTCGGTACTTTAAAGAAAACATACACACCAGTATTCCATTTCTCCCTAAACATTTTAAGCATCGAAGTCTTTAACTAAAGCGATACCGGAGTCAACAAGCATACTTTTAGAATTTGATTAAAGGGGAATATAATATGGAATCGCGTATCTCAAGAATTTAAAGACCAGACAATCGCAAACTCGTTTTCAATAAAATTATTTTATTCATTCAGCAGTTTGTGAGAGGGACATCCAGCAGGGAGAGACACACACACACCGGTTTTCATTGACAAAATTGTTTTTTTTCAATTCCTCTTGTCTAACAGGAATGTTTTGTTTGTGGACAGACTGTTAGACAAGAGGAAAAGACCGCCTCCTCCTACGAAGCATTTCGTTGATCCGATCACGAATTATTTTCCAGTCGTACGCAGCAAGGGTTGAGAATCTCCGATTCACCATCGTACTAATGGTTTCCCGGAGATTGCAAGGCAAGGCACTTTTGCCTCTGGACCCATCGAAATTTACAGACGTGGTCCACCCCCAGTAAATTTCAAAAGTCACAAGATTTCGAAACACGAGGGCGGCGTAGCGGTCGGCTCTTGCTTTCCCGTCTATGCCGATGCACTGCAAGTATAACCCCCCCTCCATCTCCTGGGTGATGGGTAGCAGTTGGACATCTGGGAGAATTATTCGTCCCACTGGCGTCTGTGAATTCCGCTGTGCTTCCTGGGGGGAGACAGACGGCGGGGACAACATCAACAGATTCCTGCGCGGTGGTGAACTGAGAGGCCGGGATGGAGTGTCCTGAGGCGGTGTGTGCTCTGCGGGGGGCAGAGCTTCCGCCAGGCATTGCAACCTGCGAGGCGGGGAGAGGCACTTTTCGGGAGACAGCTGCTCAACTGTTTGACTGCTGGAACATACTGTCTCCTTCCTCTGCATTTTCAGGAGTGTCTCTAGCCTCCCAATCCTCCCCAGTAATGCATCGTACTGCTCCCGCTGCTGCCAAAATGTCTCCACACAGGTGCTGCTTCTACAGGTTGGCACCCTGGCCAGTGGCCGAGAGCAGAGACCCACGGCCTGTGGCAAAATAACATAATTCATGTAAGAAATAAAGTCACACAGCAGTATTCATCAGTCGCGGAACAGAAGTCAAAATAAACTTTTCTTTTTTTCCGTCTTACCGCTTTCTTTTTTACTGTCCTGGTGGTAGATCGTTTCGCCCGTGCGGTGTTTTCTTGAAGAACAGGCTACGAAGAAATAATGAAAGAAAGAAAATATAATTAACAAACGTGAGACTGTCTTTCTCTGACTTACATTCCCGAATGTCCCCCGCCCCGGTCAACAATCCTAGGAAGAACACGAAACAGCCTGTTAATAAAATTGTTACAATTTTGTTCGGTCAGTTCTTCCTCCCAGAATTTATAGATCGCATCGATCAGTTCCTGCTTTGTGACGGGCTTAGCGGTTTTCCGAACGTAGTCTTTCAACGAATGCCAAACCATTTCTATCGGATTTAGATCTGGGGATTCGGCTGGAGTTTTCACCCATTTCACTCCTTCTGCTATAAGCCTCGCCCTTGCTGCTGTGTGTTTCGGATCGTTGTCTTGAAAGAGACGGTGCCTTGATCCAAACTGCTCCCTGATATATGGGGCTGCATGCTGTGTGACCACGACTTCCTTGAAGAATACACGGTCCATAATTCCTTCGAAAATAAGAAGTGGTCCCGGGCCTCTTCTAGATATACCCCCCCAGACGTGAACCTTCAGTGGATGTTTGGGCTTTGGCTTGTCCACACGTCTCCCCTTTTTGCAAAATGCCATTGTTGAAAACTGTTCCAGAGCCACTGTTGTTTCGTCGGTAAAAAGTACATCCTGAAATGCCTCCCCCTGTTCAATCCATTGGAGCGCTTGCTTGAGTCTTTCCTCTTTGTTTTTTTAGCCTTACCATGGGGTTGTTTTTTCTGTATCTCCATCTAAGCCTCCTGCGTACTCTTCTTATCGATGTCAGGCTTATATTCGCACCGAGGTCAGCCCATAGCCGTCTTTGGACTTGAATCGCCGGTAGCTCATCATTTTCATCGGTCAGTTTGTCGATAGCTCGCACAATAGGACTTGAAAAAAAAAGAGATCCGCAGTTAGTTTTAAAAATAATGTGCGTAGTTGTATTTACATGCAAGAAAGGTATTTTTAGAAATTTATTTACCTTTGAATCGTCCTCGGTTTAGATTCTCTTTGCCTCCTCTCCCCTTTATAATGCCGTCTCACTGTGCTTTCAGAAACGAAGATGTCCATCGAAGCCAACTGCTGTACAATGTCCCGTGTTGACTTCCCATTTCTTTTCATCTTCATTATTTGGTGTGAGAGAGTCTTCGTGATTTTGGTCATTGTCCGTCCCCTTACCAAAGCGATACAGTGGTGCAGCTTGAATTCTGTACCTATATACTGTATGGTATGGTACAGATAAAACTTACACCATACCGATGAGCTAATGCCAGGGAAAGACACTCCTATTTTATTTAAAACACAATACGCCAGGAAATGTGTCTGATGCATTAGCAAGTTAAAACAATTGGGTCGAAAACCTGGGCGTAACACCATTTCCTTTTTCTGATCACTCGCTTCTGGATACACATCTCACCTGTCCTGTTCTTTGTTTTCCTGGTTTGCTGATTATGCCTGCTGCGGTCCACTCCTACCCTCACACCTAAAGAAAACTATTTTAAATTTCTTGGCGCAGTTCATTAACCCTTGTATGTGCTGTCCGCGCCCAAAATGCAATTTAAAAAAAGTCAAAAACCGTGCTCAAATGCAATTTTCAAAGTGCAATGAAATACAATATTGTTGTTGCTGCTGTTCTGGTTGTTTTTATCCCGTAAAGCGTTTTGAGAAGCCACCTTTAAAGGCGATATATGTTGTAGAACCGCTTATTCTTATGGAATGTGTTCCGCAGGAGATTCAAATTTTTATTTATTTTTTAATCACGTATCTAAGGAAATCTCAGTATAACTTTGTTCATGAACAAACAGTGGCATGTTACATTATCATTGTTTTTTTTTAACAAGGCTCGCCAGCTAATGTGAATCGAAACCTGTCTTGCTAGCTTTTAAAGTCGTGCATGTGTAAACGACAATTGAAATAGAGAAAAAAAGACCTGACTGACAAGCCGATACATACTCTTAGAGTTTGATTAATAGGGAATATAATACAAAAATACAGTAAGGGACTTAAAAGTTAAAGGAGATGCTTCATATTGCTTGACTAATTTTAAAAACTAATTTATAAATGCAGACGCTCCCTCGGTGCCGCGACGGGTGTAAATATCAAAGTATACATTCCCAACAAAAATTGTACCCATCTGTCATGCAAATAAAACACCTTGGATTGAATTGAATTGAGGGAGATATTGTATAATTGAGGGGACAAATATACTGTAGACAGTATTCAAGGCAAATAAGATACTTATGGGTACGCAGGCATTCACGACAGCAACATACAAAACGTTTGCACGTACTGAGTTAAGTTATTACTTGGTTTTCAAAGTGCAATGAAATACAATATTGTTGTTGCTGCTGTTCTGGTTGTTTTTATCCCGTAAAGCGTTTTGAGAAGCCACCTTTAAAGGCGATATATGTTGTAGAACCGCTGATTCTTATGGAATGTGTTCCGCAGGAGATTCAAATTTTTATTTATTTTTTAATCACGTATCTAAGGAAATCTCAGTATAACTTTGTTCATGAACAAACAGTGGCATGTTACATTATCATTGTTTTTTTAACAAGGCTCGCCAGCTAATGTGAATCGAAACCTGTCTTGCTAGCTTTTAAAGTCGTGCATGTGTAAACGACAATTGAAATAGAGAAAAAAAGACCTGACTGACAAGATTTAATTAATGCAGATCAGTAAATCAAGGGACAAAACAACTATTGCGCCCGGGTCCTCAATGCGCTTTGACGTGCTAATGCGTTGGTTTAACAGTCCGGGTGTGGCAAGCCTCCAATGTCTCCCGACTTCGGCAAAAGGCACCCGCCTTTCATTGGAAGACAATGAACACACTCTAGCCGTACATGTGAATATAGCATAAAGACACCAAGGGATTGGGTGAGCTCCCATCACAAAAAAAAAACTACGAACCTGCACTACAGCGATCATAGTACATTATGGAGACCGAGGCCTTTTACGGGAAGAGACGGGGTGCTTCTGCCGCCCCAGCTTCCAAAGAGCGAAGGGTAAGCAAATACAGCAGACTTCATCTGAAATACGCGATTAGAGCTTATATTACAAGGTATTATTGCCGTTTTGAATTTTAAATTCAATTATAATTATTTCTTCGTAGCCTGTTCTTCAAAAAAACACCGCACGGGCGAAACGATCTACCACCAGGACAGTAAAAAAGAAAGTGGTAAGACGGAAAAAAAGAAAAGTTTATTTTGACTTCTGTTCCGCGACTGATGAATACTGCTGTGTGACTATTTCTTACATGAATTATGTTATTTTGCCACAGGCCGTGGGTCTCTGCTCTCGGCCACTGGCCAGGGTGCCAACCTGTAGAAGCAGCACCTGTGTGGAGACATTTCGGCAGCAGCGGGAGCAGTACGATGCATTACTGGGGAGGATTGGGAGGCTAGAGACACTCCTGAAAATGCAGAGGAAGGAGACAGTATGTTCCAGCAGTCAAACAGTTGAGCAGCTGTCTCCCGAAAAGTGCCTCTCCCCGCCGCGCAGGTTGCAATGCCTGGCGGAAGCTCTGCCCCCCGCAGAGCACACACCGCCTCAGGACACTCCATCCCGGCCTCTCAGTTCACCACCGCGCAGGAATCTGTTGATGTTGTCCCCGCCGTCTGTCTCCCCCCAGGAAGCACAGCGGAATTCACAGACGCCAGTGAGACGAATAATTCTCCCAGATGTCCAACTGCTACCCATCACCCAGGAGATGGAGGGGGGGTTGTACTTGCAGTGCATCTGCATAGACGGGAAAGCAAGAGCCGACCGCTACGCCGCCCTCGTGTTTCGAAATCTTGTGACTTTTGAAATTTACTGGGGGTGGACCACGTCTGTAAATTTCGATGGGTCCAGAGGCAAAAGTGCCTTGCCTTGCAATCTCCGGGAAACCATTAGTACGATGGTGAATCGGAGATTCTCAACCCTTATTGCGTACGACTGGAAAATAATTCGTGATCGGATCAACGAAATGCTTCGTAGGAGGAGGCGGTCTTTTCCTCTTGTCTAACAGTCTGTCCACAAACAAAACATTCCTGTTAGACAAGAGGAATTGAAAAAAAAACAATTTTGTCAATGAAAACCGGTGTGTGTGTCTCTCCCTGCTGGATGTCCCTCTCACAAACTGCTGAATGAATAAAATAATTTTATTGAAAACGAGTTTGCGATTGTCTGGTCTTTATATTCTTGAGATACGCGATTCCATATTATATTCCCTTTTAATCAAATTCTAAAAGTATGCTTGTTGACTCCGGTATCGCTTTAGTTAAAGACTTCGATGCTTAAAATGTTTAGGGAGAAATGGAATACTGGTGTGTATGTTTTCTTTAAAGTACCGAGACCAGTCATATACTGTATGTTTAAGTTCCAAAATTAATATCGTTTATGGACTTCACACGCGTTGCAGTATGCTCAGGCACTAAGTAAAAGGAGATGCTTCATATTGCTTGACTAATTTTAAAAACTAAGTTATAAATGCAGACGCTCCCTCAGTGCGCTGCTCTGGTGCGTCGGCTCTTACACAGTGCCTGTCTGCCGTAAGCGTTACAATATACATACCCAACACTGCTTGTACCCATCTGTCATGCAAATAAAACACCTTGAATTGAATTGAATTGAGGGGAGAAGGGGGGAATACTAAAGCCAATACTGGCTCAATGGGCTTTGACGTGCTAATGCGTTGGTTTAACAGTCCGGGTGTGGCAGGCTTCCAATGTCAACTCGACTCGATTGGAAGACAATGAACGTATCTTAGCCCTAAATGAATTAATAGCAAACATGGTTTACATAGAATACATTTTTCCAAGAAAGTTTATAATAATACGATCTATAGCTGAAATCTGAGCCTACTTTAAAAATAAAGGAAAAGCATTTTCAGAGAGCAATCACGCTGTGTTTATGTAGAAAAAGCGATTAGGTTTATGAGCAATCTAATTACCTATTCGCTTAAAACGCTATATAAAATAAAGTTTATTTAGAGATGAATGATCAGTGTCGCAGTTTAAATAATGGGAGTCAGGAAACTAACACACAGCGCCACCGGATTTAATAACACAATCAAAACGCTATAAAATAATGTGACTAGGCACAGAAAATGTTTACAGCACAGTACAATAATAAATACTGACCATGACTTTAGAAGCATAAATTACCTTACACTCAATTTAAACACAAGCTGACTTTCTGTATGAACCTCTAAGCTGGTTCATACAGTAAATGTAGAAATGCATTAGCCTGATTATGATTAAAAAACACATAATTAAACACGCGTTTGCAATTTAAATCAGAACACGATTTAAATCAATATAAATGTTTATATTGTAACGCATACTGTCCAGCCTCCATTTCTCTATAAAAATTTACTCTGTTGCACACACACACACAATAGAAGCAGGAACCGCTGTCAGAAGGGAAGATATGTTCAAAATATCGCAAATATCGATCATGTTGCGATATTTTGAAATATAAAAGTCAATTGATTGTCCATAATATCGCTTACCTATTTTTTTGAAGAAATGTTTGTTAAAATAAAAGTCCAGCACCAGCTGAATTTCAACACACAGCCTGCCAGTTGGTAGTCATGCACCTAGACCAGTAGGCTACAAGACAGCTTGCATGAACAGGCAGGCGAAACAGCCCTACACAGCCCTGTCGCAGTACACGGATATAATCATACCGTTATTAAATTCTTTAGATACGCGATTCCATATTATATTCCCCTTTAATCAAATTCTAAAAGTATGCTTGTTTACTCCGGTATCACGTTAGTTAAAGACTTCGAAGCTTACAATGTTTAGGGAGAAATGGAATACCGGTGTGTATTTTTCCTTTAAAGTGCCGATTCCTGGAATCTGACTAGCTGACACCCCTCTGAAGTGGTTCCATAAAATCTGGTATACGGAAAAGAAAGCGTTGATAAATACAAGTGTCTTTTAATACACTCTTTGCTGTGCTCTTGAGGATCCTTGTGATATTTTAAGCTCTAGTTGAATGATAGGTGTCGCATTTTAAATCATTTTCGTAGCTAGAAATTATGAAACGCCCTGTTAAAAGCAAGGAAGTTTTTATGCCCGTTGAAGTAAAACAAAATGCCTGACAAAGTATGGCTTGGACAGATTCCAAGTGCTTGTACAAATGTGCTAAAGAAATTATACTTTGAGTATACAGCTTGTCCAAAGTCATCCATTATTAATACTATTAGTAATTTCTTCAGTAAAGGCTTTGATGCATAAATATTTCTGATAAAGGTAGGTTGTGTACTTTTGTCCAACTGAGCAATCTTGCTTTCATAAAATATACCAACATTTTAATGACTGATGATTAACATGCTGTAATACACAGTTCAAAATTAAAGGCTCAAATGCTGTAAATGAGAGGTTAACCTCCCCCTGGCGGTTTTACAAGGCGACGCCGGATAGTTTCCGGCAGAGCGTCAAATGATACGTGACACCACGTGATACCGTATGGAACAAGCTACACTGCATTGTTTAAAGCTGATATTCTGGCTACTTTAAATAACCAGCTGGATTAAATCTTAGGATAAATTAGCTACTAACTATCTAACAAACTTGAGCAAAAATTGCTTCTTATTATTTGTAACTTTTCTTAGGGATGTAATATAACCCATGTTCTTTAAGCTCTCTAGATGCAGGACACAGTATTGTCAAAATAGTTAATCACTTTTACTTGGTTTTCATAAAATTAAATTATGTAGGAGAATATTCAGTTCCACTTAACACTTAGATTTCTATTACTTAGGAATATGTCACTTGTTACACAAAATAAAATGTACTGCCTTAACAATATACATCAATGGTTCCTCTTTTTCGATGTCAGATTATCAAACAAAAACTTGACTTGTTTGCCTCTTGGTTAAGAAAAATAACACAAAAAAGGATTGAGGCTGTGGGTGACTTTAAAGGAACTATCCAATACTGAATATCCAATATTTAATCATCCCTCAAAGGGATTCATCCTAGTACAAAATTCCCTGTATGCTGTAAAAGATGCAGCCTTTCAGACAACACTTTCAAAGATTCACAGAGCACCCTAAATGGTGTGGCCATACTGTCACTGGAGTGTGACCAGAGGCCATATTCCATAGACAATGGAGCTTGTAGAACAATCTAAGCTTGTAGAACAATCTTAACTGTCAGGGGAAAATAAAGAAACATCTAATATTTTTAAAGTTTTCTTCATTACAGGTAAATTAACTCCTGAAACCTAATACAACAGATTATGCCAATAATGTACTACTCCAGTCCTGCTTCACAGTAAAGTATAACACAAAGAACATTTAATACAATCAAGAGAATGGATTAATCAAATACAAGAAGATGCTCTAGCCCTGAAGAACATGAGTTTCACATGCCTGTGATGTCAAATACTGTATGTTGTAGTGTAGTCTAATAAACACTAGAGGGAAACAGTGTATTACTGTTCTGTTCCCCACATTTAACATGAATACAGAGAACTTGAATTACAGGTACAGTTTGTGGTATTCACGTGTATAATTAATGTTAACTTTCTTGGCTGCAGAGTAAACAAGTATTTTCATAGACTGACTTTCATAATATGATGCTGTCAAAAAATAAATTAGACTTTTTTATTTTTTGGTTAACAATTTCAATCATAACTGCTCTCTCACTAGCAGTTAAAGCTTAAGGGTTTTTACACATACCCTTACGCATAGTTGCCTTTGGTTTTCCTGTTGATATACAGTGCAGTAGTTTTATAATAGCATATGTTACTTTTTCTACCATTGGTGTACCAAATATGTCCTGAAGTTATCCTGACCAGTCTTGTGCCAATCACTAAATACCTTTGACACAAGTTTAACTCATTTGATGGCAGGAAATCTTTTTCAGGAAACGTCCATACCATTGGGTTTTCAATATAATTCTTGGATCCTCGAATAATAGAGTGGCAACTAACCGAGTTACTTGGATTAATTAATGCATCCTTTCATGTCAGCCTGGAGCATGGAGTATTTGTCAACCAAGGTAAACACCAACACATACTACACCTAGTGCCACTAGGAGAACTATCTCAAGTTCAGAACTGAATGGACAGAAGTGGCGACTGATTTTCTCTAGGAATCTACCACATGTACTGTAAGTGGTAAAACTGCAATAGAGTTGTGTAAAGTACCCCAGAAAGCCACCAAGCAAGGTGCACAGTCAGCATTCCTTTCTGGTTTTCTCAACAAATGCCAGAATAAAGGTTACTGGAGAAAGGCCACCTCTACACTAAGGGATCAATGTGCCCAGGCCATCCTAAACCCTAGTGTCTGCCTTTTCAATCCAAGCCCATACAAGGTCCACCACTTGAGTATGGAGACATGATTCCAGCAGGCCTGTCCTGGACAAGATGTCTGCAAGCATGATCAAGGGTCTTTGCAGATGTACTGCAACAGATACAAGGGTTTTGGCCCTAATTGTGGAATCAGCGGTGTAAAAACCTGGTGTTAATATTTGAGCAGCTCAACGATTCTTGTCATTTGCAGATCCA
Organism: Lepisosteus oculatus; assembly: GCF_040954835.1. Taxonomy (NCBI): domain Eukaryota; kingdom Metazoa; phylum Chordata; class Actinopteri; order Semionotiformes; family Lepisosteidae; genus Lepisosteus; species Lepisosteus oculatus. The sequence goes on from NC_090702.1 coordinate 8,354,073, forward strand.
TTGTTCCCATGGAATCAGGAGAATGGTTCAGCATCTATATGGCTTTCACATGTTCCAATGAAAGCAGGACCAGAAGTGGAATCTCCAACATAGTTGGTACCATGACAGAGGTGCTGGAGAGTGATGAGATTTCTTTGGACAAGAAGCAGTGAAGCAGAGACATACAATGGGTTCCTAAGGAAGGTACAAGTATTGATTAAGAGAATGCAGGGAATTCAATCTGATCCATATCTTGATGTACCCATTGCATGCAAGCCTGATACTTAAAGGTAGCACAGGTAGCATAGTGTTAAACTCCAATGCACTCATAGGTCAGGACTGAAGACATAGCCATTTTCCTTAGGAAACATGTTCCCAAAGGTAGTGCATTTGAAAAAGCCAGATAGGATTATCACAATTTAGCACTTCATTGAAGTCTAATTCACCTTTTCCATAAAATTAGAGTGCCCGAGATAACTAATAATCTTGATTAATTAACAGGACCACCTGTTAATTAATTCTGCACTATTTTTGCAGTGCAGAATTACTGTACAGTATGAAAGAGCTCAAAAATATACAGTATTCACTATTTTCTGAGACTTTTATTAGGATTTGAGAGCATTTCTTTCTTCTCCATTGGCTTCTTTGTTTGTCTATGATTTGGTTGCCTCTGCACTGTTTCCTATATATCTTTAACATACAAAAACATTCCTTTTAATCCAGTTCCTTTGGTTCTGAGAGCTACAGTATTTCAGAGTGAGTTTTGTCTTCTTGTCTGGGTGTTTTTGTGGTTTTAATTTTTGGAATCTCACAGTTCCATTTGTCTTCCTTCTTCTTTTCTTACAGGTTGAAAAAAACATGGAATGAACAATGAAGAGTGGGCCTAGTAGGCTGAAGAGCAGGTAATTCAGATTCACAGAAGCTAAATCTTCACCTTTTAGAGTTTTAACTTTTTGTATAGTTTTCCCACAGCTGTTTACTTGAAACAATGTGCTACAAGTTTCGGAAATGCTCAGTCCACCATAAGAAAGACGTTTTGGTGATGGAAAGTACATGTTGTAGTGTATACTAATGTTAGAATGCAAGAGAAAAAATCAGGCACATTTCCTTATCCTTTTGTTTGTAAAACATTGAACAATATACAGTATACTTGCTCTTTAAATGTACAGTATATCACAAGAAGTATTTTCTTTCAACCTTTTGAGCCCTGCATTCATTTCAACTTCACGTTGTCTGCCTTGTAAACTTGGTGTTCTTTGTGGAATCATACACAAAGGGGGGAAACTGGGATTTTATCATTTATTTTTTCTATAAAATGCACGCAGAGTCCATGTATTTGATAACAGAAACTGACACACTAGCACCTGGAGTGCTGCAAAAGCAAATAATCAAACTGTGAACAGCGAGGTAGCTGAACCTTGGACAAGAACTTCATCTGTGATCAGATTTCTGTGGGGCTTTAACTAAAAAATGAATTGGTTGGATAAATTTGTGGGGTACCTCTCTGGAATTTTTCCCGGCATGTTTAAAAAACGACTCTGAACCATCACTTCAGTTTGCATCATATTCCCAGTGTTATTAAAAACTTTATTATACTAAATAAAAAGGAAAAAAAGGTTTGTCTTCATAAATATCAATTTACTGTAGTTTGTAACTTCTTATGTAAGATTAATTTTTCAACACAAGGAACGTGCAGGAATCTCCTGCACCTTTAAATGAAAAAGAATATAAAACTTAATTACCTTTCAGGTATCTGAATAGTGCATTATACATTTCCAGATGCTCTTCTGTTTCACAGCAATCTGTTTCATTGGCTTTGCCTTTGCCTGCTGTGCTTCAATTGTGTCAATTCCCAGTTTCTAAGGCTTCATTAACCATCATAGCAAGTACTGTAATGAGCTGACATTTAGAATTTATTTGCAAGCAAATAATTACAGAAATTAAGTGTGTTACTTGCATTCATTTTCAGTATTGAATGATTATACGTTCAAGAAACTGTCATGCAATAGATTTACATAAGCAATAGCAGTCAAGACATGAAGGAATTATTAATTGTTCCAAACTGCTTGGGTGGTAACAGGGCTCAATACAAAAACACTTAAAAACGTAAACTTAAAATTGAATGTTGAGCCACAAGTAGCTGTTATTTTAACATTTTTAATCACCATACAAGTATACTTGGGTAGCATTGCTGCCTCGCAGTCCTGGGGCATAGGTTCAATTCGAGCACCTGGGGTGTGATCTGTGTGTACTTTGTCTGTTCTCTTTCTAGGATAGGTTCTGGCTCCTCTGAGATGCTGAACTGGAAGAAGTAGTTAGAAAATGGATGGATGGACAAGTATACTTGGAGATTAAGTTCTTATAACTATAATAATTAAATGATTTAAATTCATAACATTTTGGATAAACTGAGAAAAACTATCAATCATCACACTTAAGATACTATAATATAAGCCCGCAGCTATATCACCCTGCAACTCACAAATGGCAGTGCACTGAAGGTAATCGGGTGTGAATCTGGTCAGTACCTGGATAGGAGAGCTCCTGGGAAAAGATAAGGTTAAAGCTAGAAGAGGTGCTAGTGGGACCTGTAGGGGGCGCTCACCCTGTGAGCTGTGTCCTCACAGCAGCGCAGTCTCGACAGCTGGGCCTGCCTTTTGCTCAGTCCTGTTCATCGCCTCTATTTCTTTTAACCAGCTCCGTCCTTCCTCAATCAGAGCAGTGGATCTGTTTGGCAGAACGGTGGCTCTGTGGCTAAGGATCTGTGCCTGTGGCTGGAAGGTTGCTGGTTCAAATCCTGCAGCTGGTAGAGGAATCCTACTCCATTGGGTCCCTGAGTAAGGCCCTTAACCCCAGTGGCTCCATGGGTGCTGTATAAATGGCAGACTCTGTGCTCTGGCCCCAATCTTCTCTCTGTGTCTGTGTCTCATGGAGAGCAACCTGGGGTATATGAAAAGACAAATTCCACATACAAGAAATTGTATAGGGCTAATCAAATTATGTTATTATGTCATCTGGGCACCAACCTCCGGAGAATGCTGAGCTCTTGCTTTTGGATTAATACTACTAATATAATAATAATAATAATAATAATAATTGCTTACACTTATATAGCGCTTTTCTGGACACTCCACTCAAAGCGCTTTACAGGTAATGGGGACTCCCCTGCACCACCACCAATGTGCAGTAGTACTAACTGACTAGTCTGTCAGTAAAATGACCAAGGCTTACCCTTCAGCTATCCATGTCATAACAATAATTATTTAAAAACACTGTAGAGATTCCCCCATTTTCCCTTTGCGCAGACAGTGGTGTATTAAGAGAAGTGGGAGACTGGAACTGCAGTTCACTGGTTTTATTGCCCTTTTTAGGTACACAGGCTTGCTAGCCACTCAGGAGGCAGAGCAGGTAGAAGACAAAGAGGGGAGAGAGAGGGCAAAAGCTGCAACTGCTCAGTTTGGGGTTTAGGCATGATAGAGGGAAAAGGGAGAGGAGCCCTCTATTTCAGGTGTATATTAGCTGTACATACAAAGGGAGTCTTTACTAGGGCCTAATATTGAGTGAGATTAAATTGCAGATCAATGCAGAATGAGTCAGGACACCATGAGTGACAGAAAGGCCTAGGCTGCAGAAGATAACACCAGAGCTGTAGGCATGCCGAGACTTCTTACATTTAAAGGCACACAGTCCATTTCTTTTAGTTTTTTACATAATTAACCACTCTACTCCAAAAATTTTAATATTAAAAATATACCCCCTGAGCAGACTGTAGGTGTTCCTTTTCATTCCTTTCATCTCTTTTCATTCAAGCTCACCCTTTATATCATAACATTTGCAGTAAGGTTAAATGGAGGTCAAAGCATCAGTAACCAAAGCAATTGTTTTTATTTCTCATTTGAGATCAAACTTGTTTGAGATTATTGTCACTAGATAATATTGACCAATAGCACATTATTTCAAATGTGTGAAATAATGTGAGAAAGGTACTGCAGGCGACTACGCCACTTTTAAAGGTGCTAAGATCCTTCTCCCTGCACATGCTGTCAGAATTCCCCAGTAATCATTGCATCTTTAGCACAGATCATCTCACAAACACTGGAGTACATTTACAGCTTTTATTCTATTATGGTAATTGCAACCACCTTAAGTTATCACTGTACACATGCCCCCCAAAAGAAAACTTAAAAACCCAATTCCACAAAACTGGAAGAAGAAGGCAACATAAAATAATCCCACAGGGCGCTCTCTGAAGAAAGCACAGTCATGTCCCTCTCCATCATGTTCTAATAAAAATAATTCATCCTCGCATGTCTCCTGTCGCCACACATAACATAAGCAAGTGGGATCTACTGTACTGGGGTAATAAAATATTTGTGGACTCCTTACTATTTTTTTATGTATTTCACATATTTGACATCTAAAATGTGAGGGATAATTGAATAAAAGATCAAGTTAACCCGAGGAAACAAATGACACAGAACATGATACTCTTTCAAATCAGATTTTGTAACATTCAATATCGAAGATACTGTATGTGAAACTTTAGATTCAGTTAATGGTGGTACCCCCTGGAGCAGCAATGACCACAAACTAAACATTTCCTGTAACTGTTGATCAGGCTCTTACATCATATTTGTGAAGTTATGGCCCATTCCTCCTTATAGAACTTCTTCAACTCTGTAACATTTGACGACAGCCTTGCACAAACGCTTCAGGTCCTGCCACAATATTTCACTGGGTTTTAGGTCCAAACTTTGACTTGGAATCTCTTCTTCTTTGTAGATATTGTAGCGTTCTGCTCTCCCCCCCCCCAGCAGTGGACCGGATCGTCGCCCTTTGACCCTTCCCAGCTGCAGTTTCCCTTTCTTTCCAGAAGGGCTACAGTATATAAGGAGGAACCTTCAGGCAATCTCTCTCTCTTCCCTTGTGGCATGCTAGGGGTTTCCTCCCAACTGTGAGCTCTTCTTCCACCTGCCCGCGGCTAGAGAGCTCCCTTTGCTGCTGCAACTCACCTTCTGTCTGCTCATTCTCTCCCCCTCTTCCCTCTGAGCTGACCGATTCACCACAATATGTTTGTAGATCTACAGGCTCATTACCTTGATGCCAGGCACAGTATAAGTTCAGTTTCAGATCACAAAAGGATAATAATAATAATAATATCAGGAGATTCAGTAAGAAATGATGCAGGCTGGAATCTGGTTAGTTCAAGAAGAGCTGTCTAAAAAATAAGTGAGGCTCTGAGGTAAAAAATATAGAAGGGAAGCTGGCAAGCCATAAAAAAAAAGAAAAATAAAGTTAATAGAAAAAGGAGAAAAATGGGAAAAAAAGGGAGTAAAGAAAAAATGATCAAGACTAAAACTGGAAAGCGGGCAAGCAGAGGAGCAAAATGCAACCATTGGCACAGGCAACGATACAGCGGTTCGAAGGAACTACATAGGAATTCTAATTAATGAGATTGGGATCAAGATTGAAAAAGGGCTGTCTTAATTGAATGATCTCATCCCAATCTAGTTTGAGTGATAGGCTGGGAGCATGTGGGAATGTTACTGTTGCCAGGGGCAACAGCAGGACGCGAGTCAGAGCTGCCTGGGCATGACACTTTGTAACTTCCAAGAATATTTTCAGATTTGTTCTCCAGGAGATTTGAATAGGATGATCGTTACTGGGTCGAGTGACTGTAGTCTTGAACTTTCTCCATTTGTAGGCTGTCTCACAGTGGATTGGTGAAGCCAATATGATATGAAAGTATGGTAAAGGCCAAGCACACAAGATTTCTGATCTTTACATAGGTTCCAAACTCAGCCCCAAAGATCAACCTAATTACTTTGACACCTGATTTTAATTATTTTCTTAACTGGGCTAATAAAACTAGGAGTTCACTTACTTTTTCACACCCCCTGTACAGGTGATCCCTGTTATAAGTGTCACGATCGTTACTCCTCCTCTTAAGGGCGCTCCAGCCCTTCCTCGTTCTGTCCCATTCCCCACACCTGTTCCTTATTCCAGCCCCTCTTTAGTTCCACCTTTAAAGCCAGACGCAGGCGATTGCTCGGGGCTTCTCATTGATTTCCGTGTTGTGAGAGCCCGGGGTCTTGCCGCGTCTGGCGCCGTTATGGTTTTAGTTTCCTGTTCCTGATTCCCTGCCCCGCCGGTCCCGACCTGGTTCTGGTTTTAACTACGGATGGATCCCCTGGTCCTGGACTAAACCTCCCGTCTTGGATTCCCCCTCTGGATTTACCCTTGGATTGTTCGCCCTGGATTCACTCCCCCCGGACACTAGCACTGCATGGACACGCCCCCCTGTCTCCTGACCGATTCCTGCATGATATTTTTCCCTATTGTTTCTTCACCTTTTGGATCGTGTTGCCCGCATAGGGCCCGGAAAGAACTGTTCCTGACAATAAGTCTCCACACTACACGTCATTTCTGAAATACTCATTCAAATGTCGGCTCTGATACAGCCACTGGGGCTATCCACACATAGTATGGGCTTTTGTCAGTACCCTTGTCTTATTAACATTTATAGTTTTTAAGTCCTGACTACCCCTGCTCTAACCCTCTGTCATTGTGGGTTTTCTCCCTGAAAAGCCCTGTCAGCTTCACTGTGCTTTGGTAAGCAATTCTTTGCTTTCATTTTGCTTCCTTGCCAGTTTACTCTGTACCAGCCTCCTGCTTGTCTTCTGACCATGAAGACATGAACCATGATCCCAGATCCTCCCTGGCTTTGTCTACTCTGAGGTTATCTGGCTACGAACCTTTCTGACTCCTCTTTAGGAAAACCCTTGAATTCTGAAGCATGATCTCCACCTTGGCCTCAGCTGACTGGGCACTAGTCTCTGCCTGGATTCCAGCGCCTGCCAGGAAATCATTCCATCTCCTTAAGTGCTTGTTTATTAGAAGTTTCACACTTTCATGCCATTAATTAATTTAGGAACTTGACAGTAAAAACCCCCAAACCCACGTCATTTTTCAATTCACCAAAACCCAGAAACATAAGCTGCTTCTTGGAATTATTTTGCTTTGGAAATGAAAAATGATTGTGAAGAGCATAATCTAATGCTGTAATGTTTTATTCTTGTGGACAATGCTGTTACACTTGTCTAGCATTAAAGTTCAGTTCTTACTACCATGCAATACGTCGCTGATTCAACCAATGGCTTAGGGTTAGATCTCTAACTTTAAATGCATGAACAGTGTGTGGAACAAGAAATCTACGCTGAAGGAGCAAACGACCTTGTGGGTTTTAACGAGACCACAATTGGGAAAGGAGTTGGTGATGTTATATATTTCTATTTATTGTTTTTTTATGGGTTACTGTATAGACAGCCCAATTACATTAAGTGTATACCCATGTCAGAACTGTAAGTTGAGGATGTACCTCATTGTACTCGTTATTAGTTACAGCTAATTACTAAAGCTGATTATTTCTTATGGTTATTAATTTCCCTAAGTGATTTCATTATAAATTACACTCTTAAGTATGTAACGTGAACCTGGAATGGTCCTCTAGACTGTGTTTGATTAGCTACAAATGAAACACAACCTTAGTCTAATTTATGATCCCTAAATTGATTTAATTCCATTCATTCTTATGGAAAAATCTTCCTCTTTACATTGCATGAACAAAGTTCATGTTTTATTCTCTATGTTTACAACGTTCTTAAGGGGAATAATTCCACTTTATACATTGTTCTGCTTTGTGTCATGACTTTCTGGTTGCTTAAGCCAATGGGGACCACATGATATTGGATTAGTTACTATAAACCCTGTTAGATATTTACATTAAGGTGGTTCTTTTGATTCAAGAATTGTGCTCCTGGAGGGACTGCCTGGGGGCAGTGGTGTCCCCATCTGTTTCCCAGTGCTTTGCTTGCATGGTACATGGTCCTTGCTTGACCCAATGTTTGCTTACTCCTGCGGGGTGTGTGGTCCGCTTGCAGAAGATTCCCTTCACCTCCTGCACCTTCCTTACAGGGTCTCCAGGCCTACCATCTGGACCCAGTGTGGCGGACAGTCAGGGATGTGGCAGCATACAGAGAAGTGCATGGTAAGGTCTTCCGGAGCCTGTTTCAGGAAGAGCGGATAGGCTATGCATACAGAATAGCGGAGGTTGGTGGCAAAGACCCCAGGTCTTTCTCCCACCTGTAGCACTCAGCACTCCAATTGCTCTCGCAGCACCCGTGCCACCGTCAGCCCTACAACAGCAGCGGCCGAAAGCCATCAAGATGGATCCATAATCCTTGACTCATAGGTCCAGTAAACCCGAACCGCTTTGGGTTCTCCGTCTACACTCATGGCTTGCTGCACTGCCTTTTCTGTCCAGCTATGCAGGTCAGCAAACACCTCAAAACTTCTTCTTAAATGGCTCCCATAGGCCTTGCCTGTGTATCATGCCACCACCAGCAATGCTGTCTGGCTGTTAATCTCGCTTGGCTTCCCTGGCTCCCAGCCTGTCTCGGTAGGAGTCTCCATGCATCCTGCCATTTCCCGTTTTCTGACTTCTATGCCCAGTCTGTACTATGCCTAATGAGGATGACACAAACAGCTGTCTAATTTCTGTCTAATTCTGCTGTAGTGGTCCTACCTCATGTTCTGTCTGTAGGGGGGGATCTGTTGTCCAAGTCCAGCATATATAGACAGCCACATTTCTGGTGTCCCTGAGCTTCAATCCTGTTGAGTGGTCCTGCCTCAATCCTTGCTGACATTTTCCATCCTGATACCAGGTGAGAGAGGCTGGACTTATCCCACCATACTCCCTTTCATACCAATACTCTCTTTCAGTTGTTTGTAGCCATCAAACAATAGTCCTTACTGTTGCATTAATTTTACAGGATATGTAATGGTACATTTATTGCTGTCCACCTCTCTCTGTAAACTAAAGGGCAATAAACCCCCTGTTGTTGAAACTAGGACTCCTGTCTCCAGCCTGCTCTGTGCTGCCATCCAGCTGCTGAAACCAGGGTGTCGGGCCGTTTGCTCCATTGGTGTGAATGGATTAGTACTGTACATTTCAGCAGCTGAAATTGTGACATTGAACATCACCATTCAAATACACAGGTAATTGTTTTATGCTGCTTTGTTAAGAAAAAAAAAGTTGTAAAAATCGACTGGCAAATTTTTCATAACCAAATATTGTGTGGTGGTGCCGAAAACTGCTATAATGTCCCATTTTTTTCAAATGGATTTTTAAAAGTACAGATTTGGAAAATAGCAGTTCTTAGGACTAAGAATTAATGTGGGGTAATAAACTTGAAATATGTGTATTTTTTTGCTATTAGATGGTGGCACAGAGCTAAGCATTGATGTCTCACAGCTCGGGGGCTCTGGGTTCAATTCCTGTGTGCTCTCCTCCTGTGTTTGTGTGGGTTTCGTCCAGGTTCTCTGGTTTCCTCCCACAGTTCAAAGACATACTGGTAGGTTAATTGGCTTCTGGGAAAATTGGCCCTGGTGGGTCTGTGTGTGCCCTGTGATGGACCTGTAACCCTGTATTAATTAAAACAGTATGAAGATACTGTATATGGATGGAATCATAATGCTAGTCTATCTTTTAAGACATGCAACAAAAACAAACAAAAAGTCCTTAAAATGTGTATCTTGATGTATATTACTGTATGTTGTTGAAAATTGATTTAATAATTGTATTATCAAACAAGACACATACCAAATAATGTCCTATTTCAAACCAGTTGCTGTTTTAAAGCTCCTTGCAGGACCATTTGTGTTTTATTTGTCATTTACCCAGCAAGTGCAGCAGTCTCAGAATAGCACACACTAACCAGCAGACAAGGTGGAGACATTAAGAAATTACATAGTCAATTACATTATAGGGGGAATTCAGCATGTCTGGGAAGTGCATTAATCTTTAAGGAGTTTTCAGAATGTGTCAATGGATTTACTCAGACTTAAAGAGCTACAAGAAGTCAAGGCATCTGCTTAGTGTTTCTGTCAAAATACTGGCAACTCCTCAAGCCCAACGTCACTTGTCACCATACTGACGCATTGGCTTAGATTTTCTAGTTCAGGACTAAGAGAGGAACCGACTAATTTTTGCCAGCATCATAAGCATCCTCTTTTAATGTTTCCCACCAAAGAATTTACTAGGTCTTGTCTGGCTCCTGAGAGGAGGAGAAAACACGGATCAGGGTGGGACACTTGCTACAGTAGCTAAATAGGAATGGATTAATAAAACCAGCCACCAAGGGGATCTTTACCATTTAAGTGATCCTATCAGTTATTTTCAAATTACTCGCTATTCTTTACACAATATTTTGTATTTCAGCTGCAAGTATCCCTGGTATGGATCAGAGGTTAATCAAATGTTAAAGTGCAATGCAAAATCCTTTGACCAAAACTACTTTTGTTGTAGACTTTACTTTGCTAAACCTTACCCAAGGATAAACCTATGAAAAAGCTGTATTTTATCACATAAACTAATGTTTATATTAGGTGTTAAAACCCCTTAGATAAGCACAAAATGCATATAAATTAAGCTACAGTATTACAATAACAAAAATAAAATAGAAAGACCACATTCACATAGTGGACTATATTTACAAATATTTAAGAACACACCTAAAATAACATTAGGTTGTCTTTAAGTGGTCATTAATAAGGTTTAGTGAAACCACTGGTAAAGTGAACTATTTAAAAAAGAAATTTCAAACTATGACACCCTTTTTTTTTTGGCAGAGATCTGAAAACCAATTGGAGTGACCAGTGGACAGATTGTTTAATTCCATTTTGTATGGAGCAACCTCACAGTCATCGCGGCAGACATCCTAACGCAGCGCCCAGCTTCCATTCATCTGATCGCCTGCAGCTGAGCGAGAGGAGAAAGTGAGATGCGCTGGGAGGTAACCTTGACGTCACCGGTAGAAGGATGGGAGCCCGTCTGTGCACTTTGCTATAGTGTAGACGGGAGAGATGGCGGCTAATTGCCTATGAATAAGCAAAAAAAGGATGCTAGACTGATAAAAGGGGAAGGACGCTACGAGGGGCTTAACAGCGCTCCTTTTTTAATATAAAACCTAGTTTGGGAGTTATTTCCATCTTTTTTTTCTATCTGGTCGCGGGGTGGATTTTATAAGGGGGTGGGCGCAGCGTTCTTTACATCTGTATCCCCCGTCTACAACCTCTCCATCCGTCTGTGTGCGAGGAGGCTATGGCTGCGGAGGGTTTAGTGGAAAGTGCGGATCACTACAAAGCGGAGATCGAGCGCCTGACCCGGGAGCTCTCGGAAACCACCCAGGAGAAGATCAGGGCTGCTGAATGCGGGCTGGTGGTGCTAGACGAGAACCAGACCCTGAAGCAGCAATACACGGACTTGGAAGCTGAATATGAAACACTCAAACAGGAGCTGGAACAGCTCAAAGAGGTAACTGCCGTACAGGTAACTTAATTCTGTACAGGAGCCGGATTGTAAATTGGCAAGGGATGCAGCAGTGCATTACAATGAATGTGTCGGCCGACTGCATCGTCCTTCATCGAGCAGAGATGCGGGATTTGGTGTGTTGGGCATCGCATCCACGATGAGTTGGTGAAAGTGTGGAGATTAAGCGGCCCGCAGGTGATGTAAAAGAGATCAAGGCCAGATTCTGAGTCTCCTAAAAGATGCTGAGATTGACGGTTGCAGCTTTGATTGCCTAGTTTACGCTTATCTGTGCTTGACCTGCTAGCGTGCACGGTCTACCTGCTTGTTTAATTTAAAGCGATGGAACGCGAGATATAATGTGTGCTGCAATAAATTATCAATTCCCCTAAACATGGCACTACTGTGCTACAGTAAATATCTTCCAGTGTGTATGCCAGTTTTATCTTTCACTAGACGTCGTGTGGTCTGACTCCGGACTGGTCCGTGGGAGTGTCAGCTGTTGAAATAAAAAAAAGCTTAAATTAAGCAGTACATGTATGTAACGTTTATGTTATATATGTAAAATAACACATTAAAATGACTGTTAAAGATTGTTAATCTTTTGTTGGTGGCTTCTTACTGGTCACTTCATGAAGACCACTTCAGAGTGAAACTAGTCTAAATAAAACACGTTCCCTGAAATTGTGGAAAAAAAAAACTATAATAATATCATATCATATACAGGTAGTTCACATGATAATCACGTTGTTCATGAAAAATACCGAAACAAAATTGACTAATATTTTAATTTTTTGTTTTGTTGATATCCTGTAATTTGGAGAAATATTATTAGAAAGGCAAATGCTAAACAAATAACTTAAGTTTTTTCCCCCCATTGCTTTAACCCAGTGCTTTATAATTCAGGCTTCATGTAACAGTTATGGAAAAACAAATCTGAAACCCCTCCCTGTTCCCTCCATTGTCTAATTTCACTTGCAGTGAAACGTCAGACCCCTTTGGAGCAAGGATATTTGAGACCAGTGTTTTCTTGAAACAAAGGCTGTGTCTCTTGAAATGGAAAATAGAGTGAAGCAGCAATTTGGTGCTGGTTTGGCTTTTTAACTAAATCTTTGTTGCGGAGTTGGACAAACTTGACTCTTCTCCAGTGTCCACTAAACTATATTAGATCCAAAGCTTAAATGCAGGCTATTTTTTTACATTGCGAGAATTCAACACTGCAGCCTAAGTGTGGTTTAAATCAAAACTTTGATCCACCTAGAAAAATCTCTTGTCAGTTAGGAGCTTATAGCTTCTTCCCAATGGAAACCTCCATCAGCTACTGGACTACAGATTTGTTACTGGCTAGTAGATCTAAGTTTTCATATATTCCAAGTCATAGTGCCATAGAGGACAGTTACTATTTCACTGAAAAATCTTGTATGGATTCTAAAAATGTCTTTCATTATATGAACATTTTCAAAACAGTTTATATTACTGTTTACTAATGGGCTAGGAGGGAGGCAAAATCTTGAATATAACCCTGGGTGGTGTTACATGTCTCTCTGATGTAATGTATAAGTAAGACTGATCTGTAGGTTTTCAGTTGTTTAAAATGGCATTAATTAGGTTTATCCGAACTTGCTGGATCATGCTGGTCTAATACCCATTTTGTAATTAACACTGAGGGAAAAAATGATAGTTTGGGCCCAGAGATAACAGGCAATTGTCAGTCCACAAGGACAGTTACCTTGCTTGAAGGATGCAAAGAATGCATTGTAAATTATTCATGTACTGTACGGTTTTACATTTCACAGTGCTGACCTGTGTCGACACTCTGCTATGGCAGGTTATTGCAAGAATATGTGGTTACCTAGGAAAGAAATAGTTCTTTCTTCCTAATGTGACAAGTCGGTAGAGTCTTGAGTAAATTGGGACATTCCCTGAGACACAAATTGAATACCAACTAGACAATCTCAAAGATGTGAATTTGCTTTAGAGAGATCATCTAAAGGGCAGTGTAAACCATTAATGACAGCTTTTTGTCAATAAATGCAGACTATCATTTTCATCCAGATTTATTTATGTTAAAAGCACAGTATAGTGTATTAACAATACTGTGTTGCTTGTAGGATGATGTAAACACTTGTTTCAGTAAAGCAACTGCATTAGAGCTTAACCTACTGTTTGAGATCAGAAATGTAACTCTAGACAGGTTATTTATGGTGCCACAGGATGGTCTCAGTGGAGGTTTTTGTTGTGTGCTCTGTGTGCATTGCAGAATGACTTATAGTCCTCTCTAAAAGTACAGTTTTGTAGAATGTGCAAGATCTAAAAGTTTCCCATTCATTAATGGGAATATGATTTAAAAGTTTTTATTAATATTGCTTCATATATTGAACTCTAAAGTTATATATAGATATATAGCCGTTCATTTTGCTGAAAAAGAAGTTTTAACAATAAGGCTGTGTTGCAAGAGCCTATTGTATCCATTTTTCTCTTTTTCTAACTCTTTCCTACATACAATATTCTTTGTTAAATTACAATACTTCTAAAATGGACATTGGGAACAGAATCTTGATGTTCCTTATCATGAACGAAAGCTGTCATTAAGTTTACTGGTAAAAAGTAAGAATACAAGGCAGAATACTTTCGCACGAAACGTATATGCATGCGTCCTCTCATCCTAATTAGAATCAGTGACTTTTGTTAAACCAGGAAGGTAACAATAAAATATCCCAAATAAAAAAAAGATCCATGACTAATTAAAGAAGAATGTACTCTTGGGACAGGAGTTTTTTTATTGTAGCTTAATCTGTACTTCGTTGAACTCTGATTTATTTGCTTAGTTTTAGTTCGCCCATTGTCTCTATTCATTTTCTGCTGAAAGTTCTCTAAAAAAAAAACCTTTGGGACCGTATCTGTATATCCCTCGAACTGATTAATAAGTGGAAAATTACTTTACCAGAATCAGCTTCCTAGGTATTGCAAATCGCATGCCTACGCAAAGAAACTGGCAAGAATAGAAGGAGTATTTGCTCTACAAATGACATTATGTAATTATAGCCTTGCAAGGGCTCAGCTCTCTTGTCATGATAAATAATGAGGAAGAAAAAATAAAACAAAACCACACTTGTACTCTACTGTACATATACAAACAGTGTATTGAATAACTACAAAAGAATGCAGCAGAAGAAAGACAACAGTTACGTCACAGGTCACAAATGTCTCCACCCCACATGAAATACCTCGTTTTGCATAGCATGGTCTCAGAACTCTGTGGCGTAGTGGTCTTTTCACTGTTCAGTTTTGAGAAATCAGTGGGGAGAAGCTGACACTGCATCACCTTTTTACTGATAAAGTTGGCATGGACTAATGAGGGTAGTATGCAGAGCAGCCAAGTACTGTATCATAACTGTGGTGGAGTTATACAGGGGGATGTAGAGGGAATTTCTGCAGGGAGGATCCTGGACCGTAACAATGAAAACACACAGCAGGGTTGAGCATGATGACATCTGCAATTCGTGAGAGACGGCACCTCACAATTTGCAGCTTCAGTGACCATGTTCATAATCATTTGGTGTAAAAAAATGCCAGAGCTCTCTCTGAGCAATCACTGTAGATGGATTCATTGCCGGTTGCCTTGTAATAAAACAGCTTTGTTTTTTTAGAGTCCAGGATTGCAATAGTGGGTAAATTCTTCCTAATTAAAATAAAATCAGACATGATTTTAACTATATTAAATAATTAACCAGTCCCTAATCAATACTATTAAGTTCTAGCAAGGAACTAACACATCATGTTGAATTGTAGGGCTGTATTGCAGCCAAGGTATTGTTATGCCTGTGGCTCAGATTATAGAAGCAGTTAAAAAAATATTTTGTTACATAGCAGAAAAATAATTTGCTGTCATTTGCTGTATTTAAAACATCAATTTAGTATAATCTCCTCTGGAAGTATTTTTTGTTCTCTTAAGTGGGTTAACAGTGGCACAAAGGTTAATATTCCTGCTTCACAGCGCTGGGGCCCTGGGTTCAATTCCTGGGGTGCTATCAGTAAGAGTTTTGTACAGTAGGTTCTCCCCCTCTTCACGTGACTTTCCTCTGGGCCCTCCGGTTTCCTCCCATGGTCTAAAAAAATGCTGGTAGATTAATTGGCTCCTGTAAAATTGTTTTTGGGGTGAGTACGAGAGTGTTTTTATCTGTGTGTCCATTGCTAGTCAGGTTAGGCTCTGGCTTCCTCCTACAGTATATAGGCTCTGGCCTATATGATATGATGATGGATATGATATAATGCCTTGGTTCTCAAACTAAGGTAAGCGCCCCCAGGTGGTACGCCACATGACCCTGGAAATTTGTTGTGTGCATTGAAAAATTGGGGTGGGTTTTCATATTTTCTATTTTAATAAAATGAGTTTATGTGTCAAATACGTAGCCTACGTGCTACAATACAGCGCGCGCTAATACTTGAGTGGACACAAGAGCTACTATGTAATTCTATACCATTGTATAGGAATGGGTGCTACGAACCTAAGTGGACAATTGTATTTTTAAAAAGTTATCTCCCGCAAATAGGAAGGTAGGAGAATTCGCGTGATTGTGGAACAATGCCAATCTTGTAAGCACAGGAAAGCATAGAAATGCGTACTACGAACGTGAGTGACCAGTTGTATTTAAAAAAAGTTATCTTCAGCAAATAGGGAAGTTGGAGAATGTGCATGGTTTTGGAACACTGCCAATCTTGTGAACACAGGAAAGCGTGATAGATAGCATAAAAATATTTAAGAACTGTTCTAAGTAAATTTGAGAAAAATACACTGAGCGCCTCTGTTTCGCTCACATGCGCGTGAAATAAAAACGTCTTTTAACTTCTGAGACGCCTGAAACTCCTGAAACGCGAACGGGGAAAGATGTAAGCTTGTGGATTGCTAAAGCAGGTAAGCCCCACAGTATTGGTGAAGAACTTTGTTGACGGATGGCAAAAGAGCTGTATTATGTGTGAAGAAGAAGCTGCTAAACAACTCGACCTGTTGCCCCCTCTGAAAGACAGTCACTCATAGAATTATTGATGTGGCAGATGAGAAGAGAAAGTTAGCTGATAGAGCGCGTTAAGATGAGCCGATACTTTTCAATGCAATTAAATGAGTCTGCAGATGTTGCTGATTTGTCCAATTTGCTCGTTTACGTTAGATGCGAGTTTGAGGGTATGTTCAATGAGGACTTTCTCTTTCTGTAAGACGCTACCAACAGGAACTACAGGAGAGCACATATTTCAGCTTCTGAATGAATTTGTCGAAAGAGAATGGCATTGACTGGATAAAATGCGTCGGAGTTTGTACAGAGGGTCCTAGATCGATGATAAGTCGAAAGTGGTTTAGTTGCAGGAATTGGAGGGGTTGCTCCGGATATGAATTGGACGCACTGCAGCATCCACCGCGAGGCCTTGGCAATTTAAAATCTGTTAGACTCTGTTGTGAATTGTATCAAGGCTCGACCAGTGAATTCACATCTCCTTTGCTTGACTAAACAGGCTCACTCCTCTCACTGAAATGGTGCTTTCATGGATAGAAAATGAATAGATAGTTCCCATATGAAGTGCCAAAAATTCAAGAGTAACGAGTTAAATTATCCAACAGAAGTTTCTTAGTGTAAATAAGTATCATCCTTTGATTCACCTCTTTGAGCAGCAATGAACTCCACTAGATGTTTCCTTTAACTGTTTATCAGTCTCTTGCACTGACCTTTATGAATCTGGGGCCCATTCTTCCTTATAGAACTACTGTTTCATTGTCTTAACACATCACTTCATGTCCTGCCGTAACATTTCAATGGAATTTAGGTCCCAATATTGGCCAATCTAAAATTCAAAATTTCTTATTCTTCAACCATGCTGTTGTATACCTACTCATGTGCTTGAGATTATTGTCTTGCTCCATGACCCACTTCCAGGCTCAGATTCAACTGACAGATGGATGGCCCTGATGGACTCTCCACAAGAATTTGCTGATACAACGCCAAATTCATGGTTCTGTCAAAGATGGCAAGCATAGCAGCCTCAAACCATGCCAATCAAGATGAAGTTCTTCTGTCTGAAGGCAATGTTTGCTTTTTGCTGCAAAAAATATTTCTGGTTATGGTCAAAACATTTGACTCATCTGTCCAGAGATGTGTTGTCTGCTGAACTTGAGACAGACATCAATGTTCTTTTTAGAGAGCAAGTGTTTCTTCCTGGCTGTATGTCATGAAAACCATTCCCATTTGGCCTTTTCCTGATTGATGAGTCTTAAACACTCTCCTGACATTAGCCACAGTGAGAGAGACCTGCGTGTTCTTAGATATTAATCTAGAGGTCTTTGTGACTTTTAGATGAATTTGTGGGCTGCAGTTGCAGGTGTCGTACTAGGATTACTGGTCCTGGGTCAGAATGATCTTGAATATTTTGCATTTGCTTATCTTTTGATGGATGGGGCCTCAGCTGTTTAGAAATGTTTTTGTAATGCTCTCAAGATTGATTAGCATCAACTACTCTTGTTCTGAAGTTCTCTTTTGATCGTGGCAATTTCACTAGCCTGTGTGACGCCAAACAGAAACCAAAGATTTATTATATAGAACAGGGCTGCACAGTGTCAATCATTTTTTCCTGTTACTGAATTATTGTATTACCTGATTCTATTTAAAGTACCCTTTTACTTGTGAGTTCACTTATTATTTCACATACACTGATTTTTCATTGTTCCTTTTTTCTACTTCATTAAACCAGTGTGTCTCCAAAAACTTTGATTAACATAAACCCTCTTGGTTGTTTCAGAAAAGACCAGTTGCTATCAAATAAGGGTACCATGATAAGACATTTTAATTTGCATAATTAGATTGGGGGTTCAAAAACGTTGTCTTGGCACTCTGTCTAGTGCAGCTTGCAAACTTTCTTTCAATCATCTACATGCTGCAAAGGACCTACTCACACCTGGAAAAGGCTGGCAACACTGTAAGGATTATGTTTTCAGACTTCTCCAGTGCCTTCAATACTATCCAGCCCTTAAAAGAGGAAGCTGGAGAAGATGCAGAAAGTCGGTGCTTTCACAATCTCATGGATCACTGACTATCTGACAGGCAGACCACAGTCTGTGAGACTTCAGCACTGTGTGTCTGAACAGGTAGTAACACATGGGCTCCTCAGGGGACAGTTCTTTCTCAGTTCCTCTTCACCCTCCATACTTTGGACTTTAAATACAACTCAAAGTTATGCCACCTGCAGAAGTTCTCAGTTGACTCTGCAATTGTGGGATGTATCAAGAGTGGGCTGGAGGAAGAGTACAGAGGACTAGTCACCTGCTTTGTGGAGTGGTGTGGAGAGAACCACCTGCAATTGAATGTAGCAAAGACGAAGGAACTGGTGATAGATTTCTGGAGGAAAAGGGTCAAACCTACTCCTGTCTACATCCATGGGAGTGGCATGGAGATGGTGGACTCGTACAAGTACCTGGGAGTGCACATTGACGATAGACTGGAATGGTCTAAGAACATCGAGGCCATCTGCAAGAAGGGTCAGAGCCGACTTTACTAGTCTCAGGTCCTTCAATGTGTGTAGTAAGATGCTACATATCAGTCGGTGGTAGCGAGAGCCATTTTCTACGTGGTGGTATGCTGGGGCTCTGGGATTAGAGCAGTAGATTCTAACAGGCTGAACAAGCTCATCAGAAGAGCAAGCTCTGTCATTGGGTGTGGCCTGGACCCCCTGGAGGTAATGGCTGAGAGTTGAATGGTGCCCAAACTAAAGGCCATCATGGACACGTCTCCCATCCCCTCTATGACATGCTTGTAGAAATGAAGAGCAGGTTCAACAATAGGCTGATCCATCCACTGTACGACAGAAAGCGCTACAGGAGGTCATTCTTGCCTTCTGCCATAAGACTGTACAACGCATTCACCTTGCGTCCGGGCAGAGGCAACATTGACAGTGACCTGTTTCTGGACTGAACAGTAAACCGATACATCTGTTCTTTTTCTTTTTCCCCATTTACAACCATTTTTGTGCAATATATGCAATATATGCAAGGGACTTGTGCAGTACATTTATATTTATGGTTTGTCCTTTGTGTGCTCTGGACTGTGAGTAACTCTTCTTAGTGCACTACTCACTGTACTGATTGTATTGTGTATATATTGTATTATTATTATTGTATCATTAGTTACACTGTTGTTGTGTTGTCTGTGTTAAGCTGCTGTTGCACTGCAATTTCCCTCAAAGGATCAATAACATATCTGTCTATCTATTCCAGAAAATGCTTGCTTCAACATATCTGAAAGCAAATAGGTTAAGGTGCAAATTTTAAAATAGCAACATACTGTAAAAAGAAGCAATACCATTATTAGTATCCTCACACAATGTGAAGTCAAAAGTTATTAATCTGATTTGATTCTGGGTTCTGATACAGTAATATTTCCGTCTTCTCTTATTAGGAAAAGGGCTCTTTGAACACAAAATCAGGCAAGCTGGGAATACAAAAGAATTCTTATATATCTCTATCTCACTCACCTGACCCCTCAGTCTCTCTGCCACACTAGACTTTTTTTGCACAAAATTGACCAAAATTCAAATTGAAAATACAAGAACAGCACTTGAATGTAAGTTTGTAAAGTAAAGTGTAAATCCATCTATTCATTTTCTAACCCCTTCATCCAATACAGTGTCACGGCGGAGCTGGAGCCTATCCCAGCAAGCAACGGGTGTGACGCAGGGCACACCCTGGACAGGATGCCAGTTCATCACACAGACACAAACACGCACACACTCACATCAGGACCAGTTTTCCCAGAAGCCAGTTAACCTACCTTTGTGTTTTTGGACTGTGGGAAGAAACTGGAGCACCCAGAGAAAACCCATGAAAACATAGGGAGAACATACAAACTCCATATAGATAGCAGCCCTGGTCTAGAATTGAACCCAGGGCCCCAGTACTGCAAGACAGCAATGTAACAGCTGCATCACCATGCTGCCCCAAAAGTGTCAATTATAAAAAACATTGTTGTAAATTTAGCTTGACCTCATTAAGTGATGGAGCACTGACAGCAAGTTTGTTCTTGGAGCTACAGTATCTTTGAGAACAGGTCTCCATTGTAAGCACTGTTGAAAGGCCATGACAGTCATTACTGAAAATATTTCCCTTTGCTGCGGTATTGACATTTTGCAGGACATTTATGCTTGTGCATAGCTCCAAACACAGGAGGCCGAGTCATGCTTGGTAACATTGTATCATCTGGTTTGACAGCAGCAAGATGTGAAAATAATATACTGTAGATCATTCCTCACTGGTGTAGGATAGCGCCTTTTAATCTGATTTTATCATCAGAATTCAGAATTTAAAAAGTCTACCCTTTATCTTGCTAGAGGAAGGATGAAAGTAGGACTGATCTCAGATTTATTGATATATTTTACTCTTTCTTTAAAAAAGTGCTTTCATTTCTACAATGCTGTGTCTGTATGTGTTCTGTTCAAGCTGAGGACCAAATATTTAGATGAAAAAAATGCAAAATAATGGTAATTTGCAGGACCAGAACTAAAATATTGTAAAAGGTGTTTACAATGCAGTGGGTATATAAACATAATTGAAATACAGTATAGCAAACGTATAAAAAGAGTGTTACCAAAACAAATAACAACCAGCAATAAACAACCCACTATATAGTGGGTTGTCAGTCCTGTTGTGCTGAATTATCAGTTTCCTTTCTGTAGCAGTGTTTTTCAATGTACTGTATGCAGTACATACTGTATGCACATTTCTAAAACTACCTGCAATTAACTATTTTTGAATTACTTATTACACATTTTTATGTTGTTTGTGTCTTCAACAATATGATTTGATTTTGTGCACTTCTGATGATGATGTGAGTTAACAGGGGAATGCAACATTTTGTTTCTAAATATTTAGGGAAAATTGTGCCAATGTGTTCCAATGACACATTGCAATGAAGACTTCATTCACCTTGCTTGAAATATGAAATAAAAAAAGGTTATTTTTTATTTACTATCAGCTGTTAGATATTGATAATATTGCTAATATCTAACAGTGTAGGTTTTGGGTGACAAGAAACTGGAATATAATTATGTTCTATCAACAAACTTATTTTCCTAAATATCAACTGATTTCACTGTAATCATGTTACCTGCCAGAAATGCTGAAAGGTTATTCTGTGTGTAGTGTCTCATAAATGTTTTTATATGCAACCTAAAACATCTTTCCAATTATGATAATAAGTTCAAGTATCAGCGATATTTTTTAAAATATCTATTGTTTTTCAGTTGGCACATGGCACAGTGGTTAGAATTGGGGTCCCTTGGTTCAGAACTGATCCTGGGTTGTTATCTGTGTACAGTTTGAATGTTCTTCTCATGTTTGTGTGGGTTTCTTCCAGGTGCTCTGGTTTCCTCCCACAGTCCAAAGACACACTGGTAGGTTGATTGCCTTCTGGGAAAAGTGGCCCTGGTATGAGTGTGTGTGTGTTTGTGTCTGTGTGTGCCATCCAGGGTGTACTCTGCTGTGCTTGGCTTGCTTGCCAAGGTACTGGCTCTCTCCCACTACCCTGAATTGAATAAAACCTTTAGAAATCAGATGAATGGATGGGTCTATTGATTTTTAAAATCTTGTATTTAGTATGTTGTAGGATTCATACGTTTGCACAATAACACATTGTACATTGTCTGAGGTATTCTGGGTAAAGGTAATCACCTTGGACCCTCCCTCAATTGTGCTGCACCTGTCACAACCTGCTGAAGTCCTGTTTGGATGAATTGGAAAATAGAAGACTGATTGTAATGGTTGCCAGGTGAGGCTCCCATGGAAAGAGTATTTTAAGACCCTATGCGAGGTGGCAGTTCCAGAAAGGAATGGGGAACGGAGTTGAGGGAAGACACACAAGGTTTATTGGTGCTCACAGTAATGACGGGGAAGTCCGTGCAGAAGTGAAGGGTAGGTATCCATTGCATCAAATCCAGGGAGGTCCACAGGAGAATCAGGAAGCAGTCCATATGTCCATTATCGAGAGGATAGGCCTCTACTGGCCTATGCCCTCAGACTTCAATGTGAAGCCTGGTGGTAGGTGGGCCATGAGAAAAACATTTTCCAAAGCTGAGCCCCAAAGGCTGGTGGGGGGTGAAGAAAACTTAAATAAGCGACTTAACTAGACACACTAGGAAGTAATAATTTAAAGGACTATCTAGAGAGGATTACAGCACCCTATGGAGTAGGGATGTCGACCGTGACACTCATCTAATTTGTGTGCTGTAGGCTTGCCAGAAGGAGATGATCCGATTAATATTTTGTAAAAACATATACCAAAATCATTACTCTTTCTGACCCATTGAAGTCATGAGGACACAAAATATTTACTACTGTTCTGGTACACAGAGTGAGAGGCTTCATAATTTATCTTTAAACTCCATCACTATATTGTTGGAGTACTCATCCTTCAAGCAGACAAAAGATTAGATTCACCTGCCATGGGTATGTAGAAATTAATGATTATTCCTGTTATTCACGGATTATTGCATTTTCACAATGCAGTCCAGAAAATGTTTCGGTCCGGAGCTTTAATCCCATTCTCGGCTTGAGAAATGAAATTTCTGCTTTATCCAGGCAAGTGGAATATCATCTGCTGTGGTCAGTCCAATCTGTTTGACACAACATATTAAGTGAAAAGGTTCATCTTTCGGCTGCAGATAAGTAACATCTATCTTACAGACTATACCCATTTCTTTCTTGCTAAACTCTTGGAGTTGTGTTGGATGTATTCCTTTTCTCAGTTCTTTCAAATATGGATACAAGAAAGTGTTGTTTCTCTATGTGCTCAGATGTCTTTGGGAAACGGATAATTTGATTCAGTGAGACAGCAAATACATGAGTTGTCCTGGTATTTTTGAGAGGGCAGCACCATCATGTGATGTTTTTATGCTCTATATTATAACAGCTTTGCTGTGGCAAACCATGCCTGGAATATAGTATTCTGCATTTGTTGGTGAGTATTTTACATTTTAGTCTGTTATCACAGAAGCTCACTTCCTGGAACGTTGCCTTTATTTATGTTTTTCATTACATCGCAGACATAGCTATATCAACTATGTAGTCAGCCATCCATCAGCTATATCACCCTAATGTTGGGTTCTATTGCTCCAGTAAAGTGATAGGGACGTTATACTGTAAAAAAAGTACTGTCCATTGGATGAAATGGATGACTCCATGGTCATTAAAAAATCCCAGGGTGTTTCTCGAAAAAGTGTAGGGATGTAACCCCAGCATCCTGGACAAATGTCCTCCTGGTCTTTACCACTCATGACTGCATAATAGTCCCCATCTATGAATTAATCATTCTGTTCTCCTCCCCATTGATAGCTGATGTGTGGTGAGCATAGTGGAGTACTTTGGCTGTCGTTGCTTCATCCAGGTGGGGACTACACCTGGTGGTGGTGGTGGAGGGGAGTTCTCATTACCTCTAAAGTGCTTTGAGTGGAGTGTCCAGAAAAGCACTATATAAGTGTAAGGATTTTATTATTAGTAGTAGTGGTAGAGAAAGATGCCTCTTAAAACTCCAAGACCTTAGCATTGGAGGACTGCAGTTGTCTACCTCTGGTCTTTTTCCTTTTTGTTTACTGCCAATGAGTGCACCACAGTTGCAGGCTCGAGTTTCTCTCAGCTGGTCTATACAGTTCTGTATGACAGATTTCATTTGTACTCCAGTGCTTAAGAATTTGGGACGTCCTTTACTTTTGTCTTTTTCCATCTTCATTCAGAAGTGATGAAAGTGCTTACTTTGTTTGAACCTGTGTGTTACTGATGTGTTTTGTTACTTACAGTATGTCCAGCTCACAGAAATCAGGTTGCCCTTCACTGCTGCGTTTATATCTAATTAAATGACAGTGCTATGAATTGTTCAGGTCTCATGTACAATGTTTATATTCTACAGAAATACTGTTCAAAGCACTTTACTTCAGACTTTCAGAATTTCAATTCTGTTGATTTTCACAGATTATTCCCACTCACATACAGGGGTCCAAGCATAACATTTCTCTCCAAACTGATGACATTCTGTTTTTTCTCTGATATTTTGAGTTCAGCTCAGCACGTCTCATGCTTATTTGATAAATTTAGTTATATCTGTGTATATATAATTGTTCAAATATCAATCCTCGTGCCTTGATTCCCCCTTCTATGATGACTTTTCATCCACCAGCATATTATGTGATATTTGTAAAAGAAC
This sequence comes from Lepisosteus oculatus, assembly GCF_040954835.1. Lineage (NCBI taxonomy): Eukaryota > Metazoa > Chordata > Actinopteri > Semionotiformes > Lepisosteidae > Lepisosteus > Lepisosteus oculatus. Next base: position 8,378,649 of record NC_090702.1, read on the forward strand.
AAAATACATTTTATTTGGCATTGTAGTGAAAGTCAGAAATAACAGTTTATTTGCTTTATAATAGACTACATATTTAAAAATTATTCATGTGTCCCTCTAGCCCACTTTTTTCTCTTTGATGAAAGTGAAAGCATTGGTTTTTGACTTGACCAGATGCTAGTAGTCTTGAGTTGGTATTTTTCCGTCAAATAAATATTGAATCTCTAAGCCCATCTTGTATTTAAATGCAAGGATAGTTCTTTTCATTGAGAAAAGTAAACAATTTTGGATAGCAATTTGAATTTTTCAAGGATTTCCTTTCTGTACTGTACTTTCTTTTCTTGTCTTTTTTTTCAGTTTTATGTAAAACTACATCACGTTGGGGTTGGAATAAACTAAATGTGTTGTTGCTGAGCATGTGTTGTGCTCAAGGTCAGAGAGAAGCTTGAAAGGTATTTGTGGGGAAAGCGAATGCCTTGGATAGTATGAGATCCATTAACATGAGGGTTATAGAGAAAGGTATGTATGGAGACTCCCTAGAGAAGGATGACAACAAAGATAAGTTCCCCAGAACAGGACAGATTACACTTCTTTAAATTTAGAATTGTGGGAGTCCTATCAACACCCACATGTGTTTGAAGCTGACATCATGGAATCCTTTGGAACAGATTGATATAATTATTAAATAATTAAACTACAAGCAACCAAATGCCCAAATAGCCTTAAAGAGGTCTTCCAAGAGGTCTCCTCTTGCTTGAAACCTATTACTCTTAGAGTGGACGTTTAAATGAACCTAAAACAATGAAAAAAGATGTTCTGGATGCAATAATGCCGATGTGGTTGTTAATTCCAAAATGACTCTAGGTTTTTTTTAAATGTTTTCAATATGAAAAAATGAATTTTACATTGGGTCTAATTTCAGGCATCATATGTATTTCTGTTTCAACATTTCTGCAATGTGTAATATTGTTCATTTACTGTAATTTGGGGACTGGGGTGCTTAGGAGGAGAGGAATGTCAACAGCATGTATATTTATGAGATATTGTATTCAGTTTGTATGATTGTTTACATCAAATAAGTAACAAATGTAATGTGCTTTTGAGTTGTGTATACTCTTTGCTCCTTTGCTTTGATAATCACTGTTCATTTCTTAAGTTTTAAACCTCAATATCTCTTTAAATAAATATGTCAGTATACTTTATCCCTGAATAACTGCTCTAGGGGCGCCGTATAAATGGCTGACCCTGCACTCTGACTCCAAGCTTCTCTCTGTGTCTGTGTTTCTCATAAAGAGCAAGTTGGGGTATGTGAAAAGACTAATTCCTAATACAAGAAATTTTATATGGCCTATAAAGTGATCTTATCTTATCTTAAATATATAAAATGTAAGTATACAATATACTGTACTTAGACAAAAACCTAAGTCATTATACTTTGGATCTATTTGTGAGTAACCACCAGCTATTTTAGAAAATTAGCTAATGATTTATGGGAAAACTGCTTCTCTTGTTGCAAGATAGCTTACCATGGTTTTTGGAAATGAATCATCCTTCTCTAGGGACTCTCCATACATACCTTTCTCTATAACCCTCATGTTAATGGATCTCATACTATCCCAGGCAATCTTATTATCTTTCGCTCTTTTTTTCCACAAATCCCTTTCAAGCTTCTCTCTGACCTTGAGCACAACACATGCTCAGCAACAACACATTTAGTTTATTCCAACCCCAATTTGATGTAGTTTTACATAAAACTGAAAAAAAGACAAAAGTACAATAAGGAAGTCCTTGAAAAATTCAAATTGCTATCCAAAGTTGGATTTTCTCAATATTTTTTAAATGCTTTAAATTCAATGAACCTTTGGGTTCATGTACTGCATAACCTTGATAGGGACATGTTTTTCTAAATGCTTTTTTCTTTGGTTTACATTTCCTGAAATTGTGATTTATTCATGCTGCCATGGTGACCAGTGAATTTTCAGGGTTTTTTCTTTTGCTTTGAAATATGGAAATGATAAGCAATATCTTTTAAATGCCAGACAACTGAGCTTCTGACCAACAGCGTGCATCAAATCCATTTTTTGTGCATTTATGTGAGAAAGGGATCAACTATCTGTGCAATATCTTTAGCAGCAGTGTACAACACTGTGTGTTGCTCAGTGTGCAAGGTGTGAATTTTAGTTTTGGATGAACAGTGTATGCTGCTCGGTGCTCCAATTAATGGAAGATAATTTTATGTACACATTGGAGGAATATTTATATTTTCTCTCTTATTGTATTAATATAATTATCTGCTACTGTACATGTGTGGTGGAAGCATCATGGTAAGGCGGGCTGACAGAGTCATTGAAACTTACTGATACTCTCTGCAAACCAAAAGGCACTGTTTGAAATGAAAAGCTATTTCCAATTGTTGAGCTAGACTTTACACAAGAAGACCAGGTGTTCATTCCCAGGAACATTTACCTCACAATCTGGACAGGAAGCTCATGTTGGTCAGTTAACATTGTGAGAAAGAAAATGTCATGACCGAGAATCACAAACCATTGATGCCAATAGTTTGTATAACAAGGGTATTCCTAAACAGCTGAAACCACCTTAACAGTTTTACTTGTGAGGATGGATTTCAAGAAAACTGGGTTTTATAGAGATCTGCAAACATGCCTGGGTATTATACAGCACAGGTACTTAAACAAATATAAGACAGACACCAAAACAATGTAATTTGTATGTATCGCCAGCAGCCATTTCACTCTGCAACTCACAATTGGCAACCCACTGAAGCTCAGCAGGTGTGAGCCTGGCTAGTACCTGGATGGGAGACCTCTTGGGAAAAACTAAGGTTGCTCCTGGAAGAGGTGTTAGTGGGGCCATCAGGGGGCAATCACACGGCAGTCCATGTGGGTCCTAATGCCCCTGTATAGTGACGGGGACACTTCCTGTTGCTAAACAGGGCGCCGTAAAAAACGGGCGCCGTCCTTCGGATAACACATAAAACCGAGGTCCTGACTCTCTGTGGTCATTAAAAATCCCAGGGTGTTTCTCGAAAAGAGTATTGGTATAACCCCAGCGTCCTGGCCAAATTTCCCATTGGCCCTTACCAGTCATGGCCCCCTAATAATCCCCATCTATCTCTCATCCTAGCGTTAATCACCAATCAGCAGGGTCCGCTTGTTGGCACGCCCGTCTCCATTTGGTGGTTGGAATCAAATCTTTGAGCTGACGTTGCCATTAAATGCGACCAAGAATACACCAACCGGCGCGTTGCTACGCCTGCCGTTGGAGGGGGAGGGGGAGAACAAAGTAATGTAGCCAATTCATAGAGGGGGGTTATTATGAGGCATAGGAAATTTGGCCAGGACACCAGGGTTACACCCCTACTCTTTTTGAGAAACACCCTGGGATTTTTTAATGACCACAGAGAGTCAGGACCTTGGTTTTACATCTCATCCGAAGGACAGCGCCTGTTTACAGTATAGTGTCAATAATCCCCATATATGAACTGGCTTAATTACTCTGCTCTCCTCCCCACTGATAGCTGGTGTGTGGTGAGCGTTCTGGCACACTATGGCTGCCGTTGCATTATCTAGGTGGATGCTGTACATTGGTGGTGGTGGAGGGTGTCCCCATTGCCTGTAAAGCGCTTTGAGTGGAGTGTCCAGAAAAGCGCTATATAAGTGTAAGCAATTATTATTATTATAATTTATTTGTTGCTTTGATAAAACTGTTCTACCCAGGCAATATAGTTCACTGTGGCTAAAAAAGCAGCAGAGGCAGGATTACAGAAATCTGTACTACAGTACACACTGCAGACTAGAAAGCTGTCATATAAGGAGCTTAACGTTTATATATAAATTGTAGGTTTCTGTGAGAATGGGTTATTTTACATTTTCATGTGTAAATCAGCTTTCCCTTGTCAGTGATGTTTTTTAAATGACATTATTTGCTTTTATCCCAAGTGTTTCTATACTGTAACACTTTACATTTAAATACCATTGTTCTCTGGTTAGTTTTAGTCTTATTAAGACAATTTGCTCAGGCATACAGTACCTTTGTTAAAAAATAAACTTTTCATCTCTTCAAAACTAAATATTGTAAAAGTTGTAAAATGTTAACGCAGGACTTTAAAATCGTTCTTTTTTTTTAGCCGAAACTGGAAGGTGTGATTATGTGCTCAAATGGAATTAAATCCAGAAGCAAAAATATATTCTGCAGAATGGGTTTTATTAAGTCATGGATTAGATCAGCTTTGAGCATTTCCAATCCTCCGTACTGCAGTACTTTGAAACAACCAGCTGCATAACTCTTGTAATTTCCTACTCAACAATCAATTCAATAAAGGAACTTGTTGTAGCCTTAAGGTTCCAACATTACTTTTCATTGATTTTATTTCATACTGTAAATATAATATAAAATGAATCTGTTACAATGGCATCCCCATTGTTTTCTTAGAGTATGGGTTGGCAACTTAATTCTTTGAGGGCATGTGGGAAGGGTTTAGAAAAACAATGCATCACATAATATATATTTCCGCAAGTAACATACTCCCACAATCAATTATAAGAATTGAACTTCATAAGGACTTTGGAAAAGAATATGATGGTCACTTTCTGTAGTAAGGAGCTCAGGAAACAATTTATGTATGTGTCATGTCTCAAAGGAGGGATGCTGATGATGAGTGAGTTGGTGATGAGTGTAGCTCAGTTCAGGAGGGAAAAAATCCATTCTGATGCCATTTTCACATGCAATTATATTTAATGGCTTTTTCAGCCGGTCTCACTTTGCAAGGCAGACACTACGACATCAGACAATGTTGCATTAGGCATTGTTTAAAACAGACTTCTAGCTACGGTGTAGGATTACACCCCTTAGTCAACCTGTTGATGCACCCAGTTTTTAATATTTCTTATTGCTTATATGAAGCATGTTGTCTGTACCGCTTTATAATATTTTCAATCTAGACTGATTGCACATGGTTGCAACAGAAGGTTTAAAAAGCCAGAAAGTCATAGTGTGATACTAACTGCTTCATCAGTAGACTACCTGAATAATTGCTAAGAGGTATGTTCTTACACGTTCTTTGCAGGCATTGTTAATCAGTAAAGAAAACAGCAGTGCAAGCAGAAAAATCTGAACCTGTGACTCTGACAGAACACACAGATTTGTGGAATGCGAGTAACAGAGTTCTTCTTTAAGGCTGTTCTGCACTAAAACCAGTTTTCAGTGCCTCGCTCCCTACACTACAGTATTTTGTTGGCTGATCAAAGACGGCGCTGAATCAGCAGCTGTTCAATTCTGTGTTTATTTCTGTAAGCGTTCTGTTATATAGCAGAGTTATAAAAATTGTTAATCCACATGACCCCATTTTTATGTCTCACATGGTTTATCCAGGAGGAGTGTTATGAATATTTGCACAGAAATCATTTCCCCCTTATCTCCATTTCTTATCCCAGGACCTTTATTGATAAAACATGTTCATAGGATCTTTAATAGTAAGTATGAAAAGACGTTTTGCAATTGCATTTTTTAAAAGAATGACCAATTCTCCCTATTTAAAGTTGTTTCAGTCTGAAATGTAACACAAGAAAGTTCTTTAACATACAGTATGTAAAGTATCCACATATCTCTCCATGTCTTGGAGAGGCCTGTGAAGAATCATGCAAAGTATTGTATAAAACCAGACAATTGTAATTTATTATGACCAATTTCTATATAGATTGTTTTGTTTACTAAAATAAAAAAATCATAATAAAAATATAATATATGTATATAATACACATATATTACATACTCACATACTGTATACTGTATAAACAACAGATACTTATTTAGAATACATGTAACAGGGCATATTTTCTGTTCCGCATCGCTGAAGCTCTGAACCATTAATTTGGTTGATTTTAGTTGACAGTGAAATGCATTTCTTGTAAAGTGGATTTTAACAAAATGCAATAATGAAAAATGCAGAGACGCTTGCATTAGGCAGTAATTTCTAGCCTTGTAAAAGCACTTGCTTGGCTTAGCCCCAAGGCGTGCCAATTGAGATCTGTCTTTCAATGCACTGTGCCCTTGAAGGGAAGCAAAAGTTAAGTAGACAGTTATTACAGAAGTGCTATCATATTCTTCTCTTCATGACTCAGTGTTGCAGAGTAAGTTGAAGATAAATGTTGTAGTGTATATAATCACATCCTTTAACATAAAGCTTTAAAATTCCTTAATTAACAAATTGTAAGAACACGCTCATGTGACCTGTATAGTTGTGGTTGAAATTCATTTCCGCAGGGTTAAAATGAATGGTATTCCTTTGTTCTGAAATGCATAAGTTTCAAAGAACTGATTATAACAGCAAAATACTCTTATAAGGACACAAACCTGAACTGAAACCACTTTTCATGAGTGATATAAGGGAAGGGGAAATTAACAAATTGAAATTAATTAATAAAGAAGCACAATCTCATACTGTTAAATAATATGTGCTTATTGCAGGGGTTTCTGACATTTTTCATATGGGCTGCGGCACCAGATCTAATCAGGCGCGTTATCTTCTCTGTTTTGTAAGGAAGGATTCTGACTGACTTTCTAAGAATACAAGAATATACAGTAACAGCGGTAACAATGGTTACAAGTAACAGGAGACCACGTTGCCCATCTGGTTGCTAATAGCTAATTCACCCACTCTCTTAGGTAAGAGTATCTACCTCAATAACATGAAGTTTGAGTAGAACATGGAACATGTTTAATATGAAAATATGAAAGCTTTCATACAGTACATGTAATGTGATATACTGTATGTTTTGGGGTACAGTAGCTCTGTGGCACAGTGGTAAGTAAGCATTGCTACTTTGCCATGCTGGGGCTCGGAGTTCAATTCCAGTCCTGGCGTGCTATCTGCATGAAGTTTATATGTTATGCCTGGGTTTCATCTCCCAGGGAGCCCGGTTTTACTCCCACAGTCCAAAGATATACAGATGGTTGATTAGCTCCTTGGAAAACTGACCCTGGACTGAGTGTGTGCATGCCCGTGTGTCTTCCTTGTGGTGGACCAGGTCCCATCCAGGGCATACCCTGTCCTGTGCCTGTCATTTACCGAAAGGCCCTGAATTGGATGAAGCAGTTGGAAAATAGGTGGAAATGGATAAAAGTACACACCAGAGAATAGTATCTTGTGTGTAAAAACTAAATGTTGACCATTTCGGTTTTTGTTCACAAATAATTCTGTTGCTATGGCACAACTCATCTAATCTAACTGATCTAACAAACCAGAATAAGAGCTATGTAAGTACAGTGTAGGTAGTATTACAATTCATTGGTCTTGAACACGGTGGCTCCTGTGAAGAAAATCACACAGAACGCTGAATTTCCTCAGTATAAGTTCACTGCTGACAGGCCGTCAGAGATTTTGTGAATGACCCTGCTGCAAGTACAGTCCAAGAGTTAACAATCAAAAAAGAAGGTGCTGTACACACTAGTGCATCATGTCTCAGGGGGTCTGCAGTTGCTTGGACACCTGTGCTGGAACTCGGAAACAAAACTAAAAGACTAAAATGGGCAGTAAAGAACTGGTGGAATGATCAGACCTGGACAAGAGTCTTTTACAGATGGTTCTCAGTTTGGGCTGTTTGGCAGTAATCAGCAGCACTTTGATCAAAGTTGGACTGGAGAGCCATATAACAGTCAGTGTACATGTACAGTCACGCCTGAAGCTTTATATATCAATATAATATAAATGATATAAAGAGTGTCAGAAACTTGCATAAGTCCCCTGCCTGCTGACAGATCTTGACTCACCATGTCCTTCCCTTAGGAACAGGTTTCACAGGACAGGGACTCATCTTTCACCATGACAATGACCCCAAGCATACAGTACAGCCAATGTAGTGAAAACACATCTGAAGCACAAAGAGACAAATTGTTTACATGGACATTAGCAAAGTGACATGCAGCTACAGGGACACTGAGCAAGTAAGTGTAAAAACCAGTCACTGAACATGAATGCCTGTAAAAACGTGTTGCATGATACTGTATTTGGAACATCATTCCACTGTCCTTCCTAGATAAACTGAATGGGACAAATAAAACAAGATGTTAAGCTCCGTGTAAAGAAAATGACTAACATTCCAAGTATTAATATTCTGAACCATTGTCTTTGCCTATTTTCTATATTTATAAATGGTGCTTTTCTGCTCTGTACATGCAGCTTTCAGGATGGGCTCTGGGTTTCTGTGACCCATCACAACAGTATCGGCTTATTTGCTTAACTGAGTTGAATTATACACTGTGTTCTCTGGTTGCTTAATTATTTCCAAGGCTGTAACTCATTGTTCTCAGTCCTGAACCTGTGTCTGCTGGTTTTTGTTCCAACTGGGCTAATTGTTTTCTGTAACTGACCTGTGTACTGGGTTCTGCATTCAGTTTTTAATCTAAAGTGGATTATTTCTAACAACTTCAGCACAAAGACCTTTACACGGTCTCTCCTTACTTGCTAAATAGGAATTTGCTCCCTTATTTCTCACTCAACATTTATTAATAGATGATCAAGTTTTGATTAACTAACATGGGTGGGAATGACATGATCTGACAATTTTCTGTTTTATCTGATACAGGGTCATGGAAGAGCCAGAGCCTATGGTGGCAAGTTGTGGATGCAAGGCAAGATGCACCCTGTATGGGACACCAGTTCATTGCAGGGCACACACAGAGACAAACGCACACCAGGGCCACACTCACACCAGAGCCACTTTTCCCAACAGCCCGTTAACCTACCAGTATGTGTTTAAACTGGGGGAGAAAAAACTGGAGAACCTGGAAGAAATCATGTACACTGAGCAAACATGCAAACTCCACACAGATAGCAGCCCTGGTCCAGAATTGAACAGAGGGCTTCAGTGCTACAAGGCAACAATGCTAACCACTGTGCTACCGGTCCAACCAGAGTGTTTTTCCTCCATCTTAAATCCAGTGGGTTAGATTTTGACACAAATGCCCGAATGCAGTCTTGAAACTTGCTATTTAATGTTTCATACCATTTACAAATCTCATTCAGCCTTTGAAAACACTAATGCATCAAACAGAAGACTGAAATACATTTAGTGTCTCAGTAAGAACTAAGAATGGAGCAAAAACTAGAAAACACAGGGATTACCTAGGAGTAAGGTTGAGAAGTACTACTGTAATATGATTTCTATTTCAGAACATAAAGAATTCACAATAATAAGGAATATTAAGGGATTTTGGAATTAACACATTCTTCTTTGGTATCATTGTTCTTTTTCTCTCATGTTTTTGGTAAGACCAAACAGTAACTGCAGATTTGAGTGTAAGTGTTTAATTTTTATTTTACCAGTGTAACAATAATTGTCAGCTCAATTCCTTTGTGGCTTCCTGTCTTGGTTTCCTTTTCATAAGATTGAAATTTTAAAAAAAGAGCAGATCTGTTCCCAAGATTCAGTGAACAGAACTGATTAGTCAAAAAAACATTTACAGTCTGTAGGGGTCTGGTTTTTTGAAACATTGTACAGCTGTAATTTAGAAAGGTCAGGTTCTAATGTTAAGAGCTTGAAGTCTTGCCTGGTCTGGTAAGCTACTTATGCCTTGGGTTAGGTGTATTTATGTTTTCTGGAACAAAAGTCATCTGGTGATTGTTCAAAGATGATAATACATCAAAACACATACAGGAAAAGGTGAGGGCTGAGTTTTATCTTGACACCACTATAAAACATTCCAAATAATCCTAGTATGCTGCTGTTCTTGTATATATTGGTTTTTAAACCCAGGTTGCTGCCACATTATTTTGAAGTGGTCTGTGAAGAATCCACTTCGATTTTAACATAATTAATTTTTTAATACACCTAAGCAGGTGTGGGAGTCTTTCATTGAAATTATTGTTAGTAATGCAATATTAATGAAGGATGCTGTGCATTCCAGGTTTAATTCCAGCTCCCTGCAGTCTGTGTTAATTGGCTGTGGATTTGCACAGAGCTTTGGAGCTTGTTAATGAGCACAATGCTGAATTCTGGTATTTTGGTAATTTGCTGCCTTATATTGCTGAAACTAATTTAGACAAGCGTACATTGTGGCATTCATTGGAAAAACTCTTCATAACCATTAAGCTTCAAAAAACAACATTTTGTAAGAAACTGGCTCTGCACATAGAAGGGACCAAGTGTTGACACTCATGGTCAACATGCTTCTACGGCAACATATATGTCAAGAACCATAGGCCGGAATTGTATTAGTGTCAGGAGGGCCCAGGATTGGGAATACAATGCACTGCTTGACACATTTAGTTGCAGGAGTGTTGAACAATCCACTATCCTACAGTGTACTGTGGAAGCGATCCACATTTTAACTTCTGAAGTGAAAATATTTTTTTCCGTTTTAATGTTCTAATTCACCAGTGTTAATGCTTATTAAGTGAGGTTTACACATGAAGAAATGTGATTTCAGTGTTTTAAATAATGGAGAAGCTTTAATATTTTTGAATATGTTTACTGCTTGGCACAACAAAATGAAAATGAACACGAAGGGTAACAGCAGATGTGGAATGGAGTGTGGGGTTTGATTACCTGATTTTTTTAAACCTGAAATACAGAGGACATCGCTCAGATTTAAACATGAGCAAACAAAATGACCTAAATTGCTACTTCAATGGCAACACATACAGTATGTCAAAAGCCATAGACCAGAGTCACATTAGTGCAATGGCAAGAGGGCCCAGGATTAGGAATTCAGTGCACTGCTTTGCATGTTGAGTTGTAGGAATGTGGAACAATCCACTATACTACAGTAAACTCTGGAAGCCAGTTAACTGTGGAAGCTGGTTCACTGTGGTCTGTCAAAGATCCAGTATCATTCAAACGGTGGTCTTGAGTTTGGCATTGAAATATGTAAAATGACTTTAGCTGTAAATGGGCTTTTTGTGGCCATTTGTTTCTATATAGTCAGTGTTGTCAAATAATGCACTTTAAAGTGTACTCCCTCACGGAACACATAACATTGCTTTAGATCCACCTTTAAATTAATCCTTAATATGATTTAGAAAAGGATTTAAATTGCCACAGATGACAATTTATATTGAAGTATTTTGGCTGACCTCTTCAACCAAAGGCAGTACTGCAGATCGGATTTGCGTTCTCTGATTTTAATCATCTGCTCCACAACAGATAATGGTTCTACTCTTCTATTGCAGTAATTCTCAGTCATGGTCCCTTAATCAGTCACTCTAATTGGTGCTTGTAATTGATCTTCGTGTTTGATTTTTTTTCTACACTGAACAAACTCAGCATTCAAAACTTTAAAATGTCTTAATGTATACCAGTTACCAAACCTCTTAACTTTTTAAGATCTTTAAAACAAGTTTGAATGTAAAATAGAAATCAATTAGAAACCAGTGGACACACCTGGTCCCCAGGACCAGGACTAAGAACCATGGCAATGCAAACTTCCAGATTAACAGGAGGCCAGTATTTCAGGTCCTATATTATATGGATTCCAGCAGCACACAGGCTGTCCATTGAGCTCAGGTCTATTGTTTTACACTGATTAAATGAGAGTAAGCTGACGAATGAAATATCTTACTGAAGCCGACACTTAACATGCAATATGGCAGCGACAGTATTATCATCCGGATGTCCATTTCAATACAGCATTCAGGTAGTAATTCTTTAACATGTGCATGCAGATCTTTTGGGCTTAATGTAAGAAAGACCTTGCTCACACATTGGAGTAGAAAATAAAGCATCCTGTCACTGTGCTGCACTGCAGTTCTCTTCCTACTGGTTAACAAGGCATAATAATTGTGTAAAATATCCATCATGGAAGCAGCAGCCTGCTGTTTTCTGAACTGTGCACACTTATAAACTTTTCATTGTACTTGTTTCCCTGGGTAAGGAGGTAGTGTGTAGAATCTCAAAATGTTGTGGTATAGCTATAGTGTAGGACAATTTACAGGCAAAATGTTAAATACCGGTAAAGAAATAGTACAAAACAGACAGGATATGCTGGCAAACGTGTTGTTATTTTTATGAATTGCAGTGACAAGTGTAACAGTAATGGTCACATTAGAATTGTCTGTTTCCTCTTAGACTAATGCCAAATTAATGACATGTTTCTTAGCAGAGATCATGACATCCAAATGTTTAAGAAATCTGAGCTATATTGTCTCCAATTGTTTAGCAGATACAGTTTCTCATACTATATGACAGATAGATGGCTTTTGATCTTCATTATGTTGTTAAACAGTTACTGTTAAAATTTGGGCTTCTTGTGTCAAAGGTAAACTCAGAAGACAAAATTAATAAAACAAAAAAAAATAATTCTAGTTATGTTGGTATGCTGAACAAGGAGTTATGTTATCCTGCAGATGTGAGAGACAAATATAGCATTAGAAAGTGATTATTTTTCACTTTTCCACAACTTGGCACTGAACTTGCTGTGTCATCCATTGACAGCTATTTTATGTAAACATGAGAGGCAGTAGAGGGCAAATCACACAGTTTTAGCGTTTTGGAAAGTGGATACACAAAAAGGCATGCGTTGTATCTCACTTTTATTTCTACTTTTCAGACGGTATGCCATCAAATTAAGAACATACAGTAGGATCTGATAAGAGATGCAATTTCCCTTTAACTCCTGCCTTTTTGGTCCTTGTCCTATAGAAAAAAATATTTTATTATATTTTTTATATTTTCTGCTGGTTTACTTTATAAAACATAAGAAAATGCATCTACTTATAAAATACATTATCAAACATAATATGATAATATAATATGAGCAAGATAGGCAACTGTTTAATCTGTAATTGTTGTATACATTTAGCAACAAAAGTCTACAAGCAAATCACCAAATACAGAGAGAACCTAGTTGCATATCCTGCATATCCTGTTTTCATATTATGAATCATTATAAAACAACTAGTACATATAATCAGCATACATGCCCTAAGTACAGTTTGTTGGTATGTAAAACCAATTATGTTTTCTAATTTAACTGAGAAGAAGGATTATTTTTGAGATCTGAAAAGTACCTTCAAAAAGATTAGCCCATATTCACACACTAAGAATTTCACAAGCATTCCTTGTGCTTTTGCCAATTGTACTGAAATCTGAAGGGTTCTGTGTTCTCATAACCTTAAAAATAATCTTGCATCAATTTGCATGTGGAATAAAGAGGCTCTAAGATCCAATAGAAAACAAAGACACACAAGTTTGAAAGAACCCCTCTCCAATGCCAGACTGATGTTTATAACTGGCCAAATAGGAGAGGAGTCTGTAGTTTGAGTCATTGCCCTAAAGCTTTGCTTATCCATTGTGTGGTTGAGAACTGTCTTGGTGTGCAGGTTTGCACAGTTTTAAATCGTTTCAGGATGATCACAATAAAAAAAAGACGTGGTACTGTACAAGGTCATATAGAAGTATTAATGTCACATGAACAATTGATGTTTCTATGGCGTAGTTGCTCTTGGGTATCATACCAGACAGGATAATGATCAGGACAAGACTGATTTTTTTTTACATTTAACAATACCCACTGAGAAGAAAATACAGAAATTAAAACTGGCTTCACAGAATGTGGATATGTTTCCAAGTGTGCTGTTGATGCTTTGAGTTTTTTTCAGGTTAATGTATTTTTTTTTCAACATAACTGCTTCGGAAGGGATGCATACAGTTGAGGTCCTGTCTGCCCTTGCAGATGGCACAGAAGCTAAAAACAGATATGGAAAAAAGGTGCAGTGTAGGGACAGGAGATTAAGTACTATCGTCCTTAAAGCTACATCCAGCTTGCTGCCAAGGCTATCAATATTCAAGCCCAGAGGCAGAGACGGGGAAAGGTGCCAACTTTTGTACCAATGAGAAGTCTGCAGACCCAATCATTGTCCCAGGGCAGAATTATACCAAGCAAACAGTGAGAAAAATCCAAGGAAAGAAGCTTTTATCCCATTTAAAATGAGAATTTGGATGAAGAATAGGAGTACTGTGGTAGATCTTGTGACTGATTGCTTTTCATACCATCTGTTCATAGAATAGCTTTATTTATAAACCTGTTATATACTGTATAAACCTCTAGAATAGGTTTACTATATACATTTTTATGTTCTCTATTTTGAAGATTTTACTCTGTGTTTCACAGTAAGGTAAAACTATGTGATTTTCACTGAAGCAGCACTGAAATCACATTCAGTTGGGGAATCACAATGAAAAAGAAAAGTTGCAGTCTTTTTGGATTAGGACCATGAGAGACCCCTGCCCAAATAAATTGATTCAAGGCTTCTGAACACATTAAAAACTCAAGAGGATTTCAGAAGCACAAGGAAGACACAACAACTTAACCAACTCAAACCCAAAATTTGGTTTAGATTCCAAACCACCTCTAGACCCATGCATGCCCTTTATATAGCAAACAAACACCATTCTTATATTCTCACTCACACATTCTCTAACTAATCCTCACAAGGTGTTTCCATTTATAATACAGGTCCCCTGTACTTCAGTCCTTCATGGCCCAGCCTGCCAAAAGGGTTTTTATGCAGTCAGAGATTAAAATTATGATACCATACAATACTTTAATTTCTGATTTCTCAGAAATTTGTCTTGCGTCAAAGCAGCTATGTTCTACACACACAAAAACATACAAAACATACATATACTGTAAGTAAAAATAAATATCAAGTTATTTAACACTTCAACTCATACATATTCATTTCTCGATAATGCAGATGCAGCAGAAAATATGCGTAGCCACAGTTCACAATTTTAGACTGAGGGAGCCTGTTAAAAATGGAATCAGAATATGAAATGCACAATTCTACATTGATTCCTCTCACCTTGTGTGTTATAGCATTCCTTCTTGTGTTTCAAATTAGATCAAAATTTTAATCCATACATAAATAATATTTAATAGTCTAATATTTTTATTATACTATTACATAATATGGTGTTTGTATGTTCTCCACGTGTAGTTTCCTCCCACAATCCAAAGACATATTGAACTGGAACTGTAGGTTATTTGGCTTCTGGAAAAACTGTACCCGGTGTGATTGTGTCATGTTTGCGTCTGTGTGTACCCTGTGATGTACTGGCATTCCATTCTGTCTATCCTGCCTTGTGCCCATTGCTTGCTGGCCTATGCTCCGTCTTCGCTGTGACTCTGTATTGGATAAAGTGGTTAGAAAATGGATGGATATTGCATAATGTTTTAATCATACATTTTGCACCAATAATTTAATAAATTACAAGTAAATACTGAATTTTGTCCTATCATATTAAGTCTTCCTACCTCTATTAAGTGTACTGTGAAAATGGATATCTCTGTGATGAGACTTTGTGCACAAAGCGCCTTTGAGACAATTTACAGTGGCTCTGGATCCATACTGTATGTCAGCCCTCACTTCTAGGGCAGTCCTCTCCTGTCTTTGCTGGCAATCAAGCCAAAAAAGATGGTGACAAAAGAAAGCCTGCCCGAACCTTTCTTTGCTTTCCAAACTGCATATCCAGATGGAATCAATTCATCTGCAGTGTTTCCAATTGGATTGCAGCCCGGCTATGAGGTGTGGCAGGACTCAGATGCTGTTTTTTTTATTCACAGAGGACCTCCAATACCTGAATCTCATTTTACAATCTTAAACCTAAAATGCATTTAGAGTCATCTAAGCCAGTGGTTCTTAGTACCACCCCTGATCAAACCAAAGCATCCAAGTACCACTTACAAGTCATCTTCTCATAGGAACCCCAGAAAATCTCAATGAACAACATGTGCGCACACACACACTCTCACACACATATAATAAAAAATAGCACTGAGCGTTTACCATTTCAGTGAGAGGGGTGAGCCTGTTTAGTCGAGCAAAGCAGATGTGAATTCATTGGTCGAGCCTTAATGCAATTTACAACTTTGATAGCAGAGTCTAACAGATTTTCCTCGGGCATCTTCTTGACCGTCAAGGCCTCACAGTGGATGCTGTAGTGCATTCACTTCATATCTAGAGCAACCTCTCTAATTCGTGCAACTACATCAATGTGTCTGCCTGTCATCGCTGTAGCACCGTCTGTACAAACTGCATTTGTTCCGGTCAATGTCATTCCCTTTGATAGATTCATTCAGAAGCTGAAATATGTGCTCTCCTGTAGTTCTTGTTGGTAGGGGCTTGCAGAACAGAAAGTCCTCATGGGACATACCCTGAAACTCATATCTAACGTAAACGAGCAAATTGGCCAAATCAACGACATCTACAGGCTCATTTAATTGCATTGAAAAGCATCTGCTCATCTTAACGCGCTCTATCAGCGAACTTTCTCTTCTCATCTGCCATATCAATAATTCTACGAGTCACTGTGTCATTCGAAAGGGGCAGCAGGTCGAGCTGTTTAGCAGCTTTTTCTCCACACATAATATGTGTCAGCTCTTTTGCCAACTGTCAACAAAGTTCTTCACCAATAGTGTGGGGCTTACCTGCTTTAGCAATCTGCAAGCTTGCATTTTTCCCCGTTTCCCCTTAAAAGACAGCCAGGAGTCCATCTCAGAAAGTTAAAAGAAGGTTTTATTTCATTCGCATGGGAGTGAAACACGGAGATGCTCTGTGTATTTTTCTCAAATAAACCTAGAACAGTCCTTATAACATTTTTCTGTTATATTTCACGCTTTTCTGTGCTTCCAAGATTGGCAGTGTTCCAAAATCATGCACATTCTCCTACCTCCCTATTTGCTAGAGATAACGCTTTTTAATACAATTCGTCACTTAGGTTCGTAGTATGCATTCCTATACCATGGGATAGAATTACATAGTAGACCTTATAGTATGTCCACTCAAGTATTAGTGCGTGCTATATCATTGTAGCTAAGTACTGCGTATTTGGCTGCGTATTTGAGACATAAACTAATTGTATTTAAATAGAACATATGAAACCCATCCCAATTTTTCAGTGCACACAATAAATATCCAGGGTCATCTGGCATACCACGTGGGGGCGCATACCACAGTTTGAGAACCACGGATCTAAGCAAATGATTATGCTGATGAGGCTGGGGTTTTGTTTCAAAAAGAAGTCACTTACCCAGCCCTTTGATGTCAGTTCTGAAGCTTACATTCCTACTTCTTGATCATTTGAGGTCTTGACGTTTTTACAAATGTCCTAGCTTTATAAGGTCACGTCTATAAATTCAAAGCTTGACACAATAATAACTTTGCTGCCCCACAGATCCAGATTTAATTCTGGATTCTGGTGCCTTTCTGTGTAGAGTTTGCTATATACATTTTTATGGCTTTTTTGTGTTCAGTGTCTCAAAGACATTACGGTAGTTTGATTGACTAATTTGAGTTGCTGGAGGAAATGGACTCTACTTCATTAACTTCATTAACTCTCTCCATCTGGAGTAGCCCTGCAAAAGTGCCAATCCCAATTTAATTTGTATGAGATTTGGATGAAGAAAATTTATGAGACTAATTAAGATAAAAATGTAAGCTCTCTTTTGGATCTCGATAGTAGTGTTTTTTTTTCTAAAAGCAGATCATTAATTTCCTGGCATAAAATTACTGTACTTTCTTGGTAACGGATCACTTGTGATAATATGTAAAGAGTTGTCTAAATTCCTCTGAACCAAATCACAATGGACTTATGCATCACTGTGTTGTCAAAATCACATTGTTTCTTGGTTTGAAAAGAAATATTCTTGTTTGGCAACAATATACCATCAGATTCTCTTTTGATTAAGCAATCTATAGGGTCAAGTTAAGTTGATCAGAACCCATAATCTGAAACCTTTATCTAGTTGGTCATCCCTGAATTGATGTTGTGTGTTAAGGTGGCTTGATACTGCAAGGCAGCTTTTACAGGATGATAATTAGATTAGGTATTTATTTACGGCCACTTTTGTCGATGAGACCTATTAGTCAGACTTGCACTATAAACATGTATTTCCATTGATCTTTGCTGAGATAATCTCACTGCTTGTCAGTAAAAGCACTGCATAGTTTATGAACCTTTACCCACCAGATTAAAACTGCTAGCTGCGCTTTCTTACATCACTGCTGTGGACCTGTGGTAAACACTGCTGTAAATGAACCTGTAGATTCATTTAATACTGAGTGGAGCCAGAATGAAGCATCGCTTCTCATAAAACTTCAGCTAGGAACCTTCATTTACTGATTCCATGTGTTTTGTTTTTTATTTGGTCTGTATTAGTTTAAGAGCACATATACAAGACATTCAATTTATTATACACAGTAGTACGTTAAAATATTCTGTTTTTGTTGAAACAACAGTATTTTTCTTTTTTTATCTCTCCTTAGTCATGGTGCATTATTGTGCATAATGCACCATATTCATTATACTGTATGTGCAGTATTATTTATAGAGTTAAATAATGCACTATACCACAATTGAAATATATTGTAGCACTCTCATGTTCAAATGGGTATGCGCCCTCACTGCTGCCGCCTCAAGCCAGCCCCCCCACAGGTGGGGACTTGAACCCAGGCCTCCAGCATCACTCAACAGGGACCCAGCCAGTTGATCTAAAGGGAGATCTCCTCTGAGCCCAGCGGCTGAGGTCCCTGCTATTCACAGGGAAGGGTGGTGACATCACTGCGCTGGTAAGCCGGCTCGCACAACCTGTAATGTCGGCCGTATGTATTAAAATATTATTCAGATGTACTTTAGATTGATTATTGATTAGATTGAATAGATGTTGCAGCACAAAGTATTCAGTCCTTTCTCTACTATACATTATGTCCTTTGTTTCTTTTTAAGTATTGTAGAGTTGTACACTCAACTTGGAGGTCACTGATGACAGCTCTAGGTCCTGTTTTTCTGTGCCAACATGGGGATCAGTGGTAAAAATGATTTTTATCCATTTGAGTTTTTCCAGTCTCCACTGAGGGTGAAGATTGAAACCATACATACCCAATTACAGGTCTTTACAGATAAAAGGATACTCAGTTCACCTTGTGTACCTTGCTGATTATCCAGTTTGCTTTTCAGCTACAGAATCTGGTGTTTAATAAAAGCCAATAAACCAATACAAACAGTACCTGTAATTACCTTATCCTCCTTGGCATCCAGTAAAAAAAACTGTACTGCAAAGGAATAAAACTAAATATCCAAAATATCAAACTTTAAAGCAGATGTACTCTTTCTATAATTAAACATAGTATTTTTGTGCTAGTTTTAGATTCAGCACATTCTCTTTTTTGTGATTTTTTCCTTTACTTTTAAAAAATGAATTACAAGCTGTTGAAGCTACTTAAGATGTTTTACGGATGAGAAGGACAATGCAGTTATTATTGGATCACAAACATTTCAAATGTTATTGTTATTCTATAGTGTATAGTAGTGGGGAAACTATGCTCTGTGGGCTACTGCATGCTGAGTCTGCAGCTTTTAATTCTAGCTTAGTTCTTAAAAAATTGATCTGATTATTCTAATTGGAATAGTTCTAGAGCTTTTCAAAGCTCTTAAGGTGTTTGGATTTTATATAAAATTATAAAACTTGCTGAACTATGACCTTCCAGAATAGTGATAGTTCACCCTTGCTGTTTACGATGATGAGACCATTGACCCTGAAGCATGTACGGTTGTGATTCTGTATGGTTTGTATAGATAGATAGGTAAGACTTTATTGATCCCGAAGGGAAATTGATGTGTTACAGCGGTCCAGCCCAAGACAAGCAAAAACAGACATCAGAATAGACGAAAAATTATACAAAATAAATATAAAATAAATAAATACAAATACATACATAAAAATAAATAAATAGGTGTGTGCAAAATATGACGATCATAGTCACTGTAAAAGCAATAGAATATGTGCAAAATGTGCATAGGTTTATACAGATTGATTGTCCAAAAAGTATAATGGAGCAACGTGCTGTCCATAGACGAGCAAATGAAGGGCTAGCAGTCCTAGCCTAGGGCAGCGTTATACACCCTGACAGCCACCGGGAGGAAAGACCTGCAGAAACATTCTTTTGAACACCGTAGCTGGAGCAATCTGTTGCTAAAAGTGCTCTGCTGCCCAGTAACAGTCCCATGAAGCGGATGAGAGGTGTTGTTCATGATGGCTGTGAGCTTGATCAGCATTCTCCTCTCAGCCATCATCTCCAGGGGGTCAAGGCTCAACCCCAACACAGAGCCAGCCTTCTTGATGAGTTTATTGAGCCTATTTGCGTCTCTTGTCATGATGCTGCTGCCCCAGCACACAACAGCGTAGAAGATGGCCGCTGCCACCACTGATTCATAAAAAATGTGTAGCAGTGTTCCACACACCAAAGGACCCGAGCCTCCTAAGAAAATAGAGTCGGCTCTGACCTTTCTTGTACCGGGCGTCAGTGTTACCAGATCACTCCAGCTTATCATCCAGGTGTACCCCTAAGTACTTGTAGGACTGCACCCCCTTTATGTCCTCACCCTGGATGGAAACGGTTCAGTGGAGACATATTCCTTCGAAAATCCATGACCATTTCTTTGGTCTTGCTGGTGTTAAGCTGGAGATGGTTAAGATGACACCACTCCACAAAGTTGGTAATCAAGCTCCTATATTCCTCCTCCCTCCCCTCTCTAATACACCCTACCATTGCAGAGTCATCCAAAAACTTCTGCAGATGACATGCCTTAGAGTTGTACCTGAAGTCAGAGGTATAAAAAGTGAACAGGAATGGAGCAAGGACAGTCCCCTGTGGAGCCCCAATACTGCTAACAACCTGTTCGGATTCACAACTCTGTAGCCGTACATACTGTGGCCTGCAGGTCAGATAGTTTATAATCCAGGACACCAGGGGAGTGTCCACATGCACCGCCCAGTAAAGGTGGATGGATGGTGTTAAAGGCACTGGAGAAGTCAAAGAACATCTCTCACAATGCTCCGCTTCTTCTCCAGGTGAGAGTTAGCTCTGTGTAGCACATAGATGACTGCATCCTCCACTCCCAAGTGTGACAGGTAGGCGAACTGCAGGGGGTCCAGTGCTGTACTCACCAGGGTTCTGAGGTGATCAAGCGTATGGTCACATGCTTGGAAAAAACTGAATGAGTTTGAGAACGCTGTCCATTTTCCAGTGTTTACACCCATTAATGCATTCCGAAAGTATATATTTACAAGTGAGGCTTCACTATTGATGAGTATTTATTTTTCTTTTTAATGGAAGTGATGTACATCCTGATATAAAAATATTTCTATGTATTGAAGCAATGAAGCAAATTTGTCATTTTGGAGCTGACCCTGAGATGGTGATGAATAAAGACAAAAAACCCTAAGTAATTAATAATATATACCTATTAATGTAATAAACATACACAGAAAAACTTTGAGAGCAGGAGAAACCTAGCCTCAAAGTCCCTTTCCTCTGTCTCCCATTGGTTATCAGTCTGAAGAAATACTTAAGACTCCCAGAGTTCCTGCTGTTCTCTGGTCAGGAGTGGATCATTACAATGGAATGGCTTGCTGTAATGTCAAACCATGACAAAACTCGGAGTTACATTTTAATTAAATGGTTCTTGTGTATGCCATGTGAAGTCCTTGCAATGCAGTATTTGTGATATAATTATGTACTGTATAGCTAGCATGGATGACTACTTCCACATTTATTGGCTGGGCTTATTTTGACTTGTGGCCAATCTCATATAAGCACTCGCACTACAGTATACTAGACCCCATTTAGTAAATGGCCCTGCTTGAGCCGGTGTGGGCCCATACAGTCCTTTGGTAAAGCTGATGGTTTCCTTTTAACTCACATAGGTGAGCAGGCTTTCAGAACAGAGGCCTCAAGGGTGTTTTTCTACCTTCAGTCAATCTCTTTTTAATGTTGCAGGAGAAAATCACATTCCAGTTGTTTAGGTTATAGCATTTATAGAAAGTTTTATTGTCCAGTAAAAAACAGTAAAGGTCAAACTGGATAAAATAAATAAATTCAGTATATATTAAGTATTTTTTAGTTTCTTCTCTTACTGTTATTCTCTCACACTGTACACGCAGATCTGTTGGTAGATGCTAGTATTAGATGTTCAAAATGCAGTATTTAGCTTCACTATCATACTATATATCACATCAATTCAAAAGGTTTTTACAATATTTTTATGCCAACTGCACTTACATTTTATTAAAAGGATGTGACATAAAGTAGGTGAAGTCATTAGCCAGAATAACACTTACCATGAGCAGGGTTGATCAACAAGGGGTCTACTGTAAAGGTCACCTCTGCTAGCAGCAACGTAAGGTGTACATCTGTGACTTTTGCTTGACACCAGATGCAAACTTTTGTGAGATTGCAACATTTTGTGGGATTTTGCTGCCCTCTGGTCTCAAAGCCCTGGATGCCACACACCAACCGTCAAACATTCGATGGGGCTCAAGTCTTCCACCTAGGCCATCCAGAACCTATCCGTTACATTTACATCTCAAAAGAAAGCCACAGTTACACACTTCATCCTCCTAATGGGATGTTGTCATGTCAGGATGAGACTGTAAGAGAGGTCCCTGGACTTGATCTATGTAGTATAGTCAGGTTGTCATTAATGACTCTAGTAACTAGATACTCCTACTCAGACCAGCATACTTGGACCTTCTCATCGACCTTAGAGAGGTGTTGTGACCCATGGTCTTCCAGATCATTAATTGTGTTTGTCTGTATATCATGGAATTATTAGAACTTTCTGGCTCTTTCTCATACCCCAGAGTTTGTTCAGCCTCCAACACGCCGATGGCACAAAAGTGTTATTCTCACAATAAAGTCAGCATATTGTTTTTCCTTCTTGATATTTCCCAGGTTTGACATTCACCAAGTTAGATCCGCATTGCCTGTGCCCAATCAACTCTCACTAAAGACAAAATTTAATTCTTATGCAACTAGAAATGGACATTCATCACCAGGGTAGTAGTTTTTATATTCACTGTATAAAAGGAGCAGTGAGCTACGCAGACATGGTACTGCACATGAGAAAGCACTATTGCCCATTTTGAGGGGCATGGTTTTCAGTGTATTATGTTAGTAGCAGAACCTTAAAACTCTTGAAGTTCAATTTATAGAGAAGTGTTGTTATGTTCTGATGCAGAGCAGTTTCACTTAGCATTTGAGCCATGAAAGTCTGAACATCGCTTCATGGAAGCCATGAAGCCTTTTTATAACCATAAAAGATACTCCAATTTCTAAGGTATTCCAGTAATCTAATATTGATTAAATAAAGTTATTTATTAATATTTCAACACCAGATACACAGAGCAAATTATGCATAGATAATGTACCTAACTTCAGCTTCAGATGAAAACACAAGGACACAATTATGAGCATTACTTTAGTCTCTGTTCAGTGTAATATTAAACATATTTACTTATCTTGTATATGGTATACACCCATCAATGAGGGATGTGCTGTGATGCATACGTTTGCCTGAGTCAAAATGAGTTTTCCTCACAGTCTGAAAAAAGCAGAGAATTAAAGTTTTCCTTCTATTTTGGCTGCATTATATTTCTAAAACAAAGAATAATAGCAGCATGGAAAATACAATTTGGAGGAATCGCATTCAGAAGACAAGATATATATTGCCAATTAAGGAGAAATGTCATTGTACTGCTATGTGGTTGTGTACTAAGATCCAGTCTAAAGCATTAGTATTGTAGTGGATAAGCCTAATGTAGTCTGTCTTGCAGCTCGCTTATCTTCTGTGACAGTGCATTTCAGCTAGACTCCTCAGACTTATTAGCTGATTTTCCAAGCATGCCTGCTGGAGCTGATTAATTCAAATTAACAACTCCTACAAATTCATAAAAACATGGGCATTCCTTTAGAGATTAATTAGTCTAACAAGTTAAAACATGTAACAAAAATACAAAAATGAATACAAAGCTGTTTTAGAGCTAACATTAAAATCCATTACAAAGCAAACAAGCATGTCTACAGTTGTCTTTCTCCTTCTGTCTTTTTGCTGATACAGTATGTTGCTTTATGTACAATGTACAATTTGCTTTATGTTCTCATTGATACTCATTACTGCAAACGCTCAGTTTAATGGACTAATAGGAGGGAAGAAGGGTCTGTTATTGCAGAATGTGTTAAAACACAAATGACGTTTTTTCAGCTCCCAAACACTCTAATATACAGTATTTTCATGTAATACTAATAATAATTATAATAACAATTGCTTACACTTATATAGCGCTTTTCTGGACACTCCACTCAAAGCGCTTTACAGATCATGGGGACTCCCCTCCACCACCACAAATGTGCAGCATCCACCTGGATGATGCGACAGCAGCCATAGTGCGCCAGAACGCTCACTACACATCAGCTATCAGTGGGGAGGAGATCATGTAATGAAGTAATGAAGCCAATTCATAGATGGGGATTATTAGAAGGCCATGATTGGTAAGGGCCAATGGGAAATTTAGCCAGGACACCCCTACTCTTTTCGAGAAACGCCCTGGGATTTTTAATGACCACAGAGAGTCAAGACCTCGGTTTTACGTCTCTTAAAAGGATTATAATATATGGTATTATAATGAAATACTGTTTATGTACCTGTATACAGTACTATACTGAATATACACTTTATACTATATAATATATACTGTATCCTACATTGGTGAGACAGGAAGAAGACTAGCAGGCCATTTCAGGGAAAATGTCAAAGCTGTGAGGATCAAAGATCTGTCTAAACCAATAGTTCCCCATTTCACTTCTAACGGCCATGATCTTTCTGATCACACTTGGGCACTTCCTTCGGAGTGAGGAACCTTGGAGACCAAGCTGACAGCCCGCGCCTGGCCTGGTCTCGGAGAAGACCTCCCATTAAGGCATGCGCCTTGAATCACTGGCTATTGGGCCCTCCGACTGGATCACCAAGGGGGTTTCCTGCCTCATCACAATTTGGGGAGAGTCCTCCTCTCAGAAGAGCCTGAAGGGAGAAGCACAGCTCTTTCTCTCCAGCTCGTCGGTGTTCTTGTTTGCAGACCTGCATCCCTGGCTATTCAGGAGGACCCCTGTCTTCAGGGAGCACAGCAGTCTGTTCTGTCCCAAAGACAGAGCTCCCAGATTCCGACTGACAGGCTGCGTTGAACAGTTTGTACAGGGCTGGCTTCCTTTTCTTCACCAGGGATGCAGTGAGTTGGTCTCTCCTAGGACTGACATGCCTCACCTGATCTTTTTCTTTGCTGACTGGCTGGGGTAATCCGTGCTCCGCTGACCAGTTCTTTATTAATTTTTCCTTTCTCTTTTCCATTACTGACTGACCTGGGCTGATTATGCTCCGCCGACCAGTAATTAATTATACAATAATCTCTCCTTTTCGCTTTCCTCAGTCCTGGAGCGCTTGTGCCCTAATCAGTCGGGTCTCTGCAGGCGTCCTGCCACTCGGCAGTCTCTAGCGCTTGGGTTCTGAAAAAATCACCACCCATGTGGTGGTATTCAGCTCCATTTTATCACTCTGTCTTTTGTTCTCCTATGCTTTAATTATCTGCTAGCTTCCCTCTCTCCCTCACATGTGAAGGAGGCTCGACAACCGAAAAACCGAAACTTTGTGTTTCTTTGGTCTTCCTTCATCATGGAATAAGACTTGTTCCAACTGTATATGCTATATATGCTTTCTGGATATTTTAACTTATTTTAACAATTATAATCACCACAATAAGTAACACTTCTGCACTTCCTGTGCCTTCTGTATCATAAATATACACGCTCTTTAATTCATGTGTTGTGAATATACTGTATGATATTTGCTAAAGCATACAAAACACAAACAACACCCATCTTCGGCAACTTATTATTTTTTTTTACAAAAACATCATGTATGTATTTACACTTTAATGGTAAATTGCACGTTAGTTTTGAAAGTCCTTCTGGTGGACTGAATTGAAATCGTAAAGTTAATCTGGACAAATAACAGCAGCCCATTGTCCTTTGTTGCTATTGGAGGATGCCAATTTAAAATGAATACTTTTTGTATTTGCATTTGCAATCAAATTATGTTATTGTATATCTTAGAGGACACGGAACATACAGAAATGTAAATATGTATTTAAAAGAGCATAATTTACTGTATACTGTATGTATTTAACGTTTATCTTAGTTCTTGTTTTTTCTTTGTACTATTTAGTATTGGATATACATTAGTTGTAAAAAATGAAATTGCCTTTCTTGTTTGGGCACAATTCTTGAATCACAGATGGCCATTCAGCTGAGGTTTGGTCTCCTTTTCTTTGCAAAGTAAGTGAAGACACGGAAGATTACATTCAGATACTGGAGAGCAGGTTAATTAATAATAATCATTATTCATTTCATTTACAGTGGGATCAGAAATGATTGGCACCCCAGATAAAGCTGAACAAAAAAGCTGTATAAAATAAAAACCACAGGTAATATCTACAGTATATTTTATTGAAAAAGTACTACATGTATAAAGTATGAAAACATTTGTTTTGAAATAATTGTATTACAATAAAAGCCTGTAGTTTCCCCATTGTCGGGGGCATGAAATATAGTTAATTAGCTGTGCTGTGGTCAGCTTTTATTGTTCATCTTCATCAGGGGTGCCAATAATTATTGAGCCACCGTATATAGTGCATTTCATCCCAAAGTATCCTAAAGTTTTTTGTACATAGGGAATCCATTAAACACCACTGAGGTAGGAAGTAACTACAGATTTCAAACAGGATTTGGTGGGTATTCAGAGACGGCACTCTGAACCCTAGAGAACTGACCCTAGGTGAACCCTATTGCAGTGTTGCTTTGGGTTAGTTTCAGACAGAGTTCCTTCTCCTCTTGACTTTTAGATTTTGCTTCTTTGTGATTTTCTCAGTAGCAGTATCTTCTTGGAATGTCCATTCACCTCAGAGCATAGATAGTTATTTGCCATAGCAACCTCACCAGTAAAACATTCACCGAAAACATACAACGAAATGGGATAGAGGAAGTCCTGCAGTTTAGCAGTCGGAGAAGATGTTATCAGCTATATCTGTTATGATGTTACATAAACCATGCTTAATGTTATAAAAACATTTACTGATTCGATACAATATGCCTAAGTTGGATAGGGAGCCTTTCCCTTGCAGTTTTTATGACTTGCATTACTAATAAAACTTTTGCTGGTGTGCAAAAGTATGTACAATATACAGTATGCAGCTCTTCAAAAGAGGGTCTTGTGAAATGTGAAAAAGATTAATATCAGGAAATGAACTATTGTTCGGTGCCACAGAAGGGCAACCATTGACATTTGGAAATAGAGCACTACAGTATCTTGAAAAGAAGTAATGAATATTATATACTGTTATATCGCAAAAGCAAGAGTCACAAAAAACTGACCTACAAGAACAAAAGGGATTTTGATATTAAACAGAAAAAAAAGTATAGTAAATGTGTTTTATAAAAAAGCATATCCTTCTTACGTAAATATATCTGTTCTATATCCCAGTCCATATCACATTGTATAAATAACACCAGGTGTGACAATGAAAGACAAAACAAATTTAGTTATTTTGCTGTACCTGTGGAAGAGTTGAAATGGGCAGGCTGAAACAAATAAGATTTAAGTTTTTAAGATTTAAGTTCTACTATAGTAATTTACATCCCATGTTTCCGAAGTACCGTAAAGAACAGGATTTTTGACTGTTGTGTCAGGCAGCTGGTTGCACTTGATTAATCGCATTGTTTCTGGCTCAGGCATTATGAACTTTCCATCATCTGTAATCATGTGCTTGGATTTATTGTTTTGAGTTTATCATATTTTATTTGTAAATAGGCAGGCGACCTCAAAAAACCACATGCTGCTAATGCAGTGGTTTCATTTTTATTTATGACTTTTATATTATAGTTTTAACAGCAGTTATGAAGAGAGAAGGAAAATATACAGACTTAAATATGAAGCAAAATCAGGGTTTTCGATAGTTTTGTCCATCTTCAGTGGCTAGTGGGGAAAAAAAAAGATATTTTGTGTGAAGAATACAAGTGACTGGATAGAGTCCAGCATCTTACTATTCATCAAGTTATTTCTGGTTTGGTGGTAATACTGCCGTTTCTCATCAACACTTCCATCATCAGTGTTCAACAAACATCTATGGTATATTTGATTGGCTTTACTCAGTGTCAAAATAAATATTGAAATACCCAACCTTTAGCATTTGGTTTGGATGCCAACATGACTGTAATTTTCTGCTAGATTTCTGCCGTCACTGTGTAGTTCTCAATCCCTGAAAGACACCCAGGGCTTGGACCAGTTTTCATGGCTATTTAAAAAAAATGTCTTGACATATTTGAGGAGGAAATGAAAATGTACAGATCAATCCACTTACACAACTTAAAGCCATTCATGTGCTTATGTACTCTGAACTGAACTGAACTGAGGACATTCATACTTGGATTTATCAGTACTCCATGGACCTGCATGGAAATGAGATGTGAGATGCAAACGGAATAAAAACTCGAGCCAGGGAATGTCTGCATTTGCAATAGGACAAAGTAAACAGAAGTTTGTGGCGCCTGCCTTCAACAGTTCAGTTTATTGGAGACAAGCCAACAAGCAACTGAGCCTTAACCTTTGGGCAATATCAATCCTGCAGTGGATTAATAATGTCATGTAATTTACCAAACCGTTTTATACCATACGGTGTCACGGGAAGCCAGAGTCTACCTGGCAAGCAACAAGTGCAAGGACCCTGCGATGGACTGGTGCCCTGGACAGAGAGTCATGAACTCAGTTTTACATCTCATCCAAAGGACAGCGCCTTTTTACAGTATAGTGTCCCCATCACTATACTGGGGCATTAGAAGCCACATAGACCACAGGGTGAGCACCCCCTGCTGGCCCCACTAACACCTCTTCCAGCAACAATCTTAGTTTTTCCCAGGAGGTCTCTCATCCATGTACTGACCAAGCTCATACCCACTTAGCTTAAGTGGGTGGCCAGTTGTGAGTTGCAGTGTGATATGGCTGCTGGTGATAAACACAGAATCTACTGTGCACCCACATCCAGAGTTTACAGCAGAGGCCTAGTTTGGTTCCAAAAGCCATTAGCCATTAAGAACATTGGAGCTCCAGTGGAAGCTTTTCTTTGCCTCTGTTGCTTAGGCGCAAGGCCACTGGGGAGACACCCAGTAGAGTGGGGTCAGAGACATGGTACAGGGTTCTATGGAAGCTCTCCTTGAAGATTTTCCTTTGATAATGGGTTATTTGCTTTTCTCCTGCTAAGAGGTTGGGCCAACAGTCACTTCAATATTGTGCCACTCCCCTTTGTCCCTGCACAATGTGAATATGGAAAAACTGCCTTTGTCTCCTCTCCTGGTGAAGAGGAGAGTATT
Organism: Lepisosteus oculatus; assembly: GCF_040954835.1. Taxonomy (NCBI): domain Eukaryota; kingdom Metazoa; phylum Chordata; class Actinopteri; order Semionotiformes; family Lepisosteidae; genus Lepisosteus; species Lepisosteus oculatus. The sequence continues at coordinate 8,407,897 of NC_090702.1, forward strand.
CTTCTGCTGATTCTATTCCTTTTCTAGAAGCAAACACTGTGAAAGCTTTCCCAACAAGCATTCTGATGGAACCTGAGGTGGAAGGCTGGCAAGAAATCGGGAAGACAAAAAAGAAAGAGAAGAATTTTGACAGAATAAATAGCTTAGAAATTAAAATTGGTTGGAAGTTTTTCCTCTTTTCTCTTTACTGTGTGGCTTCCCTTGATTCAAATGGAATCAGAGGCAGACTTCAATGCCAGACCTTTTCTGTTATTTCCTGCAGAAAGAGGGGAATGTGTTTAAGATACAAGAGTGTGGTTTAGTCTATTTAGATAAGTAATTGTGAGACATTTGAGGACAGAGGGCCTTCTGTTTGGTTGAGGGGTAATAATCACAAAGAATCTGGGGTGGCCACTGTTGTTAAAGGTTTGGCCTTTAATTTAAAAGAGATTCAGAAGGCGATAAGCAGGCTTTTGTATGTAGGTATTAGATTAGGGCTAATTAGCTTGTGACTCATAAATGTCTATTGTCCTACAGATGTGGGAGGAAGAGTGGAACTCCTCAAGGTTTTATCACCCGTTATTGTGTGGCACACATGTCATAGTTGGGGGTGATTTTAGTTCCATCTTAGAACAGACAAATAGGCAATCTACTGTAGCTCTCAAGTAAAATTAAATTCAAATTCACTAGTTCTACAAAATCTGGTAAAGATATTTTAAAAGTTTCTGATGCATTTAGAAGAGTATTTCCCAGAGCTGCAGGCTATACAGTACCTAGCCAGGGAGAAATCACAGCTCCAGGATTGATTATTTTTGTATCTGAGTTGCATGTAGTTGTTGTGGTCACTCTTCAGCCTGTCCACAGAGTTGAAGGAGGTTTAGCCAAGGTGTGTGGATGCACAATATACCCTAAACCTATCAGATAACAATGAAGTAATAAATCATGATAGAGAAAAATGAACACAGTGGTTATCTCTACTGTTCTTGTGTGGATCTGTAGGAGAGTAGTGGGAGGAGGTTTAAGTGTGGAAAAGGTTTTTTATGGCAGAAGGGAAAAGGAGAGAGATGTAGAACAGCCTTGGAAAGGAAACAAAACATGTTGCAGAGTCTGTGCACTGTGCTGTACAGTGGTTTTGAAGTAATCAAGATAAATGCCCCTTAAAATACTGATATTCGTAGCAGAGCAAAATTAGTCAGAGATTAGTCAAGGTCTTTCCTGTTAAGAAGTAGACTACAATTCTTAGAATAAAAATGAAAAGTGTATGCACTTTCTTTTCAAGCAAGTTGTAAGCTCAACGTCTGTTAAGGAGAGAGTGGTGGATGAGGAGGGTAGAGAAAGGATAGATTCTTGTGTCATCCCGTCTTTTATTGAGTACATGTACTCAAAACTGTACAGGAAAATGAATAAATCTAGCATCCAGTCTTTCCCTTTGTGCATTTAAGAAGTAGATTTGGGATAGGCAGCAGCCATATTGCCAGCAGCTGTATCACCCTGCAACTCACAACTGGCAACCCACTGAAGCTAAGCCGGTGTGAGCCTGGTTAGTACCTGGATGGGAGACCTCCTGGGAAAAACCAAGGTTGCTGCTGGAAGAGGTGTTAGTGGGACCAGCAGGGGGCACTCACCCTGTGGTCCATGTGGGTCCTAATGCCCCAGTGTAGTGATGGGAACACTATACTGTAAAAAACAGGTGCCGTCCTTCGGATGAGATGTAAAACCGAGGTCATGACTCTCTGCGGTCATTAAAAATCCCAGGGTGTTTCTCGAAAAGAGTAGGGGTGTAACCCCGGCGTCCTGGCCAAATTTCCCATTGGCCCTTACCAATCATGGCCTCCTAATAATCCCCGTCCATGAATTGGCTTCATCACTCTGCTCTCCTCCCAATTGGTAGCTGATATGGAGAGCACTTGGTGCACTTGGTGCACTGTGGCTGCCGTCGCATCATTCAGGTGGGGCTGCACATTGGTGGTGCTGGAGGGGAGTCCCCATTACCTGTAAAGCGCTTTGAGTGGAGTGTCCAGAAAAGTGCTATATAAGTGTAAGCAATTGTTATTATTATCTAGGCATTTAATCACATAAACAGTTGCAAAATGTAATATGGCCTTAGACTTCAAGAGAACAGTGGAACACACTTTAGATATAATAATAATAATGTTTCTTTATTAGCCCTATACAATTTCTTGCATTAGGAATGCGTCTTTTCGCATACCCCAGCTTTTCTCCATGGAGACACAGACACAGAGACAGAGAGAGAAGCTTGGGGGTCAGAGCGCAGGGTCTGCCATTGTACGGTGCCCCTGGAGCAGTTAGGGTTAAGGGCCTTGCTCAGGGGCCCAACGGAGTAGGATTCCTCTGCCGGCCGCGGGATTTGAACCGGCAACCTTCCAGTCACAGGCGCAGATCCTTAGCCACAGAGCCACCGCTCCACCCGTAAAACCAGGACACAGGGGGCACCCGGATTTGAACTGGGGACCTCTTGATCTGCAGTCAAATGCTCTACCCCTGAGCTATAATATAAAGACAAGGGATGGAAGTGATGAATTGGGAGTGTAAATTAACAATGATCCTTTTATCACTAAGAAACAGCAGTGGAATGATAGGAAAAGATAGAGACATCACTCCAGTGAGGATGTCCTAGTTATTAAATGAGATACAGTAGTTATTAAGATGGAGCTCTTATGGATTTTCAGGCTTCCAAGCTCCCACTTATTCAGAACACGGGGTATCGGACCCAAGCTCAGTATTTTACATTTTCTTACAAATACCCTTGACTTTATGGAGTAGTATGTTTCTATGGGAACAGAATACAGTGATTACACAGTGGCTTATCAACACAGAAATTGCCGTATCAGACACCAGAAGAAAGCCTTGTCCCCTGCACATTAGGTTTATTTTTATTATGACATGACAGTGTACTTGCTACAGTATGTAGAGGTCATTAAATTCTCTATGGATGTGTTTGCCCAACAGTGATCTGTTGACATTACTATCCATTACTTAAGTCAAAGCTCTCAAAGGGAGACAGCACTGTAAATCTCTTCCTGCTTGTCTGACAAGTTTTATTTTTGTATTTCGGTTTCTGAAAAAAACAACAGATACACTAACTCAAATTGTCTGTTTTTCATCACTGATGTTACCAAGATTGACTAAGCTGTATCCAAATCAGCAATTTATACCAATAAAATAGCTAAACACTTTAAAATACAGTCATGCATGAATTTTAGTGTTTCTACAAGTGTACACTTTTGCTTCTGTGACTGGTTGAGTTTTGTCTAGTGACAGCTTACAGCAGTGTTTTTAATGGTAACAATATTTTATGGTAATTGCCAGTTCTCTAACAACAGAATCTGCACTCTTCAGAGATTTGATTAGAATTTTGCATGAAATAATGAACATTGATACATCGATAGTATACCGTATGACTGCAGGTGCCTGAAAATCAATACTTCCTACAAGGCCTAAATTATCTGCTGAGTCATAACAGCAGACATAACAGGTCTGTTCACCTGCAGGTCTGATGTACATTAGCAGTGTTAAAAATTAAAAATAAACTGTTCATTGCCAGATGTGAAAAGAATATCCATAGTTTTTTAGTTTTGTTTCCTGTTTTATCTATTCAAGTAGTTGACCTTCTGCTTGAAAGTTTCTGACTGTTAATCAATGTTGCTTCTGTGATGTTATGAGTAAGTACTCTTCTCATTTAGTAAAAATGATTTACTCCTAATCTTACATTTCCTAAATATCATTAGTAGCTCCTTCTAAATATATTTCCCAAAACTGTACAACCGAGAAGGCCATCTACTGCTTTCGGTTGGACAAAAAACAACTACTGTACCTTTATAATCAGAGCCACAGCCATGATTCCCCAAAATTCATAACTAATACTAATACATCTTACTGTCAGTTTAAATTTCCATCAGCTGCTGCATTAACGGCAATGTTTCAAATTCATGTTGTATTAATCTTTAACAACATAAAAATAAAATGAAATACCATTTCTCCCAGGACAGAGACATACGGAATGAATCATACCATAGTGCAAACCTAAAAAACACCTCGTTATGTGTGCAGCACTCTGAACAGTTTTTATCACGTTTTCCACATGCATAAGGATCCGAATGTGAATCCTTAAAGAGCATGTACCAAGGTTCAGAAAATAATACCATGCTGTTATAACTGAAGTGCTAGGTTTTCTTTGTCTATGGTTCTCAACCTGAGAAGTTTTTAAACTGGAGTTTGAAGTCCATCCCTACAAGGTGTCATGGAAATGGAATTAACACTCAAAAGTCAAAGCTGAGAGTTAAAGCTGAGAGTTATTTATTTTAATAATTTGTTGAAAAAGAAAAAAAAACATGGACTTGATTCAAGCAGCATTGATAATAGAAATAAGTAAATTGGCACAAGAGAAGTTGAGATGTGTCACGTGACCATTAATCCGAAAAGGTGTGATGTGACCTGAAAAGGCTTAACAGACAGCTATTGATTCCTACAACTTGGGCAGGATCTACCAAACATTTGACACCAACAGGGCAACACCTTACCTATGAAGGAGCAATAACTATGTTCTAAAATGGACACATTGCATTGAGGTTTGTTTATTTTTACAGTACTTCTTCCAGTGTAATCAGGTGAAAATATGTTGGACAAACTTATATTTCACCTTCGGTGTTAGCCTCTGCCATTAGACATTTAGTGACTTATAGTCTTGCCTGGTACTGGAACTTGATAGGCCAGGCATTGATTCAGACATTTGTATGATCAATAAGACAGGGCTGTATAACCTATATTTCCAGCATAGACACACTGTTCTTTTAAGATTATTACAGTATATGTGAAGTGCCCACAATCAACAATTTCAACATTATCCTGATGGCTGGTACAAGTCATCACTGTCCTGATACTCATAAAAATATGTTATGGTGTTACTAAAGCTGGCCAAGCATCATTACATTGTGTGTAGCATAGCATTGGTTTTAACATGTAGAACTTGATATGTTATTTTTTATTGATGGAAAAGAACATAAAGTGGAATGAGAGGTCTCTCAAGTGGCTCAGCTACTAAAGGTTTATGGTTTACAGGTTGCATCCTTTAGTTTAATGCCATTGAAAACCTTAACTATGTCATTAGCCAGCTGGTGTTCTGATTCCCCAGTTGCCAGCTCATAGTTATTGAAGAATCTACAGCGTTGGGCAGGCTTCAGTCAGCCCTCAGCTTGCCTTGTGTAATATAGGCTCCATGGGACTTTCTGGCTAATTGTGAGCTTGCAGTATCATCAGACCCATTATGGCCATTTTTTAATGCACGGTGTAGCTTTTAGGATGAAAAATTGCAAGTGGCTTGAAATTGGGTGTATGGGAGGGTAACATTCTTTATTCTCTACAAATTTGTTCAGCAAATGTGTACAGTGAGCCGAGTTGACTTGATGTTTCTGATTCTAATTTACATATCATTTTGAGAATGGTTTTTCGGATGTTTTCGTGTTCTTTCTTATGGGTTCTTACAATAGCAAATACATGTGCTGAAAGGGAGGTTTTCCTCAACCTGTATTTGTTTTTAACCTGCCTCCTGGATAAGATAAGGGAGGACTGTTAAGCTGATCTAGTTAGGCAAATAATTAGGTGAGTCAAGTAACTGAGAGCGCATTTTGAATGAAAAAACAAAAGGCCCTGGAGGAATGGATTTGGTCTCACTGGTATAAAACATCTGAGATTCTTTTTAACTGTTTATCAATGTTGTTTAGCCTCTCAGTGGGCCGGAGCTGACCAGCTTGTCTAGATAATGTAATACAGATTTTGCCCAACTGACATCTTATATTAACAGGAAACCATCACAGAGAATGGGACTGGAAAGAGGACTGGTGACGTGAACTGTACCTCATAGTCTGTTCTAACAAAGAGAATTAAGAGAGATTAGATTAGACTGGATTTACCTGATTTATGATTTACTTACCTCTAAATACAAGACATTCTGTGCCCATTTGCTGTATATAAACCAGTGTCATTTATATTAATCCCAAGAGTATGTACAATAATGTTACTGAAGAAATTGATTTTACTTGTCTTTACAGTGCTTATCCCGCAGCAGTAACATTCTGCAGTGTGATAACTCTTATTACATACAGACCTCATTTTAATTATGTCATATAAAGAAAAATGTCAAGAAATTCACAAGAAAGTACCCTCCAGAGAAAATGTATCTTGTACCTCAAATGAGAATGATGTAATTTCGTATAGAATATTTATTTTGCTTTTAAGATAAGATAAGATCACTTTATTAGCCATATACAATTTCTTGCTGTAGGAATTAGTCTTTTTGCATACCCCAACTTGCTCTCCATGAGATACACAGACAGGGAGAGAAGCTGGGGGTCAGAGTGCAGAGTCAGCCATCATACAGCACCCCTGGAGCAGTTGGGGGTAAAGGGCCTTGCTCAGGAGCCCAACAGAGTAGGATTCCTCTGCCAGCCATGGGATTTGAACCAGCAACCTTCCAGCCACAGGCACAAGCACAGATCCTTAGCCACAGAGCTACTGCTCCGTCCTATTTAGAAGAATAAGGAAGAATTTAGCAGTTTTACAGGATAATGAAAGACTTCATGCTTATCCTACAGAAACCACCCAAGCAGTCAAAAGATTAATAGAAAGTTAAAGGAACATACCCCCGCCAAATTCAGAGGAAGGTAGTAGCTGGGACATTTGCCTACACTATATCTTTATCTCTTAAGTTCTATATGTCTTATCCACCATTTTTGTCTTCAGTGAGATCTTCTCTGTAACCACCTAGTAGGGCTGTTCTTTTTGCGCTGCTTTAAGACAGACAGTCCCTATGAGATGTTTAGATGAGACATATGGTGACACGCAGTAGGATAGAGTCAATTAAGGCTGTGCTCTCAGGAGGTAAATAGTGAAACCTTTGCGCTACCAGGGAGAATTGAATTCATTAAACAGCATCACTGCAAGGGCCCAATCAGTAGCACAATATTGGATTGTGATTTTGCAGTACTTCATTTGAACTAGCAAAGGCTAAAAAGCGCTTTGCAACTTGTAGGTAAGCAGTGTGTCTGTTACATTTGCATTAGCAGTTTTTGTGCTGTCCTGATGAAAATGTGAGAAAACTCCAGCTCTTCCTGGCTTTTTCAGAAACCCTGTTTTACAGTTGAGCAAAAAGCTTTGAAAGTTTCCCTTGTAGTTACTGTCTATTAAAGTTGATTTGAAATGGAGTATCAGTTTATAATTTTCTCTTTGTCACTTCATATCTGCTTGAGTTTAATGTCAACATTAACACATAAAAAAAGTTAAAGTTAACACATCGAAGATATAAAAAAATAAAGAAATGTTTTGTGAAAGCTACTAATAACTAATAGTTATTAGGCATTATCTCATGAGCTTGAAATGGATATTATTTAATTTTCCCTTTGCATGAAATTAGTTTCAAACATTCTCTACTATGAAACTAATTAAACTAAAAAGATAAAGAACTAGTGTGCGCATTAATAAGAGTTTTGAAATTTAATATGTTGGCAGGGGCATGTGGGGAGGGGCATTGAGATGGTTGAGAAAATGGGTGATGAATGCAGATAAGAAACTTATGAATATTATGATTAAACAGGCAAATGATAAGCATTATTTGGTGGAATGCTTTCAGCAATGGGAATACCAGCAAAGAAAACAAGACACCCCCAAAACACCAGAAATCCCCTGAATTTGCCCTTTATTATCTCAGGAGTGAGTCATGGAGTGGATTGCAGATTTAACTCTTTCTTAGGTTCACTTTAACTTGTTTTAACTCCCATGGCTTATGGCCAGTTAATTCCATCTGCTCCTTGGATCATTGTTCTTAATTTTGGATCATTGCTGGTTGACTTTGAGAATATGGTGAACATTATGATCATGTTGCTGTTCAACCACTTCGTTCTAGTGCAACAAAAAATGCATCATGTCCACAAGAGACTGGGGCTTTCACCTTTAATTTATCAAATGCTGCAGGATATTCACTATACTAATGAAAGGTGTGACACATACTGTGTACATGCACAGGGGAAATTCACTGAAAAAAGTAACTCCAAACTCTCTTGATTCTGGAGATACAGGCAGAAAATAAAAAGAAACACCCAATGTAATCTCTGAGCTATGAAAACTCGCAAGCTGTGTATCATTCTGTAGAGCTTCCACAAGGCTCTGTGTGTCAAAGATGAGAATAATGATGTACCAATAAAGGAGACTGAATGAGAGGTTTACAGCTCCTGCAAAAGGTAGACAATTTTTAGATACACAGTAATGAAATACTACAAGCTCACCTTTTCCAATTGTTATCATATTAATTCTCTACTGTGTATTGCATTGTAAAAAAATGTTTATTGACTACTTTGAAGTTTCCATGTACAGGTACCTATGAAATTTTAGATAGTCCCCTGTGATCCACAGTAAATAATATTGATTCAGAATGCTCACAGAACTGAAAATAATCATATAGGCTTCTTTTTTTTCATTGTGACTGTGGAGATATATTAACTCAGTGACTGCACAGCAATTTGCTTGCAATCATAAAATGATGCTAATATGTTTATATATATATGTAGTTCAGGTGGGTAGATATGTCAGCATGCGTAGACTGAAAAGGAACAAGCAATAGGTTTATTCCATGCTGAAAAGAGAAGAAAGAAAACACAACTTTTCGCCTGTGAAGCCTTCTTCAGGTGTGTGGAGCCTTCTTCACACACCTGAAGAAGGCTCCACGACCGAAATGTTGTGTTCCTTATATATACTGTATGAGAAAGAACGCTAAAAGTTCCGGGCAGTGATTTTCACTGCTAAAATATTTGATCTCTTATTTAATTCTGACTTCTGCACAGCATTTTAAAATCCTCAGTAAAAACAGCTCCTTATGATTGAATGAAATTGAGGTTGACTGCTAGAGTCACTTGTGTAAGTGATTTATTTGCACTACTGTAGGTATATAAGAAATTAATCTAAAAATCTCTGCATAAAATCCAAAGTTTCAACAATGAATGATGTCTTTATTAGTAAAGGTAAGATATTCTGCATCAAAACAAAACCGTTGTGTTTTCTATATGATATACATTAGAATATATCAGAATATGGAATATTTACCACTACTTAAAACAACACTAATATTTGGTAGCTTTTACATTTTGTTACAGTGTTTCAAAATATTAGACACACTTTAAAGAAGGGTGCCATCACAGTGTGTGGATAAAAACTAGCAGAAAGTATTTTCCCCCTTTTTGATTTTTTCATAATTTGTTATATTGCAAAAGTCAAATAGAAATACAATTACATAAGTGTTTTTATGCTACTTATCTCCACCAATTACTTTTTAATGTCAAAAAGGAACAAACGTTCTGGATGTTTTACATGTGATGGAAAAGAAAAAGATGAAATTATTTGATCTGATAAGTTCTCATTCCTTTTGCTATGACACTCCAGATTGAAACCAGTTGCATCTGATTTCAAGCGATATCACTCTAAAATTTGAATGGATCCCAATTCTGGTTAGAAAAACACCTGTCTGTGTAAGATCCTTCAGTTGGCAGTGAATGTCAAGGCAGAAAGTCTACCATAAAAACAAGGATTTGTGGAGTGGTAGAATAGTGTGGAAGCATAGATCATTCAGCGCATTAGAAATTAACACAAAAATACTTGCAATTTTTATTGATGGTTGAATTTTTGAAGGCACTGCAGGCCTCTAGTGGAAGACAAATAGAAGAATTACCCATTTAACCAATTCTCCAACATCAGGTCCTAAAATGAATAACTGAGTACAATTAGGTTTTGCAGCTGGCTCTGAGCAACACTGTCATGCAATTGTGGGCTTAGAATGCTAGTTGTGGTCGGAAAACCCTATACTACTGTCACGGATGTCGGAAGGGCACGTCATGGAATGACAAGGAGAGCAGTAGAGACCCTATGTGTAGCGCCAAAAAGGGCAACACAGAGGTTAGCCCAGGCCTAGGGGGTCGGACGAAGTCGGTATAGAAACCTATGCCCTTAGGCCACGGATGTGGGGTGACCTGTTACTAGGTGGGACTCACGACATCCTACCCTCAATGCTGAGCAAGGAGCAGAGCAGACACAGGAAGTAAATAGGCTACACAACAAGACACACTGGAAAGACATGAATAATCACAGGGAACTAGGAACAGGAGAGAAGAGCAGTGCACTCTAGGTGGACAGGGTGTGACAACTACTAAACACCGGAGTTGGGACAGAGTAGTCTTTAGGGCTCATGGGTTCACTAATGTGGCCTTTGCTATTTTATTTTTAAGTAAGATATTGTACAATGCATGATCCAGTGCACCCTGCTGTGTACATAGGTTACCGGCATTGCTTTGGAGTTAAGCTGCACTGCCCTAGCATTCCAACCAGGTACAATTCTTTCACTCTGTTAGCTTAGTTATACAGAAAGCAGTATAAGCTCCAATCTCATGAGGTCATTACTTGACCTAATGGTTCAGTCAATAATCGGAACAGCAGGTTATCCTCATTGGACTAATTAATTAATGTAGCACAGAGCAATTTGTGGTGTTGTGGAACATAGTCTTGTCTCTGAGTGTTTTGAGAGAAGTGCCAAAATCTCAACACTATGTATTGTGTTTATACAACACTTATGATATAGTTCTCTATACTGTATGTATGTACTTTATAATGAAAAAAAACATTTGTTTTAAATATTCACCACATTTTTGCTAACAAATAAAAATTCATACAACAGATTATTCCCAAAAAAGAGGTAAATATTAACATGTAAAATGGTCGTTTTTGACTATTTAGGGGGACATTTAGTCTACACACTCTTTTTTTTATTTTTATTTATGCTTAACAAAAGAACATTTAGTCTACACATGTATCGAAAATACAATAGGTACTGTAGGTACCTACTTGGGGTATGCAACATGATATAATAGTTTTTTTTAACTCTGGAGTGCTGAAAGCATATGTATAGTGATATTTATCTGCTGATATTTACCTGCTTACTCATACAGTTATGTTTACCATCATGTAGTACATGGAAACAATTTACCCTGACATCATACAATGCCTTTTACTGAAGAATTACCTCAAAGAAAAGGAATGTGGGCTTACGACTAGCAATAGTTGGAAGAAAACAAATGCGTCTTTCTCCCTTTGTTCTTAAGTTTCTCTGTTTGTATTCTTTCACTCTGTCAGCAGTTTGGGGGAGCAGAATTGGATTTTCTTTTTAATTTTCTTGCTTGAAGATAGAAAAAATATTTTGTGCTCACTTCATGTTCCACAGCTGTGACCAAAACAAAGCAGATTTGATTGTAGTTCGCCACCAATTAGCTACTGTTTGTAACTCGAATCCCTGGTTGTATGGCTGTACATTACATTACACTCTTCCCATGATTTCCATGATCAATCAAGGTACAACATCCATTTCTCTGCAACCATTAGGTAAATACTGTATTAGTATGATAAATCAGCCTTCCATCCACCTGCTCATGAGTGAATAAGCCTAATGTAACAACAAAACCGACATTGTCACACAGCAGGTTCTTATCAAAATGTAGGAGTTGCTCAGCATATGTGCAAAGCAGCAGGACTCAGTAGCCTGGCTCTTCTGAATGTGTTTGTGCCGTTGCTCATGCATTACAGAGACTGGCTTAGAATGATAGGCATAGATTCCACACAGTGTTCACAGAGATAAGCCCAGAAGTGATGGGTAGACTGGGAAGAGATCCAAGCATTAACAGAGGACTGAATGTTCTGTGTGTAACTGGTTTGTTTCAACAACACTGACTCAATGGCTAATTAGATGGGGTTTTGTATGCATGCACCTTTACTGTGTATGTAGTACAGACATGCAAATTATTAGAATATGGGAATACATATATTTATGGAGTTTTGAAGAACTCAGAATGCATTGGGCACAACTAAAAATTGTTTTTATTTTAGAAACGACATCATACTCAAGATTATGAAATACAAAATGATTGAAATGTCTGATAAAGGCATTCTTGAAGATTGTTATTCAGACAATTATCCTCTTTAGATACATAATCACCTTCTTTCCACAAGAAAATTCATAAAATAGCAGAAATGTTTGCCGTGTTTGTTTTAATTCCATATAAAATTTAATAAGTTTTATGAAAACTATGAGAAGTCTATACAAGTCACTATTTCCCCTACAATTTCACACACATTTCACATTTGAAATTTTAAAGGCATCAGTACAATTGGACATTTCTGTAAGTAATGTTTCAATTCAAAATAATTTTCTATTGTATTAACATTTCTTATGGCCATTTAAGCAAAACTTCAGAACGAAAGTTTTAATTAATTTCATTACAACTGCTTTGGAGTCAAGCCTCCAGTTTAAACTGTAAAAATGTCTTTTGTTAAAAGAAATGGTTGTTTGTGACAAATGGCTTATGCCCTCGGCGCATGGCCTCTTATGAGGTCTTTTATAATCACTGTTCATTCATGTATCTGTCAATATCATCATTCACATTTACCATCATCCTTCAACACATGGTACAGAAGAGGACATTAATTTAGTTTTCTGTGTTGAATATTGTCACTGTTATTGAGTGTGTGTCTTACTTGTTGTTGATCCATTCGTTTTCCTTATCTCCTGTCTTTTCTACCATTTTGTATGGAAATATAGGCCCTGACTGTCACGGAAGCCGGTCCTCCTGTCTCCTTCTTTTGTAAATATTGTTTTTCTTGCATCAGAGAACTTAAAATAATGGACACTTTTTCTGCATTATTTTAGGCTCTTGCCTATTTTATCAGACTTCTTTCACAAGTGCATAACCTTTTTTTGATAAGTGTAGAAATGGTATTTATAGTGTCGTGAAAAAGTATTTCCTGATTTCCTCTATTGGATACTGTATTTGTCACACTGGATGTTTTCAGATCTTTAGACAAAATCTAGTATTAGATAAAATAAATCTGAGTGAACAAATAACACTTTATTATTATTTAATGTATTTAATAAACAAAGTTATCCAACACCCATGTCCCATGTGTGAAAAAGTAATTGCACCTTACACTTCATAACTGGTTCTGCCGCCTTTAGCTGCAATAACTGCAACCAAACGCTTCCTATAATTTTTTCACATTGCTGTGGAGGAGTTTTAGCCCACTCCTCCTCACAGAGCTGCTTTAATTCAGACACATTGGTAGGTCTTCAGGCATGAACTGCTCATTTCAGGTCCTGCAACAGCATCTCTATTGGGTTTAGGTCTGGTCTTTAACTAGGCCACTCCAAAACTTTAGGATTGCTTTTGTGTTTATGATCATTGTCTTGCTGCATGACCCAACTACGCTTCAGCCTCACGGACGGATGACCGGACATTCTCCTTAAAACTTTTCTGAAGCACAGCAGAATTCATGGTTTATTCAGTTATGGCAAGTCGTCCAGGTCCTGAGGCAGCAAAGCATCCCCACACCATCACACTACCATCACCATGTTTGACTGTTGGTATGATGTTCATATTGTGGAATGCAGTGTTTGCTTTACACAAGGCATACTGGGACCAATGTCGTCCAAAAAGTTCCGCTTTTGACTCATCTGTGATTAGAACATTCTCCCAAAAGGCAAAAAAGAGACGAACATAAAAGTTCTTGCTACTTTCCCATGAAGCCCATTTTTGCCCTGTCTCTTTCTGGTTGTGGAGTCGAGAACACTGACCTTAGCTGAGGCAAGAGAAGCCTGCAGTTCTTTGGATGTTTTTTTAGGATCTGTCACAAACAGTTCTTTCCGGGCCCCATGCAGACGACACGATCCAGAATTGTGAAGAATTCAGTGAGAGTGAATTCAGAGCGAACTATCCATGAGTAAATTTAAATGGGTCATCCAAGACAGAAAGTAGTGTCCAAAGCCAGGGAATCCATCCAGGAAATAAAACCATGAACAGGGTCGGAACCGGCAGGGAGGGGAATCAGGAACCAAAGGTTAAAAGCATAATGGAGCCAGACGCAGCAGGACCCCGGGTCCCTAACGGAAATAGGGAACAGGTGCAGGTAATGGGAGAAAACAAGGAAGGGCTGGAGCGCCCTTAAGAGGAGGGGTTTGTGATCGTGACAGGATCCTTTTTGACTTCCTGGATGATTTTATGCTGCGCGTTTGGAGAAATTTTGGCCAATCCTGGGAAGATTCACTACTGTTCCCAGTGTTTTGCATTTGGAGATTATGTCTCTCACTGTGGTTCGGTGGAATCCCAGAGCCTTAGAAATGGCTTTGTAACCCTTTTCACACTGATAGATATCAACAACTTTTTTTTCTGAGCTCCTCCGGAATTTCCTTTAATCGTGGCATAAGGTGCTTGTTGAATCTTTGTGCTGGCAACTTGGGTCAAAATAAGTGAGGTTTATATTGAGCAGGTCTGGTTGTAATCAAGCCTGGCTGTATTCAATCAGCTGACTCTAAATTATCCCTTTATTTGGATTAATTGGGGCAATTACTTTTTCCCACAGTACCAGTTGGTGTTGGATAACTTTGTTAATTAAATAAATAAAATAAGTAAAAAAATGTGTTATGTGTTCACTCAGGTTCCCTTTATCAAATACTAGATTTTGGTTGAAGACCTGAAAACATTCAGTGTCAAACATTTGCAATAACAGAGAAAATCACTAAGGGGGCAAATACATTTTCACTATATTAGCATATTGGGTAAACAAATGTGCTAAAATCCCAGAGTTTTACATTCCAAAAATTACACATTTTGAAGACATTGTACTAAACAAGAGTTCCGGTTCTTTCTGGAGTAGTTTTGTGATTGTATTGGAAATCCAAATTAATTTCTTAAACCAGTCTTTAACAACACAAAATGTTAATTTAATAGGTTAAAAACTTCAGCTTACTAACCTTCTAAACTGTACACTGTTTTACCATTATAAACACTGGACAGTTTTTGATTAAAATGCAAGTGAGGTAAGGAACGTTTTTGTAATGTTAGCTATATCTGCATTTGCTGACCTACAGCATGAGTTACTGGTATATTGCTTTCTTTTTTGTTTTTTCAATTACATTTCTGTTGTACACACTGCTCATACACTTCCAGAATGTTTGAAGCTCACATTGCTAATTCTTGATGATCTGGGCTATTTATTGTTTCCCCTGACAGGTAGCTTATGTATTATATAAACTTAACATAGTACAATATAACCTAAGCTTATAGAGACAACATTGGAAGACATTTATTGTGAAAGCCAAATCAGAACAAATATGTTTTCCACTGCATTCATTTTCTAATGCCCAAGGAGCACCAAAACTCCTTTAAAACTCCTCTATTCTTTAAACAATAGCCCCTAGAGGGTCAGCATTCTGCTGATGATGAGGTTTTTGCAGACTGGATGTCTTTTAAAAAATGGAAAAATCTATTCCTGTAATATGTGAGACACAGTGTAGAAACACTTTCTGCAGTATTTGCCGTGGTGATGGGTTGTCATAAGTGTCCATTAAGGATAATCTCTGGATACAATCTATAGGCCATAAACACCCAGAAAAATAGCTGACACTTATACTGTTTATGTTTTAGAGAAACAACTTAAGGAGCAGTATTAATAGATCATGCTTTGTGTTCATTTGTAGACCATCTGAAGTCAGTACTGGTAATTCCATGAGATTCTGAAATGCGAATGAGTTTTGTTCCTGCTTTCCACAAGCAGGAAATGATTCAAAGGAAGTGGATCTTTTGAATGCAATGAATCGAAAGAGCTTGCTCATTCTCTTATATGGTCTTTGAAAGCTATGGATCATTTAACACGGGGTATGAGCCAGGCTTGTTCAATCTCGGTAGATCTTTAAGAGCAAATGTTTTTAGTAATGAAAGCTTAAACAACTTACATGTAGTTAATGGAATATACATACTAAGGGCAGAGTTGTACAAA
Source organism: Lepisosteus oculatus (assembly GCF_040954835.1). NCBI lineage: Eukaryota > Metazoa > Chordata > Actinopteri > Semionotiformes > Lepisosteidae > Lepisosteus > Lepisosteus oculatus. The sequence continues at coordinate 8,423,752 of NC_090702.1, forward strand.
TGTGTAGTGAAGCGACTGCCCTTAGAAGGCACAAATAGGATAATTTCATTTGCCTGTTGTGCTACAAAATTTAATCGTTTTTCTTAGGATAGCCTGGGTGATTTCACTATGATTTACTCTGAGTTGTCTAGACTGTTTGCCTCCTTTCTGCAGTGAGAATATATACAGTACTTCTGTGTTGCTAGGCTGTGCTTTCCTGGTCTTGAGGCTAACTCGTCCTGCAAGCTCTGGTAAAACCAGCCATTCCTGTGTCACGATCGTAAACTCTCCTCTTAAGGACGCTCCAGCCCCACCTTGTTTTCATTCATCTCCAGCACCTATCTCCGGTTCCAGCCCCTGTGTTATATAAACCAGACGTTCCTGCTTATCGGGGCTCAGCTTTGGAACATGGACGCCCGGAAGCCCGCCTACCTGCGAGTCCAGGAGCGGCTTGACGACATAGGGTTCACTACGGCATCCTGACCATCTGGGTCCGGGATCAGGGAGTGCCTGGTCCCGTTACCCCCTTTATTCCCCCGACCCTCCACCAGATCCCGCTCCGGTTTTTAATTCTTCTGTGTGTCTGTCACGATGGATTACCCGGCTTTGGACTTTTGCTTCATTCTTGGATTTGCATCAGACTCCCTTGGACTGTTCACTTTGGCCACACCTCCCCTGAACACTAGTGCACCATGGACACGCCCCCCCTTCCAGCCCCTAGCATGCCTCTTTCCTCGTGTCTTCCTCACTTCCCTTCAGATCGTGTTGTCTCCATAGGGCTCTGAAAGAACGCTTCGTGACACCTGTTGCTTTACAGTGCGTTTCTACATCAATATTCCTGGCAGAAGAGTTTCATTCCAACCCACTGTGACCAGAACCTGTGACACATCAGTACAGCTTTTTTAATATATTTTCAAGCTGCTGATTCTACAGCAAATCCTACAGCCCCTGTTCACCAACCCATTCTACAATTTAGAACAGGTTTGAAATTTCCCTCCCTCTTGGCTAATCCTTTGTTTTCAGGAACTCCTTTCCATGTCATTTTAACATCCTCTTCCTTCCCTGTTGGTTATCTGGCACAGACTGATTCACTTTGTATCAGAAACCTTAAGAGGTTCTCAAATTTTGGGGGGGTCATACTGTAAATAATTTCACAGGAATTTTATCTCAATACCTCCTTTCTCCCTATTTAATTTCCTACTTAGGGGCTCACACTAACACCTGTTTTCAGTTAGTTTCAGTTCTTATTGTGAACCGCAAGCCTATGTTTAAGCTAAGATGTTTACTTTGTTCAAAGTTTCCTCTCCCTCTTTTAAAGTTACTTGTAATTTAGAAGAGTCAAGTATATATATATATTACATATCTCAATACAGTATATGAAATTAAACAACCATTTAATGCTTTTTTAATTGAATTTCAGTTTGGGAAACATGAATCTGGCCATAGCAAATACCCGTGTGACATAAAGTTAAACCTGTGAAATTAACGTTTATTTAAAAACGGAAACAAAATCCTGGAATCAAAGTACTGTGAAATCTGTGTTGCCTTTTAGTACACAGTATCTGTAGCTGGAAAATATCACAAACATTTCTGTTCAGTAATACAATCGCAGTGTAATCTGATTGTTATCAGCCCTGTAGTTTATAAAATATTCAAGTTAATTAGACAAATATGGGGAGATGTGAGATAAAAAAATGTGTTTCATTTTATATACTAGCTATTTATCTACTCATTCTTTATAAGAACTAAAACTTATTTCCATACTTTGGAATTTTCAGCAGACACACCCTTGTTATACTACAGTATATACTGCATATACTAGAGCATGGAGAAATCTAGTATCTATTGTGCCTCTTCTGGGCTGTAGTAAGGTCATGGTATTTACTGTAACTGCTCTTGGACTCGTCCCAAAGGCACAGGGCCGCACTGCAGATTCAGCGTTTTTCTTCATTCAATACTCTGTCACTGCTTTAGCCTGAAAGCTCACCTGCTGTTGAGCAGACACGGAAATGAGAATAAAGACAAATTGCTTATCGTCTCCAAGATTACAGGTTATAAATTAACAGTATTCTCCTTGAGGAGGTACTTTTTTTTTATTTTGTAAGAAAATGTAATATTTTATATTATATATATAATATAAGCAATATTATAGCATACAAAAGTATCGTCTCATGTCTGAGTACTGTGCTCACATTAGCCCCTTCATAAATCTCACAAACATGTTTTCTCTAATGAATGCAAAAGCACTCAAATCTCATCCTTTACAAAATTACAAAAGGTTTTCCAAAGGTGTACGGAAGGTTAAATCTAGAAGACATCAGCCACTCTTGGATCTCAGTCTGTCTTTTTCCTTTATTTTGTCTTTTCTTACCTAAATGAGACATACAGCACAGTTACCAAGTACTGGCACCCTTGATAAAAATGAAAAAATAAACAGCATAGGTTAATGAGCTTATTTTCCATCATTATTGAAATATATTTTACTTTATTAATGATTCAATGAAAATGACTAAACTCACATTTCTCAAGTTACAATTTAAATTTAAAAATTGGAGTGCCACAACTGGCAAACCTTGTTTTAGAACACATTGTGCGCTGTCCCATTGCAAGGATAACCGCACTGAGCCCAATGAAGAGAATGGTTGAAAAAGCAAAGGAAAATCCAAGGGCCAAAGCTGGAAAATTACAGCTTGTTAACAAATACCCTTTTCTCTGAGCAATTGCATTAGAATAATAAGAATATAGTTTTTCCATGTATTTGAACAAAAATATAGCTCATTACCTACGGTATGTTGTTTATTTTATACATTCTTTTTTGTTTATCTTTATCAATGGCGCCAATATCATTGAAGGCAACTGTATCTGCACTTCCTGTAAGACATAACATTGGGATATTATGATTACACATAAAGTTCTATGCTGTATAGTTAGTCTAAATCCCACAGCTCCTGCTAGAATTCTGAAAACACTATTTAGCAGGGATCTCTGGGAAATAGAGGTGACTCTGTAACTGTCGAGCAGTAATTCTGCCACATCTTTTTAAATGAAATTTAATCGCAGTAGGCTAATAAGAAATGCAGGGGTTATCAGCAGAATTTGCCAGCAACACTAAGGCAGCCGTAATGTAATTCTTATGTGTAATCAGACCGTGAGGTAGAGGTGGTGTGGGCAGTCTCAGACATCTCACCTTGTCAATATTCTTCGCCTTCAAGGGGAGTATCTTTTAAAACGTCTTGTTTGATTTTTCCTCTGTTATATGTCAAACAGCTATATTTGTGTTTTCTCTAGCATTTTTGTTTGGTTTATTTCAGGTGGTTGTACCTGAAACAGCTCTAACTGATGAAGAATTGTTGTTTTTACATAACCAAACAATTGAAAACAATTGTGCTAGATATACTTGTATTCCACAAATCCTTTACCTGAGTTTTTAGTAATCACGTTTGACTTAAGTTAATTTATATGCCAGTTGATTATAAACGCCTATAGTAGTAACTGAAATATTACATTTTTTCATATTGTACTTACCAACATCTCCACACAGTGTGCAAACATGACTTTCGAGGGCATTCATAAATGGTCTCAGAGATAGAACTTTGGAAAATGCCCTTGGTCTGTAAATAAAATATATTAAAAATGTTTTAAATGTGAATGCAAATGTGTATATTTAACAAAACAAGCACAGAGCATGAGCACAGAAGGTGCTTAAATTAACATAGACTTTTCTAACACGTGGTGATTCAGTCTGAATTCAGGCACCGAACAATGCTTCCTAATGAGTGGATCTCTGTTCATAGGTTTGGAGCATCTGGTGCTTGTTGTTCCCATCCTTTCATATAATGATTCATTATTTCATCATGATAATGAAGCAACTGTGACGCATTATAGCTCGGAAAGCTCGCAATTTCAGATGCAGGGTTAGTAACTGGTGCCTCTCTCCATGGTGCTGAATGCATTTTTTGCAGTAGAAATTATAAGTATTCTTGTTCATTGTACCTTTGCACATTGTGTTTTTCTTTAAAACGCTGGGTCTCACGACTTTATAGATTTTTCTTTATTTTCATATCAAGTCCTCTATATGTTTCATTGGGAAAATTGGTATTTCCTGGCAAGGAACATGTGATATGTTTGGAAGAGCTGCCAATTTGTTTGAATCCTCTTATTGATGTTGTAAACCTTCAATATCTATCACCTCTTGTCATTTCTCTGTGTCCTGTGAATGGGAGTAATACATTAAAAAGATTATTATGATTTATTATTGTTCTGCATATTTGTTCACGAGTGTCCTTGGTAAACTAGCAATCTTATAATGGAGCTATTTTCAAATAGTTATAGCAACATAGGGACTATCTTTGTGGGAGTGTTTCATTGCGGTGATTTCATTTCTCTGTCATCTATTTTGCCCTTCCCAACTCTGTGTCTTAAATTTGCAATGACTCATTCCAGGGTTTCTTTTTGCTGACATTTAACAGAGAAACAGAGAGTTTCTCTGCATGTTTGTGAAAGAGAAATTCCATAATTGTTTATGATTTATAGTTTGCTTTTTTTAAAGCTTGGAAAGAAATGAAGCAATAAAATCAATCTTGTTAGTATTTTCTGCTTCATTTAGACAGGAGTGCAGACTGAAAAAGAAGGGGTAATTGGATGCATGAAGTGAAATATTTTAAGACCTACCATTAAATGACTTCCTCTTAGGTGATGCTAGGAAAAGTGTCATTCAAGCCAAAAAATCAATTAATTGGTTCTTAATCAGCAGCAACTCAGTACAAAAAAAATATACTATGATATTACAGCTTCTGTAATATCTATGGCATGCTTTATCCAGTCTTTCATGATCAAAAAATGTTTATGAAATCTGAAAAAAGATCTCCAAATTGATTTTTGTATCTGCTAAAGCTTCTCCATGTGTTTTATATTTCCTGATTCAGATGTTGCTGTTAAGAATTATCTAGCAAGATAAAATGTAAATGCTCCAAGTGAAAATTAACACATTATCAGTAATTCAGTGACATGTGCTTCTCTAGTAGTTATTCCACTCTAATATATTTTTGAAAAGCAAGCTCTATTGTGGATGTAAAACTTTCCAGGCGTTTACTGATTGAAGATGATATTGGAAAACCAGTTGGTGAAACCTCCTTATTTTTAGAGCTCAATGGTCTGTATGCAGGCAGGTCATTAAGATGCAGGGCTGAACACTCTGCAGCCACCCTGCTCAGGCTGCAGTTCTTCTCTAATGGTAAACGATAATGCTTGTTAGTGGTCCAGGCTGTCCTGACCAAAACCTTTTTCTATCAGCTTGTGCCTGCTGAGTGCTGCAGAGCTACAGTATGGCAAGCAGCTGTAACAGTAACCCTATTTTCATTGACGATGTGCTAACAACAGAACAGCCGATGGGGATATGCATGCGATGTGTGTCTCTGCTTTAACCTTTTGTCTGTCACTCACAGAAAGGCATAGCATGAAAAGACAAGATTCGGCTTGCTATAAGGACAAAAGTCCAGACACAATGAAGAAAAGAAGACATACAGAACATATGTGCTGTATAATCAGACAACTTTTAAATAGCTAAGTAGGAAAACGTTCTTAAACCATCTGGTAAGAAAGACAACTAAAGTCCTCCTATTCCAACTCCCATACAGTATGTGTACCGCGTGTGTCTACTTGAATATGGTTTACAATGTGTCGACTGGTAAAAAATAAAACTTAACCACAAACTTAACTTTTTATCATGCTTTACCCCAGTGCTGTGTTATTTCCTTGTGTAATTTATCTTATGGTTGTCTTGTGTATTCAATTTTAGAAGTGAAAGTTATTATTTCAGGCTGTATCTGTACACCGTACTCTACATAAAGTATTTAAGGACATTTAAGCTTCCAGGTGCTGTGGTGATATTTTTCCTAGTTTGCAAGTTGGCTGTAAGGAACAGGCCTTAGGAGCATAGATTTATTAATGATGAGGGTTTTCACGTCCATTTTGAACAAGTGAAATTTCCTTGACTGGGATAAGTAAAAACCACAGAATTTTTCAAAAGAGACACCTGTGAAATTTCCCAATATAAACAATTCTTCAGAAACAGTCTACTGCAGGGGTTGCCGAAACCAGTTCTCAAAGCAGGTTTTCCACAACTTATAGACAGGTCTTTAACTGTGGCATCGTAGTGCAGTCTCTGGTTTCGTAATTGGCAGGTTGTAGGTTCAAGACCTGCCGTACAGTACCTTGAGCAAAGTCCATCCAGGGGTATGAATAGGGCCAGAGGTGATCCACTCCGAGTCTGTTTTGTCCAGAGAGGGAGTAATGTGCTTTCTTGTCTGCTTAATACCACAGCAAACAGGAAAAACTGTGGCCTAAAGAGCCAGTGTGGCTTGGATATTGAAATGACCAACTGTATGTCGAAATACAGCCCTAAGAAAGTATTTTCCCCAGTTGCAAAAGACCTCAATCAAGAATTGTCACACCACGAAAACTATTTGATTATTGAGGTTTATTATCATCCCTGCACTGATTCTGAATTTGTCTCGAGAGACTTCTGAGATTCTGATCCCCCTTCCTGATTCTTAATTTGAGGACTTGTTATCTTTGCCCAAAGAAATGAAAAAAGAAATTGGTTAATTGTACAGTACAGTATGTCACATCATTCTAAAGAATATATTACTTTCACATGCATTTATTTGTAAAACTATGTACTACTCAAGATCTGAAAAGTGTGTATCCTATGAAGCAAATAAGGCCTGTAAACATTTTGTGCCACACTTGTGATAAATTAGTGTAATTGATCCCCACTCTACTTGACAGAGACTTTGTCTTTTCTCATCTCTGTTTTTTTTTTATATAAAAGGCCAATTTGCTAAAGTGCTGTTGGAAAAAAAATGTTAGCATATTTTTTCATCAGAAGGGCTCCTGTACTGCTGTAATAGTCAGATGGTCCTGTATTAGAATTCCTATAACTCATAATATATACAGTGCCTTGCAAAATTATTCAAACCCTTTTAATGGTCCCCTTTTGTGAAATTCCAAAATGATGAAAATGATTTTTGTTTTTAAATTAAGATTTTATTCAAAATCTGAATGCTTAGACCAAAGAATTCTTAATGTTAAATTAAGTTTCAGTTAATCAGTAAATAGTAAAGGGAAAACGATAAACGTAATATTTGGTGGAAGCACTATTGGCAGCAATTACAGCTGAAAACATGTTTGGGTAAGTCTGTTCCAGTCTGTCTTGACAAGCATCCCAGTTCTTTCTGATGAGAAGCAGAAGAATAGGGATGTAGGGATAGTGTCAACCAAAGATTGATGCCCACTGTGTTGGGTTCCCATTAGATGTAATGCTTTGCAGTTAATAGTTTTTGTCTAGTCTCACAAACACGTCCACATATTTGCAGCATCACTTTAATGCCTTGTTGGAAACCACATGTAGTATTTGAGATGGTTTTTTTTTCAGTTCCATACAAAGTCCCTTCTGTAGAGGGATTATTTTGTAGAGCAGAATATTGTTAACGCATGGATATTTTACTGTACACAAAACATCAGTATGCATATCTTTGCATGCCAGTTTTAACATATGAATATATATCCTTTATTACTTTGGCAAAATATTTTGCTCTGGGCAGCAATTAGGATTTGGAAAACTATTATAAAAGCAACAAGCTTGGGAACTGGAATCAATCACATTGCATTCAGTAGAACTAGCATCACTTTCTGCTCTGAGTTGCATTGGCCCAGAGAAGGATGTTTCAGTTGATCTGCACTGCCTCTTGCTCAGTCTTGACTGTGGTTCTGGTCATGGAGTTACGCTTACCTTTGTGAAGTATGTGATTAAATTAAACACTTTCACTATTAATTCCTCATCTAGGAGAACAAAGCAGCGCTGAGCCTCAAGTGTAATTTCAAATTCAATTGCAGAGTGCTTAATAAGCATCAGGGATTTGAGCAAAGCGTGCTTAATATTTTACATTTGTAAGAATGCATTCATCATTTATTCTTTAGATGAGACTTAAAATTTCATTTCCCTTCATACTGATTTTGCAGTCCATGATAGTTATTTTTAACATCTGCCAGAAGGCCTTTTCGTGCACTTTATAAAGAAGCCCATGTTGCATTGACATGTTGACTTTGTTTAACTGGTTTAATGTGGTTTTAAAAAAAGTGATTGGCTCCACCTGCATGTCTTGTCCGGAAAGGGCTGTTCATTTACACAGATGTGTCAAATTCCAAGTCAATTAAGAGAACCAGTTATTAATTTCTGCGCCTTGCACTGTCAAATTAGAATAAAATCCTCCCACAACTCGAGTATATTCTGATTTTCCCACAGTATTACAGTATTTCCCTTTTCCCAATATCAATCTTCTATACAACATACAGCAACAAGCTACAAGATCCCAGTTCTCTGTTTTGTGCATTTTGCAGGAGCTGGATTGACTCCATGCAATTATTTTATGATGTATTATAATATTATCTTATAAAATTATATTATTTTAAGATGACTCTGTATATGTAAATAGACATTTAAAATGTCTTTCTAGTGGTTTAGATCCCAAAGTCGAAGTTGTGTATCTTTGAAAACATGTGAAGATGACTCAGCTCTCTTTATGCATGTGTCCCCCAAAGCTGCTGTTCCTTTTTTAAATGAAAGGCAGCACTCACATAAGCATGACTACACATGTCAAAGTCATTTGAGCTGAAAAAAAGATGCAGTTAAGCAGCTAGTGGTTTGATTAAAGACATTCATTCTGCTTTGCAAAGCTGGCATTTGTCATAATTATACAGTGCCTTCAGAAAGTATTCACCCCCCATTGATTATTTCTCATTCTGCTATGTTGCAAAGTCAAATTAAAAACATAATAGAATGGGATTTTTTTTCCACTCCTGTAGAAGTAATTCTCTATAGTGATTAAATTAAATAAAGTATTTAGATGTCTTCAGAATTATATTAAAAATAAAAATCTGAAAATTACTTATTTGATAAGTATTCACCCCCTTTGTTTTAACAACCTAAATTGGGTGAGGTATTCAATTATCTTGAGAGATGTCACACTAAATACATTAACAAGGTAGACCTGTGTTCATTTCGAATCCACTTGTGTTCAATTGCTTGATTGCACGATAAATATCACTGACTGTGAGGCCTCGGAACTAAAACAGCAGATCAGATTAGTCCTGCTGTCATGAAGACCAAGGAGCTGCCCGTGGGGCTTCGAGATGAAGTTGTTAGGAGGACAAAAGCTGGTAACAAAATGGAAAAACAATTTGGAAGCAACCGGACAAGAAGGAAAGTTGTCAGAGAAGTGACCAAGAGGCCAGCTACAACACTGACAGAGTTGCAGAGCTCTTTGGCTGAAATGGGAGAAACTGTCCAGACATCAACAGTCTCTTCAGCAGTTCACAGATTTGGCTTCTTTGGGAGAGTGGCTAGAAGGAAGCCACTTCTGAGAAAGTCCAACAATAAGTCACGCCTGAAGTTTCCTAGAAGCCTTGTGATAAAACCTGAAACTTTTTGGAAGAAGATGTTGTGGTCTTATGAGACTAAAGTTGAGCTCTTTGGCCTGAAAGCAAAGCTCTATGTTTGGCACAAACCAAATACAGCCCAACACCCAGGTAACACCTTCCCTACCGTCAAGCATGGTGGTGGCAGCATCATGCTCTGGGGTTGCTTTTCAGCAGGAGGAACTGGAAAGCTTGTTGCCATCAAGGGCAACATGGATGGAGCCAAATACAGGCAAATCCTTGAGGAGAACCTGTTTCAGTCAGCCAGAGATCTGTGTTTAGGGCGAATATTCATTTTCCAGCAGGACAATGCCCCAAAGCACATGGCAAAAAGGAATGACTGGGGGGGGAGAATTCTGGAATGGCCCAGCCAGAGCCCAGACTTGAATGCAATTGAAAATCTGTGGCATGACCTGAAAATTACTGTCCATCGATGCTTAGAGATGGAGCAAATTTGAATTGAAGAATGGACAAAAATTCCACAATCGAAATGTGCAAAGCTCATACAGACATACCCAAGAAGACTCACGGCTATAATTCCTGCTAAAGGACTATGTACAAAGTATTGACTGTAAATGAGAAATGTAAGTCTTTCATTCTGGAGAAACAAATGTTCTTGAATAAAAAAAATATATTTTTTCATAAATGTGTTGAATTTATTGTGTTATTGAAGGGAGAAAAAAATATTTCAATTTGTTAAAATTAGGAGATATAGCAGGAACAATACGCGAAACTGTTCCTGGGGGTGAATACTTTCTGAAGGCACTGTATCTGGTATTGTCATCCACAGGGAGTGTTATGCTTGCTGATGTTTAGAATTGAGCCCTTCTGAATATATCTGAAAGATACAGCCATGATGAGCTCCAAAGATTGTGGAGTAGAGGGGAAGGCTCTCCATCTTTTCATTCTTTAGATTCTGAAACTGGAGGGTAATACTGTGATACACATTGTCTTGTGTGTTATTGAAACAGGCTTGTGGAATACCATGGGCATAAATGACATAGGCATCAAGTTTCACACTTTATCAACATGTATCACAAAAAAAGGACTGTCTCTCCATTTAAATTAAAAAAAGTGAAAGACAGAACAATTCAGTACAATAGCACTGGACAGTTATTAAGGTTTTGTTTAAATTCTCTATAGCAAATAATGAAGTCCAAAACTTGGTGCCCTAAAAAACTAATTATTTCTCTCTAACAGCAGCTGAAAGACTACTGAAACTGAATGAGGGTGTGTGAAATTCATCATGTTGTTCGCTGTTTTTACATAACCAGGTTGGCATTTAAACCAAAGCCAAGCCTTCAGTTTACAAGGAATGCTGTTCTGTTGAATTGCTGAGATTTTTTTCCCTAAAGTTAGAATCCCTTGCACAACAGGATTTTGGCATTGAGCGATTCCAAGACAGTTTCTCCTGAGCAGAATGTGAATGACAGTTTGAGTGCTATATGTCTGCTTCCATTAACAAAATAAATAATAGCTCTGACTATCTTTAGATGAGAAAATATTTGTAAGATGTACACATATTTGTAATTTGTAAGATAGTCATTTGTTTCAGGATGTTTTGGACAACTTCAACTTATAGACTATAGAAACACATGTAAACCAAGAATTATTTGTACATTTTGTTCCTTTTTTCAAAACCTTAGACTGCACTGGTATTTTTTAAGTTCTTTCAAAATAAATTCATTAGACACTGAAAAACAGTTCTGTAGTGCTTGAAGGTCCTTTAGATGTAGTATTAAAAAAGTTTATTTAATAACCGCCATAAATATCTATATATGTAATAATTAAGATACAGAAGCAGCACTGCTGCTAAAACGCAGCTCAGATAAATAGTTTACTTAGTTAACTTGACATTGTTATATTGGTATTGTTTTATATTGTTTTTTCATAATAATCAAACCAAGTGAACAGGAGCTAATGTAAGAATTTAACCCTTTTGTGAGCTAGCAGTTCTGAATATGCCCTTCTTTGTCTTTTTTTTCCCAGGCCTTTGGCCAGGCCTACTCAGCCCAGAGGAAAGTGGCAGAAGATGGGGAGACCCACGAGGAGACACTGCTGCAGGAGTCGGCCTCCAAAGAGGCCTACTACATGGGTAAGATCCTGGAGCTGCAGACAGAGCTGAAGCAGAACAAGTCCGTGGTCTCCAACGTCCAGGCAGAGAACGAGAGGCTCAACGCTGTGGTGCAAGACCTCAGAGAGGTAACAGGGGATAAAGGGGAGAGTTTTTGTTTCACCCCTCTACTCGTGCGGGAAAATCTGTATTGACAGGAAATGGTCACATTGTTTTGTAGCAATGAGTTTGGCAGTTGGGCACACATGAAAGTTCATCCACAGTGCTGACAACAAGTCAGCAGTCAGAGAAGGGCAGCAGGTCAGGCTGAGGTCAGACAAATAGAGGCCTATTGTGGTGATCAAATCCAGTGTTAAGCTTTAGAATGACAGAAATGCCCTTATGTCCGCACATGCATAGGGCAACTACAGGAAAAGTCCTATTTTAGCTTACAGACCGCATGGTTTGGGTTGTCTGTCTGTTTCTGAGTTTTACACAAAAACATACACAAGTTGTTCTTTTTACATTGTTTTGGGAAATAACAAATGTTGTTATTTACATAAAGGAACAAATTTTGTCCAAATAAATTATCGCATTTTGTTTAATATGTCATAGTAAAATTAATTTTTAATATTGTTTATATTATTAAGGGCCATGCTCTAACTGCTAACATGGTCAGACATCACATCTGGCACTCACTCATTTTCTTTTGTCCCTGGCAACTGCGTAGTATCGTGTCTTAAATTCTTTGCTCTCTATACTTACTGTAAACTACAAATAAATCGCCATGAAACACTTCACATAAAACGATCTAAAGAAATATGTTTTAGAGAGCAACAAAGAACTAAAACATACTGTTACAGATTTAGGTGGCTGAGAAGTATCTCTTGGATTTTAGATAAAGTTTGTGACACTTGGCAGAGTACACACTTCTAGTTTCAAAGCAGAGAGGATGTTTGCTGAGGTCTGGGGGGTCCCTTGAGCAGAAACAATTATAAGGTAAAGTTTAGGTACTGTAGGTACGTTGTGTGTTAATGCTGCTCAAGGAGCAGTATAGAAACACACAATATAAGAAAACAAAAGGCCACAGAAAAAAGTAAGAGCGATGAGAAGGACAAGAAAGAAGAAGAGGGAGAAGAGTGAGGAGTCCAAAGAATTGCAACTTTAATCTTGTGCCAGGTGACAGCGCCAACTTCATGATCATCCAAACTAAACCTGACTGGAGCTACGTATTTGAACCTAGAGAGAGTGCTTTTCTGTGTTTTTAGGGGACTTGGGTTTCCTGGGTAAGAGATACCTCAGTTAGAAACCTCTTTCCTGTTTAGAGTGGATTTTTACTGATAAGGATATAGGCTCCCATTTATTTTCTGGCATCCAGTGTGCAGAGATAGATTTAACTTCTCCTCCCCACTAATAGCTGATGTGTGGTGAGCGTTCTGGCGCACTATGGCTGCCGTCGCATCATCCAGGTGGATGCTGCACATTGGTGGTGGTGGAGGGGAGACCCCATTACCTGTAAAGCGCTTTGAGTGGAGTGTCCAGAAAAGCGCTATATAAGTGTAAGCAATTATTATTATTATTATTATTAACTGCAGGTTATATTTAGTTAGAAGGCAACTTATCTCTTATGTGGCCTCTGTAGCCGTTAGGAGTTTAATGCTTAGTAACAGTCTAGGGTTTTCTGGGTGACCAGAATGTTAGGCCTCTGAAATGCCTTATTTGTAAATACTGTACATAGAGTAACTTGTGTATTGTATGTTTTGTTTTGTCTAGTGTAGCTTGTGTCTTGTGTCATTGTAATAAATATTTACTTAACCCAGTGTGCCTGAATTACTGTATTACTCCTCTTACCAAAGCTACTGTACTGTATGCCAGAGAACAAATAATTCAAGTGCATCTAATTATACCACCCGCTCAGGTATATTCTGGAAAAAGCACTTATAAGTTGGGGGTTATGAATGATTATTTTACTTATTGACTGAACCGCTTAGTCAATTCCTGATTTTCACCATTTTTGTAACTCCCCTTTTGTAACAATACTATATCAACACTGCACTTTTAATTCCCAACATGGGGCGCTATCTACAAGGAGTTTGTATGTTTTTCCTATGTTTGTGTAGATTTCCATCAGGGGCTACTGTTTCCTTCAACAGTCCAAAGAAATATTGTCTCTGGTAAAACTGACCCTGGTGTGAGTGGGCGCATGTCTGTGTACCTGTGCCTTGCGTTGGACTGGCACCCCAACCAGAGTGTATCTTGTCTTGCTCCAGTTGCTTGCCGGGTTAGGCTTTGGCTCCAACTGTGGATTAAAAATGGATGGATGGATATATTTTAAGATGTTACCTTTCATTGTTATGTTTTATAAAGATTGAGGAGTAAGTAACTGAGGAAACTGCACAGATCTTATCTTTGTCTTTTTATTCCTTACATCTGTGGTTGTCAGTTATCAGCAGGGATCTTCACAGTGACTCTTGTACCAGCACAGGAAGGAATGAAGACTGTGCACTGTTCCCTCTAACAATGTGGAAAATCTGATTTGCACTTTTTTTTTTTAGCATTTTGACACACTGTGATCTCCATGGAGTTTAAGCGAAGCATCCTCTGGCGGGCTCAATCCACCTTGTTCCATTACTGAGCAACTAATAATATGTTTCTATTTTGGGAATCACCACTACAATCAGCTAATGGCAAATCCCAGTTGTTATCCAGCAATGACTGGGCTATAGTGCTACATTCTGCACTCTGAAATGCGTTGTTGGGGGGTTGTTGCGGCCAGGTGTAAATGCTTACTTTAATCTTATTGTATTCTCTGTAGAACATCTTTTTCTATGTCATATATACTGAAAGACGCTTCAGTTACAAGGAACAACTGAGAAAAAGTGTGTGAAATCCCAAAATGATAATAAGAATCACATGATGTTCTTACTATTATTTCCATTTTTGATTTACATAAGTCTTTTCTTAAATAACCAAAAGAACTTCATTTTCTAATTCAATGTTTTTTGAGACAGTGGTGCATGAAGTAAAAAAAAAAAGAATCGTGAAATAATCAAACACATAGAATGTTTAGTACAATTTAGGGAGTAATTAGAATCAAGTGGTTAAATAAATGGGCAACAAGCAAACAAGGACTAAGTGCAGGCAGTACTGTCCTATATAGTGGTCAGAAATTTTAAGTTTGTCTTCACCATATACAGTAGATACTGTATATCCTCAGAAAATGAGTTCATACTCATTGGTTTAGAAAGGGTTATAAAAACAGTTAACAATGATTGGGGCTCCATTTTTCCATTATCAGACAGATAATATGCAAATTGAAAATATTCAAGTACATGCTGACTAGCTAGGACTGATCATCCTGTCAGGATCTTCCCAAGAGAAAGCACAAAAATTATCCAGGAAGTCTAAAGAAACCCCAGACTAAAATTATAGGAATTTTAGGCCTCTCAGTTTGGCTAATGACTATGTTTATGACTCCTCCGTCAGGAGAAGAATGAACAGGAATGAGCTTCATGGAAGAAACTATTACAGTACTTTCTAAAAAGAATATCGCTGCCCATTTTAGGTTTTCCAAAGAGCACCTGGATAATTCATTATAATATTGGAAGATTGTTCTTTCGACAGACAAAACATAAAATGGAACTTTTGGTCACAATAAGAGACATTTTGTCAGGCAAAAGCGACACACGCATCCTTCCAGCAGAAGAATCTCAACTTGGAACAAGGAAGATCATGGTTTTGGGCAGATTTGCACCCCCAGGACCCGGGCAGCTTGTCACTGAAGGAACCAAGTATTTGACATTATATCAGTAAATTCTGGTGGAGAATGTCAGGCCATACATTCATACGCTGAAGCTGAACAGAAGGTGAGTAATGCAGCAAGACAAGGATCCTGAAGATGCAATCAGATCTCCAACAGAATGGCCGAAGAAGACATTTTTCAGTTTAGACTTTGTCCTAGTCTATGTTACACCAGGACATGAAGCGAGCTGTTCATTCAAGAAAACCCTCAAATGTCACCAACATGAAGCAACTCTGTAAGGAGGATTGTGCCAAAATTCATAAATGCCGGTGTGCAGTACAGTTACAGCACATGTCTAGTTGAAGACACTGCTGTTTAAGGAGGTGCCACCAGTTCCTAAATTAAAGGGTTCACATACTGTACTTATTTTCTTGAGGATATGGACTGTTGTATCATTTGTTATCGTAGTCTTTAAGATAAGATCTTTCCTGAAGTTCTAAGTACTGTAAGTTTTAGGTCTAAAATTTGGGGTGACACAGTAGGGTAGCATAGGGGTTTGCATTGCAGGGATCAATTCCCGTGCTGCTATCTGTACAGAGTTTGCGTGTTCACGTGGGTTTCCTCTGGATGCTTCGTTTTACTCCTATAGTCTAAAGACATGCAGATAGGCTGTTTGTCTTTTATAAATTGGGCCTGATGTGAGTCTGTGTGTGGTTGTGTCTCTGTGTACCCTATGATGGACTGGCATTCTGTCCAGAGTGTATCCTGCCTTGTGCCCCTTGCTTACCAGGATAGTCTCCGAGCCACCGTAAGATTGAACTGAATAAGTGGTTATTGAATATGATGTCATGTCTAAAGTACGTGGGAATAAAGACCAAACTCTGCAATGTATAGAATATTCTTAGTTTACCAGAATATTTCAAAGCAAATACAAAATTCAGAATAAGAGAATTCTAAAATTCCAGACCCGGGGTGCAATCCGTGTGGAGTTTGTATGTCTCCCTATGTTTTGCAACAAGTTTCCTCTGGGTGCCCTGGTTTTCTCCCACAATCCAAAGACATTTGGGTGGATTCATTGGCTTCTGGGAAAACTGACCTGACCCTGGATATTAATTTTAAATATTTTCATGAAACTGACATATAAAAGGCGACATGTTTTTTAAATACTTGATCTAAATATTGCAAAATAAGCAATCTGCCAACCAACTAAAATACACTCATATTTGTTTTCAGATTTTGCAGAAGTGCTTTATCATTTACATTGGTGGTTATTTTATGGTAAAAATGCGACCAAAAATAATACAAAAAAAAGTGAAAAAAGGCAAAAAGAAACAGTACCGCTGTGCTGCGTTACCTCCAGGTTGAGCTTACCCTATTTAACGGCGGCCCAGTCTGGTGAGCAGGGCACATAAGGCAAAAACAAAACAAGAACTTAGTGCATAACAAAAATGTGTGTGTATGGCTGCCCCAGTGAAAGTGCATGATGGGACAGGCAAAAAGAAAAAGAAAACCTTACCTGGTTGCATTCCCTTCCGGGACTGTCGGTGAAAACCTGCTCATCCCGTCGGAGGGTGTCCAGTGTGCCTTTATAGGACCCGTCCAGCTGGATCTCATCAGCTGGAAGTCAAAAGAGCTGGGACTCCAAAGGCAAGGCGTCGCCCTACAACCAGGTCTCCACCTCCACACTGGACACCCCCCCGCTGTCACGGATGTCGGAAGGGATGAACTGTGGAATGGCAGGAGAGCGAAAATGACCCTATGCGTAGCGGCGAGACGGGGGTTAGCCCGGGCTTAGCTGTTCAGGAAATTCCATTCCGGTGTTGCTCTCTTTCTGGGACTACATATTTCCGGGTCTTTCAGTCTGCCTTCACTCAGCATTGACGTTCAGATGTCCTGAAACCCGCCTAGCACCAGGTCGCCCCACGTCCGCTACCTGAGGGCATAGGTTTCTATACCGCATTTCCTGAACAGATGAGCCCGGGCTAAAACCCCGTCTCGCCGCTACGCATAGGGTCTTTTTGCTCTCCTGTCATTGCACGGTTCGTCCTTTCCAACATCCGTGACACCCGCATAATGCCATACAACCTACCAGTATGTTTTTGGACTGTGGTAGGAAATCAAAGCACTAGGAGGAAACCTATGTGAACAAGGGGAGAACAGGCAAACTCCATGCAGGTAGCATCCCAGGAATTGAACTCAGGACCACAGAGGTGCAAGGCAGATATTCTAATCACTGCACCAATGTGTTGCCCTAGGATGATAGGGACAAGGCTAATTACATTGCCAAAGGTATGTGAAATCTACTATGTTAATAACATTAATTGTCCATTCCTATTCTTTAACAAGATCTATAATTGCTTTATCTTGCGAATAAATCAGTAGTCAAACATCTTACAGATGTTATAAGTGCTGTTGGCAATTGCTAATGTGTGCAGTTGAACTCTCAAAATTCTTGCTTAGGCAATGTTCATAAATACTTGAGATTGTTTCATTATAGCCAGAAGTATAGTCAAAATGTTATAGAACAAAATACTTGAAAACTTCTGTCAGCATTTAAAAAAAGTTTCTATAAATTAGGAGCTCTAATCATTTTTGGTCAAGTTAAAAGAATGGGATAACACTTTGTGCTTTCAGTGAAAATATTTTAACTGGTTTCTTCAGTATTGCATTAGCATTTTTTCACAGAAAATGTGTAAATAACTAAATCACGCTGCTCTTTCTAACCTTCATTGCTTCTCTGTGATATAAAAATCATATAATCATTCTGGGATCCTAATTTTTAGCAACATTCAGCTTGTAGTTGTTACTAGGGTTTTTATTGCTAATTAATCATGATGACATTCTTTCAGGCAACCTTGTAGTTTGACAGTGAGCTGCTGTTTCACAGCTCTTGATTTCAGGGTTTGATTCTGCACATGCATGTTGGTGCATGTGTGGAGTCTACATGTTCTCCTCAGTTTGTATAATTTTTCACCAGGTTCTTTATAAGATCACTTTATTGGCCATATACAATTTTCTCTCCATGAGACGCACAGACAGGGAGAGAAGCTTGGGGTCAGAGTGCAGGGTCAGCCATTTATACAGCACCCCTGGAACAGTTGGGGTTAAGGGCCTTGCTCGGAGGCCTAAGGTAGTAGGATTCCTCTGCCGGCCACAGGATACGAACTGGCAACCTTCCAGCCACAGGCACAGATCCTTAGCCACAGAGCCATCACTTTAGTTTCTATTTTAGTTTCCACCATGTTCTAAAGCCATGCTGGACAGTTTATTTGGTATATATTGTCCCTGTGTGTGCACGCGTACAGTATATGTTCCTTTTGAAATCTGGTATCCCATCCAGGCTCTAGTCCCTCCTTGTGAAAATGCAACCCTTCCTGAGACTGATTGGCTTGCTCATAATGGATGGACATTCTTTTTATTACCAGAGCAGCTCTTAAATCTAGAAAGATTCAAATCTTGTCTAGAAAGTGACTAGTCAGCCACTTTACCACATCCAAAAAGACATTCTTCATTTTATTTTTAGTAACACTTCATCAAGGAAAGTGCTTTATGAAATATTCTGCTCACAAAAATGAACTCAGAGTCATCCTGAATATGCAGCAACATGTATTTCATTAGTGAACTCAGTGGTTATTTATTTTATCTTATGTTAAGGTACTGTTAAACAGTCTCTTAACAGACCTCTAATGTTTATTAAACAGACAGTAGAAGGACTGTGAATATGACAATACATGTACATTTTTATTTCTGTAATTCTGAAATATATTCCTTGCACAATTACGTATCTAGATGTGTGTCTTGATTACATGTGAATGGATAGCAGACCAGAGTTGGTTTAAGTAGTAAATCTTGTCATGTTAGACATAATTATTTCTTAGGTTTTCTTCAAATACATGCAAATAAATTTGCATTATGTGTTCACAAAGATGTTGGTAAAGATACTAAGCACATTGCTGAAAATTCCTTCACATCAATTTTTGTGACTCATTGGGAGCCTTGAAGAGACTTGAAGAGCTTCTCCAGAATGTTCTTGGCCTCTTGCTGGCACCATGATACTCGAAAGGCATGAGAAAGCATGCTCAGTTCTTTTTTAGGGTGTAGTAATGAGCCAAGCTCAATAGCAGTGAGTAGATCCACATTTCTTCAGCAGTCATTATGATGTTCACTGTTGACCACGGTTAATTGTGCTCATAAGTCAACTGTACCCAGTACAGGCAGATGACACTTTCAATAAGAGCTTTAGATTAATTGTCAATGCCCAGCTGAGTTAACATGATGTGTCTGTGTGCCACTGGAATTGCTTTATTCCATTCCTTGCAAATTGAGATGTTAGTCAAGGTGAATTGAATCCTTCTGTAAGTCAAGGCCGTCCTGTGCATCCCAGACATTCTTTCACATTTGAGATAACACAGACAATCCCTTTATAAAGAGCTGTCACCTCTTATTTAGCTTCATGTTTGTATATCACATCTAGGACTGCACAGCTGCGTAGTGGGATCAAAGGGCCCTTTCCCTGTGGTCATGTATTTTCTCCTAGGAGTGAGAAAGCTAGTCTTGCACAAATAAAGGCCCATCTAGCTGGTTTGCTTTAATTGAGAATATTATTCAGACATTTTTTGAAAGAATTCAGGCTTTCATCTTTGAACACGGTGGCTTTGCTGTTTGTTCCAGTCTCTCAAGAATATTTTGTAAAAGATTGCTCCCTCTTTTCAGTTTTTAATGTACTTCCCCATGGTTTTTACATGTCTTCTGGTTGTACTGTTGTTGAAAATGAACTATTGTCATTTAATGAAAGAATGTGCATTCTTCTTTTGGGTATTAATGCAGCCAATACTTGATTGGTTCACATTGATACACAAAAGCCGCTTCTGAAAGAGAAGAGTAATGAGCAGCCAGTTTCTTTCCTCATGGTAACCAGAGATCAAAACCTTGGAGGAACAGTTGAAATTAGAGAGTGAAACTTTCCTGGGAAAGAAGAGGTACTTTGAATACTCGGGAAATATCCATATGAACGTTGGGTGAAAAAGCAGACTACAGATGTAAAAACTCAGGGATGAAAACAAGCCCGGAAACTGTCAGGCAGAAGTACTAAACACTTAATTTGTTTAAAAATGCCACCTTGAAGCATATTAGATTATTATAAGAACTTTGAAATGTGTCCTTAAAAACTACTCATGTAAAAAGGATGATTAAATAATAAAATATAATGTCCTATAAAGTCTACCTTCAATATAAGGAAGAGGACTGTGGTAAAACAGGCCTGCATGGAAAACCAAGCACTGCCAGTTTTGTGTACTGCTTGCCCTGAGGGCAGACATCTGCCATTCACCTACCTTTTACTTTAGTTGGGAATTAAATTGAAGCAGCTGTATTCAATTTGTATCCTTAAAAAAGTTCAAATGGTCATTCATTTGTTACTAAAATGTATTACAGATAGTGAGGATATAAACAGGACCTATTGTTGAAATCTCATTAAAGGAATAGCATGGAAGCCATCCCTTTAATCCACAGCTATCTGGATTATTAAAATAACAAACATTTGTAGTTTACAGCATACAACCGGCTCTTCCCAATACAGATGTTCTAGTTCTTCATATAGGATTATTATTCTTTATTATTTTGCCATTAATCATTACTTGCCAGTTAACCTCAAACACCCTAGTTTTGGAAAGAAGGTCAGTTTACTGTATATGTGCAACACAAAATAATCCTGTGAAAAAGGTGTGCACACGTTGTCAATGATTGAGAAATAATTTTCGATTGGGGGTAAATCAGGCGATTTTGGCTAACTGCTTACAAGGTGTTTATAGTTTTATATATACAAAAGAATAATGAATCTATACTCTGCCATCACTGTATTAACAGTAACACACAGGGCAGTGAGTTTGTTTCTTTTTTATTCTCTACTGTAGTAACCTTATGATAGAATGGATGATCTTTTCTGTTGTGAATTTTTCTGTTGTTGCCAGCAGATATGGAGTTCTTGAGGAAGATTAGGTCCTTATCTCTCCTACTTCCACTCTTTTATATGTATCTCCCTTTCTGGACTTCTTTTTGCACATTTCTCTCTCACCCATCCCACCACCCCACCTACACTCTTGCGGCAGCTCCTTAGCTCATTCCTTGCGAAAGTGAGTGGGTTTTCAGTCACTCAAGCTGCTGTCTTCTCAGATAGGTAATTTATGCCAATAAATTTTAATACATTCGTCCTTCTGTCACATTCCTTAGGATATATGTGTAGGTGAACTACTGAAATTTTGTTGCTCGCTGTGTCTTAACTTCACTGTAGCTGAGACACAATAACTACTGTATATTGCAACCTGGTTAATAAATGTAGAAAAAAATGCTTCTGTTATTTTTTTCTCTATTATTATAAATGCTTGAAAAAACAGTATCAACTTCTGTCACAAACAAATAGCTCAGAGACTGCATTTGAATTAATACTGAATGTAAAGTACAGCACGAGGGTCCTTGGCATTTGTTGCAGTATAACAAAGAAAAAAGACTGTATAGCTCATAGCTCTCTTTTTCTAGTCCAGTCCCACGTAGTGAGACATTAGGTCAAGTAAAAATTAGATGGATCGCTAGACCTTTGCCTTTGTAGCACTAAAGAGTTAAACGTTTGTATTATCGGCACTTTGAACAAACTGAGTGCATTCCAGCCTCAGTACTTCAGTAATAACTGAACCATTTAAAATGCTAAGAGCAGACCCATTTGACCAGTCTCTGCTCTTTTTGATACAGAAGCCTGACTAATATGCACTTTGCTGTAGAGTTAAATGATGGGGTGATTTCTCTGTAGTTATCTGAATGTTAGACACAAATACTGTGGAAAGACTATTAATTCAGGAAAGATGAAAAGATAGCACAGCAAAGAGATTCTTTTTTTGCTGCAGCTGAAAGACAGAGCTGCTGTAGGAATGATTTTGCTCACCACATACAATGCGGCACTATATTAGAACACTGACTTGAAAGGTTAATTTAAAATAGCTGAATGTACAATAGCAGGCATTGATATTTTCACACTTAATGGCACACTTAAAAAGATACAATTCTTGATGGGAGAGTTCATGGTCGCGGGGGAGCCAGAGACTAATCCAACATTTGGTTGCAAGGCAATAGGACAAGAGAGTTCACTGATGATTAATTATTCAGTTGTGTAATTAACTACAGGACACACTTCGGTTAATCATTATGTAAACTTTATGAGTGCAATGGTAAACATGATGGCAATATTTTGACATCGTAGTCCTGCTGCCTCATAGCTCTTGGAACCTTGGTTTGAATCTGGACTAGGACTTGTGCGTTAGTATTTTATGTCTGCTTTTACCTTGTTTTCACTTTGTGTTCCCTCTGGTTTGCACCAAATGTTGAAAAGAAAAAGAAAATGCATGTTCTCTCTCACCTTCAAAAAGACATGCTGCACAGGTTAATTGATGTCAGTAAATTGGTGTGCCATACAGGGTGTAGTCAAGTCTCGTATCCAGTGCTACCTGCTTGATGACATCTCCTTAGACCAGTTGAAACACACAAATTGTCATTCAGTGTTATCAACAGTCATGTATTTGTATTCATACGTACAGCAGTTTCACAAATTCCTGTTGCTACCTTGTGTGGAGGCAATCTGACCATGAATGTACACTGGCCATGCAAGCCACATCAGATGGAAGTTTTTGTCACTTGATACCCGAAGATACAGTTTGTGTTTGAGATCTCCAACAGTGGCCTTTACATTTGTTTCCCGAATCACTTCTTTCATGTGGTGGCAAGATCCACTTGTGTCCTCTTCCTGTCGAGGTTCCCACTGCACCAAAAGTGTTTTACTTCTAGAAAAATAGGAACACTTACAGTGGAAAGTGGTAGCTTCAGCTTTTTGTGAACTCTTTTATAGTCTTGCCCCATCATGTGGAGGTCACTGGCCATCTGTCTACAGTTTTCGAAAAGCTCTCTGACATTCATCATGATGATGCATGCTACTACAACATGTCTTTCATGTGTCACCTCTCTTTTTGCCCCTGGGAAACTGGAGTCCTTCAGAGTCCTAATAGTTCCAGAGGTTTCCATTGTACTTCCAAAGAGTAGGCTGTAAATGTAGGATTATTTGTATTGGATTTTCTTCCTACATGTCTTTCTTGTTGTTTTATTTAGGGTTCTTCCTGCAGGAGAAAGAATGCAGCAGAGTGTATCACCGTTAGCTGAATATAGACAGATTTCTAAATGAGTCATCTAAGTCTACGCACAAATGTATAGGAGAAGGGATGGAGGCATTTTTCCTGACAACCTATTACTCATGTTGTGATCTATTATGAAATGTCGCACTGTTAAGAACTAGACACTTTCAAAGCGTTTGGCTCTGCTGTAATGTTTTTTGAAGAATTTATATTATCCTAAAGAGAACTTTAGAAAAAAGTATTCAAGTTCCCAAGGTCTCTGCTGGTAGTCCTAGCAACAGCTTAGGTGGTGTCACACTTTTTATTAAACCAATGACTATATATCTATCTTGCCTTTCATTTGACGTATTGTACACTGCCATAAGATTTATCTCATTATTCTTTTTTGTCATTTGCCATGTTTTGCCTTCTCAGTCCAGGAAGATGTGGTGACATTTATCTGTATTTGTGTTACTGTCAAGAAGAAAAACACTCTGCCTTCTGAAGCCACTTTAGAGGCCAATTATGTGGAAGTATATCAGAGGATGTATTGTGTTCACTTTGGCGACAGAACACTGGTAATCAGTTTTTCCACAGAGTAAAACGTTGTGCCGCTTAACCTGCACCAGGCCCAGGAGCAGATTTATTTAGAAATCTGAAGTGACCAAAACAATAGTGTTCTTGAGAGACCATGTAAATGTATACTGTACTTACAATTTGACTCATACTTTGACTGTGCAATTAAAAAATGTATAGATCAGCCCCTATGGAACACTTGCATCTCTGCTCTTTGTACAACACTGCAGCCAGAGAAAGAAACTCAGTGGCCGGTTTCACAGCATGATAAAAAAACACTCTAACACTTAATCACTTGTTCAGTTTTTATCATTTTTGAAATGATAGTGTACCAAATTTCTTTTTCTTCTGTTGAGTTATCTGCCCTTGAATTTGTAGGGAAGATATGTACATTTTTAACATTCAGCCTTTTATTCATAATATTCAGCTTCACTATTCTGAATCCATAGATTCAGCTTCATAATGTAGGCTTTAAATGTGCTTAATATACTTTGGTAACAGAATATTATGTATTGAAGGTCATTGAATGCAATTCCTAAGTATGTTTACTAAAAAAGCCCACTGAAGCTATTCAGGTGTGAGCCTGGCCAGTACCTGTATTGGAGGGAAAGCTAAGGTTGCTGCTGGAAGAGGTGTTGGTGGGGCCAGTAGGGAGTGCTCAGCCTGCAGCCTGTGTGGGTCCTAATGCCCCAGTATAGTGATGGGGACACTATTCTATAAGAAAGTCGCCGGCCTTCAGATGGAATGCAAAACCAAGATCCTGACTCTCTGTAGTTATTAAAAATCCCAGGACCTTTCTCTAAAAGAGTAGGGGTTTTATCCTGGTGTTCTGAACAAATTTCGCCTGGGGTTTTACCAATCATGGCCTCCTAATAGTCCCCATCTATGAACTCTCTTCATCACTCTGTTCTCCTCCCCACTGATAGCTGATGTGTGGTGAGCTATCCCAGCAAGCAATGGGTGTAGGACAGGATACACCCTACACCATCACAGGGCACATACAGAAACAAACACACTAACACTCACACAGGGCCAGTTTTTCCCAGAAGTCAGTTAAGCTGTGGGAGGAAATTGGAGCACCTGGAAGAAGCTAAAATGAACATGATGTGAATAAACAATCTCCACACAAATAGCGCCCCAGGAATTAAACCCAGAGCCCCAGTTCTGCAAGGCAGCGATGCTAACTGCAACACCACTATGCTAGCCTCATACTCAGTTATCGACCAAATAATTTACTTCATTGGCCTGAATGAATACATTTCTTTAATGTATTGAGTATTTTAAGTCACCTTTAGAATTTGCTAGGCTATAACTAACCAAGAGTTAGTATGACTAGATCATAAATACTGTATGTACAGTATCTGAAATGGCACATGAATTGGCACAGATATTTCTGCGTGCTGCAGGCCTGCCCCCTAGTGAGATTGTTCTCTCGGCCTTAGTTGTACTGAATAGAAGTTATCATTCATTATATTTGAAAAGCTACACTAACCTTAGCAGTGGCCTTCAGATAAATTGTTGAAGAGAGCTCTGTAGCATTCATCATTAAAGTGCTGAAGAACCATAAAACAGTCATATGAATATTTAATGTTTAAATTAAATGAGTTTTTCATATAACATATTCACATTATTTTGAAAAAATGAACCTTTTAACAATATGAAAGTGAAATAAATAGTCTGCAGAGTTTTATTCAATTTTATAAACAGTAGATAAAAACCTAGGAAAAAATACATTTTCCCTATTTGCAGTATATTAGGACTTTCTCATTTTTGGTGTGACGGTTATATATATATATCATAATTATACTGATGTAATAATAATATAATTTGGTAAGATTGTGGTATCACTCAAAATGTAATTGAGTAAGAAAGGACTATATTTCAAAGATTTATCCAGAGAAAGCTTCGTTTTTACTGAAAATATTGTTGATCATACCTGCCAAGTTAAAGATATTGAACACTTGTGCACCACAAAGAAGGATAATTGCCGTTCTGCAGGGAGGAGATGACAGCAATTCAAAAATTGTAAAGATTCTGCTGCCAATTGCAGTAGAACTACATTAAAATATTTTACATGGTTTACAACAAAAGACTATAATTAATTAATGGAAGTGAAATGGATTTCTATTCAGCCATTTTGAGAAACTGATGCAACCGATGCATCCACAGGGGGTCACAGTGAGAGTGAGAGAGAGCAAGGAGGGACAACACTCACACATGTGCTTGGTGAAGTAATTTACATTTGGAGGAAACTGGCACATGTGAACAAAAAAATAGAGACAGACAAAAAAAACAGAGGAAAAACATATAGCAGTGCAGAACCGAGCCCTGGACACTAACACTTTGAGGAATCAGCACTAACCAGCATACCAGAGTACCAGAGTTAAGGAAAAAGTACATTTCCCTTAATTCCAAAAGTATTTTTTTCTATTACGGTGACAAGATTGTGCCTTGCAAAAGTGTTCAGATCTATATAATGATGCCACCACCGTGCTTGACAGTAAGGATGGTGTTGAGTGAGTGATTCAGTGTTGGGTTTATGTGAGATGCATTTACACTTTGCATTTAGACCAAAAACATGTGGTTTTATTTTGTCTTAACACAAAAAGCTGCCAAGTTTGCAGTACCACTCAGGTGCTTTGTTGCAAGCCTTATGGGAGAATTGAGATGTTTTTTCAGTTCCAGACAAAACTCTTTTGTGGATAGACTGGGATTTTGTTCACCCATGGACATTTTCATCTCAACCACTGAACTTTGTAACTCGCTCAAGACACCCTTGGCCTCATAGTGGCGTCTCTAAGCACCTTCATTCTTTCCTAGCAGCTCAGTTTTGAGGAACAGCCAAATAGCAGTATTTGGATGCCTTCCACTCTTCCACTGCTTTTATACTCTTCATCTGAAATGTGCTATTATATACTTTTATTGCTGAGTAGTTTTAAAGTTCCATGGTTCCTCTGTGGTTGAATTTTGTGCTTGAAATACACTACCTGACTGAGGGACTTAGATAGGTGTATTTATGCACTATATAAGGTAATTTTGTGCACCAAAATTAATGTTGGCTTATGTCAGCAAAGAATACTTACTGTATGCAATCATGACTTTAAATGATAGTGAAGCTATCATGTTCAGTATGTAACAAATAATAATTGCTACTTCAAAGTGTTATGACTACAAACTTTTTTAACAAAATTGGCAGGGGTCTGAATTTTGTTTTTTATGTACAGAATAGTAAAAAAAAGCAACTGTAAGACTCAGTTGTGTAGTTTTTGATCAAACACAAGTGAAATGCAGCAGTATTCAGGACACTGAATAGCAATTGCAGGTACAGTATTCCATTGTAAAATCTGTTGTAAGCTACAGTGTAACCTTGGTAAAGCCTAGTAAATCCTAGAGTTATGGTAACCAATGGTAAACAATGATTTACCCCCAGTTAACTCCGCAGTCATCTGACAAAAACGGTTTTGAGAGAAACAGAAATAATATATAAAGGAACAGGTAATAGGTTTATTCCATGCTGAAAAGAGAAGAAAGAAAACAGTTTCGCCCGTGGAGCCTTCTTCAGGCCATATCACCCTGCAACTCACAACTGGCAGCCCCACTGAAGCTCAGCAGGTGTGAACCTGGTCAGTACCTGGATGGGAGACCTGCTGGGAAAAACTAAGGTTGTTGCTGGAAGAGGTGTTAGTGGGGCCAGCAGGGGGCGCTCACCCTGCGGTCCATGTGGGTCCTAATGCCCCAGTATAGTGATGGGGACACTGTACTGTAAGCAGGCGCCGTCCTTCGGATGGGATGTAAAACCGAGGTACTGACTCTCTGTGGTCATTAAAAATCCCAGGGCGTTTCTTGAAAAGAGTAGGGGTGTAACCCCGGCATCCTGGCCAAATTTCCCATTGGCCCTTACCAATCATGGCCTCCTAATAATCCCCATCTATGAACTGGCTTCATTACTCTGCTCTCTTCCCCACTAATAGCTGATGTGTGGTGAGTGTTCTGGCGCACTATGGCTGCCGTCACATCATCCAAGTGGGGCTACACATTGGTGGTGGTAGAGGGGAGTCCCCATTACCTGTAAAGCGTTTTGAGTGGAGTATCCAGAAAAGCGCTATATAAGTGTAAGCAATTATTATTATTATTATTATTATTATTATTATTCAGATGTCCCACGTTGTGTTTTCTTTCTTCTCTTTTCGGCATGCAATAAACCAATTACTTGTTCCTTTGCTGCCTATGCATTGTGGTGTCTCTGGGGGAAAGGTTTATGTAAATGAAATAAAAGTACCCACACCACACTTTTTTTCTTTATTTTCCGTGGAGTTTTACTCTATTTCTCCAGTCCGTTTAATTTCCAAGCCAGTCCGCAATTCGTTCTCTCAATCCTTATTCAAGCCAAGTTCCAAAGTCTGTAAAGTACCACAAATCCACGTCGTATCTAAATCACAAACCGTAAAACGTAATTCTTTCGTCCTTGCAAACACCAACCTGATTCCTCTATCTCCTCCAAAAATGCATTCACCTATTGGCTTCCACGCCGGTTCACCGCTTCCAGGGCATTTATATTTTGTTTCCCGACAAGACACACCTGTGTCTCATTGTTTTTCGGAATAAGCCCTTTCCCTACGCAGGTCAGCTGTTTTTTCTTAGCAGCCATCTTGCTCAGGTCTAAGTCGAATATATTAAGTAGGTCGTTCCTGAAATACCTGTCCTGAATGACCCTTCCTCTGGTCAGCTTACAACATGCTGATGCAGCTACACTCCTGAAATAATATGTAGATGATTAACCATAAGAAGATTTTTTGCTAATTTCTCCATTTTCAATTGCCATCGGTTCATGACACAAGATCACTGTCCAGGGCTATTTAAAAAACCAGCACTCAACATGACGTCTGTTGAAACAAGTACCTGTACCATGAGAAAGAGCCTGTGAACTCTTTGGTAACATCCTTTGAATTTTAATCTGGACATGATGTGGCACAAGCCTCTACAACCCTGTGAAACTAGACAGCTGAAAAATTCAAGTATATTCTGTAGGTTATCTATTTTATCGCAGGAATGGCTGAATGGGCTAGATATTAATCTCTGAAGTGTCTACACATCCTGGAAAGCCTTTCAAATATAGAAAATATGAGACCTAATTTCCTCAAAGAAGTTATTGGAAATTGAGAAAATAAGTTAGGTGTCCTCAAAAGGTTATGGAAGACAATGATAAAATGTGTATTGCTAGAATGACAGTATTAGGCAGTAAGTGTTAATACAGTATTGGCATTGACGTGCTGTTTTTTTTTCAATGCCCAGAGAAAAATTAGTTGATTATGAACGATGACAGGAAACCTGTACTATGTCACAGAGAATTCCTGTACTTTGTGACATGCCTGTAAAAGTCAAGGAAAATACCATTCTTCCATAATACCAGTCTTCGTTCTTTATACACTGTATCATGGCAAACCCTGATGTGTTATTAAGATCACACAGCTGAAGTGTAACAAGCACATTTCCAGATGTGCAGTGTACTAAGCATTTAAACACATTTACCACTTAAGATTACAGCAAATTCAAGTTATTTTAGGAAACATTAAGTGGTGCACTGATGTAGTTATTTAAGGATATGGCAAAGGTAAATGTATTAATGTATAATATTATATAATGTATGACCTAATCCACTGCTTACTAAAGAGGCTATGGGATTTTAAAAACAAGGGGAGGGTGGGACAGATGTATTATGTTACAGGGTTCAGTGTGCTGAGCGAGCTTCAGAAGTGACGTCACCCCTTTCTGAACTCTAGACAGTTAGTCGCTATCTCTGGAGTCCACAGAGTGGTGCTCTGTGTGCTTGGAGCCCATGAATGACCGTGATCAAATTCCAGCAGGGTCATGGAGAGCTACACTTATTACAGTGGTGCTGTGACTTGAATTTCTCAGGCTGATACCCGTCAGTCACTGAGGTTGCTGTGGAGGAGAGTAGAAGGAATTTAGAAGAGGAAAATGTAACAGGGTTCATGCACCTAGTCAGTTACAGAATAGATATCACCCCCTTCTGAAATCTAGGCAGTGTAAAACAGTGTGGTTGTAGAAGACACAGTCTGGTGGCACAGTGGATCTGTCTGCTGTCTATAGCAGCTGTCTCTGAGCCCACTAGTGACCGTTAGAGGCAAGTAGCGCCACACTAGTCACTGGTGATGAGAAGATTTCTCCTGTGGTGGAGGATCCAGTTTTTCAGAGTGATGGAGTTATCTCCTGTTTGGGGAGTGGTGCTGAATGTTTTTGGAATCCATGAGTCACCAGGATCGAATCCAAGCAGGTGCAGGGACAGCTGCTCATTTTACCATTTCCACACTTTGCAAACAATCTAAAATTAAACAATTCAACAACAAACTATTTCCATAATAGATGTCTTCAAAGCATCAATTTAATTTGTCATGGTTAACCCATACAAATATAATTAAAAACAATTAATTTAACACAACACACATTTAAACCCCAGCCCTAGCCCATCCACACATTTTCTGTATTTTTTAATAACCACATTTTCTGTAATTTTAATATCCAACTACAAAGGAAATTCAACATACTGTACACATCACCCCTTCTAACATTTTTTTTTCTTAAAATAACCAGTGCAGCCTTTCACAGCAGTAATATTGTGTTTTAGTTCTTTGAAGGATGGATTTCAAAGTTTCAAGTTTAAGAACACATTCTTCATTTCTTTATTTTAGCCATATTTCAAATACCATTACAACTCAACCATTTTTAGCCAATGTGCTAAAACTGTGTATTTGAAGGCATTTAACACTTCATCCATAACTGGTTCAACAAAGCATGAACTTTGCTCACGAGAATTTTATTTATTAAATTTCCATGAGCCATGGCTAAAATATAATCTTTTCCACTACTTTCTCCATTTAAAACAAATCCTTTTTTATGGAGCAAGTTA
Organism: Lepisosteus oculatus; assembly: GCF_040954835.1. Classification (NCBI taxonomy): domain Eukaryota; kingdom Metazoa; phylum Chordata; class Actinopteri; order Semionotiformes; family Lepisosteidae; genus Lepisosteus; species Lepisosteus oculatus. Next base: position 8,454,657 of record NC_090702.1, read on the forward strand.
TCTGAATATGAAAAATGCATCAATAGCCAGCAGCCATATCACCCTGCTTGCTGCTGGAAGAGGTATTAGTGGGGCCAGCAGGGGGCGTTCACTCTGCGGTCTATGTGGATCTTAATGCCCCAGTTTAGTAACGGGGACACTATACTGTCAAAAGGCACCGTCCTTCGGATGAGACGTAAAACCAAGGTCCTAACTGTCTGTGGTTATTATAAATCCCAGGGTGTTTCTCGAAAAGAGTAGGGATGTAACCAATCATGGCCTCCTGATAATCCTCATATATAAATTGGTTTCATTACTCTTTTCTCCTCCCCTACGATAGTTGATGTGTGGTGAGTGTTCTGGAGCACTATGGCTGCTGTCACATCATCCAGGTGGGACTGCACATTGGTGGTGGTGGAGGGGAGTCCCCATTATCTGTAGAGTGCTTTGAGTGGAGTGTCCGGAAAAGTGCCATATACTGTAAGTGTAAGCATAATTAATTATTATTATCAATAACACATTGCAAACATTTTAGACACAGGCTAGTGCATGTGTGGCCACAGCTGGAAGTAGTATATGCTGTACTTCTGTCTTATGGTGACATAGTGCATAGTGTACATAGTGTCTTATGGGATTCTATTCTACTTATGTACAGTAGAACCTGGAAAGGCATGTGTCTGTTCATTGGTCTCTGAGTCTCAGGTGTCACAAGTCTTCCCTGTTCATGCCTTAAATGTTCAATACTGAAGTCTGGGACCTGGGCATCTATGGCATAACTGTCACTTTCTCGTGTCCACAAGAAAGACAAAAAAACCTGCTGAAAAAACCTGTTGAAAGCTTTTCACTTCAGAATGAGCCTCCACGAAGAGCCCCAAATGAGGTCCCAGGAACTTGATCAGTGTAGGACCACGCAGTCAGTTTGCCATCAGTGACTACAACTGGATGCTGTAGTATCTACACAACTCCCGTGTGGGAGGATCAGAAAGCTTCTAGTTTTCTTTCCAGCTAAACCCTTTATTTCCTTAGGTGCACGTGTTGAATCCTTTCCTTCTTAAGAAGCTGAAGATTTAAAGAACTTATTAAGCATTCTGGACAGTAGCCCTTGAAGATCAGAGTTAGGCACTCCCGGACTACACACTCAAACATGGTCAGCTCCATTGATATTGACAAGGTGACATGATACCTACCATTGATGAAATGTTTTTGTAATGTCTTGTCAGCTTAGAAATTTATGGCTTTGAACACCCCCGACAGTGAGCAACAGTACGCTGTCTTAGTCTTGTCTGCAATGTCGCCACTAAATGGCACTAAAGTGTAATGTTATTGATTAATCAGGTCATAAAGGGTTCCTTTCTGAGTTTATCTTTCTTAAATTTCACCAACAGGATAAATAACCTCAGCACCTTTACTCAATCAAAACTCTTATTAATGAAGTGATTTAGTACTCAAGCAACAGTTCCAGTCATTCAAGTACTGTATATGCTCAGTCATGAACGAGTAATTGATTGAAATGATGACAAAATCATTTTATTAAAGTCCAATACACTACTACAGTACACTTTAATTTTCTGAAAATATTGAGGCATAAAAACAGTGACATGTTTCTAAAGATGTTCTGTGTCTCAACGTCACTGGTTCCTCAAAAAGACTGTTAATCTATTAATTTGGTCACTGTAGTGTCACATAGATAGGCACTTTATACTGTAATACCTTCTGAATTTGTGTTTCACTGCAAACAAAATTGTGTTCATCTAGTATGGTAACTTTGTCTGTCACCATTGACATCTTTAGGTGTACTAGTGGTAAGCAGATCAAAAATTAGTTTTCTGTCCTTGTGTTCACTTTGCAGGAGTTTGTCTTTGTGTTCCACTTTTACATCAATGCTTAAGTGAAGAGCCAATGACATCAATCTCGTCTCAGTCCACGGTCACATAGATGTTTGCTTTCCTTTTCATCATAGGTGCAATTGTATCTTTTTCAAGGACCCACTGTTTAAACATAACTTTAATACTATTTGCCATATATGTCTAATACCCAATGTACAAGTACACTGAAGAGAAAACCTGATTTAGGAAGATATGTTGGATCTGTTCACAAAATGCTATGGTAACTATTCATCAAACTCTTAGTCACAGCACTCTGTGTTGTATAAAGTAATTGTTTTGTTTCTGAAGGTCACACATACAATAGAAAATGAAAATCTTTTTCTCAGGAGAAGTGAAAAGATAAAAGAAAAAAAATTGATACACATGGTTGTACAGGCACAACATGGTGGCGCTGCAGTCCTAGGGTCAGGGCTATCTGCGTGGAGTTTGTATGTTCTCCCTGGGTCAATTGCAACGAACTGAAAGCAGCGTACTAACTGGAGTTCAACCCGTGGATAGCACAAAGCTTCATGCTAAGCTAGTGCTCTACCTTTAAGACCAATTCCAATGAACTTGGCCTCTGAAATCAGTCCCCAGCTCCGTACTAAACCTGCAACAAACAGCAAAGTAACAGCTCCTGTCCTAGAGGTTACTGAAGTAGGGGACTAATTAAACCACCTCTTCACATGGTTTAAGCAACTTGGTAGCGTTCCAAGCGGATCGCATTAGAACGCTCCTGAATATAGTGGAAATAATATTGTCCTAACGTAACGGATTTATGCATCCCTTGCTTGGAAAATTAGTGTAATTTCTAATAAAAGTGTAATTTATTATTAATGAACTTATAGTGAGTTTTCAGATATCCTAGGGAATGAAGAGAACTGATATTCAGGAAATACATATTTAAATAGCGTGTAAGTCTTAAATATTTTTGGTGTCAATTGAATATGTTTGGTATTTCTTATTGCGATGTGAGTCTACATTTGTGGTTCTCAGGGTAAGGCAGGTATATTGAGGAATTGGGAGTATGCAGAACAAGATATGTAGGCAAATGTAAGAAGGGTAAAAAAAACTGTAAGTGGCATTTTTTTTTAAATGACGATGGCAGTCCTTCAGAACACTGTCCTTTCCTGTCCTGTAGCTTCGTTCCGATAATAGTGTTGAAAAAGCCGAAATGTGCCGAATGGTTTGGAGACAGAACAGGTGGCTCATCCCAGTCGATAGCAAAGTTGTATAGGACTGATCTTACCACAGTGATGGTGCTGGCTCCTGGTACACAGACCAAATGTGGCAAGCAAAATGCTGTTTTAAAATTCCAGAGGCTCACAAGATCATTGGAACAGCAATGAACTGAAATGACCTGAAAAACATCTGTTACAGAAGTCTCCTAAACTCAGCTTTTTAGAGTTGCAAATTTAATTTGTTTTTTCCTTGTAAATGAATTCCATTCCCATGTGCCAACACCTTATATTAATGCCAATTCTGTTTTAGAAGTAAAATTGGTAAAGCTTATGGACATTAGCTTGTGCATTTGGTCATGATTTGCTAACTCCACAGTAAGGAATATGAGGTACCTGTACATGCCTTTGTCAGTCATTGTTCATTGCAGCAAAACCAGCTCTGCTAGTGCACAAGACATACATTTATAGTATTGCAGACACAAATGTAGCCAATACATAAAACCAAATTAACAATGTGTTCACTTATTTGGCTGAAGGATCTCTGTATGAATCTATAGCATAAAATATACCCTTATCTGGTATAATTTATCAGAAATGCTGTTCTTAGGCTAAAAACTAGCATTGAATTGTCAGGAATTTTGTAACACAAGACAAGCAAATTTGGAAAGATTCTTATCTGTATTCTAAACTATATGAGTAAAATCTTGAGTGTCTCATTATATGCTTATATTGTCTTGAAAGTGTGAGAACCGACTGAGGTTATTCTTTATCAGCAGTAATTTATTCTCAGTCTTTATGTTGTTTCACCACTGGGTCAGTCACAACACACCAAGGTACATATTGTACATATTGTATCTGTAGCAGGCAGGTCAAAGGAAAGATACTCTTCAGGGACTGATTTGTGGAGAAGCATATTTCAAAGACTCAGCACTTCTGAACATTGTGCAGCAGTAGCACTTGCCTGAATTGCAGTGCAGAACAAATATTTGCCACGTTTAAAAACAAATAAAATGACACTGCTGCAGAAATGGAGTACTCTCTGAAAATAAACTTGTTACTGTGGAAATTTTATAAACACGTTTGAACTCTTTCAATGAATATGAGAGCCCGACATAATTCTCGTGTTTTCCTTGACGCACATTTTTTTTTCATTTTTTTCATTTTTAAAAAAATATATTTTATATCAAAATGCTCCAGCAGGTAAAAGTGATATTTGCATTGCTGTAGCAGCATAAAATGGTATTTTGGACATTTTTGAAGTCAAGGAACATACTGTAATGGAAATAAGTATTTACTACAGCACTTGCCTGTAGGCTACTTAGCATTGTATTGCACTTGTTGATGAGCAGCTACTGTAAATATTGTAATATAAAAGCAGTGCAATTTTGCTAAAGATTGTAGTAAAGAATGATACAAACCGTGAGGAAAAACACCAAAGCAAAGTGAATTAATAACTAAGTAACAGGAATCTTCTATAGTTCTTTAACTATACTTGTGATTGACCCCTCATGTGTTTCAATGTCACACCAGTTTTCACTGCATTCCTCTGGCTGATTTGAAAAAAATATTTAATATAAAGCATACATCTCAAATGGTGAAAAATGTTTTTAAAGCCTATTGGAAATATCAGTAAATACGTTTGTTCAGCATTAATTATGGACTCTGTACTGAATTTGCAGATGATCAAAGTCATGCTAGATTCTCTGGTTGCCATTGCCATTGTTTTATGATAAAAGTTTATACCTACTATACCTAAGATTCCAATCAATAAAGCGTTTTGGATTTTTATCAAAATTTGAGTTTTTAATATCTGCTCCTAAGTCTTTACATCATTTACTGGCCTCTGTGAGAGACTTGACTGATGTTCTGTACATCTTTCAATTGGAGCACTACTGTTTATATCAAGGTTGCAGACATCAATGCCAACCACCAGATGTACTGTAGAGGAGTCATTGTGAGTTAAATGGCATAATTGTTTATTATTTTGGTAATTGTAAAAAACAATAACTAAATATTCACTTAAAAATGTTGTGTATGAACATTTCTTTAATGTTTCTCTACAGTTGTCAATTAAGAAAAGATGCGAGGATTATTTTAGTTTTAATGTTTGCATTTAAATATATATTTTTTTAAATCCTGTCTTAGTATATCTATTAGCAATAGGTTTTTAGGACGTGTAACTTCTCAGTGGTGTTGCACAATCCTTTAAGACCCTATAAATTGTCAATGTATAGAAAGTGGTTTCTTCTTAGAAACACAATGTGAGCTTTGCAACTTCAGTATTTAGTATGTTTCCCTCAATACTAGAAAGGAAGATAGCTTTAGCATTTATAATTTAACTTCACTATGGATTCACTGGAGTGCCTGAGACAGCAGCACTGCCTTTCTGTTCTGTGGTGTGTGGGTAGTGCAGTCATATTTCCGGGAATTGTTGCTGCAGAGTATTGCCTGCTACTCAGATTCTTCAGACTTCACTGCAGTATTGTCAGCACTGCAGTTGTTTAGAGAGTTTAATCTCTTTACAAATGGAAATGTACTGATTGTCTATCGTATCTTGTTGCAAAAGATAAATCTTTTACAAAAGCTAAATTGTTATTTATCTTGAAATTTATTCCCTGATTTGTCCATTTACAAGACGTAAAAGCTACCTGTATTGAGGAGTACTGTAGGTTGCTCGAAGGTTATAAGCCAGGAAATGTTTCTAGTTTTTATTATTCATATTTTTATTTCTGTGCTTCTCTATAAGGTAATATAATACAACACATAAGAGCTACAGTGCCACAGAAATGCAGGTATTGACTTATAAAACAATGGCTTAAATTTGAATTAAGTAAATTTTGACTGTTTATGTCTATTGTTTTATAAAATTAAACACAGAACACGCAAAAAAATGATTTAGACAGATTGAAGACTTGATCCTGACAGAGGAAAGAGGCCCTTTTAGATTCTATTGCCACTGGCTCTTACAGAATATATTTATATTTCAGTTAATTCATTTGATAAATTGGGATTTTTAAGTTACAAATGTTATAATAGTAAATTTATTTCAAAGGCATAAAATGTTATGAATGTTATGGCATTATCAGAGCCATAAACCTAACCATGTACTGTAATTGTTTTAAAAAAATGATTACAACATCATTAAAAACATTTTAATAGATTATTTACACACAGTTATAAAAGTTAAATAGGTAACTAAACTAAAGGGACACCAATAATTTAAAATATAAAATATAATAGCACTTAATCTATTTCCATTTATTTATTTTAAGAGAACTGTAGTAGGAAATAAAGCAGATTAGTATTATTGAAACTTAAAAAAGTCGAATATTAAACACCCTCCTGATTTTTACAGTATTCATTAATTTTGTGTTTAAAAGGTTAGGCGACCTTTCACTAGTCAGAATATATATTGACTCTGCCAGATGACATGGATAACCTCCCCACATACAGTACATTTCAGGGAGATTAATTAATCAAAAAGACACCAAACAATGGGAATGCTTTGCACAAGGCCTGATTTTTTTTCTTGAATATTTTTCAATAGCTGCAGATAAGCATTCCTTTAAAAAATGGAATATGATTTGGAATGTGTTTTGTGCCACCAGCTTTCTATGAAGCCGACAAAGAAAAAGGAAATTCATGAAGAATAATGAATACATCAAGAGTTTGTGTAGCGTATGAGAGGTCACTAATGGTTAATGAAATGCACCTGGTATTCACAAAGCATTCCTAACATAAGGCACATCTGAAACTGTGTGCAAGATTGCAAAGATGGAAAGCAGGTGTAATGAGTTAAGTTGTGTTGAGATCAGCAAATTGTGAATTATCTCATCTCTGAGACTCTCCCTGTCAACAGAGTAAGGCGTTGCTAATAAAGGAGAGACATTTTCAGGCTTCTCTGTCTGCTTTAAACCTGTGAATACCACCATTGAGACATTTCTAAAATACCGTAAGAAAGGAGGCTTTGCATGTAATTTTGCAGCGAATAAGTGTTCATGCTTTCCTTTTAAGGCAGGTATTGTTCAGTAATAGAAATATATTTTTTTACTTTACTCATTTTGAGAAGTTTACGCTTGAAATTATTTCTGTTGCAGTGAAATGAGAAACAATTCTGAGTGTTCTGATTTTTTCATTTGATTCTTTTCCGGTATTTTTCATTTCTGCATTTTTTTTGCCTTTTTATTTTTTATTACACATAATGGAATACCCGATCTCAATACAATTTAAGTAGATGAGGCCAGCAAAGAGATTAGCATTGCCTTTAAATCCAGCATTAAAGAAAGACAGAGTACCATCAATTCCTCCAAGGAGGATATATCCCAGTTGGGGCTCTCTCTGAGACTTTATAAGTTAGGCCCAGAGCTGTCTCCAAAATGAATGGCCTTTTGTTTTCTGCAGGATTCTCATCAATTCACCTAAGAATTTTCCTTTAAGCTTCTAAATTCCCAGTAGACTCAAGACTTTCTCAGTACTTTATTTTGGAAATATAAATAAAATGAGTTGTTATCACAAAGTTAGAGTTCGTATTGAACAGAAGGATTTCAAAGTTAAATCTAACCAAGTCACTCAGTTATCTCCTACAGTACCTTACATGTACTGTAGTTTAATGATAATATGGCTTCTGCTGCATTTCTTTATTTTTGTCATTTCTAATCTCTAAGTGTTTGTTTGGAATTGAACTGGAGTTTTCAATTCCACTTTCCTGTGTTTAAGGGGAACAGGTTTAAATATATTCACACACTGCAATAATTAAATAAACTCAGATCCTTTTATACCTGATCTTCATATTAGTGTATAAATTACTGAATTTGTTTTCGTTTGCACAGCTTTCATTGTGTAATGTGTCTATCACCTCTCCCATTTTGATGCTCTGGATATTGTTGAGTAATGTATTGGCTTTACTACTAGAAGAGTTACTGTATTTAGACAACTGTTATCATAATTATTCATTTCCTGTTATAGACAAAACAAGTTCCAAAAAGTGAACTTTACTCAGTCTATTTACCAGACTGATTGAGACCACCTCTTCTGGAAGTTATAGTTTGGTTATGTTCAATCTGTTTGGCAGTCGAAATTTGTGCTCTACAAACAAACCAAATTTCACTGAGCTAGTGTAAACAAAACTCCTAACGTTTACCTTGAAGGAACATTTGAGAAAAAAAGATCCGTGCTTCAGAAATCTCCATTCTCTTTTTCAATGTTTAATTTCAGTATCTAGTGCCATTACTTAACGAACAGATGAAAATTAATCTGAGAATTAAATGCTACTAGCAGTACTGTAAAGTCATTATTTTAATTAAAAAACATTTATTAGAACAGACCTATGAGGTTATATAGTATACTTTAAGAATAATTAAAAAATTTCCCCTTAATAATCCCTTACACTTATATAGCGCTTTTCTGGACGCTCCACTCAAAGCGCTTTACAGCTAATGGGAACTCCCCTCTACCACCACCAATGTGCAGCATCCACCTGGATGATGCGATATCCAGTATTGAATATTGGCTATGCCGATATTTTTGTCGGCTGGGTAGAAGAACGCTTCTTTGCGTCCTACACTGGCTATGTCCCTGACCTCTACAAACGATATATTGATGACTGCATCGGTGCTGCCACATGCTCCAACGATCAGCTTTAGTTCTTCCTGCACCATTTCACCAACTTCCATCTGTCCCTCAAATATACGGTTAACATATCTTCCACTACTCTTCCGTTTCTAGACATCAACTTCTCTATCAACTACCCCCGACTGTCCACTTCAGTTTATTACAAACCCACGGATTCACACAGCTACCTCCTGTACAGCTCATTTCACCCCAACCACATTAAAAACTCTCTTCCTTTTTCACAGTTCCTTAGGCTACGACGATTATGCAGCGACGACATCGACTTCGAGAACCAAGCCCTCGAAATGTACTCCTTTTTCATCAACAGAGGATACCCCAGCAGTGTCATTGACAGGGCCCTTGCCCGAGCCAAAAACACCCCCCGGACCATCAACCCGATCAGGAACTCCCGCCGTAACAACCGAATTCCCTTGGTGCTTCCTTACCACCCTAACACACTTCCTATCCCCAGGACCATTAACCACAACTTTTCCATCCTACAGGATGATCCCTCCATTGGGGCCCTCTTTTCTGATCGCCCTATCATCTCATATCGCCGACCACCTAATCTGCGTAACCTCCTTGTTCACAGCTCCCTTGACCGCCCTCAACAACCATCCACAACCGGCACTTTCCCTTGCAACAGAGCTCGCTGTATCACCTGCAAGTACACATCCACCACCACACTCATTCAAGGCCCCTCAGGACAATTCCGGATCACCCAGACATCATCTTGTACCTCCAGCAACCTTATTTACTGTATCTCTTGCAGTAAATGCTCAGCCATCTACATTGGAGAAACAGGAAGGAGACTCGCAGACTGCTTCAGAGAACACGTCAGGGCTGTGAAGATTAAAGATCTCTCCAAGCCCATTGTTTCTCATTTCACCTCTGACGGCCACGACAACTCTAATCTCTCCGTCTGTGTTCTCAAAGATGGTTTTCCGAACTCATCAGAGAGACCACCAAAACTAAAATTATTCTGCAGCTAGGATCACACATTCTCCCTTCTCTTAACGACAGACTACTGTTCTTTTAAATTTTCTCCATTCATTGGAAGTTTCATTTCACACCTCTCTGCAACCATTCTGACTTCACACCTCTTGATTGGCCTCTCTTTCTGTCCCCTGCTCCCGCCTCTCACTCCTCCTCCTTCCCAACCTTTGTTCTCCCGCTACTTTACCTTTGCCTACTGCCCTGTCTCTCTCACACCTGAAGAAGGCTCCACGGCCGAAACATTTTGTTCTCTTTCTTTTTTTTTCAGCATGGAATAAACCTATTACTTGTTCCTTTGCAGCCTACACATGCTGACGCAGCTACCCACATGATTTGTTTAGGTCGTACATACAGGTGGTGTACAGAACAGGACTAGAAGGAACAGTTTTGTCTGTTCCCATTTTCATTGTGTTTTAATTGGAGAGGCCTGAGGAGATATGTCCTCAGCTACTCATTTACTCAAGGTGTCAAAAGGAACAGCTTCCTCAAATTGCTAGCTTTATTTTATTTGTATGAGCTTAACAAGCAGAAGTTACATAGTTATATTGTCACAGTCAGGTGCCTCAGCCAGTCGCGGCTGGCATCATCCAAATCGGTGAAGTTGCCGGGGCATCTGAAGCAAGGGCAGGAGTATAGGATGTGGTCGGCCGTCTGCCCCTTGCCATCGCCGCATTCGCAAATTGGGTCATCAGTGAGACCCCGCTTGTGTAGGGTGGCCAGGAAACGACCATGTCCGGTTCTTAGTCGGTTCAGCTTGACCCAGGCTTGTCTGGGTAGGTCATTTCTAGCGGGTTTGTTAGATACTTTGTCAATAAACTGTTTCAGTCTGTGGTTGTTATTATTCCACACATCTTGCCACTTTTTGTTAGTCCAATTGGTGCCATTGTTGTTGTTTGCTTCTTTCATAAGGCACCTCAAAATAGCTAGCTAAAGATGGTTCAAAGAGACCTCTAGAATGTGTAGGTGACAATGTTACCCACGAAGACTGAACTTAAGGCTCTCTGACATAAAGGCTCACCCTCGGCTTGGTTTGTTTTGCAGAATAATGAGATGCTGGAACTGCAGCGGACACGGATGAAAGAGGAAATCCGGGAGTACAAGTTCCGGGAAGCACGCCTCCTGCAGGACTACACAGAGCTGGAGGAGGAGAACATCATGCTCCAGAAACTGGTCTCTACCCTCAAACAGAACCAGGTCAGTCCTCCCTGCCCAGCCTTTGCTCCACACTCACACAGAACCCCCAGAACTCTATCCTCCCTTCCCACATTAGCCCCTTTTTCTGGCAGTGTGGAAAACAGCTGATAATAATAATAATAAAAAATAATAATGTTGCTTTATCAGCCCTATACAACTTCTTGCATTAGGAATTTGTCTTTTCGCATACCCCAGCTTGCTCTCCATGAGACACAGACAGGCAGAGAAGCTTGGGGTCAGAGCACAGAGTCAGCCATTGTACAGTGCCCCTGGAGCAGTTGGGGTTAAGGGCCTTGCTCAGGGGTCTGACAGAGTAGGATTCCTCTGACGGCTGCGGGATTTGAACCTGTAACCTTCCGGTCACAGGCACAGATCCTTAGCCACAGAGCCACCGCTCCGCCCAGTTGATTATAACTGAGGTTGTTAAATTACTCTAATAGTGCTTTACTGTAAAGAAGGCGGCCTACAGATACAATAGAGAGGGTTCATGTTGTTGTTTTGCATATAGGTTGTCAATGAATTAAGGAAACTACTGTAAATTCCTTCTACAGTGAATTGCACAGATTTAAATCTTTTTCCACGGCACCAAAAGCCAATAAGCAAGTTTTGTGGCAGTTAGACAGAAGGTGCTGCAGAGTGCCATTGCGTCACACCTCCTTATTGTCTGTAAGGCTTGAAGTGAACACATAATTTATTTTACTATACTGTATATGTGTGTAATCCTTGAATGTTACTGCAGAGTTGAGTGCTATTCATAAGAGGCAACATGTTAGTGTGACTCTTTCTGTGAAAATAGACTTCCACTATGAAACACATCATTCATTTACAACCTAAGAAGAATAACATACTTGTCTTATCTTACTTGTGTAACCTGGACTAATGGCGACCCTCTGCACCTACTATACAGGCCATTCAAGCAGGTCATCTCTCCTGCTGTAGCAGTGATGAACAACTGCGTTCTGGAGCCCCATGGGCTGGGGTCCAGATTGAGCCAAGAGTTCTTACCAGCTGCTCCATTACAGTGCAAATACTTCATGTTCACCAATTTTCATTCCTCTATTCTCTTTAACTGAGCCACACTGCATTCCAGTCACTGATGTGTTACAAATATGGTGCACGCGAAAAAATATTGTGCCAAATGTTATATAAAACTGTCAAATGTTTCAATAAATATTATGTTATTATTCTTTTAAAAATAATAATTGTTTTCAATAATAATTATGAACATAAAATAGATATTCATTAATGTTTTGGGCTTAACAAATTTCTATTTTATGTCATTTAGTTATGTTGTCATTAGTTGTGTAGTGAAAAGTGGGAAGTTTTAGATTTATGAGGAATGACTCACTTGCATGTACTAAAGCTCTGCCTCTTAGTAAGTCAAAACAGGACTGTTTTTCTATCTCTTTCTCTCTTTGCCCTCAGGTGGAGTACGAAGGCCTCAAGCATGAGATCAAGTGCCTGGAGGAGGAGACGGTCCTGCTGAACAGCCAGCTGGAAGATGCCATCCGCCTGAAGGAGATCGCGGAGAGCCAGCTGGAAGAGGCCCTGGACACGCTGAAGAACGAGCGCGAGCAGAAGAACAGCCTGCGCAAGGAGCTCTCCCAGTACATCAGCATGAGCGACAGCATGTACAACAGCCACCTCAGCATCTCCGTGGACGGGCTCAAGTTCAACGAGGAGGCGAACGGGGCGCCCAACAACGACGAGAAGTGCAACGGCCACGTCCACGGCTCCCTGATGAAGCTCAACGGGGACTACCGCCCGGCCACCGCCAGGAAGGGGGAGGCCCTGAACCCAGTGTCGGACCTCTTCAGCGAGCTCAACCTCTCCGAGATGCAGAAGCTGAAGCAGCAGCTCTTGCAGGTGAGTCCGCAGGGGAACTGTCCAGCTCATTGAAGAAGCACACATGCGCAGCTGCCATGAAGAAACAAGTCGATACACTGGACAATATTGGTATTAAGAAGGGCAGGAAATGAATAACTATGGTCAGAAATGTTTTTACAGTATGGGGCTTGCATTTCTTTCTTTTTGTTCTCTTTTTTCTTTGGGACTTTTAGAATTTTAGAAACCCCAATAATGTCTGTTAATCCCAACAGATTTGGAATAGCCAGCTAGATGTTTTTCATATTTGCAATTTGCAGGTAGAGGGAGAATGACTTAGTGTAGGCACGTTCCCCCCAACTCACCCAGCTTCAAGCCACTTGTCTTTTAGCACGTCGCAGGCAATACAAGCCCATACCAGAATTTCAGCGCTGATTGCCAGTCCTATGCAGACAGCACCACGTCTGAGAGGCCGCAGGAGTTACAGTGTACCCACTCTCTCCTTGGCAGCACTCAGCCAATCATGTGCCACGGCTGGGGGAATCCCTGTCACATTCAACCAGTGACATTATCCAGGCTCGAACCCATGATCAAACAGATTAGCCAGTGCTTGAGTGAGGGCTTTTACCAGTGAAGCCAATCGTGAGGCTCCCTCAGTCGTGCTTATCCTGAACTCCACCTTTGCACTTCAGGAAAGAGCTGCAATATGACACATATATGAAATTATTTCACAAGATGAAGGCTGGTAGTGTTTGATCAAAGTGGAACTGGAAATATTTACTGGCCACCCAGGGGGCTGACCGAAACATTTACTTGAAATTAAGCTTGCCTTTTGATTCTGTCCACACAACATTGTGTCACATTGTGTCACCAATGCTGTATTGGTGAATTATAGTAATGCTGTCAGTCACTAATGTTTGCCTAGATAGGTAAACTAAAAGTTTCCAGTAAACTTAACACCCATGCCTAAATCACATTAGGAAACTAATACATTGATACTTTACCATGCATCCATTCATTTTCTCTTTATCCAGTACATAGTAACGAGGGATGACAGAGCCTAACCCTAAATGCAACGGGCTTAAGGCAGGATACACCCTTGACAATAGTCACAGACACAAACACACACTCACACTCACAACAGGGCCACATTTATGAACTCATATAAACTCTACCCCAGGAACTGAACATGCTAATGCTAATCACTGTGCCCTGTGCTTTCTTAATGGTTTACTATATGTAAAATGCTTGATTTTAGGAACAATAAAAATAAATAAGGGACAAAGAAAGCTAAGATAAAAAATGAGAAATTTATGCCCCAGTGCTGACTCAAGAGAACAAATATCTCTCTGGTACACAACAATACAATGACTCTATAGAGAATCAAGATGTTTATTATGGAGAAAAATTGCACAGTTGAGAAACATCTGATATACCCTATACATTTACAGTTTGCTATTGATCTGCTGTCTGAAGTTAATTTCAGTGGGCTTTGAGACTCTTCCCTACATTTCAGTCAGAGCCCAATGGCTGAGATGAGTGCTTTCTTGATGTCAGTGATCTCTGCTGTTGTTGGGAAGATTTATTTTTTTCCATTCTAGATAATACACCATTGTGTAGAACCTATAAAAAGAAGATAAGCAACAGCAGGTCATCTGCTGTTAAAAAGAGGCTCTGTTTTGAAATATACTGACAAACTGTACTCAAGGTTTTTCTTCATAGTTACTGATCGAGGCTGCAATACTTCCACGGCTCTGTAAATGTTAGTAGACATCTAATCAAGAAAATCACTACCTTTTTCTGCCATGGAGCCAGAGACAAGCATCATTAATATACATCTTTGCATACAATGGTGCTTTGGAGCACATTAAACACTCTCTGACTGAATCCGATTTTAATTTTTCTGGTCTCAAAGGCTGTGAATCTGATTGAAACTTTCTTCCTTCCTCAGGTATAATTAATGGTACAATATTCAAAAAGTTAAAATAATAAAGTGACTGCAAATGTACTGGTTGCGTATGTCTAATGCTGCAACTGCAGCCATTGGCACTTCTTAAATAAATTTAAGTAGAACAAATCCTTGCACTGTACCAAATAAAACTAGTGTTTTATTTAAGTGAAATAGTTTTTTTTTACTTGGGAATATCAGTGAGGACTGAAAGCAATGTTATCAACTCCTGTGGAGTTGATGTATCTTACTTAAGTTTATATTTATACTGTATTAATAACAGTTCTTAATTTATTTGAATCAGTCTCATTAAGCGTAAACATTTCATCCAAATTTTAAATATAAGTCTTTCAAATTATTTTTGCTCTAAGAGAAAGATGATGAAAGTGCTCTAAGTTGATGAAAAATATAGATTCACTGGTGTAGGCTTATAACAGAGTTGCGCATTGAAATTTGATCACAGAAAATAATTATAAAAATATGATATGAAAAAATATGAAGTCACTGATAAAGATATTTTCCATTGTTTTTCATCCCTTCTAAATGATAAGGCATATAACAAAAATAATGAAGAATCGTTTAATAATTCCTGTTATAATATAAAAAACAGTAGTAAAACAGACCATCAATTCCACTTTACCTTTTTTTATTGTGTAATTGAGGCTTTTTCTTTAATTGACCAAGTGAGTTTCATAAAAAGGAACCTACCGTTATCTTGATCCATTGTCTTGTTGTTTTTTAGATTCATTTTAGTCAGGAAGAGATCATAATGTTAGTAAAGTAGACAATGTTAGTAAAGTAGACAATTATCAATCTTTTTAAAGCCAACTCATCAGTCTCCCCACCACATTTCAGCACTACCCACATCTTAGATTACAGCTGTTTAATAGCCCAGGGGTGTTAAATTATTAAGGGTGCAATTATGCTGGTCATTTTGTATTACATCATCTCAGCCTTGCTGTCAGTGCTGGGAACTGGGCTAACAACCTCTCTCAGAACTCTGCCACGACTCTTTAAATTATTTATCATGAAAGGCCAGGTCTTAACACCACTGCCTTTAAAATGCTTTTAAGGGAAAGGCATGTTTTAAATAAATTATTTTTTATCAAATAATTATTTTATTTTTTAAATTAATAATAATTCCTTACACTTATATAGTGGTTTTCTGGACACTCCACTCAAAGTGCTTTACAGGTAATGGGGACTCCCTTCCACCACAGATGTGTAGCCCCACCAGGATGATGCAACGGCAGCCACAGTGCACAAGTACACTCACCACACATTACCTATCAGTGGGGAGGAGAACAGAGAGGTGAAGCCAATTCATAGATGAGGATTATTAGGAGGCTATGATTGGTAAGGACCAATGGGAAACTTGGCCAGGACACCAGGGTTACACCCCTACTCTTTTCGAGAAACACCCTGGGATTTTTAATGACACAAAGAGTCAGGACCTTGGTTTTACATCTCATCTGAAGGACGGCACCTTTTTTTACAGTATAGTCTCTCCATCACTACAGTGGGGGATTAGGACCCACACAGACCTCAGCAACAAGTTTTTCGCAGGAGGTCTCCCATCCAGGTATTGACCAGGCTCACACCTACTGAGCTTCAGTGGGTTGCCAGTTGTGAGTTGCAGGGTAATGTGGCTGCTAGAATAAAGAGTTGAACAGTGTGCAGTATGCCTGTTCTCCCCACGTGCGTGTGGGTTTCCTCCCCTAGTCCAAAGACATAGTGGTAGCTTAATTGGCTTCTGAGAAAATTGGTCCTGGTGTGAATATAAATATATTTGTGTCTGTGTGTGCTCTGCAAGGGACTGGCATCTTGTCCAGGATGAATCCATTTCTTGCTGGATTTGGTTCCCCGCGATACCGTATTGGACAAAGCGGTTAGAAAGTGGATGGGTGGACAGATTTCAAATAAATTGAAAACAAAAGAGAACAGTTAAGGTTTAGCAGATTAGAGGAGTAGGACAGGGGTCTGTACTAGAACTGCTGCTCTTACAAATGTATTTAGTAAACTAATTCAGTTTACTGCAATTAGTTAAAACAAAACAGAGCAATTGAAATTCAAAAAGATACTTGGCAAACGACAAAATAAAAGATATCTGCTGCTCTGGAATCAGTTCCATGAAGAACAACCAGGTGCAATCCAGGGCTTACAGACTGTCCTTCACTGAGCAACTGATCTAAACCTTTTTAAACTTTAGAGGGAAATGATACAAGTATTCAAAAACCTCTTAAACACTTACAAAGTCATCTCGGTGCACTTCTTTAAAATAAAAAATGAATTACAAACCAAAGGACACAAATGGAATTTGCGTGAAAGAGCATTGAGGATTGTGAATTGAGAACAGGGGGCACTTCCTTACTCAAAAAGTTGTGGGAGTGTGGAACAAGCTTCTCAGCCGTGCTGTTGAATCCAATAGCCAAACGTCCTTTAAGAAACATCTGGATGTGATTCTTTGATCAATTAGCTATTAACTACCAAACGTGATAGATGGGCTGAATGGCATCCTCTCATTTTTAATCATTTGTAAAACATTCTTATATTTTTAATAAGCAAACTCAATACGTGATCCAGACAAGATTGTCTAGTGAAGTGGATACAGCATATTGTAACGTAAATGTGCAACCATATTTAGGCTGTGTGAACCAGAGATCATTCAGCAGTACTGTACTGTATGTACAAAATCAAAAACCAAAAAAAAACCAAAATCACCTAGATTTGATTTGAACCAGGAGCTTCCAGGCTCTAGTGTCATATCGTGTACCTCATGCACTTCAAGGCTTTTACCAAATGAGGTTATTTGTTTTTGATTATGAAACACATTGGGGACAAAGCCTAGAGGTGAATCAGTTAATGCTGTCAATGTGCATACTGCTCATTTATACAGTGTTGTTTGCACAAACAGCTTGTACACTGCAGGAGTGTTGTTTTTACATTTCCTTCTATTAGGAAATACAAACAGGAACTGAAGTTATTATATTTTTGTCAGACATGCAAAGTCTTATCTACGATAGGAAATTCACTTTTTTATAAAAATTCCTGTATTACTATAATAGCACAATATGCTACTTATCAGCCTTATTTTATAATCGTTTTTTTTCTTGGGTCTCTTCCAGTGGTTAATCAATATGGTTTAAGTGCCAAAGATGTGACTTACTGGATGACTGATTTCTTCAATGCAATGGCTGAACAAAATCAAAAAGCAATGATCCACAGTTAATTTAAATGAGAGGAATCTGTGCAGCATGTGAGTGTTTGGAGCAGGACATCCAAGGCGAACCAACACTGCTAGTGTCTACTTTAGCATTCAGTTGACTTGCCTACTTTGTCAAGAGCACGAGTAAGACAAATGTTTTTTGGGAAATATAAAAATTGTCTGTAATTTTGATGCCCTGAAGTCAGAAGCAGTGACCCATGTTTGGCCACCATCAGCATAAGTAACCATTACATGTTTGTAGCCTTAAAAAAATGAATAAGTAGATAAATCTTCATGTCCAGTAAAGCTTATAATAGGTGAGTAGGAAAGAACAAAAACTACCACATGCTGTGCTGTGAAATTATCGCTCCATTTGTTCAAATTCAAAACCAAGCAATATTCTCAATTGACTGGAAAAGTGGAACCTGGAAATGAATTTATGAATTTTGAAAAAAAGGAGGAAACACATACAGTATCACTACATACTATTGCGTTTTGTCCTTCAAGGCCTAGGTGAAAATTTAAAGGTTTATGTTTAATCCCCAAAAACATAGTTTTTTTCCTCATAAACCCTCTGTAAAAATACAATATGGAAAGTCATATGAGTTGAAGATAAGAGGTCAGGAAGTGTATTCAAGCACACAAGTTATTGGCCCTATCAGATTGTGAACGTGACTCAGCAGGCTTGACCTATAGCAATTAAAAAGACAAGGAGTGAAACATTTGAGATTTCTACCTACAGTATAAGTGTAAAGTATTCAAAAAATATTCAAACATCTTTAACAATCATACTCATATGTTACTTTTCCCTCCAGAATATATTGACATTGGACAATCATTCACTAGAGTTTCAGCTAACCTAAACTCTCCACACATAGTAATGGACAATGCTTTGTGATTACAGGTGGAACGAGAGAAAGCTATTCTCCTGTCCAGCCTTCAGGACTCCCAGACGCAGCTGGAGCACACCAAGGGAGCACTAACAGAGCAGCACGAGCGAGTACACCGGCTCACGGAACACGTCAATGCCATGAAGGGCCTGCAGAACAATAAAGAGCTGGGCATGGAGGTAGAGACAGAGAAGTCAGCCCAGAACTCAGCCCAGGACAGCCACGACTACGAGGTAGACATCAACGGGCTTGAGATCCTGGAGTGCAAGTACAAGGTGGCTGTCACAGAGGTGATCGACCTCAAGGCTGAGCTGAAGGCCCTGAAGGAGAAGTACAACCAGTGCTTGGAGGGCTACACCGAGGAGAAGTCCAAGTGCGAGAGCAAAGTGCAGGTGCTGGATGAGCAGGTGACCCGGCTGGAGAAATCCAACAAGGAGAGCAGAGAACGGATCACCTGTCTGGAGAGCGAGCTGCAGACGGTGACAGTGATGGCCAATGAGAACCACAACACTCTCAATGCTGCCCAGGACGAGCTGGTGACCTTCAGTGAGGAGCTGGCCCAGCTCTACCACCACGTCTGCCTCTGCAACAACGAGACACCCAACAGGGTGATGCTGGACTACTACCGGCAAAGTAGGGTGACGCGCAGTGGCAGCCTAAAGGGGCCGGACGACCCCAGGGGGCTTCTGTCTCCTCGGCTCGCCCGCCGAGCAGTAGTAGCATCTGCAGAAGCCAGAAGCCCCATAGATCCAGCTCCCAGAGACCCTGCCGAGGCTAGCAAGGAGCAAAATAAAAGCCCTAACCGAACCCCAGTAGTGTCACCCATGATAAATGCCCCGCCCTCCTCTCCAGTTACAGAGTCCAATGACCTCCGCAAGGAGCCCATGAACATTTACAACCTCAACGCTATTATCAGGGACCAGATCAAGCACCTACAGAAAGCTGTTGACCGCTCCCTACAGCTGTCCCGACAGCGGGCTGCTGCCAGAGAGCTGGCCCCCATTATTGACAA
This sequence comes from Lepisosteus oculatus, assembly GCF_040954835.1. Classification (NCBI taxonomy): domain Eukaryota; kingdom Metazoa; phylum Chordata; class Actinopteri; order Semionotiformes; family Lepisosteidae; genus Lepisosteus; species Lepisosteus oculatus. Next base: position 8,474,361 of record NC_090702.1, read on the forward strand.
GGACAAAGAGGGGCTGATGGAGGAGATTCTCAAACTGAAGTCCCTGCTCAGCACCAAGCGGGAGCAGATAGCCACTCTGCGACTGGTCCTAAAAGCCAACAAACAAGTAAGGGCCTTAAAAAAATCAATTAATAAAACGACTCGGTGCAAACGCAACCTTTCTTACATTTCAATCGTGACACATTCTGGTCAGAAGTAAATATCATTATGGCAGTTCTGTCTTGAAATGTGATTTTCCATTTTCCATTTAAGAACCAAATCTGAACAACATTCATTATGACAGCTGTCACTTTAGTTAAAAAAAAATAACAGTAATAACAATAAAGCCATCTGACATACACTATGTGGCCAAGCACTGATGGTATTGTTTCTGAATTCTACACAAGCTGTGTCTGGTGTCTGGTTTTTCTAAGAAAAGCCCCAAATTATAGCAATATTCAAGACAGGAGTTTAAGAATTCAGAGATGGACATTTTCAATATTTACAATGTTTACTGTGCAGTAAAGTCTACAATAGTATAACTTTTAAATTTGCATGCAATAGTTTCTTTGAACTGTAGTTTTATCATTACAATGCATATGCTTATGCATCATAGGAAATGTTTCTCTGTATGTAATTACAGACACTTGGAATAATGAAATAATGACACTATTTGAAGCAGAAGGAGCTATCATTTTGGTGTCATTTAAAAAGCAGTTAGTTACTGTACATAGGATTCTGAGCTGCTATGGAATAAAAAAGTTCTATGTGATGTATGCATGTGGATTGAGAACTAGTAAATGGGCAGAAACCAGTACAGACAAGGATAAAAGGGGTGACATCCTTATCAGCCTACCACAGGGTTCTGCACCAGTGTTTGCCCTCTTTATTTATATCAAATATATAGATGTATTCTTTATATTAAGTGAACTTGTTATTTGGATATAAATAGGATAAAATAGGAAGTAGAAAATAACATGGGGCACTTGGCAAACACCTTGCAAATGAAATTTAGGCCATTTTAGAAAGGTATTACATGTCAATAATATAATATTGAAAAATTATAAATGATAAATTATTAAAAATAATAAGATCAGCCTGATTATGTTACTGTAGGAATTAATTAGAGTGTAGGAATTAATTAGAGTGTGACATTTTTAAAAATGTAATTAAAAATAAAAGGACTGCTGTCTGTGAGGTTCATGGCTCTCCTCCAATCAGCACTGACTGTCCAATACAGGGCGGTACTGTCTGTGAGGGACAAGCCTCTCCTCACATTGAAGAGGATTTCCTTCATTCACCTCTGAAGTGCTGCAGAGAAGCAGCCTCACTGTAGAACAGAGGGTGAGAAGTGGAAAATTACTTCACTGCTTAAATTAAAGGAGAACTTTAGGTGGGCCAAATGGTACAAGTCCAAAGGGAAATGGAGCCAAAATACTTTCGAAAATGTAGTCAATACTTTTGAAAAGTTAACCCTAAACCCTTTTCATTACAATTAGTGTTCTTTGTTGTTAGTTTCCTGTGCCACATTCTGAAGCATATTTACAGGTAAATGATTTATAAAAGTCAGAAGCCCAGCAAAGACATATTAATTTGACACATTGCTCATGTCAAGCAATACAGTATGTATGATATCACTATTTTGACTATGGCCCAATTGATATGTCAGCTCTCAGGGCAGCTCTCTGACAACGCTTCCACCTTCCCTCACCTGCAAACCCCTCTAGCTGCCTTTCACAAAAATCTTCCCAAAGAAAGTAGAAAATAAATAAGGAAAGCACTATCTTCAATTATATTTGAAACTATAAGTGTTTTCCTTTGCTTTTACCATTATATTGCTGTGGGAATACATTTTGTGTGCATCTGTTCTAACAACATTATCAATGAAGAACATTCTGGTTTGTTCTTCAGTTGGTTTTAGAATCCATTAATAAGGTATTCAAGTTCAACGCCGTTAGTTTTCAGTTTTAGAGCATTCTGGAAAACACTTCGTATTCACTATACACAGTATGTCTCAAAGGCTTAAATGGGAAAAAGAGCCAAATCCCACCTCATTGGACATAGGTGGGACCAAACTGATTAGACTTCAGCGACACCGAAGTGGCAGGAGGTCCCAGACTTTTCTGAACCAGGCTTATCCAGCAGCATAGAACCAGGATATAGTGGTTGCATTACAGAGGTAATTTTTGAATGCTACTGGTCAAATGACAGGCTTAAGGAAAGTCAAAGCAGAGCATTAGCGCTATCTGGTGCCAAAGAGTAGAATTACATGTGGTCACATACTGTATGTAAGTTCCATAAATAGGGACTATTACTGTATATAGTTATGCATTATTCTTTTCTGCTAAGCCAGTTTGTATTATATTCTTTTATAAAGCCAATAAACCTTTATTTGAAGTTATCTTTCCCTTTAGATCCTGATCAATCTTAAAAATGCCCATGTTACAATATTATTTATTAATTTGTAAGGATAATTCAAATCCCAGTTTCACCAAGCTGAACAGTATGCACTGTAAAGTATGAAGAGAATGCATACTGTATGTTTCCTTTTGCATCGTTCATTTTCCAAGATGATGCATGGTGTTATGAACAGTGAATCAGAGTTTCTTGTTATCAGTTCAGATTAAAAGAACATCCTATCCTGGTTCAACCTTTCTTTTACTCTTTTTAGATGCAATTTCTTTTAGTTTGGATAAAAACATCTTCCAAAAATAGTTCAGGTGGGTATCTGTGTCAGCATGCGTAGGCTGCAAAGGAACAAGTAATAGGTTTATACCATGCTGAAAATAAGAAAACACAACGTTTCGGCCGTGAAGCCTTCTTCAGAAAAAAGCCTTCTTCTTTTTTTCAGCATGGTATAAACCTATTACTTGTACCTTCCAAAATGCTATCAATATGATTAATTAATGCTACTCAGCTGTATTGTTATGAATTCACATTACACATTGTTCTACAGACTGCAATAAAGCAAACAAACAGTACTAAACCTTTAAGAAAATAGAGTGGTTAGTGCTATTATGATGTGGTATGAGATGCACACGGTAGTCTTTTAGTGAGACCTTATTTAAAACATCTTTTACAGTTGTGGTCACTATTTAACATAAAAATGACTTTGATGTCCTTGAAATGGTTAAAAAACAAATCTAAGGGATATTCCTATAAGGATGTGGTACATAAAAGATAAATAGAAGTGGATCTCTTCAGTCTTAAGCAGACTACAAAGGAGGCTAATTCAAATATAATAATTATTTGATGCATTCTGTGGCAAATAATAGTGGCAGTAATAATATGCTTTATTTAAAATCCTTTTCAGCACTGTGTAATAAATATGCACAAGATATGTAACAAAAACAAAAAAATTACTTAGTGAAATGACCAATAAAATCAAGATCACAGTGAAGTTTTATGTTAAAAGCTATAGTCGTAAGATACAGTACATCTGTCCAGATGAATTTAAAAAAATGTCCACAGTACCAGAATCTATAATGGATTTGGGCAGTGTACACCACAATCACACAATCAGGGACCTAAACAAGAGAAGACTATTGCTCATTGTGTGGAGCCTGGCCGTAGGTACAGTACGATAAAAACACCTGAATCAGCAGGTCTCAAATTAAGTGTTGTACTATCTATTCGTGGAATACATCCTTATTCATCCTTATACAGTACATAATTATTGTTGAGCAGTTCAGTGCTTTGTATTGTATGTAAGCAGGAGATCCTTAATGTTTTCATCCAAAGTTCCCAAAGTGCTTTACAAATAGGAGATAACCTGCTTCATCCTTCAGCGAAGTGCAGTACCACCTGGGTGACACATGTTAGCCATTATGCATCAGCAACCACGCTCCACAGCTGAACTGGTGGAGGAGTGAGAAATTTAGGTAGAGTCAATTATGCAATCCCAAAAGTGCAATTTTTAATACAGTGCTAAAAGGAAATGGCAATATGTAATCATTGGATTTAAAAAAAGAACACTGAGGAATCAAGTGGTAAGTAACAGGGAGTACAATTAAGAAAAATGCACTTTCTCCTACTCCTTTACACATAATACAGTAGATTTGTGGAAGGCTAAAAGTAATTTACTCATGTGGTTGAAGGCGATTCATTGGATCTTCAGGGAACAATGAATGAAATTTTAAGATCAGGAAAACATAAGCATAATACATAAGGCTTAAATAGGAAAACATAAAACATAATTAAGTTTATAACATAAGCAATTCAGTTTGGCATAAGTATTATAAGTGTTATATTATAAGTGTGGCTACAGCAAAATCTGTCCCTTGAATAATTTTAAATCATTTCAGTAATTTACTTGAATAATGTCTCATGTTCTCAGATTCAGTGGGCTATATGACCAGCGTTCACTTCTAGCAGTTTATATGCTCTTATAATAGTTTCATTTTAAATTTTGCACTTTACAATTCCTGGAATGAGTACCTTATTAAAAGCTGTCTCCTAGTTGGATGATAGGACATGCTTTGGGGAACCCTGCAGTAGTGCAATAATTTAAATCTGTTTTCATGTCTACAACCCTCAGGGACTTACTAAACATAAAATACTAAACATATTTTTTATAATAATATATATTTTTATTTATTTAAATCTGTATAACGGATGCTAGACTATACTGTACGTGTAGCTGAGTGTAGTACTGTATACAGTATATCAAATATTTCATGAGGTACCATAACATCCAAGAATTACATGCTTTGTGCATGTTTGGAATACCTGGTGAAATAGGTTAATCCACTTCATTAATGGGTAGCCTCTCTATAAGAAAAGGAGGTTCCAACCCCATTTGGAAGGGGATTCACAGAGAGTGAACTAAGGGGTAGGTGCAAGGAGGAAATGGGATCTGGATCTTCACCTGCGTCAGACATTTATATTCAATATATAAGGCTAAGTTCCGTAATGATGGTGATTAGGAACATCAGTGTAAGATTCTTGAAATTTATTTGATTCCTACAGTACCAAGGTTTGTAACAGGATAATTCCAAAAGTGGGTTTCAGTTCATTAGTTGAAAGACCACATAATTTAATATAATTTCAATTATATTAAATAATGTATTTCCTAACGTGCCTTCCTAACGTGATCATGATCATGTTAACAAAGCTTTTTCAGAAACATGGCAGTCTAGCACATATTCTGTGTTTTAACCCCTTTTCTTTCAAAAGTATAGCCCACAATGAACAATGAAATACATACAGTACAATAAATTTACAATCAGTTACTCTTTTTAACCTCAGGCCTCAGTGCAGGTGTGAGAAAATATTTGTGTCTTTCATACTGTCAATTTTTTAATTCCAGTGCCTCCAGGCTGGAATACTGTATATATAATTATCTTGTTGAACATCAATTTACTGTTATCCTTTGTTTTATACATATTTTGATTTCTATGTTACTCTGTGGTTTATTGATTTTACTTTGATTTAACACTGCTTTTACCACACTGTAATACAGTATACTTGTAGAAGGGACCAAATTTAATTTCGTGTACAGTATTGTTTTCAATGCTTGAATAACATTGTGTTTTTCTACACCGTAGATGTATCCTAAATGAGCGATAAAAAACATTGAATGCGGTTCTAGTGTCGAGATTATTTATGCTCTTCGATTATTCGTTAGTTAGATTTTTGCCTGCCCAAAGCCTTTTTGAACACCGATTAAGTGAGGTTCTCTTCACAATTTCTTTTTTCCTAAAATAAATAATGAGGAAATTAATGTTTGTTTTCCACTATTGCACAGACAGCTGAGGTTGCTTTGGCAAATCTGAAAAGCAAATATGAGAATGAGAAGTCCATGGTGACAGAGACCATGATGAAACTGCGGAATGAACTGAAGGCACTGAAGGAGGACGCTGCCACCTTCTCTTCCCTGAGGGCCATGTTTGCTACCAGGTGAGGAGTCACAGGACCTCTGAGTGTCCAGGAGAAATTATCTGCAGTGCAAATTCACAGGTAGAACCACCTCAAAGTGCTTTACAAGAGCCGAATTCCAAACACAAACTCTATAATGAACCTTTTCAAGAACACTGTTCACTTGGGTGCCCTGTTGTAACCACAAGAAGCTTATTTTCTTCTTCTTGGCATCTCCTTTCACCTTTTCATTTTAGTACGTTTTAGTTCTTTTTTAGTTCACTTAAATATCTCACAGCTGGCTCACAAATGTATCTTTTGACCAACTGCAAGTGTCACTGTCCCTGAGAGAGAAGTATTGTACAATTATACCACCACAAACCTCCCAGTGCTCAGGAAGTGTCATGAATCACTGTTTCCTAAGTTCACTGGTCCACCCTACTTTGACAGCACTCTGAAATGGGACTGTAGGAAACGAAAACCTATTGGCTGAAGGACTTTCAAGACATCCAAGTACATTGGCTAAAGAATTACTGAGCACTAATGATGCCCTCCATATACACCGGGCATTCTAGTGTTAAAAGTGATTAATTTCAACATCTTCAGACTTCCACAGTTCACTTCACTGGTTGGTTTAAATGGTGCAACAATCTAAAATAACATTTTCCCACATTGTCTCCACACACATTGTGGAGTGTGAAATGGCATTCATCTGTGAAGAATCACTCTCTCCGTCATCAGCTAACAGGTTCTTTGGCAAAACAGAATTTTATCTTGCAGATATGAATGATACCCTGAATGGCCTCTAAGCATGAAGATCATTTTTATCGACGCAGAGCTACGGTCATTGTGCTGACGCATGGGTCTTTGCTGCAGTCTGAAAACAATTATGCAGATAGATGGTCCTGGGCTGAGTGTGATGGCTCTCTGCCTTACGTGGCTTGTCCCATACAAAGCCTGTAGGATGTTTCAATCTCTAGACAAAACATTTCACATAGAAAACCTCATACAGTACATGTTGTTAACAAACCATTCAATCCAAATCAAGCTTTATCGTCCCCTGAGGGAAATTTGTTTTATGGCAGAGTTCTAAACAACAATACAAAAAAAACAGGCAAACAAAGAGTACAGTACAACAGTTGTTTTACATTGTTGAAAGAGAGATTGTAGAGGGAATTAAAGATTTCCTTCCTATTGGTGTTATACCAGGGGGCATCTCCCAGAGTACTGTGAATGAATAATGGAGGGGATGAGCCACTATTGCTCTTAGCCAAGTAGATACCAGTGTGTCTCTGGACTGTGGGAGGAAACTGGAGCTCACGAAGGAAAACCATTGCGCACATGTGCCACCCTAATTGCCTTATGCCATTAAAATGTTAAAAATGTATCTTGATGCTTTGTATTCACAAAAACAGTTTTATTCAATTCATCACCACTGATCTGAGTACCACGGCACCCTCTCACACACCACTTACAGCCCGTAACTTGCAGTTTCCTGTACTGCAAACCTGATGATCACAAGTATTGATGAAGACCAGTGGCCAAAGCTCTTGTGTCTGTGCCTCGCAGGTGCGACGAGTATGTGACGCAGCTGGACGAGATGCAGCGGCAGCTGGCGGCGGCAGAGGACGAAAAGAAGACGCTGAACTCGTTGCTTCGCATGGCCATCCAGCAGAAACTGGCCCTCACTCAGAGGCTGGAAGACCTGGAGTTCGATCACGAGCAGTCCCATCGCACCCGGGGCAAGGTGGCCAAAATCAAGAGCGGCACTCCCAAAGTAAGTCGAAAGGCAGCGGCCGGCACGCCCTTCCCAGCAGCCCACACACCGTCAGCTACAGTAGACAGCCCCAACGCACTCCTAGGCAGTCCACCTTCCCTCGAAGGTACGCCCTCCTGGACAGTAGGTGCCTCGCCGTTTAACATAGGCAACCCGCAGTGGACTTTAGGCACTCAGCACTTTACTGTAGATCCTATGTCGTTCACCACAGACTTGCGGCCACTCACTCCCAACACCACTGACAATAGTCACCTCTCTGAAGTAGAATCCCGGCAATCCTCCATACAATATCGGTCACCTGTGCCACGCACACGGCCGTCTACGCTGGGAACCCCACGACTGGTTATAGACGTGCCCACCTACACCCTTGTAACTCCTCCCACTACTCCTGGCCATCCACTATCCCAAACCCACAACTCCTAACACTGACAGTATAGAGGAGATCTGGGCTGTTGACACTAAGAGGAAGACAAACTGATTTGCTTTGTTTACATGGGGCCTTGTAAAGCAGTATGACCCACATCAGCTTTTTCTAAGACTTTTCCTCAGGGATAAAAACTGAAAGGAGCACATGTTGCCCCTGCCTTCTCATTACACCGCTGACCAGTGGTACTCTCGCCGAAAAAAAAACAAAAACATCTTTGGTTTATATTTGCGGATGTTTGTTTTCTCGGGATAATTCTTTTGAAAAGTGTTTGTTTAGGAGAAGCACTTGTGTGGGCAGTGCTCAGTATTTGTAAGACATATATTGTTTTGTTTTTCTAAAAAAGGGGAAACCAAAGACTTTTGTGTCAATTTACATTCTTTTGAGTGGATTAGCTTCTAGTTTGTGGAAGTCGAGAAGAATTGAAAAAGTCATTTGGCATTTTAGTAGCATGTCAAAGTTGCCTCTATCAAAAACCACAGAAAAGCATGAAGTAGTAGAGTTATCCAATCCAATATTTCTTGCTATAAATTCATAATACAATGACATTGTTTGAATACTGAAAAAAAAATTCTTGAATGAAACAGCCAACTGCTGTTTGGAATTCTTCTTCAAATGTGAGTTAGGACCCAACTTTATAATAGTAGAATAATTGTTTTAACTATTAAACTGAAGTTTTATTTAATCAAGTCAGGCACAACAGATACCGTTGAAATGCTCAAATTACAGTCACAACTGTTTCAGCAAATAGTCAATGTTTCCTACTTATCAACTGCATGCAATTGTGTAGATAGAAAAATATGGCTACATCGTTTTTATAGTCATATTTCCAAAAGGGCAGAAAAGGTGAAACCGTCCTTTTGTCTTCTTAACTATTAAATCACCTATTGAAAACTCAGGGAATTCAACACAAAGACCATTACAACCCCAATACAAGTTCAGTTCTGTGAGTGGGATTTCATCATATCAAGAAAAAAGTGATAAGTTAGTCTTTTTTGCTAAATTTTCTCTTTCTTGTGTAGTTTTCTTTACTATCACTAAGTAAAATAAGAGCTTTCTTATTTCTTAATAAGAGAAATCTTATTTCTTAAACATGTGCTTTGTACCAGATCCAAGTAAAACAGTTTTTGCACATATACTGTACTATGAAGTGCAAGATACATGGTCCTCTAATATACAGTGCTTTAAACACCCACAAGTATTGAAATAATGTGTCTATAAGTTTTCTTTCTATTATTCACTTTCTAACAACTGAAAACACAATTTTAGGATATATAGCATATAATTAAAATTAAGTTATGCTATGTTGAAATTGTTTAATGTACTAGAAAGGCCTCATATACTGTAGAATATTGTGTATAATTTTGGTTACCATATTATAGAAAAGGTATTCTGCTCTCGAATCAGTCCAGAAAAGAGCAACCATAGACATTCCAGAGCTAAATGTCAATATTACAAGGGATGCTAATACAAGTATTCAAACTCCTTGAAGTTTCTTTCTTTCAAAGTAGATTTCTTCAGAATGAACAGTGAAATATGAACTAGAGGGCACAAGTAGAAACTACATGGAAATGCATTTAAAAACTAAGACCAGGAAGCACGTCTTTACCTAAAGGGTTCTGAGAGTATGTATCAAGATAGCCAGCCATGTTGTTGAAGTTGATACCATGGCTTTGTTCAATTTTCCATCTCATTTTTTGGGCACAATTAACTTCGCACCATAAATGCTGTTCCAGATATAGAAATTATTTTGACACATAAAACCAGAATGAATATCTATCAAAAGTAAACATGAGGCAAAGTGAACCCCCTTCCTTTTTGTAAACAATTTCCTTCAAATGTATAGAACAGTTTTCCTTTCAGTCATGCATCACAACACCTACAAAGCAAAGATATGAAACTCTGCTTTAAACTTTCCGTACAACATACCGTACTTTGTCTTTAAATCAGTAGCATGTTTTATTAAGTACATGACCCTGTAAGTCTTTATTTACTAAAATATGGTGGTTAATGATCCAGACATTTACAGCCTGTGACTATCTACTGTATCAGCCTATAATATCATAAGTGAAGAAGCTGAGATGTCGCCTTCAGCTTTCCCCCTATGTACTGTATTCCTGTATGTTTGTAAAATGTTATTTCAAAAAATTATTGTGCATTTGTAAATCAAAATAAAGTAGTTCAGAAATGATCATGGGCAGCACAGTGGCGCAGTGGTTAGCATTTCTATCTCACAGTGCTAGGGCCCAGGCTTCGATTCTGAACTTGGGGTGTTATCTGTGTGGAGTTTGTGTGTTCTCGCCATATTCATATGGGTTTTTGCCAGTGTTCTGGTGTCCTCCAATAGTCCAAAGGCATACTGGAAGGTTAATTGGCTTCTAGGAAAACTGGCCCTGGTGTGAGTGTGTGCATGTCTGTGTTTTTAACTGTGTGTGCCCTGTGATGGATTAGTGTATCCTGCATTGTGCCCATTGCTAGTTAGGACAGGCTCCAGCTCCCCACAACCCTGAATTGGGTGAAGAGGTGAGAAAATGGATGGATGGATATGTGATCACATATTAATTGCAAATTAATTAAAATATAAAAAATGTTCACCCCCAAAAAAGAGAATCACAAGTAGAATGATAGCAATTTAATTGGAGAATTATTCAGCTAAAAACATTAAACTGAATTCTCCTGTCAAGATCTGTACAAAAAGTGCATTATCTCACATATTAAAAAACATCCTAACCTTTAAAACAAAGCAGTTTCCCTGCAGGTGCAAAAGAGATTTAAAGGTCAGTTGTGATTTCAGAGCAATAAATAATAACATTCATTCCACAATGAAACTTTAAACATTCCAGGTGAAGATACTTTCTAAATAAAGATACAGTATGTTCCTCTTTATATTGTTAAATAGACACTAATTCTTATGACTTTTGAATAGAATAATTAGTCAAAAACTTGAAAGGACCTTCTTTTAAGTCTGTGTGACACATTCCTGTAAACCTTTGGTTAAATTATCCTTGTTTTATAAGTCTCAACTTTACAGGTCTTGATTATTCTGATAGGGAAATAATACAATCCATCCATTTTCAGTTATGCTTTGAAGGGTCACAGTGAGCCAGACCCTAACCAGCAGTCACAGGGCACAAGGTGGGACTTTGCCAAGGTCTGGATGCCAGTTAATGTATTTAATCAATCAAGCAAGTAACTAACCTGATTGCTTTCACTTGGACCCCAAAATGGTTCACATATAAAACAGGACCTCCTTCATTTCCCACAGCAGGGCAGCACCCAGGTAGGAGTGCACAAGACAGTCGTGAGGTACAAGCCCAGAGTGGAATTTAGACACAATATCCCTACTCTTTCTATATGGGCCAAGGCATCTTTAATGAGCAAGTATCCAAAGTGCCAGTTAAAACATCTCATCCCAAGAACAAGATTTCCAATAGTAGTGTCCCTGAAACCATAGATAAAATTGAAATCATTGTTTGGGTAATTTTCTCTTAAACAGGATTGTATATACAGGTACATGTATTTGTACTATACTGTAAGTCGCATAACAAAAGAACTAAGCTTAATAAGAATTAGGCGATGGTTTCAATTTAGAACATATGTAATATATGATATAATATATGATACTGTACATATTTTATGTGTCAATTAAAATGAGATTTCTAGCCTGATAAAAACAATCTTCTGAACAAGTGTTTACCAGAATTACCAAACATATAAACTTACTGTATGTCTGAAGGAACAAGTAATAATAGGTTTATTCCATGCTGTAAAAAAGAAGAAAAACACAACGTTTCCACGGTCGAAACTTCTTTTTAACAGCATGGAATAAACCCATTACTTGTTCCTTTGCAACCTACGCATGCTGACGCAGCTACCCACCTGTATGTCTGAAGACTTGTGACAAAATCACCTTGTTTTATCATTTGTGTTGCATTAATACACTATGCTGTGCTTTAAAAGTGTAGAACACCTTTTAAATTCTTCCAGAATAACAGAAGGCATCTTTTGCAATAAGATATAACACCCCAATTTGTCAGAGAGTATACTAATAGCCTTATAGTGCAAACTATTTTTTTTTGTTCCACAGAAGTGAACTGAACAAAATCTCCTCTGGACTTGGGCTTTTTTTTGTTCTATGGGAAAGGGTTTTAGAAAAGTAATTAACAGTGTTTCTGGAATTTCTACAGGCCAAACAGCTGATATTAGAAGACCTTGAAAAATACTCTGCGGAGAATCTTAACAAACTGCTGTGTGAGTTGTAACCCAAAACTTGGCTTCCAAACCTTTTGCACTTGCTTTTGGAAGAGCTTTTTGACACAATTGTTTTTTGAGTTAGTAGAAGGTAAAACTATTTAATAGTAAGAATGAAACAGCCTACTGGACATATAGAGGTCTATACAGTCCTGATATCATGGGTCAGTCACTGAAATAGGTCTGGTTTACATATCCTGAATAGATCATTTCCTTGAGGATCCTTGCTTTGTCCCTATTACTGTTCCATCCTGTATGTACTGTATTTTATGGTAATAGGATTTGGAAACTTTGTTTTATGCTTCCCCTGTTTGTGTAAAATCCAATTTTCCACAGCTAAACATCCAGACAACCACTCTCATGTAAAGTACTTCTTGCACAAGGTGTGTGACTTTTGACTTGAAAGAGAAGAATAAAAATTACATTGCTTGGTAATTATTTACCACATCGTTATTCTGATAACACAGCAGGAGTAACCAGAGATGCCTCAGGAAACAGAAAATGCAAAGCACTTTTTCTGGAAGGTATCAAGGATACGTGAGAGGGGAATATCATGCCACCACTTGTTTGCCCACATGAAGTTAAAAAATTAACTTCCAAAACCGAGTAGGAGTTTTCAACTTTTTACTGGAAAAGCAGATGGATGTTACCTGAGTAAAAAAAAAGAAAGTTACTTAAACAGAAGTAGCAACTTATAAGTGAAATATAATATGATCATGTTTAATGCACCTTAAGCTTCTTAAATACACATACAGTAAATATTTTTAAAAGCTTTCATCTGAGGTTCTAAGTGTTTGGTTAAAGCACAGAATAAAAAAGTGGATACAAAGGTTAAAGTTAGTTTGAGTAAGGTAGAGCAACTCTGTGACACCCCGTCACTGTGATAGCATTAAATGTAATTACTGTAAGCCTGAAGCAAACACAGTGTGATATTAGAAACCTAGATTCATGACTACAGATTGTATGTTTTTAGTAATCATCCCTTAGTATCATGATGGCAGCATTTACCTGATCTACATAATAAAGGAGTCCCAGCATGTCTCACAATGCTAGATGAGATGTTTTTTGACTGTGGCCCAGACAAATTTAAACAGCACTAGGCAGAATTTTTGCTATAACAAAGAGCAACACCAAGCAGAGCTGAAATGCTTGAAGTACCACATCTTAAAACAGCTAAAAGTACAGTATATTAAAATCCTAAGAAAGATAATGGAAAGAAGTCTTTAAATAAAAGAACACTTTAAATAGCATAAAGGAAACAAAGAAAGAAATTTAAAGTATATATTAAATCATAAAGCAGACAAAGTATTGCCAAAATCTTGACCCCTGTGTGATTTATCGCTATGCATTATTTTGTAAAGTGTGATATAAAAGCAGAGTTTGAGTTGCTTTGGGATACACGGGTGATGTAAGGTACAAGCCCACATGGAGACAGAGACTAGATTGGAGTGTAGAAATAAAAAGAGTTTTAATTCATGCCAGGTACAGACTTGTTCAGAAGTATAAATAAGTAACACAATTAAGTAATGTAAAAATACAGTAGTGCTAGTCCAGGAGACATCACCAAAGTTAAAATGTTAGCTTGCACATTAAAAGCCATAGGAATCTAAAGCAAAGCATGTACAGTACATAAATCTAGAACCAGTTATTGAACAGAAAAAGGAGATGATTATCTTCAGTCTTGAACAAAGGAAATTGACAGGAGAATTGATCCAAGTACATAAAATCTTATATGGTAACGTACAGATAGAGGCAAACCATAGGACTATCTCAGTAGTGAAGAAGGGCACAGGATGAAAACTGGCAACCCAAAGGGAATTTGGTTAGGACAGGAAAACACTTCTTTACATGTTTCCTTATAGAAAGAGTTTCCTGTGTGTGGATAAAGCTCTTAGTTGGATGGGTGACACCCAAATTCTGGGTTCTTCCAAGAAACTGCTAGATGGAATTTTTTATTTCCTTGGCTATAAAAAAACAATTGTGTGTGTTAGGCCAAGTGGCCACCTTCCAACCTTGTGAGGAAAGGTTCACCGACTTTATTATGTTTAAGTCTGTTTGTATGCAAGCAGGTACATTACTCAAGGTGCCTCTTTCTTTGAGTATATAGACATGCACAAGGCAGTAGTACTAAACCAAATAAGATCCTATGCAGTTGGCTATAAGCAGTTAAGTTTTGGTTAGTTAGATACCAAACGTGTCTGTGAAGTAGGTCTCTTCTACTTGCCCAAAAAACAATTCCCCCAAGATGCGCTTTTATCCCTTTCTTTGAGGCACCCTATGTTACAGTTTATTTGTGGCTCTTTTTATTTCCTAATGCATGTGCTGAGCCTCACGTGTCTTGGGAATGGCACTGGTAAGAATTCAGGAGTCCTTTTTGTTTTCCTCTCAGTACCACTGCCCTGCCTCTCCCCGGAACTTGCCTTAGAGCAGCACAGGGTACTGACATCCACTCGGTCCACCCTGCAGCATGCCCTGTGCCAGAGAACTCTCCTCACTACCACATCCTCATACTGCACAGTTCTGGAGCAAGGATTCCCAGTCCTGGTCCTGGTAATCCACAAACCTGCTGGTTTGTGTTCAAGCTGAGCTGAACTGTGAACCCTCATGGGTCTAATTATAGTTACTCTCAACTTTTTAAAACTTAAATACATTAGAGGTTGCCTTTTTAAAGTCCTAAATGTGGCCCATAAAATGGAGACATTATGAGGGGAAAGATTTCCCATGAGAAATAATGGAAATGTGGGTCACTGGGGACTGGGATGATGTAATTATTTCCAGGGGGACATTAACTGTGACATATTTCTCCATTAGAATCAATATACTTCAACAGAAATAGGGACAATATACAGTAAATCCACAGTAGTATAGTGTGTAGTGTGCATAGTCGTTTTCTGTGTGTAAACCAAATGATAACTATAATAACCCATTAATTTAAGCACTTAACATTTGAAACCAGAATTTGAAAATTCACAGCAGTAAGGGATGTGGAATGCTATAGACGTACAAGATGGCGCGCTGTATTGCTTATTTACAGTACACAGGAAGATGAAAGCAAAATAATGTTAAAATTAATCTTTTATGTACAATATAATACTACATAAAGTTACATTTAATACTGTACATGTGACAAATAAAGACATTTAATACTATATAGAATAAAAATACGTTAACTTATCTACAGTAGCAGCCTAGTTTGCTTGCACTTCTTAATGTTTCTCTGAACCTCTTGGTCAGATTTTACTAGAAATTTGTCAGTTTTCACACAATGGACTTTAGGGTGCAGTTTGTGTCCTTTTGATGTAAAGCTGGGGACTTTACATGCACGGTCACACAAGTCGTTGGCATAAGAGTGGGGCGATGTTAAGTGGGGACCCCCTGTATTACACTTCAGAAATGTTCATTATTGGCAAACAGTTTGTGTCCTAGCACTGTTCTTGTTAGTTCAATCAATGTTTCAGTTGAGTAAATGTGATAAGTGAAGCACTCCCTGCCCAAGAATTCACTCTCTAGACACTAATTCTGCCATTTAATA
The DNA here is from genome assembly GCF_040954835.1 of Lepisosteus oculatus. NCBI lineage: Eukaryota > Metazoa > Chordata > Actinopteri > Semionotiformes > Lepisosteidae > Lepisosteus > Lepisosteus oculatus. The sequence continues at coordinate 8,490,180 of NC_090702.1, forward strand.
AAACAAGGGTCTTCTTAGAGTGTTAAAGTAGAACTATCTAGATTTTACTTCTGTAAATCGCTTATTGTCCTGCTAAATAAACAACTTGACATGAACAAAAGGCCCCAGGATGACGTTTACAATAGTTTCTCCACTTTATTGTGTGCTAGACTTCTCACCTGGTTGTCATAATATGGGTAATTAGAAGAAGCCATGAGTGAAATTAGAGGTGTGAGTAATGCCAGATACTAGATACAGTACTTTTTATCCAGGTTTTTGTCGACATCGCAGAGCTGCACAAATTGAAGAAATTTGAAGTGCTGATTCTTGGTCAAAGAGGTTTAATTGGAGGCTAAATTGAGTAGAGGAGAACCAAGTGATGTATCTCTGCTGTCCTCACATCCTCCAGCAGTCTAGGTTAATAAATTCTCTCCCAAGCCAACGATAATGTGTCAAAATCATCAGGTTTAATATACTGTATATATATACTGTTTACCAAACCAGATAGGCTTGTGGAAGAGAATTGAAAAAGAAGTCTGTATTTTGTATATACACTGATGGAAAAAGAAACGCAACATTTTCTGGAATGAGAATACTATAGTTATAGCTTATGTACTTTCACAAAAAGTTGTCAGTTTGTTTTAAGCCCTCTGACCAGCAATACAGCTTTTGCAGTGAGGCATTGCAATTTGCCAATCACATGAAAGCTCGTTAGGTGCCCCTTTACCCAAGGAAGTCCAGGTGGAACAATGCCTGATCAGGTCACCTTTAAAAAGGCCTTAATTCAAAGTTTAGGTCACTGCAAGATGAAGGCCACACTTAATCAGTTTTCTGTGCATTCTATAGTGCCTTGGATATCACCAGGAGAGGGCTACTGTATTGGCATGCTGTATGTAGGCATGTCATGTGCCAGCGTTGCCAGACACTATGGAGTAAGCCGCTCCACTGTGTCCCGACTGCAGAGAAGGTTTCAGCTGGACAGATGACCTTCCAAGATCGGGTCGCCCTCGAGTGACCACACCAGAGCAGGACCAACACATCAGACAGGTTCATCAGAGAGATCGTTTCAGATCTGCAACCGGTACTGCTGCTGAAACTGCTGGTAGACACAATACCCGCATCAGTGACAGGACAGTGAGGCTCCATGCTGCTGGCCTTAGGGCAAGTCGACCTGTCAGAGGCCCTCTGCTCAAACCTCCTAGATGTCACACACGACTGGGTTGGGCCAGACAGAGGCTGCGATAGACCCGTCAGCAGTGGCATCAGGTCCTCTTCACAGATGAGTCACTCTTCAGCCTGTTCCACGCAGACAGGAGGGCCACAGTGTGGAGGAGGAGGTGTTGCATTTTTTTTCCATCAGTATATATATGTTCTCATTTCCCCAAAAGCAGACAAATAGGAAATGTTATCATTCACTTGCTTGATCGTTTATGCTTCTATTTATAAAGATTACTTCAATTTAGAGAGAAGAATCGCAATTTGGTGATCAAGGATTTTCATGTAGCAGGGATGTTTAATTTTATGCATGTGCAGAAACATTTTACCCACTTGAATTTGCCGAGCCTTCTGGATATTTATTTGTGTTCACCAAAACGTATTCCTTCCAAAGAAATGATCGCAAACTAAACTCTGACTGTGGAAGACTTGTTGAAGAGAAATCCTATGATTGTACACTGTTTGATTAGTAGAAGTACTACAATGCAACATAGGCACTAGCATCTGTTGAAACAGTACATGAGATTTTCAAAGTATATACAATATTTTTTATCAAAAGACACTAAGCAAATTCATTTGTGGACATTTGAATAACACATGTATTCACAAATATGTTATGTAAATGTGTACATTGCCACATACTGGACTGCATTATATAAAACCCTTAAATCTGAAACTATAGTAGCAGCCACAATACTGTATATGGTTTCTCCATGCTGTAGTAACTCTAAGGAGAAAAATTTAACTGATTAATGACCCCAGTCATAAGTTCATTATAAGTGAGCAATATTTTCCTTGTTTTGACATATGTTTGACCGCCAGCATTAAACCTACTAACTCAGTTGCTATGCATGTTGTGACCAGCAGAAGACATTAATGGCTCCAATTCTGTGCTGAAGAGATACATCTCTTAGGAACAAGCATGCCATTCTTTTAATAACTGCTAACAAACCGAAAACAGGCACATGTGGTTATGTGGAAAATTATAATGTAGCTATTTTTATTGTGATAAAAACTGTCTGATGTCTAACATCATTGTCACAGTCTCATATGTCCTTGAATGCAAAAGATCCACATGCTGTATTTCACATTATCTTCAGTCACCTTCCCACTAGTAAAATGCATTAGAGTGCTCTGGTTTTAAGCAGGGGTGTATGTAACAAAAGTTTTCTTTTAATTGACTTTGATGCATTTCATTGTAGTAGTTTGTCAGTTCAGTTTTTTTTTTACTGAAGGAACACTTTTGGGAAGGTGTTATTGAATCAATATGTTAAACCAAGTATAAGCAAATCCAGGAGATGACAGTACTGTAGTAGCAGTGGAATGTTGTATAGGCCTTTTAAATGTTGTACATTACATTTGTATTTATGTGTACATAGTGGGTCTTGGAACATGTATCTCTGTTGTCTCTGTGTAACACTGTAAAGAAAATATATTATTCAGAAATGTTCAAGACTTGCACACGTCTTTTTCTTCATAAACGTCTTTGTTAAATGTACTAACATCATGTCCACTTCTCCATGGGATTAAAAGAGGAATGCCTTGTCAATTGAGTTTATCTTTTAAAGTTTAGGTTTTACTTTTCAGATTTTATTTATAGTACTTTCTGTAGCAAAGGCATCTAGTGAATTTGAAGCAATGAGAGGCAGTTGACTACTGTGTGAAATTGCAGCTCCATGTTATTCGTTCACATATTGAATAGTGCAGCATTTCCCTTTTTCATCATGTCAAGAGAGTACCATTTGTTACAGCCCTTTCTGATAGTTTTAACTCTTACGTTTTCTATTTTCCAGTACCTGCAGATTCTTCTCCAGGTCTGAATGTGCACACTTTGCTTTGTGACGGATATTTAAAGAGTGGTCATATTTAACAGATGACAAAAATGATGTCGTTTTCCTCAGAAAACTATTATTTTTATAATTGAATTTAACTATAAATGAATTAAGTATAGTTAAGTTATGCTGTGGTTGTGATAAAATAAATAATACAAATCTAAAAGTATTCATCTTGGATAAAACAGATCTGACTTTGTGAAGGCTTACCTAATACTGAAATGCGATTTTAAATGCTTTAAGCAGAAATTTGGCAGGTAGATCAGATCCTGAATCGACCATTTCTGTTCTCCTACTGTACATACATGTATCTCACCTCCTGCACATCGCTGAGACATCTGTTTGGACCACTTCCTAATGAACTCATCTCCTTATTGAATGTATTAGGATCTGACCAACAACCAACTAATCTTAAATTCTGATGCTCTAGCCCAGATTAAATAAAAAAAAACTTCAAATCACAAATTACAGAGCCATTGCTGGGTAGAATTTCCTTAGCCAGGGGCTTCTTGTTTCTATATTGTTCACCATCAGATTCTGGCTTTATAATGTGTTCTTGGAGGATTGGTTATTGGTTAAGATTTATGATTTAACCTGAGAATCTCAGTCACAGTCAGCTAGTGACATGAAACGCCTGTGTCACTGAGCTCATTGAGCTCAGAGAAATCTATCAGTTAATTTCTGATTCTCTTCTATTGAAACTAGGAGAACAATGGTTTATTTATGATTTCTTTCTTATGGCACTTTGCTTGATTTATTTTTTTAGGAGAATGCCTAAAACTATTTTAAAAAACTTAAATTATTGTATACAGGACAGTAAAATTGCTTCTATTGAATGCTCATTTACCTCTGTAATATGCAGGACTTCAGTTTGTTCATATACGTCTGAGTGTTCTGGAAGTCAAATTTCTTTAGGGCATCAAATATAGTATTGGATATTTATTTTAGATTTTGAGTCATGCATTTAAACATAACTGACACACATTCTGAGATAAACCTATTATTATTTTTTTCATAAACTTATGCTATTCACAACCATTTTTCTAAAGACTTAAGTATTTGTTGCATACGGGCCCCATTCCACTAGATGACCTCGTTGCAGACCCATCTGTGGGTGATTTTTCCACTCTCTTTCTCACTACACTATTTTCTTTCACAGTACACAACCCAACACATTTCATTTTCATGTAATTTTCTCCCACGCGTTTCACACTGACATTTCTCATTCATTCGGGTATGACCAGAGGGGCAAGTAGACCTGCTGCAGTCTGGAAGCCTGTTTCTGTCAGAACCCCTCCTGCTTCCTAGACCTCACACAAGCTGTAATTCTCCTTCCGGGGGAAGACTGCAGGTGTTCTCCACCAGCCGTCTTCACACTCTCACAAACCAACAGCTCCTGAGCGACTATGACCGACAGCACTCAGGTAACCAGGCCACACCTGCTCTCCCGCATCTCTCAGCCAACCTTCAATTCTCCCAGGCTTCATAGTCTACAGCCAGTCCTAATCCCTGGCGAATGCAACCATCCTTCTCTGTTTCCCAAAAGGTTGCTTTTCACTCACAGCCCCAGCGGGTGGCATGGTGTCCATTTAGGCTGCAATTCATACTTCGCCATGGCACTCAAAGGCTAGAGCACTGCAGCTGCAACTGCACATAAACTCTTCTGATGACCTCAGTCAAACAGCACTCACACAGCACACCCTGTACTGTTTTTTTTTCCCTACAGTGGCCCTTTAGCCTTCAGCTCTCTGACCAGCCTTACTGCATCTCTGCCAAATACAGATATTTAAAACTTCCCTGCAGCAGCTGGTGACTGGTTCTAACACCTGGTCAGTTTGCATGTCTAATTCATGGGTTGCTGTTTCAAGGAGGAGGGGTTTTTCTTTCTCTCTCTCTGCGGTCTGAGAGAGTTGAACAGACTCCTCAGACTCAGACTCTAGCAGCCGTTCTCTGCTCTCTGAGAGTCTGTGCAGCCTCCTTTAGAGCAGTAAGATAGACTCTATAAATAGGATCGTTACAGCGGTAGCTTGGCAAACCATCAGTTCCCTACAGCTGCTGCAATCTACACAAATAGTGGCTTGTGAGCTGTTACAGTATGCGGTCTGCACATCTTGATTCAGGAGAGAACAAAGTTTGACTTTCAAATATGTTTGTAGACCCCAAGCAGTGATAATTATGAGACCAAATACAATTAATAAGAATGAAAAAAAAATTGGTATAAAAATATATCTCAAAAGCAATTAAAATATGTAGGTGAAACACTGCTATTGTAGTCTAAATTAAGGTACTTTACCCACATGGCTTCAGTAGAATACCCAGCTGTACAAATAGGTGCAAATGTACACTAAGCAGTTTTGTGTAAGGGCATCAAGTGTATTAGTACTACCAAGCTGTTAATAAGTGCAAATTAGATTTGAGAGAAAATGAAGGATAATAGATGACACAGATGCTTCATAGGATGGCCTTAGCATGAGATTGCACTTAAGTGATTTCCATGATTATGGCCGAAAACAATTATTTATGATTAAAAAAGAAGAATTATATTCTTCAATTCCAGCAGTGCAATGCTCTTTCAGGCAAATTTGTGAAGTTAATTTCAGGTGTTTTCACTCAAGGACCTTCACACTGGCTTTGCTCTCAGCCAGTGGAATTAAATGTAAAACAACTTAACACTATCTTTTACCTTATGAAAATTATGAAGCCATATTGTTTTTGCCCTGTGTATTACCGTCATCTCCAAGATGATTAAGTCACAGCAATATTTTCACAGCAAATCTTAAACTCTGTTTTAAAATATATCTAGTAATGGAGACAAAATAAATATTTCTATTTTTTTGTTTTTCTGAGTACAAGTATGCCTTTCACCTTTCACCCGACAAACTATAACCGAACATGGCACCTGGTGTCAGAAAGATGGAAAATTGATAATCTGTAAATTGTTATCCATGTTTCAACTCCTTTCACACATATTGATGCATGTAATTATCTTAGACATTCATCAGATTTTATCACCATTTCATGTTTCACACATTTTACCTTCAGGAATATTGATTCATATTTCAGGGACAGCAATGTCAAAAAACTATATACCTATGAGATAACATTTCATCTGAATTTCAGAATTGTGTATGTTCATCTACAATACAGTATTTATCTTCCAAAAACTTCCTACCATTTTCTGTAATGAATTCTGCAATGCGTTCAATATTTTAATGTCCAGATTAATTGGTGTCTCTAAATTGCCCCTGGTTGTGTGTGTGGTGTGCCATGGGTTGGTATCCCATTTGGGAGTGTGTCCTGTACCCACCAGGTCTGATTCACTGCCCTTTGAGGAAAAAGTAGTTAAGTAATAATAAATAATAAACTTTATTTTATATAGCGCCTTTAAAGGTGGCTTTTCAAAGCGCTTAAGTAAAAGTAAAACTGGTAGATAGAATTCCCCAGATGTGTGTTAATGGTGATATCTGGTGATGAGTTCAGGGAATGCTGTTTGTCAATTCAGATTACGTGCAATATTCATTTGTAAAAGTTTTAACTTCAGGTGTTAAAAGAAATAAAGGAACTCCAATTCACGTGATAAAAAGCACTGGTTTGCTCCTTCTAGAGTGAAATGCATAGTGTTGCATATAAGTGATTCTGTTTTTTAAAATTGAGTTTCATGTTATGCAAATAATATAAAACATTATAAAATATTAAACAGATTTGAAACTCTAAAAATGCATCAGAAAATAACTGACAGGCCCTGTACCTTGCCTTTTGACAATCAGTAAGTCCAGGAGCAGAATGACCACTTTCCATTTCTTATTAAATAATAAAAGTATGAACTGTAAGCAAATGTTATGTGTCCTAAGTTATTTATTTCAAGATGTCAAATATACATTTCTGCTGTATTTTTTAATACACTTCTACACAGATTTGAGTAGAAGTATACTGTATGGCAAGTTTCAGTTGCCATAAGAAATGTCCCCAAGCAGGTAGCCTCTTATCTGTACCAGTTTGCATTGTCTGCTTTACACCAGTTGCTTGATGGAACTAATCTAGTGATTTTACAGTATCTAGATGTGTTGTAAAGGCACTAGTCTGAGAAGACTGACCTTTCCTTATATAACCCTTCCTCCCAGTGGAACCCAAGGTCAATGTCCTCCTGGAACAGTACCCTTTAATATTTTGTATACACAGTAGAGCCCTGGTTAGGGTCTTGAATTAAAGGGCATCCCTTGGACATTCTGTCTGAACCTTCAGAATTTTTATGTCTTACTCAGTACACATACAGTATTAGAAAGGAGTATTCAAGGAAAACAGGAAAAAATAAAAACATTTTACAGTAAATTTCTCAAGTATACCACTACTTGTTATACTTAAGATGTAAATTCCTTGTTCAAGATCTTCTCAAATATGTCTACTACCTTGGATAAGCCTTTGATAGGGATTGAAGAAATATTAAAAAAAAACATTTATATGAAGACAGGACCTGGAATAATTTCCTGTGCCCTCTAAAATATGTGAAATAAATAATAAAAAAATGAAAAGAATATATTTGTTTCCATTGCGTGACTTCTGGCAGTGCTAAAGAGCCAATTTATGGTGTTTGCGGAGAAATAAAAAGTGTGTTTTCGCACCTTTTGTATACTTCTGGGGTGTATTTATGACATGATGATAAGAGGCTTTGTAATTTTTCTTCATTTCATTGACAGAACAAAACTGGCAATAGGAAGGAGAACCATGAACCACCCTAAGTCTCTAATAGTCAGAATTTCCCGAAATTAGTTATTTCTACCTATTAGATCAGCATTATGCATAGCTGGTTGATTTTGAAAAATAAAAGGGGCCTACGATAGCATTTAGTTTTTGAAACGTGGGTTTGTTTTCTTTTCATTTTTGCTTTTTTCAAAATGAATTTTGGTGAATGTTCTACTTTTGTGATTATATTATGCTGGAGAATTGATTAATTACTAATTGAAACTAGTGCTTCTCTGCACTGAAATGTCCGATAAATATGCCTATGAAAAAATATTCATTTGCTTATGCTGTTGTATCTTGTTAGAAACACACTGTTGAAAAGTTCAGGTTGTCATGTGAAATATAGTCCAAGTGAATTATGCCTTTAAATGGTTTGTTTTTTACAAACTAGTTTTATTGCTGTGAAAACAAACTTAATGGTTGTATATTGGATATTGTCCAAGAATATGGGAGATCGCTTGCATTTGCAATACTTTTGAGAAATGATTTTAAAAAATTGTTTTTGGTATTGAGAAGTGTCGCATTCAAAGCAAATATACATGCAGTATATTGTTGGATATGATTCTAGTGGAGGATATAATCACTCATCTGTAAATCTGAAATTACAAGTGACAAGGTAAAACTAATACAGCTTTCCCACTGTGCAGTTGTGAAAAATGCCATGATGCAAAGGGCTAAATTGATTGACTGTTAAGCTTATTCTGTGTGAAGAAACACTTTCAGGCTCTTCTATACCAGCATGCCTTTCAAAACCTGTAGAAATAGTTTCAACACGAGACTAATGCACATAGCTCTAAAGTGTTTTAATCTGTTGAGCATGCTTTTTTATCCAGAGTAGCCAGGGATTTTTAATACAGGCCTCACAGAAATTATTTTAAGTTACTCACAAATACTACATGTGAATCAAACAGTCAGGCTGTGCTTTATTTAAAATCATTTTTAAAAAAGAAATGAATTATGATGAATTAATTAACATTTGATTTACCACTTTCTTTAATCTAAGCAGAGTTGCTTTAAGTAGAGTTCCTGGGAGGGCAAGGCCTCTTTGTGTCCAAATATCGATGCCTTTGACATATATCGTATGCTGGACTTTTTTATCTTGAGAGTAAAACAAAAATTTAGGGCAGAAAAAATAGAACCAGGCACTCATATTTTGGTCTCCTTGGCAAGCCATTCCTCCCTTGATCTCAAGCCATCCTTTGCCTCAGCGTTTGTGTGCTACTAACCCTTGACTGTTCCCTTTCTGTATATCTGTCTAATTTATCAGTTTCTTGTAGATTGTCAGCAGCCTGCTGCCTCAGTACCGCCACTCTCCCCACAACTAAGGCGAGGGAAAGCTTCTCGAACCGAAAGGTAACCTTTTAGCTGACCCCTCGTGCTGTAGTCACCCCCTCAGCCGCATGGAGAGAGTGTATCACTAGCTGCACTCAGTGCCGCCATATTGATGCACTGTAGTTTTGCATGGAACACTTGAGCACAAACTCCAGTTATCGCCACACACTCTCTGTCTTTTCCCACTTCTAGTTCTTAGTGCTTTCCTATATCTGCTTCTGTTCTACCCCCTAAGATCCAGCCATCATTAGGCGGTAGCTTTCATGTGTGTTTAACTCATCTTTCATGAAGTATAACACACAAAAAAGACAGCAGTACAGTCATGGGCAAAAAGTTCAGGCGGGAAGTAAATTGCATTACTTCATCTGCACTTCTTCTGCACCAGCTGCGCCAATCTGAACACTTACCGTACAACAATAAAGCATCGATAAACAAAAATAAATATATAGAAGACGTGGAATTTCTACTGCTAATGCAAATAGTACAGGATCATGAAGAATATGTTCTTTTTTAAAAGAAAGGACATAGGCATGTTGCTTTCCTTTCTTGACATTTACAGCTGTCTATCTGAAAATCTGTCATGTTCTAGAATTTCGAAATGGAAGCCAGTTCCTCAGCTGATTTGCCTGTAAACTATCCTCTCTCTGTCTGTACTGGAATAAATTGCCAAAAAAATCTTCTGAATGGTCATTTGTTTTCTATTTGTATTTTATTTGTGACGCCCATGGATTTTTGTTTCAAACCATTTCACCCTAAGTGAAATTGAGTGTTTGTTATAGAGGCATGACAAAAAGGAAAAGGAATGCCACAGCTAATTTCATTCTCAATATGGAAGCAACGCTCACCTGTCTTGTGCCACCACTTGTGGGAAGGCATTTGAAAATGGTGGGTTTCAGTGTACACAACACAGCTCTCCCTGACAGCAAGGCAACTGCTGACAAATCTCCAGTGGTAACCTTTCAAATGGTGCCATAACTGTATTATAATTCTATATTATATAGCCTCTACTGGATGTTTTTGAATTTGCTCTGTCCATTTTTTAAACGTGCGTTACGTTCATGGGTGTTTGTGAAAGGTCATACTATACTGTGACTCCTAGCTCCTCTTCATTTTTGCACTGCTTTCACCTCTGCTTTTTACAGGATTCACTTCTGCAATCACTGCGTACAGCATATATCTCTTATTTCTTTTCCCCTTTTTTTGTTTTGTTTTCTTCTTTCCTCTCGCAATTTGCAGTCGTAGTGTACCAGTAGCTCCCCAAGAGGAACAGGCACATTCCAGCGCTCCTTGTGTTCCACTCAACTGTCTATCTAAGCCACCTCCTTGCCCTTAGCCCTGCGCACAGGCCCATCCTAGAACTCAGCCCGGACCCTACCAGGAGTGGCTGCCCAGCCTGCCAGACTCTCCTGCTCTGTTGCTCACTGACTCTCCAGGCCTCAATCCCCGACCTACAGACTGAGGCGACAGGAGGAGGCAGGGGTCACAAGATGTGTGGGAGCACGAGGCACTTTCTGAAAGTGGAAGGCCGGATTTTAAGAACAACGACACGTAGAGAAAATATTTATTATAATCACTTTTTTTGGAAAGCATCAAACCTGAATATAAATCCAACTTGAATTGGTCTTTCCCTCCTCTCATCCTTGCATGGCCAGTCCAGAAAAAAAAAATTGTACAATGAACCTTTTGTTGGAAATATTTCCCACACACTTTGTCCAAGTGTCTTCAGCAGAGATGCAAACATTCTGAAAATCAAGAAAATAATTATTCATTGCGGCACTGAAAATGGCAGAAATACTGTACTCAAGAGTGTCAATCTTTCAGCTGCTGGCAGTCTTTCAGAGATGACGTTTCTTCAGGTCCCAGATGGAAACATTGACACTTCCTAGTGTGGTGTATCTGCTGTTTAGGAACTGTAAAATGAGGACAGTTGTTTCTTGCTTGATTTAAATACTGAAAATGCCTAAAATGACAGCTAATCCATTCAAGGAATGAGAGAGATGCACAAGGAAATGTGTTTCTATTGGCTTTTAAAGTCCCAAATTGGACAGTTTCTCTCAGTGTTAAGAATATTGAACTCTTCTGGTTGCATTTCTGAAACAACAATGAGAAAACATACTGTAGTACCTTCTACATGCATAAAAAGTAATCTTTTTTACTTTTGAGTATTTTGAAAGAAAGATTAGGTCTGTGTGAGAAAGATAGGAGGAATTAAAAAAGTGGATTTTACCTTACAGTACCTTATCTTTTAAAATGGTTGGTTGAGATTAAAACTTGTCAAATATCTAAGCTAATGTCAGATCTGAAACTAATGTCAGATCTGAAGTAGGCCACATTAGTTCTGACAAGGGTGTTTTGTATATGTTCATAAATATTTATTTTTTATTAAATATTATTTTGTATTTATTTGATCATTCAGTCTGTATTGGTCATCAGTCATTTTGGTTTTTTATTTTCCTGTTTATTTTAGAAAACTGCGGAGATACAACATTTATACGATAGTTACAATAAAAACAGTAGGTCAGTATTTGGTCATACTGTATGCATTGCACAAAAGGTTGGGTATGTAGTGAAGAGTGTTGACTATTCACTCAAATCTACTTGCAAAACTTACAACTTACAAAAATGTTTTATGATGTTTCATTTTGAGCAGTATTGTGAATTAGTAATTAGTGTGTTCTGTTTGGACTAGAATACTTTTTTTTCTGTACAAAGGAAGATGCTGTATGCTATGAATTATTTTGAATTTCAAAATGCAGTACATTTAGGGCAGCCCTCCTAAGACCTTTCTGTCAATTTTATTTTCAGAAATGTTCATCTTGCTGGTTCAAAATACCATTACCAATCAGGAGCAGGTTTAAGCCTTTGGTTTAATGTATGTAGTAGCATTGCACAGATGGAAGTATTTCCATACCCAGAATGAGGACTTATTGATGACTTGAACTGATGTCTTCTTGTTTAAGTGTTAGGTCACCAAAATGCTTTGGTTATTAAAACTGATGATGAAAAAAACATTCTGAAAAATAACTGAAGTGGAGTTAGACTTGTTCTAACCCATAATGACCAGATAAGTCTTTCTTTTCTGAAGAAAGCCAGGTGCCTTTACCCTTTCTCAATACAAAGAGTATATTAACTACATCACAGCTGGGATTTAATGAAATGCCCATGTTAACATTTAGACATTCTCCAAAAACAGCTTGCATTTCAGAATCAGCTTTACAAAACCTCTTCACTTCCAAGCACCTTTCTTAAGAAGCACAAATTGTCATATCCAACTATGCATTAACATAGCCACGTAAAGTCTCATTCATTGGCCTGCAATCCAAATGTGCCTGTATACATATTTAACTTACATAGTATGCTGGAGAAGATATCTATAGAAGAACCCCCAAGCTGAAAAGATGAAAAAGGCCTTTTGACCAGTCAAACTTATTCTGGTAAAAAGATTGATCTGTTGGAAATCAGTTGAAAAAAACATAAAATGAAACCTCCCCTGAATTGCTGAATAATAAATTAAATTTCACAACTTGTTGTGTTTACTCGGGCCTTCCACTTCACATTGAAATGATTCCAATCTGCTGTAACAGTTTGGCTCAGAATGCTATTAAAATGTTTGCCATGGTGCGGAATTCAATGCAAAGAAAAAAGGAAATTAATTCTGAACTGGATTTTGATCATCAACCATTAGGGGCTGTCAGTAATATACTACTCAGAAAGGAATGTCATCACCACGATCGCAATTAGGAGCAACTTCATCGTTTATTAATGTTACTTCATCACAGAATTTCAATATTCAGAAGAAAAGGGATTTTTCTTTTCATACTGGAGAACTAAATAGTGTTGAGGGTTTAAGATTTACTCAGTCACACCTAGATAGGACTGTAACATAGCTCCAGCCATCCATCCAGATTCATTATGCTGCTTCTCGTGGTAAGGATTACTGTATTATCAATCTCAGTAAAGTGGACTAGACCTTCCTTTTCTCAGAATTGTATTCCAGTGCTTCCTGATTTCCAGGCATTCTTGAGCATGCTGGGAGACTTAATCTCGCCGTCACGCCCTGGCCTGGCCGCAAATTCTCCACCTAGGAAGCTGTACCCAAAAACACTCCAAAAAAGGGAGACTTTCTTTAAAGTGTGCTTGTCAGTTCCCTGAACCACCTAAATTACCTCCTCTCAATCCTGGGGAGTAAAAGCTCAATTCTGAGGCTTACTGTTATCATTTTACGATTGACCACCCTAATCGTACAGTCCAGAACTTCCAGTATTTCAGGACAGATCTCTTCCATTCATGCTGCAATACCACAACATAGGCACTTGACCGCTGAATTTGGCAACACTGATAGATCCTAGCACATGCGAGGCTTCCAGCACTGCCTCCTAGAAGGAACACATGTCCTACTGGCGTCCACCAGCAAATCCTTGGGTTACTGCCATGACAGTCACCAACTGCCTTTAAACCACAGCCTCAGTGATTTAAGTCTTGCAAAGGAACATTCAGACTCGGTGTCCTCAGCTTCACACAGGATACAAGAAAACTTATCCCAGAGGTTTAAGCTGTAATGATGCCTCCAAGAATTATCCACAGGGTATTCCCTGGTGATTCTCACTGCAAATTTTGCAGATTCGCAACCCAGTGGTAAACATACCACTGTAGGTCCACCGATAAGACTATAACATTGATCATCAACCTTCAGCCCATGGTACTTTGGTACCAAGTAGACTTACGTTTTTTTACGAATAACATGATTAGCACAGAACTCCAATAACCAATTGGGGTCAAATCGGGAAGACAGTGGTTACCAATAAACCCCTTGGGTACCTTCACCTTTTATGAGCATTGAAGTCACCTTGTACTGCTGCGGGTGTAGAAGTTTGCACCCCATTAAGTATTGAACACACTATCTTCAAGAAGGCTGAAAATTCCTAGCTACTGTTTGGTGAATAATCTCATGCTCAACAGTTTTTTTTTTAACTCTGAAATGTGAAGCGTCATTAACGAAAAATCTCTTGTCCACTGAGAAAATTTCCAACCATGTGGCCTTCACTTGAGGGAACACCTGCCTAAACCACTCACACAGGGCCATTCTTTCTTGAGACACTTCATTCTAAAGCCAATGTTGTGTATTGTGTTGAGACTGCCTTCTCCATCAGCATTCATTCTTTCCGCAAAAGTGAAGCACCATTCCATGTCCTAACATTCTTTCTCCATTGCCAAGGTACAGTCCATCTCGTATCTCTTCCCTCCTACTGCCATACAGGCATTACACACAACCATCACCCTTCGTCTTGCAGGTGTTGAACCCAAAAGGCAGAATCACCGCACTATTTTAGGCTAAACAACTAGATTGTGATTATGGTAGAGTCTGACAAATAGCAGAAAGCAGAGGATTATTTATAGCATGAAAGCACAGTTCATATACAATTGTTATAGTTGTTGAAGCGGATAACTGGCTTCTTTCAAGCAAAGACTTTTCTTGAAACTTCTTTTTTTTTTTTAAAACAAGGTCCATGGATAAACTAGCTATGAGGAACCAAACAGTCTAGATAGGCTCAATAGCCTCCCCTGATTTTTTTCTATTTCTCAAGCAGGCTATACTCAGTGCCACCGGGCTGATTCATTGGCCAAGTGGTTCTAATATTTAGGCAAGTCAGTGAAGGCTCTGATCTGCATGCCTTGGTTTTCTAAATCAAATCAACCTGTATGGACAATGTTCGAGTGCTTCCTCATTAAAGCAACATACAAATAAATGAATATATGTGTAATCATCTGTGAATTTATGTTCCACAAAGTTATTTCAGATATAATTTTCACAACAATCTTCATATGTTTTCAGTTTTTACGAAAGCAGCAGATAAAAACAATAGAAAATGGGGATTCAGTGTGTTACCATGTAACAAAATGGGAAAAGGCACTTTTGTTTTTACATGACCATTAACTCTATTTCCCTGCATTGAGACCCTTTTTTGCAATTGTTGTAGGCAGAGGTTTGAGGAAGGGTAAAATCTCAATAAAAAATCATCTTTCTTTTCAGAATCTTAGAGCTAATGTCAGGGGTCGTATAGTAAACCTAATCCTACATAACATACCACACGTTTCTGTAACCCCACATGCACAAACACACACAAATAAATAAAAATATTGTGTGGTACTACAGCCCAAATTCTTATGGATGTCTGCAGGACTTCTACACATAATATAAGCCTGGAACTTGAAGAGATTAAAAACAAGGAATTCCAGATGTTATTTGCAAAGATGCAAGCACTTTGCACCAACAGTTGTTATGGAAGTTTAGGGTCACAAAAAGCAATGCTCTTTTAACTCATTGTGATATTTTTACTGACAACCATATGAAGCCATATGAAAGGATAGTCATTCACCTTTTCTGACTCTGAAAGTAATACTAGAGGTGTGTTTTTTTTATTTTTTAAGGCAATTAAAAAATGTCTGAATCCATATTAGAAACTGTCCTGAATTGGTTTTCCAGAATAAACTGCTTTTCTTTGAAGTGGTAATTGTGAAACATTAAATGATTTTTCAGAAGGATAAAAATGTGCCACCATATAGTTTTGGGGTTCTTTTTACTGTGCATTTGAGTAACCTAATGGATTTTTAAGTTGCATGAGCATTTATACCTGACTAGCCATTCACATGTTACTGATGTGTTTTTGTGTTTTTTTTAAGAATGATGGTACTGTATGTGTATTTTGGGTGAGATTTCAATAAGGAAATTCAGATAGGAAACTCAAGTAATTTTAAGACCTTAGGCCTTTTTGAAATTCATATTACATAGATGCCATTCATTGAGGTGAATCATTTTAAGAAACCTGAATGTACTTTGGCTGTGATATAGAAACAAAACAATCGTCCTTCCTCTTGGTGTTGTCAAAGACGTAACTGTTCAAATTTTCCTAAAGAAAGACAGTTAAAGCATGTTTATAACACTGATGGAAACTGTTTGTCAGATATATTGTAACACAATACAGCACTAAGAGAGTGGGAATCTGAGAAGGAATGGCAGTGGTGTTGTGAAAAATGCAATGTGAAAGGTCTAAAACTCAAGGTCCAACCTGAACGTTTCACTCATTGTTTGTGAAGAACAAGAACTCTTTGGTTGTTTGCACAAGTTAAGTTCCTGTCTGTGGGATGGCCTGACAGAAAAGCAGGAAAACCTAAATAAAAAAGAAAACAAGAAATACAAAAAAGACAGCAATATACTGTATTGGGTTTTACATTTTTATTTCTTATTATATTGAAATGAACAGTGTAATACCTACCTGTTTCCAGATAAAATAAACAGACTATCCTTGGACTGTTCACTGGAGTATTGTGTTCCTTGCCTTTGTGTCTTTATTTCCTGTGCTTAATCACGTCTTTCTCAAGAAAAACGTTTATTAGTAAAAACGTCAAACAGTATGACTGAACTCACCATGGTGATTTTTTTTAAAAGAGTCTTCAGAACATGCTCATGAGTAGTTCAGGGTTCTGAAACTGTCCTTCACAGAAGAGTCTGTAATTAAAGATTAAAGAGATTATTTTAGAATCTAACAAATCAATGTCATGTCATTGTTGCAATTGAATTGTACATGTCTACAACAAAGAGACAATGAAGGAAAGCAAATGTCCAAAATAAAAGAGACTCAGCATACTCAAATACACAACCAAAGCACTGTGTTTTGTAAAAATGTTCAATGTTAACATGAAAACAACACAAAAGGGAAACCTATTAAATTATAAACTCTATCATTATATTCTTATAATTATCTGTAGCACCTGTTTTAAGCCTGGACTAAAAAGATTCAGCTAACAGATGTGTATCAGCATACTCACATACACAACCAAAGCACTGTGTTTTGTAAAAATGTTCAATGTTAACATGAAAACAACACAAAAGGGAAACCTATTAAATTATAAACTCTATCATTATAGTCTTATAATTTTCTGTAGCACCTGT
Source organism: Lepisosteus oculatus (assembly GCF_040954835.1). Lineage (NCBI taxonomy): Eukaryota > Metazoa > Chordata > Actinopteri > Semionotiformes > Lepisosteidae > Lepisosteus > Lepisosteus oculatus. Next base: position 8,507,229 of record NC_090702.1, read on the forward strand.
TTTAAGCCTGGAATAAAAATTCAGGGGAAATCTGAATGAATAAGGTTCTCTGTAATATTTTAATGCTTGAAGTCAACACGATATACAATATAGTTACAATATAGTGACAATAAATGTTTAAAATATTGAATTAATATAAATCAGATGCCAACTTGCTATGCAAGCCAATAATAATAAAGATTAATTAGTTGAACAAATTGCTTTCTTGACTGATTCATAACTTACAAGTGTTCCTAATTTTCATACAATTGGTTAATTAGGGTTACTGTATAAAAACAACAACATAAGGGCTCCCCTGGACCAAAATCTTCCATTCCAGTGTAACCCCTTCCATTCCAGTGTAACAATAAATTAAACAATTCAAGTGAATAATCCTGTAATAGAATTGATTCGAATGTCTGGTATTTGACTTCCCCTGAACTTGAAGAGGGCAGCATGATAGCACAGTGGTAAGCAGCGATGCTTCACAACTCTGGGGCCTTGAGTTCAATTCTGGACCTGGGGAACTGTCTGCATGGAGTTTGTATGTTCTCCTCATGTTCGTGTGTGTTTCCTCCCACAGTCCAAAGACAAACTGGCAGGTAAACTGGCTTCTGGGAAAATTGGTCCTGGTTTGTGACTGTATGTGCCCTGTGATGGGCTGCCATCCCATCCACGGTGTACCCTGCCCTGTGCAGGATCCTGTTTGCCAGGATAGGCGCCGGCTCCCCATGACCCTGTTTTAGATATAGCGGTTAAAAAACTGATGGATGGATGATCTTGAGAATTGGTGATGGTTATCCCTGATTCTCACTCAAGATTGACCTCTTTCAGCTATTGGTAGTAGTTAGTTAAAATGAATGAAAAGTTTTCTATGTATGCTGTTGAGACATGCACATGTTGCAATTTAATCTCATGGAAAAGTACTCGGCACCCTCAAAACAGTGCTGAGGGTGCCAAAACACAAAACATTAACTAGAAGACCCAATGCTCTGTTAGCCAATACAAATAAACTACCAAGTAGGAACATAAAAGCTGAAAATTCTAATTTCTAATTTAGTCTAATAATAAAACTAATCAGAGAACCCATCCTTGTAAACACAAAAAAATTGTTCTTTATGAAAGGACAATTTCAACCACTGTGTCCTCTCCACAGCCTGGAGAGGAAACCTATAACAAAGTTCACGCGTCTAAGGATTCTCACCAGCTGCAGCCCTTTCATTTATCTGAATATCTTGAGAAATTAGTTACATCTCGTAACCTACAGGGGGCAGGATTCCCGCCCTTGCACGCCCCGTAAAAAGCCTCCGGTGAAATTATCTGTTCAATCTGAAATTCACCAGCACTGAAGGCAGTATGGGGAAATAATGTCACCTAGGTTATTAGGTAACATAACTACAGGACAACTATTCAAACCACACCTGTCCCACTATTATAACTCAACATGCGTAAACTCCTTGTGTTTTGTTTTAGCATTGATTTAGTGTCCTAGTCATTATAATGATACTGGCTTGGTGTGTACAGTGAATTTAATGTAATTAGATTTAATTTTAAGTTTAAAAAAAGCCTTTCCTACACAGTTTAAAAAACACATTAGTCTAATCAGGTCAATAAAATGTACTTGCCAACAACCTCACATTTAAGGAATTCAGAAGATCTCCTTCATTTCATTTAATTTTAACACGTAATAAACTGTGGTTATTCTAAAATCTAATTTTATTCCTGGATGCCGAATAATCGCATTTATCCTAGAGATCTACAAAAACGGTGAGTACCGATATTCCTTGGTTGGTTTGCGCAGGACATGGTGAAGTGAAAAATGCAAGCTTATTCATTTGTTTAGAATCCCAGTGGGAAGTGGTTCGGTAAGTAATTAAACCATCCCACAGAACAAACACTAGTTTAGTTTAAATACCTTGTTGTATTTCCTGGTACATCTGAATAGACTGCAGCTTATAGAGAAACCACTGCCTTAAGATCTCAGACATACGTGTATGTTTAATTTAAGTCTCCAAACCAGAGAGTACGTTTTAAGAAAACTGTATTATAAAATGTATACTTTACCGATCCAAAAACCTCAGAAGTTGTTAAAGATGCCACGCAACCTTCTAATCTAAATCTCAGTATCTGTAACTCTTAGATCTAACGTTACAGTTTAACAGAATGTTGAATTTAAGAAAAATAACGTTGTTTTCTTTTTCATTTTAAGGGATACTGAATTACCTTCATATTTATTTTTCCATCAGGTAACCCTAAAAGTAAACGCGGTGGAAAATGTTTCGGAATGGCAGGTTTCCTCTAATCATCTTGCAGGAGGCGCCTATCAGCAAGGAAAGAGGTGGGGTTTATGTGGCTCAAGGTGACTGCAACAGGACTGCAGTAAAGATAAGCAGGTGGCTGGCAGTAAGAGGTTTTGCGTTAGAAAAATCTGGAAGGTGCAGAGTTTGGCAATCCTCACATGCGGTCAGCTGTTGAAATGAAGTAGAGCTGCGGAGGGGTCATGCTCTGGGATTTGCGAACTCTCCTGCTGGTGGTTCCATCGACGAGGGAGAGGGGCGAAACCCTTAGCAAGTTACTACTGCACTCGAACTTCTGTAGCAGTCAGTGAAGCAGACGCTGGTCTTTATATTACTTCTGCTGACGGTATACAGTCGCAGTCAGCACCTGTACTACCGTTGCGTGAATGTATTATTATGTTTAATGAAGCCCGGTACTTAAGATGCGTTGTTACTGCGTCGGCTTTTTTTGCTTTTTCCTTCATCTCTTGTGGAGACTGAAATACGGAAAGGGGGAAGTGCAGCGCACCGGAAAATAAGGTTTTAAATGTTCCCTAGGAGATCTAATAGTAAAACTACCTTGCATCCCATGGATGACTTCAGGAGGGCAGCAATCAGACGGAAACCAAGAGCAGATGCTGCCTCGGACTGTGACCGGGAGAACTCCTTAGGTAAGTGATTTCATTCGGATGCAGTTTTGTGAAGAGTGCGATCGGAGTGACGTCCACACGTTGTAAATGTTTCCCTGCTTCTCTAATCACACGTGCACAGTCAAGTCCTCTTTAATTCCACTTTAGCTAGGTAAGACCTAGACGTAAACAAGAAGCTGGAGTTTAGCTATGACTCAAGGTTGCCATAGTTTTCATTTACCCCCTTATTGGATGAAGAATAATGAGGAATGTGTATCGTTATTTTTTGTTTCTCTCTTTATTGTGGTGGAATGAAACCTGTTGGCGAAATTTTGTGGTTTACGCTGCGTCATTGTTTTTGTTTACCCGTCCGATGCGTTTTCAATGATAAATTTCTCACGCGTAGTGGAACTGTAGCTGCATACAGTACAGTGCTTAATGTACAGACCTGGAAAAGGCAATGCAAGTGACTGGTGTATTTCCAGAATGACTATCATTCCTTATCTTCTGTAAATGGTACGTACTCTAAACAGAAAAATGCTGTAGTTACACTACAGTACCAGAATGCTCAAGAGCACTCCAAAATCAATTTTGGTTTTCAGTTTCCCTAAAGCGAATCGGCCCAGCTGAACAGAACAAATTAATATTTGTGTGGAGTAAAACGCTGTATCAAACCGCTGCGTGTCGTAGCTTGTACTGCCTTCTTTCAAAATTCAGTCGGATTAAGTTACAGACACAGTAAACGCAGAACTAGGCACAGCAAGATAATGTAATTCCGGAGACTATTACTCAGGATCTTTGGCGATAAAAAACAGGAATGTGTCAAGGTATTTTACATAGCCCGAGGACGTTTTAGGTGTGCAGGAGAAAACATTTGTAGACACGCCCTAACTAGAACAGATGCTTATACAATGTTAAAAGCCGACAGGATCATTCTGTTCATTTCAAGTGAGTTTCTTCACAGTATTCTTTTGCAATAGCAAATGTTATGAATACAATATTCTTGAAATGTTATAGAATGCTTTTCCTGCTGAAGCGTTTTCTTTACTGTATATTTTGGACTCGTGCATTATTTTGTACCACTCTTAAACCATTCTGCTCAAAAACTGTTTTACCACCATAGTTTTGGATAATTTCCGAGCGGTAATCAGAAGGTACCCCTGAGATTTGATGCACTAGTTGCAGCTGGCGCAGCATAATTGGTGTTATTTTCTCGGAATGTGAGCCTAAATGCTGGTGACCAAGACCCCAGTATTTAGCTAGAGTGCAATTATGACACAAATCAATTTTGTGTGGCATCTGAAGAAGGCTCCACAGCTGAAACGTTGTGTATCTTGTCTTCTCTTTTCAGCATGGAATAAACTTTTGCTTGTTCCTTTGCAGCCTATGCGTGCCAACGCAGCTTGAAAACATGGCAGTTTACTTACCACTGTAGTCGCTAGGAAGAACATTTCTTCCATATACAGTAAATACATTCACAGGATAGTAACACTAATTCCCCCACAATATACCTATTTATCTTACAACCATACAGTACATACAGACATCACATCACTTTCAGTAACCACTCATTCAATTCAGGGTCATGGTAACCCAGAGGCTATCCCGGGAAGAATTGGGCTCGAGGTAGGATACACCTTGGACAGGACACCAGTCCATTGCAGGGCACATAGATACAAACATGCATACGCTCACATCAGGGCCAAGTTTACAGAGGCAATTAACCTATCAGTTTGTCTTTGGACTATGGGAGAAAACCCACATGAACGTGAGGAGAACATGCACACTCCATGCAGATAGCATCTCAGGAATTGTACCCAAGGCCCCAGCACTGCAAGGCAGCAAAGCTAACCACTGTGCCCCCATGCCTTCCATACTGTATATACAGATATACACTGGAAATGTCCACCTCAAAGAGTCGTGATGCAACAAAAACTCAGTAATACAGTGTCAGTATCCCAATTTGGTGACAATATCTGTAAGGTAAGCTTGTGCAAGGAAAAAGATCTGCATGCTGTGTCTTTTGTTTTTTTTTAGACTGAACCAGTTCTGTCAACAGGCTTGGTTTCCCTCGGCTGGATGACTCAGGGAAACAATCAGACAAAAGGAAGGAGGCCTTCACTATATAGTATACTATATATAAAAATACAATAGTGTTTTTCTTCACTGAGTGCTTGCATATACTGAATACCAAGTCATGCATTTGGAACCTATTTTTGTGTCCTGTGGAAAAAGCTTTCTTCAGAAAACCCATCTAACTGTGATGCTTTTCTTGAATAAGGATATGGCTAGACTATGATTGGTAGAACAGTAAATAGGTTCCTGTCCTTCAAGGTGGGCTGCTCTTGCAGACCCATCTCTTGACAGAGGCGTGCAGCTCTCTAGGTTGGCCCAGATCCTTCCCTTACTCCTGCTAATTTGATCCACTCTTATTCTTGGTTTTGTCTCTTCACTCAGTTGCAGCACCTTTACTCTAGCATGTATATTTTTTATTTGAGGAGTGTGTTGTAAGTAATGACTACTCAAACTCTCAGTGCCATTGAAATGACATTCCATTTTGCTGACAGATGTGCTTCTACAATGAATTGAATACTTGCGCAATCAAAATATTTTAGAGTTTGATTTTTCTGAACTTATTGCAGACGTTTAACCTCTCTAACCCATAAAGGTATCCAGTTTTAAGTGTTGAACATGAAAACCTTTGCATACATCATGCGTTATTCAACAAAATGAGACATCATTAGGAAGGGGTGAATACTTTTTTCGGACACTGTAATGACAGAGCTTCACGTAGCAATCATATCTTAACGGAGACATTTTAAAAGGTGTCTGGGGGTCTTGTCAACTAGTGATTTTGACTGCTTTGGTAGATGAGCTGGTAGGTAGCAACATATTGCTTTTGTGTTCCCCTGCTGCTGACTAGCATTCAGAGAAGGGTAGTAATCAGACAGGACAATGCTTAAAATACTTTTAAGGGGGAGACAGTTTTGATATTTTTGCATTACTTTAAGTAGTACAAAAATAAGTATTTAGAAGTACTTCCCTGTCATTTAGTTGGAAGCTGGCTTCTGAAAACCTTCGATGAGCTGTCCTGAGATTTTATTTTGTCAAACGTATTTGAGATGGTCTGCTTTTGTTTTTCTTTATAACAGCAAGACCCCAGTTTTCTTGAAAGAATTTTAGACAGTAGACCTTTATTAGCTAGCTGCAGCAGCACAAAGAAGTCTGTTTCCTGTCACAATGTTCAGAGAAAGCAGTCAAGCATTTCAATCACCATTTGTTTCTCTAGTAGTTCCCTTTTTCCTTTCTTTTTGTGTTTGTGCTGAATAGCTTTTGTGAACTTGATGCTTTGACAAAGTTAAAAGTGATTCATTGTATTTTATTCTGTATTAGACTAATTATCAGAATGTACAAATGATGTATGAATATGTAAACAGAGTGCTGAGTCAAAATGCACAGAAATTGTGTTACTGAAGTAAGTCAAAGTCTCCTTCACCATACAAACATACTTTGTTAATTTAACCTTCTACTGTTTTTATCCTCCTTCTTCATTTTGATTCAGAATTGCAGCTTTTGCATATTAAAAGATATATTTCCTGTTTTGGTCAATACCTCTGATATTAAAGCTATTTACAAAAGTTTCACATTTGTTAATCAATCTCTACATGTCTGTCTACATTTTTAGCAGTTGTTGTTGACACTTTTAATACTACAACATACAGTACTTAGCCCCAAGATAAGAGTAAATATACTTGATTCCCCCCCCTCAGTGATCTGTCCTCTTTTCCAAAACAGTTAATGAGGTAAATAATTGTGAAAGGTGAAATGAATATCAGAAGACCTTGGAGTTTTCAAAGTGGACTGAGTTGTTTAAATGTCTACAGATCACATCCCGCCCCAGCCCCTGATAAAACACGGTTACCTAGCCAGGCTCTGCTTGCCCTCATGTTTATTACCTAAAAAGTAAGCTTCCTGGTGCACAGGTAATAATAATAATCGCTTACACTTACAGTATATAGCGCTTTTTCTGGACACTCCACTCAAAGCGCTTTACAGGTAATGGGGACTACCCTCCACCACCGCCAATGTGCAGCATCCACCTGGATGGTGGCTCTCCTGGCCCTCAGTGGTACTCCCTATGGAGAAGTAGTGTTAACCTTGCTCTGCCTGTGTAAAAGGATCATCAGACAGCTCTTGGATGGCCGTAGTGCCTCCCTGTCATAAAAAAAAAAGATCTTTACAATTGAATTTTTCTGGTACCTTTTTTATTGATCTGTCATTCATATTTGATTGCAGCTGATGGCATTAAAGAAGTCTTGATTCAAGGTACAGTTTTACATTGAATTAGATCAATCAACACAAACCGGGGTAAACTATATTACTAAAGGATAAAAAATTGCTTCATATGTACAACACTGCAAATTATTGTCATTCCTGATCAGCAATACTCAAATTGGCTGATACAGCAATGCTTTTGTCTTGTCTATGCAGTGTTCTATACTCTACAACCTCCTTGTGCTGGAGTTCTAACAAAGGGGCTATTGTGCTGGAGGTGGGGTGTGGCGTTTCTTAATAGTTCAGCAGTAAGAATAATTAGAACTATAATTCTGTTATTGGGTTGAATCTGTAAGATATGTTTAGCGCTGTAACATCAAAATGGGGCAGTTTCATTTTTAATTCTTTAGAGATTGGGGAGGCATGGTGGCACAGTAGTTAGCTTTGCTGTGTTGCAGCAATTAGGCCCTGTGTTCAAAGGGGTGTTATGTTTGTGGAGTGTGCAAGAACCCTCCATGTTTGCATTGGTTTCCTCCAGGTGCTCCAGTTTCCTCCCACACTCCCGAGTCATGGTGGTGCGTTAATTGGTTTATAAGGTGTGAGTGCATGCGTTTGTATCTGAGTGTGACCCGTGATGGACTGGCATCCCATCCAGGGTGTATCCTGCCTTGACCCAGAATTGGATAAGCTGTTAATGTAAGTGATGTGATGTTTAGTGATGTCCTTGGTATATTTAGGTCTGAGCATTTCAGTTAAACAAATACTGTTTACTTTTTCTAATATTTAAAGCAATGCATTAAAATTGGAATAATTGGAATTGGAAATTCTATCTTTTACAATGGCTCCTTTCTATATTTAACATTTATTGGAATTGTCCTAGCCAAATTTCCCATTGTCCCTTACCAATCATGGCCTCCTAATAATCCCCATCTATGAACTGGCTTCATTACTCTGTTCTCCTCCCCACTAACAGCCGATGTGTGGTGAGCATTCTGGTACACTATGGCTGCCGTCGCATCATCCAGGTGACGGCTGCACCTTAGTGGTGGTGGAGGGGAGTCCCCATTACTTGTAAAGTGCTTTGAGTGGAGTGTCCAGAAAAGTGCTATATACTGTACAGTAAGTGTAAGTTGTTGTTGTTATTATTATTATTATTATTATTATTATTATTATTATTATTATTATTATTATTATTATTATTAATTGTGGCAAATAAGAAAGCAGTTAACATCTAAACTGGAGAAAGCACATTTTTTACTCTTCCTTATATAATCTGAACTGATCTCTGACCCCAGGTTACATCACTGATGATGGGTCCAAAACCATTGAGAGATGTTTCGTATTGTTATATCTATTTGAAGGGGCTATTGAAATGTTTGTATAGAAACAATGGTCATCATCTCATTAGTGTCAGCATGTGCAGTTCTTGAGGTCTACAAAGCAATATAGAGTGGTTGGTGGTCTGATCAAAGGAATCCTGCAGTTTACCTTGGTTAATTAGGTTCTGAGCAAATGATTTACAGTGATCAACAGTCCAAGAACAGAGGATACAATAGACAGGTAGACAGAGAGAGAGACCCAGAGAGAAGGGAGGACATGGGACAGACCCAAAGACACAAGGTGAGAGAAGAAAGCGTGTGCCAAGCAAGAGGTACTTGCTTGGATAAGCCATAAGGATCACACTCTCTTAAAGTATTGAACCTTGTCCAGAGAGCTTGCCATCCTCTTATTTTTAGGAAATTTTGATTTCCTGTCTAAAGAATCCCTAGCTCAAAAATATGATCTCTCCTTGTCAGTGAATGCATTTTTAGGTTAAGGAGATAGGTTCCTGTTCACTTTCCATAGTTATTTTAAGAGAGATTTAATTGTAGGTCATATTTTGTTTAGTTTAGGAGGTGGGTTTATCTCTCTTATTGGCCATTGTAGGTAATATACTGTGTAGGCACTGTGAATACTTTGTGAAAGTCAAAGTTTTTTTCTGCTTTGTCAAAATGTAGGCCTCTTGGTCACGATGTTGGTAAACAGAGTAACTTCTATGTTAAATGGCTATGCTGTGTGTTGTTTAGTGTGTCATTGTTAGTATTATATTCTAAATTAATTAATAAATATTTGTTTAACCTTCTGTGCCTGACTTATTACTCTTTTCACCAAAGCTGTGCCAGAGAGCAAAGATCTGAAGTATAATTATATCTAATTATATCGACCGCTTGGATATATTCTTGGCATAATCAATTTACAAATCAAATTTCCAATTTGGGGTTGTTTTGCTTATTGTTTATCCTGCTCTGTATTTTCTCTATTTCATTTTCTTAACCCCACGTTTGTAGCAGTATCAACGCACTTTTACATCCTGTGCAAAGGATTAAATCCTAAAACATTTTATTGTGACTATAGTATACATGAGTATAAGACCATAAATATTACGGATTCATGAATTCTCCTAATTAATGTCACTCAAAATTTTAAGTTGTTTAAACATTTTCCCTTTGCATAACTACACAACTTCACAAACCAATGGATGCCCTCATAACAAAACAGTGTTAATTGGTCCCTAAGCTATCACTTGAAACCTATTTTCTTCACCGAAGCTTTCTACAAATGAGACAATGTGATGTCTGGACTGAAGTGGGGGTTGGTGAAGCTTCTCTGCTGCAGTAACACTTACCAAGTGTGGTCTTGATCGGTCATATTGCAGATTGACACCATTGGCAAAAAAAAATAAAAAAGGGTCAGAAAAGTGTTTTTTCTCACCAACATTAGTGCCAACAGTGAAATGGTGAAATAAAACCTGCAGTTTTACCACTACTATTTGTGAAGATCTCACTGTGCTTATTTTATCTTTGCTCTCAGGGGACAATAAGGCCAGTAGATGTTTCTGGTTTTCATTCAGGTTAAATTCAGAATTTTGTAAATTAATTTTGTTTTTAATCAGAGTTAGCCTTAACACCAATGTGATATTATTAATCAATATTGCCTTTAAACCTGCAGTACACAAAGTGTGGCTACTTTCTGGTTAATACTGCCATAGATGTCTCATATCCGTGATACTTTAAGTTAGCTAAAGTTAACTTTAACTTTTGAAAGATTTAATTCCTCATTTGAATCAATAAAAGGGGGGGAAATGCTTTCTATCCATCCATTTTCCAAACACTTTATCCATTAAAGGGTTGCAGGGGAGCTGGAGCCTAGCCCAGCAAGCAACAGCCGGAAGGCAGGATACACCCTGGATGTGACGTCAGTCCATTGTAGGGCAGACACAGACACGAACATGCACACGCCAACTTTCCCTGAAGCCAATTTACCTACCAGTATGTCTTTGACCTGTGGGTGGAAACTAGAGCACCTGGAGGAAACCCAGGTTTCCCATCTGAACTTGGGGAGAACATGCACACTCCACACAGATAGCACCTCAGAAATTTATCCCAGGGGACCCCGAACTGAAGTGCAGCAATGCTTGCCACTTTGCCACTGTGCTGCCCTGAAAAGGGCTTTTTTGTGGCACTAATTTTAGAATGATGAGAAATAAGGTTAGCTTTTCTACACACTGTGGCTGGGTCACTTTTTCTGTGTCATGTCTGAAGAGAATAAATATGAATAAGTTTCCATATTTACTGAATGGGTAAATAGAAGGCATGTGGAGAAAACTTAATATTAGTGCTTACACACCACTTTCTTTTTACTTGATCCTGGTTTTGTATCCTTTTTAACTTAAAAAAATGAAAAAAAAAAATCACTAACAGAGCCACACCGGTATTATATGTGTATAGAACTGTTTAGTTTGCAACAAAAAGAGAAAATTGTCATGTTGTGGAAGTTTGTGTGATTTCTTTTATTTGTATGAGAGAGAGGTTAAAGAGAAAAAAGTTTTGGTTTCCCCTTTCATTCTTTTCCATGTTTTTTTTTTTAATACTGTTTTAAAAGGACTTGTGAACAGCTTACGGGAGATGTTGGTAAAAGCACTTTGTATCATTTCTGTTTTTATCTGCAATGCACCATTGCTCAAACCTCACGAATGACTGAGTCACTGGTTCAGTTCCTTAGAAGTTTCACCTGTCAGGACCCCGGCACTGACACTCATTTGATTATTCTCTTGTCATTTTAACCTCTTTTGGCCTATTTTTTCTTTAATCTCACATGTATTTCTTGCAGGACATACAGTATACAGCATCCTGTTAGTTTTTCATATTGCTGTTTATTTAATCTGAAATGACTGAGAAAAACAGGTCAGCAGGGTTGGATAAATACCCTTATTTTGTTTGATGTTTAAAGGCTGAAAGCTTTGCCCTCCCACCAGCACCAGTTTCCTGTGTGTATTCCTTGGCTTAAACAGGGTAAACTAGTTCTCTAGGGGTATATCCTTGTTCTTTTGGCCAAGTTGAAAATCATCCAGGCTATGTTTTTTTTACATACATAGATGTTGTTTAATGAAGCCCTATACTACTTTCATTTATAATAAATTTTAACTTTCAATGACCTTTCTAGTTGTGCATTTGTATTGTATCGTGTGTCAGTTTGTTGCAGCCCTTGTGGAATGATCCAAAGAACAATCGCAGGTTGCGCAAAATATCTTCTTGCCAGTGAGGCAAAAACCTAATTTGTATTTAATCTTCCAGAGCAAAAGGTTTTGCTTTTGTGCATGCGGTTTTGCCTTATGCAGAGTGTTTCAGGATGTGTTTTGTGTTTTTCAAAACACTATACTGTAGAATTGCCATAACTGTGCCACGTGAATTGGGGATAAATGATAGCAGTAGTTTAGATGTTCTTTTTTAAATGGCTGGTCTATTAGAAGATATTACTAGTGTTTTAGGTTTAGCAATGAGAATTGGATGCAACTCCAGCTCAGTACCCGATATTTTCCTTAAGTCCGAACAGAGTATTTCCTTAGTATTAGATAGGCGGCCCAATCATGGTTTAGGTACTTGAAAATCTATGCTCTTTAGCACTTTTTAGGTTAACAAACTCTTGCAGTAGTTTACATTTACACCTCTAATGTCATGTGTTGGCAAGTGCTTTGCAAATAGCCCATAACTGGTTACAAAAGTTGTTCTTCAGATTACTAGAATTGGAGTGGAGTAGCGCGTGCCACACGGTTGCAGGATTCTGTCAGTCAGGCATCTGTTTGTGTGTAGTTCTCCACCTTTTTCTGTCTCACTTTCAGGCCTGTATTTTTCAGGCTCTGGCTTACTGCAAGCACCCCCTAGAAGAAGTGAGTACTTCCTGGAACTGCAAGAGTGGGTAATTGCAGTGGTTAGACAGACATGTTGAAGTCCCCTAAGGCGAGATTATTGGAGAACAGTCATTAAGACAGTAATAGTATACACTTGAAACGGCTCCAAGAAAAAAGAGGTTAGGCTTGACAATCACCATTTTTCTTCCCCTGTGTTTTACTCTGAAATGACGGCTTCATTGAGACACCTCTTTATCTGATGTTGTTTGTGTATCCATAGGCCTCCACCATGGGAATCTTGGATGTTTCTTTCCCACGATAAAAAGAAATGATTTAGCAGGGACTGAAATCCTCCAGGTTCCAGGCACACAGCTGATCTTACACAGCCCAGCTGGGGGCTGGTTTAAAAAAGCGTTTAAAAAAGCCTGGCATTCAGCCACTAGCTCATAAGTGTGATGGCACAGCAGTGCACTGTAGCTGTATTCTTTTCTTATTCTGGTTATTGGTTTGATTCTTAAAAACTTCCCTGCAACTCACAACTGGCAGCCCCACTGAAGCTCAGCAGGTGTGATCCTGGACAGAACCTGGATGGGAGACCTCCTGGTAAAAACTAAGGTTGCTGCAGGAAGAGGTGTTAGTGGGGTCAGCAGGGGGCACTCACCCTGCGGTCTATGTGGGTCATAATGCCCCAGTATAGTGACAGGGACACTATACTGTAAAAAGGCACCATCCTTCGGATGAGACGTAAAACCGAGGTCTTGACTATGGTCATTAAAAATCCCAGGGTGTTTCTCGAAAAGAGTAGGGGTGTAACCCTGGCGTCCTGGACAAATTTCCTATTAGCCTTTTCCAATCATGGCTTCCTAATAATCCCCATCAATGAACTGGCTTCATCACTTTGTTCTCCTCCCCACTGACAGCTGATGTGAGGTGAGTGTACTGGCGCACTATGGCTGCTGTTGCATCATCCAGGTGGGGCTGCACATTGGTGGTGGAGGGGAGTTGCCATTACCTCTGAAGAGCTTTGAGTGGAGTGTCTATCAGTAAAGATAGCAGCAAAGACAGCTAAAGGAAATCATGTCTCGGGGATCAGGAAGTAGTGTTGGTGGAGCAACAAGTGTTGCTGACATCTGAGTGAGTGCTCAATTTTGGTTACAGCCTGTAACAACACTGTTGCAGTGTGTGTTTAATTAAATACTTAAGAGTTAGCTTGTCTGTCTTGATAAAGGATCCTATGTAGTTTCTGAAATGTAGGGGTGCTATGTTTAAGTGATTTGATGATGTTTCAGGGAAGGCCTGGTCCTAGAGAGTCTGAATCCAGCATGGTTACTAAATATTTGGAACAATTTTGCTTTGACCACTTAAGAGGGTATTTCTGCAATTAAGTAAATCCGAAATTATTTGAAAGCAAAATACTGTTATGTTATATATATATAATATTTACTGTATAGAGTGAATATTTTGTTCACCAATATGGAGTTTAATCTCCAATTTAACCACATAGTACTGACAATCTTCAATCTGAGTGGAATGCACAAGACCTGTCTAAGGGATGCCCAAATATATAATGAAAAATGTTATTACGATTTCTTATTTTCACCTTAGAAATAATGCATTAGACAATGTTTATCACTACCCACTGAAGCTAAGCAGTGTTGAGCCTGGTCAGTACCTGGATGGAAGACTTCCTGTGAAGCTATGGTTGCTGCTAGAAGTGGTGTTAGTGGGACCATCAGGGACCCCCACCCTGCGGTCTGTGTGGTTCCTAATGCCCCTATACCGCTATATTGTAGTGGGCGCCGTCTTTTGGATGAGACGTTAAACCCAGGTCCTGACTCTTGTTAGTGGTCATTAAAGATCCCTGGGCATTTCTCGATAAGAGTAGGGAATTATCTCAGTGTCCGGGCCAAATTTCCCCCCTCGGCCTTTACCGTCCCCATGTATATTTATTGTCCCCATGTATGATTGGCTTGCACTTGCCCTGCGATGGACTGGCAGCCAATCCAGGGTGTACCCTGCCTTGCACTTGTTTCTTGCCAGGTAGACTCTGGCTTCCCACGACACCAAATGGTATAAAGCAGTTTGGCAAATGACACGACAAGGTATATCAATGTCTGACGCTGAATGCTTGATTCATGCATTTATAACATCAGGGCTTGGTTTCTGCAACTCTGTATTCTTTGGGCTCCCTAACACTCTTCGTATCAAGTCACAATACAGTATGTCAATAACTCTGCAGCTAACCTACTAACTCCCACCAGACACTGGCAGCAAATTAATCCTGCACTTACTGTAAGTCTCTGCATTGGTTGCCTATAAAGTCATGTACTCTATTTAATACAAGATCTTGTTATTGACTTTTAAGGCTTTAAATAATCTGGCTCCATGCATCTCTGAACTCCTCAGTGTTTACGCTCTCTCCTGCAGGGTCTGCTCAGTTGAGGCTGACCTGTACCTCACTGTGCCCAAGACTAAATCTCTCACCAACAGTAACAATCTGACAGTGCCTTTTCTGTGCTCCTTCGTTATGGATTGGCCTTTCCTTTGACTATGAGAGACAAGTTCTTTAACTCTCCTTAACTCATCTAAGATCACACTTTTAGTAAGGCTGGTCTCTGATTGCTCTATATTCTATCCTGTATGTTTTTGTTTATTTTTTCTTTTTATTTCATTTTTACTTTTTAATTTTCTAGTGTACTTTCTTTATCACTATGTACAGTGTCATTAGGTTTGGAAAGGCACTTACAGTATAATGGCATATTATTATTAAATAATAATAATTTTAAAACAATTCCAGCAGTTAGGGCCTACTCCTCAGACTGAAACCTAACAGGCATTCCTGAGTAACAAAGAAACCATTAATACATTTAAGGAAAGAGGGCTGTGTGGTTTCATAATTGAAGGAATGTTTTCTTCCTTATACTATCCTCTAGGCAGAACTTGTATCTGGGATGTATAATTTGGGGAGAGGTCTGTGTGCAAACCAGCAATACCTCCCTAAACATGTCTCAGTTATGTAGCATTGAGGCTGGTCCATCTCTATCAGTACCTTTACCTCACAGTATCTCAGTAACACAGATTTTGTAAGTAGGAAGAACAGCTACTGTGTGACAGGCTATCAGTTATTTGCTGTCCTGGGGTCCACTGTTGCCACTAGTTGCTACCTTGACTACATTGTTTTGTATTTTGTGTTTTGTTTGTAGTTATTGTAAGTAGATTGTTGTCTTTTAAGTTTCTTTAAGTTATTACACCACCAGTGAACTGACAGAAACAAAACAACCTTTTCATTGTGCTATATTTTAATAATTACCACCTGGGCAAGCAGGGGTCAGGACCTAACTAGGTTGTTACTATATTATTTAGTTTGTTGACGCACGCCACGTTTTGATGATATTAAAATCCCATAGCTCTCGAGTGCCACAGTTGGCTATTCCTGACTTGATTGAAATTGTATTGATTTGAAAGGAAAATTGATTAAAACTCATAAGTGCTCTACTGCGTTTACAAAATGATGACTTAAGAGATGGCCTGTAAGACCTGCTGACTGTCAGTCTCCAGGGTGGGTCACTCATGGAGTTTTAAACAAAACTTTACAAGGATCCTTATTCTGCCCATTTCCACCTACCTGTGTTTAAATGAGCTTCATGAATCCTTCTCTCCAGCCCCTCTTTGACTTTGCAGTAGATTTCTGGCTCATCTCCTTCTTATTAGTGCTTGAATATTTCATATATTGTGATAATTTTCTTGGTGGTATTTAGAGTGCCCTCCATTAATATTGGTACATCATTATGGATGGTTAAATATTAAGATACTATATAAGTGTCAAAGACCATGTGGACAGTAATTACAGTACATAGATTTGTTTTTAATTGGATAGTTTAGTTAAGATATCTTGTCTTAATGTTGTCTTTATGCTTATTAATAGTCTTTAAAATGTTACGACATACTTCATTCTTGAATATGTAGGTGATTTATTTGTCACACTAAATTTCTTCTTTACCCACTGATTGTAAACATCATTAACTTCCTCAAGTGTTGTAACTCTGAATATAAACAAAGATTTCAGACTATGTGATACAGTTAGTATATTTAGTAGAGGCTTTTAGCATGAGTCACTGTCTGCTTTTTCTATATGGTGTAATTCACAAAATTAAGGTGATTTAGCATGTGTAAGGGCAATTAAACTGTTCATCATCAAGCTTTTATGGAGTGGCTTGATGTTCGTTAGGAACATCATGGCGGGGGTTTAACTGCAGTTCACGGTGAATGACAGCAGCCAAAGATTGAGAGAAGGTAGAATTCTTTATTGAGTTGCGAAGACTTGGCTTAACCCCCTTGGCTGAGGGCCAACCCCCTGGCCATTGGCCTGGGAGGATAGGACCCCCAAAAGAACCAATCAGGACCCCCAATCACCAGTGCAGGAAAACAATGGTCCTTGACCTAAATTCATCCGAGGAGAGAAAATGTTTGTTTGAGGAAATCAAGGTTGGTTTTAATATATGCATGATAGGCCTCTGAGTTGTTTGATAAGATACTCTGGGATGCCTTGTCGAGCAGTGGAGGAAGCAGCCCCTGTTCTGAAGGAATGGCTAGAGAATTGTTTCCGGAGGAAATCCAGCAGTTAGGAGTACATTGTGAGAGAGAAACCAGCCACAGGTCACGATAAGGTCCTTCTCGTTTACAGAGGATCAGTAGGCGAAGCTCTGGCCAGGGCGTGAAGTCGCACGTAATTGGATAGAGGCTCGTATGAGCTAATGTAAGAATGGTGTTTGAAATAATATATAAGGGTGCCGGACCTGAACTGATCAGTTTTGCTTTTCTTGAGATAGAAGGTAAAAGTATCGGGAGATAAGATATTGATGTCAGATAAGCAAGGTTGGGAAGAAGGATCAAAGGATGTGGAAGTAGCAGTAAATTCAGAGCGTCTCAGGAAGCTGAAGAATGCCAGCAGAAACAGGGATTCGAGTGTGCTGTCAACCCAGCATGAGTGCTAACTAGATCTGAGAACATGAATTCAGGATTCCAGGATGTCTGAGGTGAGTGGTGTGCGTTGATTCTGAAGGGGTTTCCCGGATCGCTGGAAGCCTTTTAGAAGGAGAGTGATTGGAGGGTGAATAAGGGATGGACAGGTCGTGCCAAAAAGGAGTTTATGGAAGAACTGGATGCCACTGAGGTATGCCTTAGTAGTGGATATCCACACATTGAGTGAGTTTCTACAATAGCAAATAAAAGACGATATGGTGAGAAAATCAAAAGATGGGAACTTTGTGTCTGGGAGATGGGAAATGCTGAAGGATTGGAAGCCCTTCCAGGTAGTACAGTACGAACTGAGAGTGCGAGGAGCAATCCCCGATAGGATAGTTTGCTGTGCCGGCTGGAGATAGCAATGGAAAGGATGATTCAGAAGAATGTGAGTTCTGAATAAGGAGGTATTGTGCAAGGTTTCAAGCATGCATCTGGTGCCAAGTTCCTGAACTTCTGAAATTGAAAGTGAGAGAGAGAATCAGCTATCCCGTTGAGGTGGCATGGAATATGAGCTTCAGCAAGAATTAATTGATTTGTGAGAGAAATCCATTTAAGGCGTCAGAGCAATTTCCTGATGGATTGGGGCGGTGACCTTCCTTTGTTGATTATGTGAGCTACTGTGATGTTATCCTAATAAATAAGAATGGATTTTTGTGTCCAATTGTCACCCCAAAGAGTAGCAGCAACAACTATTGGGAATATTTCGAATAAGGCAGAAGACCGCTCGGCAAGAGGAATGGAGAAGCAGGCCAGGGGGCTGTGAACCCTTGGCCTTGGTAGTAACCTCCAAAGCCAATAGAGGGGGCTGCATTGGTAAAAAGCTGGATATCCGCAGGGGCAAAGAAGAGATCATTGTAGAAAAGAGATATGCCGTTCCAGTTGGCCAAGAATAGCTGCCATAGCCTGAGTTTGGATTTGCAGTTAGCAGAAAGGCTTACATGATGGTGAAGAGGCAAGGTCAAGAAGGCAGGAAATGAACGGCCGGCCTTGAGGAATGATGCACATGGTATAATTGAGGTGGCCAAGCAGGGAGAGAAGTTCCCTTTCTATGCAAAATTTAGCAGAAGAGTCGGTAAAAATATACAGCTGGTTCCGGTCGGGTTTGTCATGAGGCAGGGAGGCAGAGAAATCGATGGAATTGAGGATGATCCCAAGGAATTCAGTAGTATGGGAGGGGGCAGATGTTTTGTCTCCTAGGTTCTTAAAAACAGAAATAACTGTGGAGGAGGCTCTTGCATGGGGAAAATCTGTATTGAGGAAATAATCAAGAAGATGGTTTGGAGGGGGAGCTTGTAGTTATTTAAGAAGATCCAGTAGAGAGCTTCAGCTAGGGTGTCAAAAATGCGTGGGCTACTCTTGCAGCTGAAAGTTCAGCAAACTGCAAAGAAGAACTTATTCCGCCAATAAAACTCCAAAGAGATGCCAGAAGTCGGGGTCAAGAGGTATCACTTAAAGGAACTGGAGATGTTAGCCTTTGCAAGCCAGGCACCTGGACCTGCTGTTTGATGAGTGACATAGCATGGTTAATCGTGGCATCATGCAAGAAACAGTTGGAGCTAGGAATAAGACTATTGGCGCTTGGCACGCAGGAGTTATGCGGAGCTGACAGGTCAATTATGCAGTGTTTTTACCGGAGTATTTACCAATAGGGTTGATACAGTATGTGGGAAATGGCAGAGAATCAAATGGGCCAATCATGAAACCTTTCTCAACTTCGGGTACCAGCAAGGAATCCATGGACTGAGGATCGGCAGTAGCAGATTGCACATTCCCGCAGATGTCACAGGAAAGAGATCTGATGCCAGCAAATATACGGCAGTAAAGCTCGATGTCAAGGCTCCCCAGTACGTGCGCTGATTCCACTGGAGTAGGCGGGCAGCAGCCTTAGCCGTCCCCAAAGCAGGGAGTCCCCAAAGCAGACCGATAAATTGAGGATGAGGTGCATGTAATCATCATGTTCCTGTTGATTATGCACACGATGTCATGAAAGATGCTGAAAGCCAGGCAAAGCTCAGAAATTGTGAGGACTGAAGCAGAGTGAGGATCGGAAGATTTGTGAGTAACGAAGACTGTACCACAGTTGACTGTTCTAGAGTAGGAGTTATAAGTGGAGGAAGAGAAAGGGTGAGCTAGATTGACATCTGCACCTCTTAAAATTTGCTGTCGGAGTGAGAGAGGAATGGGAGGAGGACTAAACACCAGTGCATTAGGAGCAGCTGAAAGAGGAACGGCTGTTCGGAGAGAAAAGTCCCTGTTTTGGGGGGATGAGGCAGGAGAGATGGGAGCGGGAGCATGACCAGCGGGTGGTGCGGGAGGGAATGATGGGTTGGATGAAGGCGGAGACAGAAGAGAGTGCAGAAATGAAATTAAATAGAGAGGAAGGAATGGGGGAGGGACGTGGACCTGGGGCCTTAGACTCGGCAGCGTGGGTTTAGAGAAGAAGGCTGGGCAGAAGAAGCAGGGTGCAGTTGCCCAGAAAAGGTAAGGGTTGGTTGAAGAAGAAACACAGACGAAGATATAGCAGGACGAGACACAGCAGAAGACACAGGTGAAGTCACAGGCAGCCTCAGGGTCCTTGTATAAGGCTGGGGAACAGCGGCGCCAGGGAATACCGTGGAACTGCAGTTTGCTTTTTTTAGACTGCAGATAGATTCTGTGAAAACATGACTTTTTTGGGAGCATTTCCTTTAAACCGGACACTGCGTTTTCGGAGCGTTCTCTGAAGGCTTGCCACAGTCCAGTTGGTAATCACGGGAGATGACCAGGAGAAGGAGGAGCGGATATACGTTAACCATGGTGAGGACGTTTACATGTGAGGCAGGGGCTGCTTGGAGAATTCACCGTAGAGGAAGGAGGGTGCTGGATTTGTGATGAGGGAGGGACGATGATGGCAGAATGTAATCTTCAGCGGAATCCTGTGAGGACTGGCTGGAAGTTGAGCGGTGCTGGTAGGAAAGCAGGGGATGGAGGCGACGAGATGCTGGTAAGAGAAACAGGAGGAACGTGCTGGTCGAGGAGCCTAGGGGAATCCTTTGTGCTGCCGAACAGTTATTTGTAGGAGCAGAAGATTTGCAGATCCATGAGTAATCGAAACACGAGAGTAAGTAGCGCTGGGCAGAGCACATACTTGTACGATGCAAAAAACGAGCCATGCAAAAACTAACGCAGAAGGACAGAGGGTGACGTTTGATATATACAGTGCCTTGCGAAAGTATTCGGCCCCCTTGAACTTTTCAACCTTTTGCCACATTTCAGGCTTCAAACATAAAGATATAATTTTTTTATTTTATGTGAAGAATCACCAACAAGTGGGACACAATTGTGAAGTGGAACGAAATCTATTGGATTTTTGAAACTTTTTTAACTAATAAAAAAATGAAAAGTGGGGCGTGCAAAATTATTCGGCCCCTTTACTTTCAGTGCAGCAAACTCACTCCAGAAGTTCAGTGAGGATCTCTGAATGATCCAATGTTGTCCTAAATGACTGATGGTGATAAATAGAATCCACCTGTGTGTAATCAAGTCTCTGTATAAATGCACCTGCTCTGTGATAGTCTCAAGGTTCTGTTGAAAGCGCAGAGAGCATCATGAAGACCAAGGAACACACCAGGCAGGTCCGTAATACTGTTGTGGAGAAGTTTAAAGCCGGATTTGGATACAAAAAGATTTCCCAAGCTTCAAACATCCCAAGGAGCACTGTGCAAGCGATCATCTTGAAATGGAAGGAGTATCAGACCACTGCAAATCTACCAAGACCTGGCCGTCCCTCTAAACTTTCAGCTCAGACAAGGAGAAGACTGATCAGAGATGCAGCCAAGAGGCCCATGATCACTCTGGATGAACTGCAGAGAACTACAGCTGAGGTGGGAGAGTCTGTCCATAGGACAACAATCAATCTTACACTGCACAAATCTGGCCTTTATGGAAGAGTGGCAAGAAGAAAGCCATTTCTCAAAGATATCCATAAAAAGTCTCGTCTAAAGTTTGCCACAAGCCACCTGGGAGACACCCCAAACATGTGGAAGAAGGTGCTCTGGTCAGATGAAACCAAAATCGAACTTTTTGGCCACAATGCAAAACGATATGTTTGGCGTAAAAGCAACACAGCTCATCACCCTCAACACACCATCCCCACTGTCAAACATGGTGGTGGCAGCATCATGGTTTGGGCCTGCTTTTCTTCAGCAGGGACAGGGAAGATGGTTAAAATTGAGGGGAAGATGGATGCAGCCAAATACAGGACCATTCTGGATGAAAACCTGTTGGAGTCTGCAAAAGACCTGAAACTGGGACGGAGATTTATCTTCCAACAAGACAATGATCCCAAACATACAGCAAAATCTACAAAGGAATGGTTCACAAATAAACGTATCCAGGTGTTTGAATGGCCAAGTCAAAGTCCAGACCTGAATCCAATCGAGAATCTGTGGAAAGAGCTGAAAACTGCTGTTCACAAACGCTCTCCATCCAACCTCACTGAGCTCGAGCTGTTTTGCAAGGAAGAATGGGCAAGAATTTCAGTCTCTCGATGTGCAAAACTGATAGAGACATACCCCAAGCGACTTGCAGCTGTAATCGCAGCAAAAGGTGGCTCTACAAAGTATTAACGCAAGGGGGCCGAATAATTTTGCACGCCCCACTTTTCATTTTTTTATTAGTTAAAAAAGTTTCAAAAATCCAATAGATTTCGTTCCACTTCACAATTGTGTCCCACTTGTTGGTGATTCTTCACATAAAATAAAAAATTTATATCTTTATGTTTGAAGCCTGAAATGTGGCAAAAGGTTGAAAAGTTCAAGGGGGCCGAATACTTTCGCAAGGCACTGTACGTATGGAGACTGAGTGCTTACGTCAGAATTAGTTTGCAGCAGCTGAGTTTATTGAACTTGGCTGCCTTCATTCCTCCAGAACTTTCATTAAACACTCAATTTAAATAAGAGTACCACATTAATTGTTCCTATGTTATTTAATCAATCATATCCTATGCTATTTGTCAATCATTTGATTGACAGCAGTGACATGATGTGAACTCAATGCTGGTATATACCGGTGATCATTCATTTCTTATCTGCCATGCTGTATGGAGAAGGCCTACTGGTTCTTAAGCAAAATTATTTCCTCTTGAAATACCTTTGAAATGGCATATCCATGCCTGGCAATAATTTGATGTTTTGCAGATTTCAACTTGTCATTTACAGTGATGTTTGTGACTTTGAAAGTACTATCCCCCATCGATTGTGTGGAAGATTTTGAGATTTTGGATCTCCAACCTTTCAGATTTTATAGGTGATAGAAAATTGCTTTTTTATTTATTGCCAATTATTTGTCATATACCCACCAGATTTGGAAGAACACATTTTGTGTTTTTGACTTACTGGCTCACAGCTACAAACTCCATGACTGCACACAGAAGAAGAAGGAAGTTGTAGGGCAACCCCTCTGACCTGTGCACATTCAGGCCACTTGTCTTTTAACACCTCACGAGCAACGCAGCCCTAATTTGGAGGTTCAGCACTGATTAGAGGAGAGAGTTGCCTGTAGGATCCCAGGGGGAAACAGGGGTTACTGTTGCTCACAGAGCTCCCCAGGAGCTCTGGCAAGGAAGCCACATTATCATCTTCAACAATTTGAACGTGTTGCTCCCACACAACTGTCTCTAAAAAGAGGGTCTCGTTCTTAATTTGAAATGCACATTCCCATTGTTTCTACCTTAAACCTCTGTGTTTCTCCATGAAGAGGTTGAATATTAGAAGAAGGTCCCCTTGTAGTATTCTGTGCTCAAGAGATTCACCCTAAAAGAATTGTAGCACATACTGTATCTTTAAATTGAGGAATGTATCTGGTCACTTTTCTTTGGACTGATTCCACAACAGCAGTATCTTTTTTTTAACAGGGTGACTGAAATTGTCCATACTACTTGAAATGAGTTTCAGTAGTACATTTTACAATTTAAGAATAACATCCTTTCATTTAAAGTTCAAAGGGTAAAATATATATCTTAGCATTCATTCTGACTTTTTATTTTTTGTGAATTCCCCATATTGTCTAGAAATCCAAAATGATGCCAACATGAACACCTACTGTTAGTTTTGTTTCATAGTTTTATCTTCTTCAAGTTCCATTTTAAGTGTAACCTCCTTTGCAGCTTCAACAATATTTACTTCTACTCCTCTGATATATATTTTATACTAAAATCTAGGAGTTAGATGGCCAGTCAATAAGCTGATTGTTTTTTTCAAATTACATTATAGTATAATTTCTCAGTAATTATTTTCTCTAAACCATAATAACCAAAACAAAAACTGCTATCTAACTGCTATTAGAGTCCTTACTATGCTGTTATAGAAACTTTTTTTCCCCCTGACTAGACAAGAGGTTTAACTAATTCCAAACCAAAACTCTAAAGAGTGATAACAGTTTAACTGTAATTCTTTTACTCATCTCTGTCTCTTTGGTGCCATAGGTTGTGGATGAGCAATATTTAGTCTTGGAAACAAAAACCATAAGGAGTTATAACTATAAACTGATTAAAATATTCAAAATCTGACACTATACTTCTTTGCAATTAAAGAGTGTTATTGCAATTGGAGGGTATTGCAGTACCCAGCACTGTAAGTGCTGTTGTTAGACTGGCAAAGAAAACGCGTTGTGTGTAAAGATTGAGTATTGTCACCTGATTGGGGAATTGGGGTGTCAGTGGGACTGCCTCACAAGTCACACCCAAATGCACACTTTTCACTTACAGCACACGCACACAGTCACAAGACACTCCCAAACACAGAAGGTAAGTGCTGGGTACTGCCTGGGGTACTTTTGACGTATGTCATCAGTGATTAGTATCGGTATATCATAGTGGTTTTCACATTATATTTGAACATTTAAATTGATTGGAATAGAAATTAATTGCACTTGTTGGCAAATATGTTTTGAACCTGAACTTGCTTAGTCGGTATTCTAGATTTTTTTAAAAAAGAGAAGGTTTTGTTCCACACAGTGCCACAGTCAGGACATTCTAGTCCCAGCTACAGTAGTTTGGTTCTCTATCCTCATATAAAGGTGGGACTGATTTTAGAAGACGGGAGTCATACAGGGAGCAGAAACCTATACTTTTGACCGTTGAAACACTTAGATCATCCATGGGATGGGATGATAACGCACTGCCCTTGACAGCCTGTAAACTAGTAGAGATGAACAGATTATGAGATAAATAATATAGGAAAGTCTAAAGGGCATACAATTCATACACCAAGCCACAAGGAAATAGGAATGCCTAAGAAAAGGTTAGAGTATTCTTAACAAGAATTGCAATATAATGTCACACCAGGCTGAAATTATGCTAAATTCATGCTCTTTCTTTTGTCACTAAGTGTTGCCATCATCTGCCTCTTAATGAAAAAGCATATATTGCTCAGAATCTCCAAACAACAGATTTAATTCAAGTTTCTCTTTACTCAACTAATTGGTGTGGGGGGCTCTAGGATTGAAAGGATTGTTTGTACTGCCAAGCTGAATATTCATTGCTGTGGTCATGATTCTACATTTTGGACTTACCGGTTGCAAGTTTATTTATGTTGAAAGTGTCAGTAACAGATATATTGGCTAGTGAATTTTTGTTAATTCATCCACAACTGGACACAGTTAAAATTCCTAAAAATGATGACTGCATGACTGTTCCAGACACAGAAAATCTGGGTATCAATGTTTCTCTTTTGTCGGTAAAAAAATCTCTTAACCTTTTCCTAACAATTAAAGAAGATAATGTTCTAAAAACTGCTCAGATGCAAATCTGATAAATTTCTCTTCTTAAGCTTCTGACTCTTTCCAGGTATGCATATTCAACATTTTGCACTTGATTTTGGAGTAGCTATACATCTGCACTGGAGCATAAACATATAGGTCTGCTGGCTTTCACAGCATGTCTTCGGGGTTGTGTGTGGACGGATCTTGCATGGGCTTGATAAGAAGATTATGAAGTTACTTGCATAAGGCTTTGTTTACACTGTACCAGTCAGCGAGAAGTGCAGATATTCATTTATTGAGGAATGTGTAAATTATATTTGGTGTGTACTTAAGCACACACATAACACACCTCAGCATTTTCAAAACAAAATAGAGAGGACAAATAACTGCATTTTACTTAAGAAATAAAGCAAAAAGTATAAGAATGGAGTTACCTTCAGGAATTCCAAATCGGTACTGTATGTTAATTTCAGGTATTTGGAGTTGGAATATTATAGTATTAATTCAGAATCTAAAAGAAACTATACTTATTCTATAATTTCTTTGAGAATAACATTTTAATCAGCATACTGATTGCATAAAATTGCACCTTTGGAGCTTTGATTGTGGGTTTAACAGCACTAGTACATACCAGTAGAAGTATATATGATATATACAGTGGTTTGAAAAAGTGTTTGCCCCCTTCCCGATTTCTTATTTTTTTGCATGTTTGTCACACTGAAATGTTTCAGATCATCAAACAAATTGAAATATTAGACAAAGATAACACAAGTAAACACAAAATGCAGTTTTTAAATGAAGGTTTTTATTATTAAGGGAAAAAAAATCCAAACCTACATGGCCCTGTGTGAAAAAGTGATTACATGGCCCTGTGTGAGAAAGACATCACTGTATGGTATATATCAAAATCTTACTGAAAGCTGTAGGCTTTAAAGATAATGCACATTTTAAAATTAACAAATGGTTAATGTATTAAAAAACAGCACAGAGTGAATGCTCAAATCTGGATGATGTAATTTTATATTTATTAGTACGTACTTATATGCTAATTGTAAACTTTACACTGCTCTTCCTGATTTATACAAACTATCTAGATTCTGTTGTAGTTAGAAAAACCAATCAGATTTTCAAATGAATGCTGTTCTGTCACTAGATGGCATCAGAACACTCAGTGTATTTTGTTGTTCACATTAAAGCCAATCTATTGATTGAGTGACAAATGCAGATATGGATGTTTGGGGTTTCTTTGTAAAATATATTATTTCCTTAAAATTTTGTTATTTTATCTCAAAATAATTACTTTAGTTCTTTTAAATTTCAACAGAAAGAATATCCACATTGAGAGATTTCATATTCTATCCTATTCTCTGTAAAGTATATACATTTGCAATATATGAAATTATTTGCTTCCTGAGTATGACTGCAAGTCAAGACCATTAATAGAGGTTTCAGACAATGATGTACTCCTCCTGTGTTGTGTTTGTGCCAAATACGACACTTTGCATTTACAGTAGGCCAATTAGTTCCATTTCGCTTTTGTCAGACCATATGTTTGCAGTAACACTTTAATGCTTTGTTGCTGTTTTTGTTTGGGGGGATGACCTGATCTAGGTAAGATCTGGATGGTGCCATACATCTTCCAGTTCTTAATAATTGTCTTCACTGTGCTCCAAGGGATAGTTAAGGCCTTTGAAATCTTTTTATATCCATCTCTTGCTATGGGCCTTTCTATAATCCTAGAGATTTTTTGATAGCTCCTTGTCCGTAATTGTCACTTTACTTTAAGATTGCACTATCCGGTAAAGGAGACGTACATTTATTCTGAAATCATCAAAATGACTGCAGCTGAACCCAGGTGAAGGCTAATGACTTGGAAGGTAATTGGTTACACCAGAGCTAAGAAATTGCTTTTTACGAAGGACTGTGTACACTTATCCAAGCCATTTTTCTAGGTTTTCATTTGTAATGACTTTACAGAATGTTTAAACATTTGTTTATCACTTTGGAGTGAAATAAACAATTTTAAGTTTTTTATTTTAATTTATTTTATTAATTTAAAATAAATTTGCGCAAAATAAATTTAAGTAAAATACATTTTGATTCAATGTGATTCCAGGCAGTTAGGCCACAAAATGTTACTTTGGAAACAGTGTGTTGATTTTCTATAGTCACAGCACTGGTTATTATTTCTCTCATGTGGAAAGCTTCTATATTTTATACTGTTACAAAATGCTTTTCCCCACTAATAAAGACTGATATGGGAAACTTTAAATTATAAATGACAGGAAGGGTGGGAAACTTAATCTTGCATTTAGCATGATTTTAGCTGGTTCCACCCTGTTTGCATTGATATGTAGCTAATATAAAGGAAGGAGCAATATTCTAAAATTCCCAAGCCCTGCTGCTGAGTCAGCTAAAGGCATCGACCATGGTCAAACCAGTGAGGTCTGGACTATAATAATTACCTGGATTTATAGATTGTTTTTCATCCCAAAGAATCCCATAAAGGGCTTTACACATAGGTGAAGATTCACGTTCTGCAACAGCAATCCCGCTACTGCTGATCAGATAGCTGTATGAGAAACTGTTATACCAGTTGAATTAAGGGGTCAGGTGATTGTCCCTGTGCTTAATTGGGAAATTCATCAGGAGTAGCAGCAGTCAGATGTGCAGGGATCTACTAACAGTCTCCCTCCCTGAACTGAAGGCCAGCCGGCAGCCCTAAATACTTAAATACTTGATTTTGTTGAGTGGATTTAGTCATTACATTTTTAGTTTAGTAATTTGGTAACTTAGTTTGGTGGAAAAAAAAGAACATATTGGGTAATCCCCAATTTTCTGGGACAATGGTAAATTAATTATAAAAAACTAGTAGACCAGATAATAGTTGTGGTGGTGACAATGCCACCATACTACCATGGTGTTTGAGAGTTTATTTTGTAAATTAAGTGTTTCAACAACAGCACATCATTAAAAACCAAAGTAAAATGCCATCTGCAGAAGCTCTGTTTTAAAGGAAGTATTCTTGTTCTTTTGCATTGTAGTGGACAATGACTGTCTAATAATAAGCATGTTTATAAAAGCACAATGTGAAACATGGGAGGGGGTACAGCTGTAATTGTTGTGAAGCTTCCTTGAGCACCAGTTCCTGATCTATAAGGAGCTTTCACATACTTTCTACTGCTTTGGCCTGACCGTCTCCTCCCTTCCTTCACCCAGACGTCACAGACGACTGAACGTCTGAAACTGCGTGTTCTGGGATTTTATTTTCTTAAACACATAGCATGATGTCTGCACTCTTGGAGGGGGTAGAACAAAGAGATACTTTTTGTACGGCAAGCAGGGGATTCCCTGTCCACCTTCAGCAAACTTCAGCACCCGAACCAGGGTGGTACCCATTCAGTTGCTTCTTCTATCTTCGAACCCCACAAAACACTGTCATCCAAGAACAGAATCCAGAATAGGGTTCACCTGGCACTCTAATCAGAGGCTCTCACTGAAGGAGTGACTCAGGAGTCCTCATGGACTTCTTTGTTGTCTTTTCAGGAAAAGTAAGGGAAAAAATGTGAGTTTGACCAACCTGTTGAGTCACACAACAAAAAGGGTTATTTGGAGGCCTAGCTAAGAATGCCTATGTTTTTGTTTCCCCACTACTAGTGTTTCCTGTCTTGTGTGCTTTGTTTTCCTCTTGGAATGACCAAATCTAAGTCAGTTCTGTTGTCAGTGTACAGCTCTAGTGCAAAAGAAAAATGCCTTATTCTTTCAGTACTTGGCGGGGAAATTATCATGTACCATCTTGAGTGAGGCTTATGGATGTTTCCTAGGGAAGTGTACGCATTCTGTTTGGGTTTGGTAATGAAGCAAAAATACAGCAGCCATTGTTAATTAATTGCTCTTATTGTTAGGCTGTGATACTTGGTCCAGCGCTGTGGTTCTAGGGGAAGCGAGGCTTATTTATATTGGTGGTGCTTTGTATTGCAGTGCAACAGGAAGTTTGGTCACAGCAAAGTCGCAGAACTCTTTTCTTTTTATATAACTCTTTTCACCTCTCCTGCCGGTGAGACAAAAATGGACTACCTAGCAGCACATCACAAGATGTCACGTTGTTGTGTTGTCTTTACTGGTAGGTGATGAGCAACTTTTACCTGGGAGGTATTGGCTGTTCGGCAGAGATGTCTGACTTGCTTGTCATGTTAAAGCTGTTTAAAACCCAAGGCAGTCTGAGCTCAGCATTCTGTTTCTCACCCTGAAAGGGCTTTGGATACTGAAAATGCACCGACGACGCAAGTATTGGTTTTGGAAAGCTAAAGGTAACCTATGTTTCTGTTACTTTTTACCTAGGCATGACTCTTTTACTCTTGGTAGCTTTGCTCGAATTGCAGGTATGGATTCCATTGTTAGCATTCTCCAGCATTAACCTGGGACAAAAACAGTGCAGTTTTCTCTCCTTATTCATAACAAGAAACTAAGGCAGTGAACTTTGTTCCCTGTATGTGGGAAGGGAATCAGGTCTCATTACACCACCTTATTTCCCTTCCAAAAATGATGTTCATATTTTGGATGCTATTTTGATTTCCACAATTTGTGAGTAGGAAGGAAAACTTGGGTATTTTTCTTGGTTAAATGGAAAAAAAAACAGCTCCAGTGATAAAGAAAATGAGTTTTTTGATAGTCAAAAATATTTAAAATATTTAAACATTTTGTAAGAAATGAAAGTACTTAGTGAACTAAATGAGCTGTTCAGGGCTTGTTACAAAGAATAGAAAATCATTTCTTTAAAAAATAATTATCCAAGTAGAAAAAGACTGAATAATGAATAACGAGTTATTATTAATTATTTAGAACATAACTATTCATTTTGAAGACTTTTTTTTTCTTGTTCTCTGACCAATGTTATTAATATTTTTGAAAACCTTTCCAGTCTCTCCTCAAGCTGAAACAATCTTTTTGACCTCTCAAAAATCATCAGAGAACTGTATTCTGCAAAAAGTACGGCAGTGCTTCTGCAGTGTTGAAGGTTAGAATAGTACTGTTTCTGGTATTCTAGTATTACTTCAATTAACAATATGAAAGGTGCTATTTAGAGGTGCAAACTATTAGAAAATAAAAATTGCACGAACCTTTTCTTTCTCCACTAGTAAATAACATGTCTAAACTTAGGGTGAGAGATAACAGATGTTTTTTCTGTGCACATTTTGAGTCTGCCCCATGCATTTTTCTCAAGCTGGTGGTTTGTTTTTTTAGAGTGTTATTATTTTCTTGACCATGGGAATGATTGTTTCACTCCACTCCCCCCCCACCCCCCACAGAAAAATTTTGGCATCCACTGCCAAGTCCTCCTTCATGTAACTAGGGTGGCTCTTAGGGAGTTTGAGGGAGTTGCTGCCTTCATTCTTTCTGGTGGAAGAGGAAGGAAAAGGGTGGGATGTGAGCTGCTGTCACTGGTTGGTCTGCTGTTTTCCAGAGCTGAGGGAGTGAGCCGTTTAACCTCTTTAATCCCGTGTGTGAATTGCAGCGATCCCATCAGTAGGTGACAAAGAACTCGCTGTCTTTGCGTATATTGTCCGAAACTAATATTGATATGATAAAGGGAGAAGATTTGAACACGCACTCACAGGCATGATTTAAGAATCATGAACAAAGTAATTCATCAGTTTTTCAAGCGTAGTATTGTTTTGTTAAACTATGTTTGCTGTTTTAATGTTTTTATCATGTTTATTCAGCCTACTGAGTAGTAGTTAATGTGTTGTAGTGAATTAACATTAACAAACTACAGGGGACTGTAGTTTATGTCTGTAGTTTATAAAACTGTTTATGTCTGCACCTCTGTAACAAATCCAGATCACAATTGTTCATATTGATATCTGTAAGTGGAGTGGTGTATTTAAATTTTGTCACAAGGAGTGAGTTTTGTTGCAAAATTGCATATGAGGCATCACAGAGATTGTCCTTCTGGGGAGCTGGTTTGTTTTGGAGATATACTACTTTTGTAGAAATTATCTAATTTGAAGACTACCTGAAGTGTAGCTGTTTATACAGCCTGATGAAGGAAAGAGATTAGTTACTGTAGGTGCTTACTGCTCTGTGGAGAGCACTGAGAGAATAGACACTTTCAACATCACATTGAATTCTCTGAACATCTTGGGTAGACTGCAGAAAGCCCTGTAGAATTTAAAGGCTAATGTTTTTTACAGTGTTTTGTGCACAACAAAAACATAAATGTTGAAAAAGAAGCACGTCTTAACGTATTTAAAGTGTGTGATGCTAACTTTTAAGTTTGTATATATTACAAGGCTATTTTTAAAATAACCATATTTTACTGTCTTTCTCTTGAATTAACAGTATTCATGGAAATATCTTAAGTCGGTTACTGTCCTTATTCAGTCTCTGATCTGAATTCTATGTGTGTTCTATCTTTATTTTAGCTCACGTACTAAAGTACTTACAGTAGTTCTATAGTACTTCAAAACCAGATCTAAACTTACTGTAGTGTTAAACTTAGTTCTGCTCCAAATACAGGTTCATAAATAAAAATAGACATTACAGGCCAACCTCTGCAGCACACTAAATTTATTTCAACTACAGTAATTGACAAAGATTTTGAGGAGTAAGTATAATTAAACAAAAAGTTTCAATTCTACATCTGCTTTTACATTTTCAATGTTTGTGAATTTTGATAGGTCAAATGAAGTGCTGTTACCTCCTTCATCTAAGATGATTCACGCCATTCAATCTCATTACTTGTGCACTTAAGAAATAAACCTACAGTATATGAATATTATAACCTTGGGATTTCATTTATTGTACCAGTTTGTTGTTTTGATTACGTTTTCTGCGTGCAAGTGCAGAAATGTATCTGATGCCTTTGGAAAATCTGAAAGTTTCTAGCATCTTATGTACTCCTTTGAAGATCTCGTTACTATTCTTAACTATACGACTGTTTTCTGAAGTTAGTATTATGTCCATGTGAAAGACTCAAAATTGAAAACTATTGAGTTGAAGCAGTTAAAGGCTTAAACAATTATCAACTTAAAGTTCTATTTATTTCCTCATTACCTTCTGTATAAATGAGACTTGGGACATCAGATCAGTATCAGCCAGCAATCTTTTCTTTATAGGAACAAGTAATAGGTTTATTCCATGCTGAAAAAAAGAAGAAAGAGAAAACAACGTTTCGGCCGTGGAGCCTTCTTCAGGTGACACCTGAAGAAGGCTCCACGGCCGTAACGTTGTGTTCTCTTTCTTCTTTTTTTCAGCATGGAATAAACCTATTACTTGTTCCTTTGCAGCCTACGCATGCTGACGCAGCTACCCATCTGAACTATCTTTTCTTTATTTTGCTTTTGCTGTTTAGTTAGGCTTGAACTCCAAAGCTGGAAGTTTTTTTTTTGTGTGGCGATTGCAGCAAATGCATTTTATCAGCAGAGCTTATATGTTTATTTCCTTTAATTGTACATGTACAGTAATTGTGTCTTTGTGTCTCAGTGGGACCAGTCCTTCCAGCACCACAAGATCTGGTTCATTTGTCTTTATATACAAGAAAATACACCTGAGCTCAGAAATTTTAGCTGGAGTTCTTTTCTCCAGTTCCTTATGGAAAATTACAGTTCCTCTCTTTGAAACGCATATTCTAAAAACACACCTGGTACTCTGCATGCATGAGAATAGTGATTTATTTTTAAACTGTTTTTGTGTTGTTGTTTTTTTTTTTTACTTGCTCAATTTGGTATTTTCAGTTGTTGCTTTACATTGTGACTCATGGCAATGACTCCACAGTGACAATGAGGATGAGCAGGACTCAATTATGGCTCACCCACCCATCAGTCATTCATCTTTTGGAAACACTGCAAGCTGTAACTGCTAGGAGCACTGATTAATACACTTTATCATCACTTAGCACTGTCTCTGCAAGCTCATGGACACTAGTGACATAGGAATTCCTGGTGTACTGAGACCTGAAGCCAACATTTCCCTGACCATCTAGATTAACTTGTGCTCGGAGTGATTTTTTTTTTCTGGGCTACTTGGCAGTGCCCTAAAGAACAGAGAATGTGTTTGTTGTTAGTAGCCATTATGACATATCATGGCTTGCTTACTCTTTGAGGCCACAAGCTCAAGATGACTTTTGTGGTTATTTTTGTGGAAAAATACTGTACAAATGTAAAGGTTAATGGACAAATCCTGGAATACAACTGACCTGTACATGTTTTTGTCAAGACTCAGTAATCATCTGTGGCATCAACATTTCCATGTTAAACTCAATCTCAAAGTAACGGCAGCCATAGCAGTACCAGATTTGAAATGAGAACTTAATCAAATATTGCCGGACCTTTAAGGCTCTTTTCCTGCTTGATGTTTCATGAGGAGGTGATGCCCCCTCGAATCTGTTTGTGTCCTGGTCCCAATTCTGGTCCTGGAGGGTGGAGTATCTGCAGGTTTTCATGGTCTCTTTAGAGCTGGGAGAAGTTGTAAACGTTGTCCAGTTAAACCAGTCACCAAATGGTTTAGCTCATTAAGAGATGATGTTGAACTGAAATCCCACACTCACCGGCCTTCAGGACCAGGGCTGGATACTTCTGGTAGACATAGTATATACAGTACATGATAAATGTAACTTTATAGACCCCTTACACCTAGTGAAAAATGAAAAAGTGTCCATTTGTTAACGATGCAATAGAGAACAGACATCCACTAATAACAATGTACTCTGCATTGCACCAATATCACTGCTGTCCATTACTGTGTGCAGCATTTCCTTAGGGTTTTGTACTAGATCTTAGTGCCACCATGTTTTGTTTAATTGACTCAGTATAGAGAATTAAAACAAAAACCCAGTAAGAGCAAAAACAATGAACAGCAGATTCACTAAAACAAATATACACACTCAGCAGCAGTCATTTCCTCCTGACTCCCTGGGGCTGGGAAGTTCACCTTTATCCTACTCGTTGGGTTTTCTTAGGTTAGAGGCTTTTTTACCCATCAGCCACTCCCCCACCCCACTCCCCACACCTCCCATGTGGACCTGCGTGACTGCTGCATGGGCAAACTGCTGCAGGGCCTGTTCAATCTGTGCTGCCTCAGACACACACAGAGATACAAAAAACAGGGACAATAGGTCCAGGACAGGGAGGGAACCATAAATAAGAATAAATAACTATTTACAAAAGTCCCTTTATAATTCTTTAGAGCCTCATAAGATATAATAAACTCTATATATCTTCACCTTAATAATTGGTGACATTTACCATTTGACCCACAGTGTATTTCCTTAAAATTGGAACTGCTCTGTCCCTACCCACCAGTCAGTGGGTCCTCGGTTCTCATCTGTTTACAGAGCATCTGTGATCTTTCGCACTATCATTCCTTCATCACTGTTACAGTACCAGTGCATGTGCTGAACAGTCATTACACTTCCAGCATACTGTATGCCTGCTGTTCTGTTTTTCTTGTCATTTAGATTTTTCCCTTTTTGTACTATTCTTGAGTGATTTTGTTATGTTTGAAGTTATCCTGCATGAAGGCATCTGCCGAGCCAATAGAATAATTCTGAAGTCTCCGTTCGATTCTATTACTGTACGTCTTTATTCAGCTTCCTGCGATGTAGTCCAGTTTTCCTTTCATTCAACAATGATCTGATTTTCTTCATTGTGTCCATCTGTTTGCAGTTCTGGTCAATTCGCTTTCGCAGCGATGTCTATTCTGTTAGTTTATTTTTTCTGTCCCTTCTCATCATTCCACACTTAATCATTTTTCAGTACAGTAAATTGTACATAGTACCTACAGTAAAAGCAGCTATGATTGGCATTTGTTTGTTTTAATGAGTTCCAGGAATAATACTGCCCCCACAACACCATTTCTTTCCTAGATTGACATCGGAACTCAAAATTACCGTGACTCAATCATCTTTAGTTCTGCCTGAAGTCAATGGAGTGATGCTAAGTTGTGTGGGTGGGGGTGGCCAATATGTCTTTTAAGGGCTTGATGCACTTTCAGAGAATGCTGATCTCATTACGGGCATTCCCCTCTATGCTTTTTGGATCTCTTATGTGGGTGGTCCCTCTTGGTGCTTTGCTCTATAGGAGATGGTGGTGTCCATCTTAGGCCATTTCTTCTCTCTGTGGGTGATGGAGGTGTTCACCTTGGTGCTTTTCCAGTCTCTATGGGGGATCGTGGTTGGAGATTTTCTCATCTCTAATCCCCTTTGAAGTATGCTTTTTGATGTATTTAAAGATATGATTATGTCGGGAAGCAGATTTTTTTTTTAAATTATCCTTAAGGAGAATATCCAGGTCCTGAGGCAAAGCTCTGTGCAATTTCTGAAACTAATTTGAAATTATTTTTCCAGACAGATGGCAGTGACATTCCTGGGCTTGGTCTGTAGTGATGTAGTGTAGTAGAGAATAAAACAACATAAAACAACAAGTCAGAATCAAGTAAACTAAATTATTGATTTCGAGACTTTCAAAGCAGCCAGCAGCCATATCACTCTGCAACTCACAACTGGCAACCCACTGAAGCTCAGCAGGTGTGAGCCTGGTCAGTACCTGGATAGGAGACCTCCTGGAAAAGGTTGCTGCTGGAGGAGGTGTTAGTGGAGCCAGCAGGGGGACACTATACTGTAAACAGGTGCCGTCCTTCGGATAAGACGTAAAACTGAGGTCCTGACTCTCTGTGGTCATTAAAATTCCCAGGGCGTTTCTCGAAAAGAGTAGGGGTGTAACCCTGGCGTCCTGGCCAAATTTCTCATTGGCCCTTACCAATCATGGCCTCCCAATAATCCCCCTCTATGAATTGGCTTCATTACTCTGCTCTCCTCCCTGCTGGTAGCTGATGTGTGGTAAGTGTTCTGGCGCACTATGGCTGCCGTTGCATCATCCAGGTGGATGCCGCACATTGGTGGTGACGGAGGGGAGTCCCCATTACCTGTAAAGTGCTTTGAGTGGAGTGTCCAGATATATATAAGTGTAAGCAATTATTATAATTATTAAAGAAGTGTTCACTTTTTATCATAGTTTTTTATTCCACTATTCTGTTACTAAGATGTTTGTTGCTGGAATGTCAATAAAATATTACTGATCTGTGATAATGGCCTTAAGACAGTCTGCTCGGTTTCCCAGTATCTTTGTGGCAGAGAAACAGAAAATGCAGATTTTTTGGTGTTTAGAAACTGTTGATTAGTGTGCCAGGCAGGAGTTCAGCCAAGAAGTGGTCCTTCTTTCTGTTGTTTTTGTTCAGATCTGGCAGGGGAACATGAAAAGAACAATGAAGCAGTTTGTATTTGAGGATATGAGCTGTAAATCAGAAGACTGCACTCCCGGAGTTTTATTGAAAGAAATTTTGGAGTTGTGATTATGCAGACTTCCCTTGGCTTTCAGGGGAAAGGTCAAGACAGATCTCTCATTTCCTGCAGAAAGACAGAGAGCACTGGGCCCTATTCCATGAGTTCTTATACATTCATTGATTCATATTGTGTTTGCTGCAGAGGTTATGTTAAATTAGACCTCCAGTCACTCACTGTACTTCTGCCTGAAATAAACCATGGTTAAAAAAAGTATCTTCTGTCAATTGTACTGTGTTCATCCATCCATTTTCAGGGTTACAGTGGAGCTAGGTTCTGTCCCAGTAAGAAACAGGTGGAAGGCAGGACACACTCTGGATGGGACACCAGTCCATCACAGGGCAGACACGGACACAAACACATGTACACTAGGGCGTTTTCCCCAAAAGCTAATTAACATACCAGTATGCCTAGTACATACTGTATGATTTAACAGCACATATACAAAAATTGGAAAGAAATTAGCATTGCCCCTGCACAAGGATGCCTTTGGACTGTGGTAAAAGAAAGGCCACTTGGTTTTGGAGCATACAGACTCCACACAGATAGCACCCCAGATCCAAAATTGAACCCAGCATCCCAACACTGCAAGGCACCAAGGCTAACCACTGTGCCGTGCCATCCACTTTTACTGTGTAAAAAAAAGTACAAATGTCACATCTCTATATTTATACAAATATACAGTTTGTATAAATACTGTACATGCATCTTATGTTTTATAAGAAATATCCCTTGATGTTTTAAAATGCTTTCAAAACTGTACCTTCAAGTTACACGAGTCAACAAGTGTGGAGATCAGGTCAAGAGTGGAGATCCATTTACATTTGACTGGGGGACAATTCTTTCTGCTGTTTGTGCACCAGGTGTGAAGGCCTTTACTATTAAAGCCATGTTTCTATTTTCACTGTTGAGGTTCATCAGTAATGTGGTTCCGTCCTTCTGTATTTTCACTACCAGCTGAAGAAATGTTGGCTTTGGCTGCTCAAGATAAAAGGAACCATGCCAAGCCTGTGCTTGAGAACTGGGGATCCTAGAACTGGAATGACTGTTACTTATACAGCGGCAGCTGTTGATTTTCTGTTTAGGGCTCTTGTCCTGTATGAGTTTGTGCTGCCCTTCTGAGCCACTCGGTGAAAAGCAGGAGGGGTGCCATGTGGTACCTGATTTATAGTGAGTTAGGACAGCTGAATATGTTGCCTGCTTTCTCTCCAGACAACTGGGCAGTGTCAGTGTAGATCAGGGGCATCTAGTCCCGTTCCTAGAGGACTGTTTTTCAGCCTGTGTCTGCAGATTTACTTTCTTTGAAACAGCAGCACCTGAAGAGCTGGAAAAAGCTGCTGATGTGGTTTAGTTTAGCCAGTAACCATTTAGCCTTTTGAGTCCTGAGTTGGAATAAAAACCTGCAGAAAACAGTGGATTGGACAGCCCTGATCTAGATGCCGAAGAACTGAAATGCAAGGTGAACACATTAAAAAGGACAGTTCTTTTCTCGGATCTGGTTTAAATTCTGGCACCTTGACTGGTACTTTTCAGCTCCACAATATCTTGCCGCATAGACAACAGCCAGGGCAGGCCTGCTTTAAGAGTTGGGAGCTTGGCAAAATGCAAAAGGAAAGAAAGCTATCATCTCCTGGAAAGAGTGACAGTACTTGCTGTGTGACTACAGGAATGCCAAAACAAACCTTGGTTCCAAAATCGACGGGACAGCAGATGTTGTGAGAACAATCTGAAAAGCCCTAGTTATCTCCTGACAGAGCTATCTTGAGGTACTGAGACAAAAGCCCATAATTCTTTTTTGTTTTCATCTTTTTTGTACTTTGAGAAATTTTGCTTTCAGTTGAGCTTGGGTTCATGATTTTAATCTAGAAGAAAAATCCCTGGTTTTTAATGTGTATTTTTTGTGGAAGTACTGCAATTGTGAACTTTATATTATTGACCTGAGGAGTTATCCACGATAAAAGATAACTTGACCAATTTACCTTTGAAATAAATGATAAATATTTTATTAACAAACTTTGCACTAGAGTTGCAATAGAATTTGCCTAGTTTTGTCAGTATTGCAAATTCAGGTCTATTGAACGTTACCTCTGACTGTAGCTCTTATTCTTTTTTCTTATTTTTTATCTTCATGCCTTTCAGCCTTTTCTGTTAAAGAATTATGAGTCACATCTACTGTTTTTTATTTCTAATTTTCTAACATTTTTACACAAATACATGCTTCTAAAGTCACTGTAAACTGCTCAATTTTGTAACAGTTATTCTATAATAAACACCTTAATTGTGAAATACATATACAGGTACAACAGACATAAATTTAGTAGAATTGTTTTTAATTTGATTCATATTAAAATAGTGTTTCTATTGCAATTTACCATTGATCTTTTTCATTTCATGTACACAGCTTCTACATGCAATTATAAAGTTGGCAAATTAACATTTTAGTCATCTTAATTTTCGTTTGATGTTGTCAGGTTTTTAATTAATCATGGAAATAGTGGTTAATGTGTTCCACAGCTGTGCAGCAGTTTCTGATTTTGTGTTTAGTGATTGTCCTGCCACAGTGACTCACATAATTACGATACCTTTCAGATTACTCAAAACACTCATGCCTGTGGTCAATAACCAGCACAGACAACAGAGGGCAGTAATGTCACCATTAAGAGTTTGAAGGGAAAAAGTGTTACATACTGTACAGCATTGATTGACACTGGGAATAGCTTGGAAGGTCACAGGTTTGGCAGCCTTTATTGTACTTTTTTGCAATAATGTGACCACAATGAACCAGTAACTATAGAGTAGAAGAAGAACGTTTAATTAATTGGTGTTTGTGGCACAGTAGTTACAGTAGTATTACTGCCTTTCAGCACAGGATCAATCCTGGATCAAGTAGTTACAGTCGGGTTTGTATGTTCTTCACGTTTTTGCATGGATTTTTCCATGTGCTCTGGTTTCCTCCCACATTCCAAAGACGTGATGGTAGGTTAATTGGCTTATTGGAAGATTGACATCGCTATGTATAATAATAATAATAATAATTAATAGTTACACTTACACATACACTTATATAGCACTTTTCTGGACACTCCACTCAAAGCACTTTACACTTTACACTTTCCACCACCACCAATGTGCAGCATCCACCTGGATGATGCGACGGCAGCCATAGTGCGCCAGAACGCTCACCACACATCAGCTATCAGTGGGGAGGAGAGCAGAGTATTATAGCCAATTCATAGATGGGGATTATTAGGAGGCCATGATTGGTAAGGGCCAATGGGAAATTTGGCCGGGATGCCAGGGTTACACCCCTACTCTTTTCGAGAAACGCCCTGGGATTTTTAATGACCACAAAGAGTCAGGACCTTGGTTTTACGTCTCATCCGAAAGGACGGCGCCTGTTTACAGTATAGTGTCCCCGTCACTATACTGGGGCATTAGGACCGACAAGGACCGCAGGGTGAGTGCCCCCTGCTGGCCCCACTAACACCTCTTCCAGCAGCAACCTTAGTTTTTCCCAGGAGGTCTTCCACCCAGGTACTGACCAGGCTCACACCTGCTTAGTGTCAGTGGGTTACCAGTTGTGAGTTGCATGGTGATATGTTGTGTTTTCTCTCTTCTCTTGTCAGCATGGAATAAAATTATCACTTTTTTCTTTAGAGAAAATTATTATTTTTTTAATGCAAACTAACCAGAATTCCTCAGTTTTCTCAAATAGTCTACTCCTTCATGTGATACTACTGATTAAGCAGAATAAGAGTTTTATAAAAATAAATTTAATAATCTATCAAATGTTTCATCATGTGATGTAAATATTTTAGGGATTTTCATACAGTATTTTACTGATATTTTAGAATATAAATTATTTTAAATTATCATCCTCTCAGTAGGAAATGTGGACTCCTTGAACTACTTTTTTCCAGAACACTCAAGTGTAATAATTTGCTCAGGACTGGTTTGTTGAGTCCTCAGTTTTATGGCTGTTTGTTTTGCAGCAATGACAGCTCCACATCTGTCTGAAATTTCACATCGGGGTAAATTGTCATGAACCAAGGAGATTATAAGTGTTTAGAATAACTACGTTTTGGGTTGATCAACCTTATATACAAAACACAAGAGCCTCACAGTCCTGAGATACAAGCAAACATTGTACCCCAAAGATCTGCAATGTGCAAAATCAGCACTTTTGCAGTGATTCAGATTTTCTTAATTAACGGATCTGTTCTGAGAAAGTTCAGAGTGAACAATCTACCCTGTAGTTCTGCAGTAAATATTTTTTTTAATTTGAAAAATAATTTTGAATTATTTTCAATCAATGGATAATGAAATTAAATACCTGATACAGTGGTATTTTTATTGTTAAGGTGTTTGCTTGAAAACGGGTTCCACAAGGAAAAGAGACTTTTAGAAAATGTTATATTAGCTTTTTAGTAAAAGCAGTTATTTGAATTTGCCAGCGATGGTTGTATGATTTCTGCTCAGTTGTATGTGGAAACAATACCAGCCATGATCATGAATTGTGTATGAAGTGGAGAATAAGTGTCTTTGTTTTTTAACTCTTTTTCACTGACTGAATTCTTCAAGAGACGCAAACCTTGGTTTCATCATAACAAATGAATTAATTGTGGTACACTTAAATTAAGGGAAGAATAAATGAATCAAGTCTGTGTTCAGATTTTGGGAGTTTTCTGTGTGGCATGCATGCATGTGGAAAGAGTGCTTGTCAGGTGCCAGTTCAGCTGAACTTTATCTGGCTAATACGTTGACTTTGTAATGGATGTGTTCTAATCTTTGTCAGCAGCTGTGTGACTTTATGGAGCCCCGACTTGGCTAACTATTGGATTGCAATGTGTGTAAGGGCAAAAGAACAACCGTTTATCAGTTGAAAAACCTGGCATTCTATTTGTGGGGTCAACCAAACCACAGTTAGCATCACAGTTGTGACTGTTCTCTACCTGAAATCCCTCCCTCTTGCCTGTTACTGTATTACTATTTTTTTCTGGTTGACAGTTGCCATCATATAGCATTCAATATCCATTTAGATATATCAGTAGAAGCTCTTCAGGGACTACTCTTTTCTAAATTTGATACATCTTATCCTTCTTCCTGAGGGAGGGAGCTCAAACGGGGGAAAAGCTGGGTGGGAGTGGTCACTCATAGTCTTCTGAGTTTTTTTTAAACATGTTGTGTATATGAAGGCGACAGATTGTAAGTCACAGCCAATTATTTTAGTAGTAGTGTGGTCCACTCTATCCAGCTGGTTCCTCTTCTGAGTGGCTACTGTCTGTTCCCAAACCAGACTGTCACAGAAAAATTTAACATCCTCTCAATCATTGCCATGTTGCTCTTAAATTAAATTACTGTTCAATTATCTTTAAATAGGAATTGTATAACTTAGTATCTTTAAAGCATGTTTACTTATATTTTTTTGTTGTGTAAGACTTTCCCTCTCCCTGGAGCACCAAAGCTTTTATTCTGAGTGAGCAGTCACTAGATGGCAGTAGTCAAATAAAAGTTCCCCAAGGATGTGATAACTCATTTTCAGAAACAGGATATTCACAATCACAAAATCAAAAGTATCCAAATTGCTTTAGCAATTTGCAAAATCTGGGATAGGATAAACACTTACTGTATATTCCCTGGTCACATGGTTTGTGAGATATCAATGGGCAGGACCTGCACTGTATTTTCCCACAAGCCAACTCACCTATCAGTATGATTTTTAGACTGTGGGAGGAAACTGGAGCACCCAGAGGAAACCCACGTGAGAAGACCTGCATGGGAAGAACATACAAACCCCATGCAGATAGCACCCCAGGTTCACAATTGAACCTAGGGCCCTAGAACTGCAAGATAGCAGTTATTTCAAGAGTGTTTTCTTAATCTTTTGGATTAACAGTTCAACAGTTCAAGGCACTAGAATCCCCCAAAAGTTCAGTTTTTAAAATAGACACAAATTTACTGTATCACATTATCTAGTAAAATGATCTTCCCTCCTACTGTTCTTTCACTTTTGCTGTGCTTTACAGGACAATGGGTGCAGCTGTCAGACATTGTGGGTGGAAATTTGCCCTCAAATACCACTTTTTGATCTGATCTAGTTTTTTCTCATGGCAGTCTGACCAAGGTTTTAGTAGACTTGTACATTCATATTATTTTTATTTTGAGCAGGAACCAAATGCATTTTTGAGAAAATTGTGCAAGAACAGGTTTGATCATTTATACAATAATACCTACTCATTATTCAATTTAATTAAACGGAGACCAGTCTCTTTTAAAATATGCCTGACTTGAGCTGAAAATGCAACAGGAAAGAGACACAGGTTAGTAAATTGAAGGTTGATGGCTGATGGTAGCAGACTGATGCTAATAGCTCACGTTTGTTAGCCATTGAAAGCCCAAAATATTTAACCCTAAACCCATTTTTTTGTCAAAGATTTCAGATGTTTATACAGTGTATATATGTACTGTACAGTGGCTTGCAAAAGTATTCAGACACTTTCTAATGTGTCCCATTTTTTATATAACAGAATACTGCACACTGTGACACAACAGGGCGCCCCTCAGCCTGTGGGGAAACTTTTTTGCTCTGTTTTACCTCGGCTTATACACAATCTCCTGTGAGAATAGTGAGGCGACTAGGACACAAGGCATGCTACAGTGTTTCTTTGAGCAGTTGGCTTTTGGACTCTTTCAGGCTCAGAGTTTCATGCTTGTACATGTCTCTGTCCTTTTCATGACCGCCTCCGAGATCAACTCGAGGTTATCTCAATGCCGCCGAGCCCTTCACTCACAGACACCCTCGCCTCTGGTTTTCTCTCTCTCATATGCTAGATTTGAATTAGTGAAATTTCCAGCATCATTAGATTTCTCACTTTTTTGTTGCCGACTGTGTATATACAAATTCACATACAAATATTTAGTGTAAAAAGCTTTTAAATTTTTTGTTAACTTGAATGCTTAAAGTGAGAACTAAACTAAGGGTCAGATACTGTATGTTTCAGTACATGTCAGTAAAGACTAAAGGGCAAAACTGAAAAACTGTTGCCTTGCTGCAGTTTTTGCTTATTCTTCTTGAACAATTTGCACATGGATAGCAATTTTTACGTCTTTCCACAGATTGTCAGTAAGTTTCAAGTCAGGACTTTGACTGCTCCACTAAAGCACATTCAGTTTTTTAGATTATTGTTTTACTGAAAGCTACATTTTTCAATGGCAAAACGTTCTATAGTCTAAAAAGGCTAACATAGAACATTTTGGCCTAATGAAAGCACTATATTTGGTGCAAACACAACACAGCACATCACCCGAACAATATCATGATATGGAGATGTTTCTCATTGGCAGGGAATGGGATACTTCTCAGGATAGGGAAAATGAATGGAGCAAAGTAAAGAAACGTCCTGGTGGGAAAACCTGCTCCTAGCTGCAATAAAGCTCAAACTGGGACAGATGTTCACCCTCCTGCATGGCAGCAACCTGAAACACATTGCGTTAGCAAAAGCATGCATTTACTTATCTATGTTATGTACATGGAAGATTTGCAGTGACGGGGCTTGTGGATAGGGCTTCTAATGCTTGCATGGGTTTCTATAGAGTTCCTATGAGGCAGTGCTAGTGATGCTCACATTGTGTGGCTCTTATAAACAACTGCAGCGGGAACCACATGGAGCTGGCACATTGCCCAGCTAGTGCTCATTATGCAGCTCCACAAAGTTTTAGACTCCTGGAGCATAACTACCAAGGAATTATTTTACTGCATGAAGATCTGAGCCCTTAACAACTAGAATATGGGGCTGTTTTTTAATTAGCATCTTGTTGTTCAAACAGCCTAAAGTGAAAACCACCCATTTCATTTCTGTAGAATCACACATATGTGCTTAATCTACTTTAGCATTCTCCCAAGAACTGCTTACCACACTGCTTTTAATTCACAAAAAGGCAGGATTGTTGGTTTTACTTTGCTACACATGCTAAAGGACCAAAAAGCCACTGCTGTGGGTCAAAGACAAATGGAAACATCTTACTGACATTAGTTTCATGGAGTCTAAATGCTTGGTTTGAGAAGTTGTATCATGTAATTTGGAATGTTTCGGGAAGACCCGGGATCCAAAGACTTTAAATTGTGTGTAACGCAATCAGATAAGTAAGTGTTTATTTAAGAGATTTCAGAAAAGTACAGTATGACTGGTAGATACATTTGGACAACATAGTGGACTTGATTCAGGCTAGCCGGCTGTGACTGGAAGCCAGCAAAATCTGACCCCGTAATTGGTCAAATGCCACAGGGTTTGGGTGGGTTTATACTCATTTTGGAATCCCTTGGATTGCTGTACAACGTTTGCAGAGTTATC
This sequence comes from Lepisosteus oculatus, assembly GCF_040954835.1. Lineage (NCBI taxonomy): Eukaryota > Metazoa > Chordata > Actinopteri > Semionotiformes > Lepisosteidae > Lepisosteus > Lepisosteus oculatus. Next base: position 8,552,009 of record NC_090702.1, read on the forward strand.
AGGGAAAGTGTTTTTTTTAGTTTTCTGTCTAGGATACTGTTGTTTGAGCTTAGGGCTAGTCATGAAAAAATAAAAAGATTGCTAATCGGATGGGGACGGTAGTCAGTGTGGATTTTAACAATTGACAATGGCAAATCAAGAGATGCAAATAGAAAAAAATAATTGGCGATTCCTGTGGAAAACAATATAGGAAATTGGGGTTAAACTTTCCATTGAAGTCGCCATTTAATGATTTTTTTCTCTCTCTAAGAGAGTTTGTGACACACAGGATAAATCCTTAGAATAAAATTGTATGGATAAGATTTAATTTACCCTTTTGTTAGTGAACAAATTCTAGAAGAGTTTTCCTGTGTTGTACTGATGTATTGAGGGAATCCCACATTTAACAAGGCATTCTTACAGTCTATCCTCAAGGGCCACAAGTCTGGAGGCCTTTTTAGATCTCTTTAAATCATCGCCATCTTAATGCCTTTGAGAGGCCATTTCAGTAGACCTTAACCTGCTAATTAAGCAGTTAATGTCTGAATCCTTCCTAGTCTTAATGTATTTATCAAAGCCCTGATCCAATGGTCAACTATTGGATATCTTGTGCTTTTTGTTGTTGATCACTGTTCTTTACATCATGTTAAGCAGGTTTAAAGCCTTCATCCAGGGAAAATATACAGGAAGCAACCTAAGTTCATCCAGTCCATGCCATCACAGGAATTTGTTCTTTCCAGTATCAGTACTGTACATTAATTACTGAATCGATCCTTAATTGGCTATTTGAACCCAGAGCTGAAAATCAATCAGAGTAGCTCCAATAAAATTATAATAGAATGAAATAGAGAAAAGCTAAAGATGTCTGCCCAGGACTTGGAGAGCCCCAGGACTTTGTTTTGAAGATGCCTTCAGTCAGGAGCTCACAATCACACTAATCTTCTGTTGCTTTACAGGTTGTTCGGTTTAGTAGCAGTGGAAACATGAGATCCCTGTAGTTTAGCAGGAGCTGGGCTGGAAAGCCCTATCTTAAAGTTTAACGTGTGAGTTTCAGTTGAAAGTTTATTTTTGTCATTTGTGCCAAGGATGGGAGTAGAGTGTGCTCTACAAACTGGGACAAAGCCAGCATTGCAGCTTTACAATACAACAGAAGACCTGTGGGGGTTTTCATTATCGGCTGATTGCCATTCTGCGCTGTGGAAGGCAGGCTGCGCGAATTGTGTTGCATAAGCTGCCTGTTTCAGCTCAGCCCTGTAGAAGTTCAGGAAATGATCTATACTGAGGAGACAGGATATCCATAATCCTCTTGCTGATAAACGGAGCTGGGACTGAACCAAAAGGGCCTTGTTCTGCTTGTGATACTGGCTGTCGAGCTTTGTGTCCATAAGAAACTGCAGTCACAACTGCTGCACTGGCAATATTCATACTGGCAATTAGCTGTATTCATTTTTAGAAAAACACTGAAGGCTGTTCTAGATTTCTTGTTGCTGTTTTCAAACATAATAACTGTCATAGATGCTCTGTTTCAGTGTGTGAAATTATGCATGAGTTATAATTATGCTGATTTGAGTTTTCTGATGCTTCCCTTTAGGGAGATAGTGTTTGTCTCTTGTGACAGTAGTAGATTTACTTTGAAAGTACCCTTGGGTTATTTGTCATTCCTGTAAGCACTGTGCTTTTCTGTTCCAATCGCATTCATACTATTTTCTCGTCTCATAAGCTCTAATGCGTACATGTATACACTTTGTGAGTAGAATATTAATTGCGGAATTAAATGCATTAATATTAAAATATCTTTGTAAACTCATACTTATTCATTCTGAACTTGTTTTGTACAGATAATCCTGAATAGAACGTTCAATAATTAATACTGCTGTGTTGTAGAATTTATGTTCTGAAAGTTATCAGTTGTAAATGTATGATAAGCCAAGGTATTTTTTTTCAAAGAAGCCCTTTAAAGAAATTCAACACTTCTGTCTAGGCTTTCTAAATATTTGAACCAAGGAACATCTTCTCTTCAATGTGGAAAGAATCCCAATGGTATCAGATCAAAAGAGAACTGAAAATTACACTTTTTGCAATTGTAATTTCATTATATCAGTTCTGAAAATGTAAGACATTAACTTGTTCCATTCAAGTCTTTTAAATGTCTCTTAAATGGCAAAGCCTTTTATATTAATTATTTGAACTGACCCCCAGCTATTTGTTTAAACCGTGGTATTAAGCTGTGAATAATACATATTTATGACATTTATACAAATTTCCTCTTAGAAAATTAAGTGTTTGACCTTTCCAAATAAACATGCCAGCATTACTTAAGTTAGAAACAATTCAGATGTATGTATGTATCAGAGGTCACTAAAACTGAGAGTGTAAGGTTGTGAAACCAGTGTTGCTATGGAAATAAATACAGATATCTAGTTCCTGGAGTAAGAGACAAAGAGAGTAACACCGGAAAGAAATTGATTTCAACCTGAGGCCTCAATTATCTTCTGCATTCTACATCTTGAGACACTGGATTTGTGCTTTACTGGTTGGTGTGCTTAATGCAAAGTTTTTAAATTAAACAAATGAAACAGTCTTTCTTAGGTTTTTTACTTAAAACCTTTAGAAAAAAGTGGAAAGTTCAAACTATCTGAATGTAGTGCTTGTGGTGTGGTGAATTGATTGAATTAAGCATTACTTATGCTAAGTGTAAAACAGTTTTCTTACCACTTAATTCTGTAGAGGAAAGAGGATGTATTTTCTTTTTTTATAAAAGGCAAGGGTATTTTAAGAAGTTTCTGCTGTCAGCAGTAGCTAACCCTGATGAGCGTAGTTTACACCAGCAAGGTCTCTGAAGTCTCTCGAAAAGGACATCAGGACTATACACACCTCTTTCCTTCAGTAGCTACTCTGTCTCAACACTCAGAAAACCTCCTTCCTCAGTTTTGCACTTGAACTATGGGGAAGCAAACAGACACCACTGTCAGACTCATTGGAACCAACTTGTCACCCACTTTCTCCAGCACACCAATCTACCTGGGGTTCAAGCTGGATAGAATCTTTACTTTCCATCATAGCATTGGTGTTACGGCTTGAAATGTAGAAAACTGTTATTTCTGTTTTGCAGAGAAGCCATAATTCGTCAGCATACTTCTGACAACTCGTCAGTCAACTTTGTGCACTTCTGTTCCAAGCATGATATGTGAATGTACATGTACACCAACCCATGATCTGCCCATTTTGTCTTGCTTTCCACCTCACCACCATCCGGGCAGCACTCACAGTTGCTACCAATCCAGATCACTCCTGTGATGAGATCCTTCAATGATGGGATCTTCCAGCTGGAGGAAGCATAACGTGTCAAGAGAGCATTGTATGCTTTCATGAGAGAAGCTCAGGCTTTCATCCAGTCAGATGTCCTTCAAGACAGGAGCAAGCAGATCTCAAGATATTGTAGGAAAGATTGTCCTTCTGGTGGATGTCCATCTCTACCACTCCCATTGACTACAGGCTACCAGGGCAACGAGAAGTGCCACCAAATCCTCCTGTGGTCTGGTCCTGCGAGGAAACACAAATGCCTCATCATCAGGTGGAGGAGAGCCCCGATTCACCAACCTGGAGGAGTCTGGGTTTCACCCAGCTGGATCTCCAGTGGCTCTCTTTCTGTGGGCTGTTCAACACTTGGATTCTTAAATGAAGACTCTACCCACACACAAGGAAGAGATTCCTACCATATAAAGATAAACATCGTGAGTAGAACATGGCTGCTCCTTGGAAAAGGACTTCTGTGGGAATATAAAGAGGGTTGTGAATACAGTAGAATAACAGTATATTTTATACCGGACTTACAGTTTAGCTACTGATGAAGTAAAGAGATTATTTTAAGGTATTTTCAGGTGGTGTGTTTTGTTACAGACTGAAGATTTAATGATAGGTGGGTTTCATTTATATTCTGCTCTCTTGAAAGAATTTGCTCTGCTGGAATCACATTTGTGGAGGTTGGTTCTCAAGGCAGAGGTTTTCTTTTTAACACACTAGCAAGCAATCTGGAGGAGCAATAAAAAGCCCTGCAAGATGTTCAGACAGGACCCCCATCCTGCTCCTGGAGGGCCAGTGTGTCCACATGTTTCCATGTCCAGCTGGGCTCATAACACACGGAATCAACTCGTTACTGAATTAATTGGACCAGTTCTACAGCTTCTCTTTAGGGGCTGGAGCTTAAAAAGATCAAGAAAGCCTACAGACATACTGTACCAGTCCCCCAGGGCAATGACTGGGAACACCTGTGTGGCATTGTATAGTGAAAAGTATACAATTAAAACGAGGGCAGTTATGCTTTGGTAAGACATTTAATTGTTCAGTTTTGGCATCCACATGACAAAATGGGTATTGGTGTTCTGAGATCACTTCAGAATAGAACAGAAAGATCAATCCATGTTTTTGTCTTGGGCAGAAGAGACTATGAGGTCTTGAAACATATATTAAGAATTTGAAAAGAAATTGAGAAGTTGCTCTTATGTTTCAAAAGACAACTTTAAAGCTACATCTTTATTACACCCCATAGCCTACACCTTTATTGATTTTTCTAATATGTTCTGATAAATTCAGACATTTTCCATGAAAATATTTTGCCAGGATCCACATGTTCAAGAATCAGCCTCCTAGAGATGTGGTTGGAGAGTTTCCATTTATTTCCAATGCATAACTATTTTGCAAAAGAAGGCATTTCCTAAAAATGTTATTGCAAACCATCATAATAATAGCCAGTGTACACAAGTTTTTTTATGTGCTCTCAAAAATTCTCTAGATATGTAGACAAGGAAACAACAAGCTTTGAAATCATGTTTTTTTATTTTTTCAGTTCCTGTTTTTGTGTTATGTGGTAATATAATATGAATGCCTTTCTTTTTGTTAACACAGGCGGGCAAAATGGCTTCTGCATATTTGTAACCTTTCTTTTGATTGTAAAAAGGTAATTTCCCTATTCAGGCTACTGCAGTTTATTGAGTCTGAGCTAATCCTGGTTTCTGTGCCTGGGTTTACAACCCAGACTAGAGACTTCTGTCAGCCATCAGATAAATAAAGTGATAATCCCATAACATTAATAAGCTACTGTACGTGCCATGTGACAGTATTTACCACACTCAATTCCTATAGCACTAAGGAGTTCTGGCTAAGAGATTGTTCTCTGGGTCCAAACAGGATCTTTGAGACCAGTAAGCGGTGTAATGCAGTGGTTTTCTGCTGTATATTAGTGTATTTCTACTTTTGGTCATAGATGATTTGATTTGGATTTGTACAGTACCAGAATCTCCTCACACACACTTAGTATTGGTGCAAATTCATCTCTACTTCTGTTTATGATAATGTTCATGGAACTCTTTTCCCTAGATGTAATCAGGTGACCACACGGGAAAGCAAGTACTTATTTATGCTACTAGTAAAGTTTCCTGTATGTTGTCTACTGTATATGCTTTTGCAAGGGCATAGTCTGCACCTGAAACATTTTCCATGATTTATAAGACTTTAATGCCTAGTACAGTACCCTATTTATTGTATGTACAGTACCCTACCTTAGTCAAACCATTGATTAGTCATCTGCAATATAATTACAAGCGTGTGTGATGGGTGCAACTATTCCTTGTGAGTTATACTCGCAGTGCTCAGAATAAACTCGAAATAAATTCTCATGGATATAGTATGAAGGTTTCTGCAAAAAATAGCTTAAAACAAAATAATTTTATAGACGTTCATGTGAGGGTGGTGGCACAGTGATTAGCATTGCTGCCTCGCAGCACTGGGGTGCTGGTTTCAATTCTGGACCAGGGGTGCTGTCTGCGTGGAGTTTGTATGTTCTCTCTGTGTTCACATGGGTTTCCTACAGGTGCTCCGGTTTCCTTCAATGGTCCAAACACATACTGGCCCTGGTGTGAGTGTGTCTGTGACGGCCCTGTGATGAACTAGTGTCCGGCACAGGGTGTACCCTGCCTTGTGCCTGTTGCTTGCCAGGAGAAGTACTTTCCTGTGACCTCAATTTTGGGGAAAACAGTTTGAAAATGGATGGATATTCTTATGATTTTTGGATCTATGGTGCTGTTTTGTTATATTTTCATGTCGTACATGTCAACAAAAGGATTTTAATCTCTGCAATAGAGTATTGAATTTAAAAGCCATTTCCTGTATTGTGGTTTGGCAACCTCCTCTTTTTTCCAATGCCAGTACCTGTGTTTCCAAGAAATCACATATCCGCAAGGAGCTAGATAGAACTGTATGTGCTGTGTACTTCCATTGCAAAAGTCAGCAGACTTTTATGGACTTGGCAAATTTTTTGCCAAGAAACCTGACTGAAGCTTTGAAATGAGATTGGTCGTTATCTATTTTCACTTGTTCAGTAGTCATGAAAGTGCGCAACTACTATTAAGAATGAAGCTAAGCTCACGGTTCTTTGAAAATGTATCAGAAAGTTAGTTTGCCAAACTGAGGATTTAAATGGCCTGGTAGAAGTTTCAAAATAAAAATCCTACATTCATATACTGTATGCTGTTTAATATAAATGAGAATAGGGGTTGTAGTTATAAAGGTTTGTCCATTATATAGCAGCAATCTTATTTTTTATGGACTAAGAAATTATTATATTTTGCTTCATTTATTTTTAACATGCACACATACAGAACAACTTTTGTTGCTGTGTAAAAGTCTGACATTCTATCTCAAAATAAAGTTTGCTACATATCCCAGTATTATGATCATGTGAAAAATGTTTGTGAATAAGCATATTCCACACACCCCCTTTCAGCTTGCTTCAATTAAAATGTTCAACGATTTATTTAAGAGCATTCGGAACTGGTGAAGAAAGCTGTGAATGTCCTGATACTTTGCAAGGAAGACTGGCATTTACATTGAACAGATTCTGAGACAGTGAACACTTCACTAGATAAGTGTTTTGAAGGTCACTCTGGCCTATTATTTTGGTGGAAAAGTAAAGTACTGATTTAACTATTTAAATTTTAAATTAACTTAATTCTTGTTTCTGTGTGTACTTAGTTTGTGACAGAAATAAGATCTTTTTCAGTAGGATTCCTTTAAATACTTATACAGGACTAATATTGACATGTATTATTTAAAGTCTGAATATGTGCTTCCTGATTCCTGAGCAGTGAAGCAAATAGTATTGCAACACTCTACCGCCTTCAGATAAATAATGTGTGACCATTTCTCATTAATCAGTGCCGCTCCGCTTTAATAATAGGTGATTAGCTGCACTTTTAAAGACTACATTTCTCTGAGGCAGAAAGGAGGGAACCAGTGCAGATTTAAAGGCTGGAATCTTGTACTAGGTCTGCATTCTTGGACTGGTGTGTGGGTTTACATTTTTGTTTAATTTACTTCTAGGTTCTTGCTTTGTAACCACATGGTGAAAACAAGTATACCTTATTGTATTTATAATTCTTATTTGATTATATTCTTATAATGCTTACTTGAAATACTTTGTGCTGAATGTCTGAATACTGAAAAATACTGAATTAGAATTCTAATTAGAAAAATAATAAATACAGTTGTTATAGGTTTAAAACTGTTATAAAAACTGAAGCTGTGTTGATTGTCTAGATTTTTTAATGGTCGACTTTGTGAATATTTACACTATATAATATAGATATGTTTTTGTTTAATACTTGTTCCTACTGTATTTGCTGTAAATGTCTTTACATTGAAATGTGTAATTATGACTTTTTAATTTGAGTAATACCTCAATTTCAAACCAGTAATTTAGCAGTAAGTAATTTAGCTGAACAACAGTGAAGCATGATGAGCAGAAAACACTAAAAAGTAAACATTTTAGTGAAGCAAGTACATGGAGATTGGCTGCACATGTTTAAAGTCTTTGTTGTGCTTTTGAAAAAAGTCCACTAGATTTGTAGGATTGTGTCTTTGCAACAGATTCATATAAATTCCAGTCAGTGATCTATTACTTAGCAATACCAGATGTATTTTAAAGAGCAGGGGCTCATCTAAATATCCTGACCTTTTGAACTTTTTTAATAGAGCACATAGACAGAAAAAATAATGACTTTGTGGTAATGAGCAAGACTCTCTCTCAAGGGACTTTCCTTGAGACCCTGTTGGTTCCTTATAAAAAAACACCCATAGCATTATTAACATTATTAACAAACTATAAGAAAATGCACTCTGCTCACCGAAAATGTGTTCTAGGTCAGAACATTTTTTATTAAATATACCATTTGAAGCATAATGGGTCACTTTGGCATTCTTTAATCTTGAGATGCAAGGTTATTTAATCTTCTTACAGAAGTAAGATTAAGGGTATCTGGAGCAAGGCCCATTAGTGTTAGAAAAGCAGCGAAGATTAAAGTCCTGTTGGTTGAGGCTGATTATTTTATTAATATTTCCTGGAGAGATTTTCAAGGTTTTGAGGTTATCCTATGGATGTGAATTTCAAGTATTCAGACTTATAGCACATCTACATTCCCATACAGCACAAAGCATGACTAAATGCAGTGTGTAATGGCAAGACATTAATATTTCCCGGCTTCCAGTACAATCAAGGCTTAATTGAAGTAAGCAGAACCAACAGGAGCTCCAGATGCCAAGTTACAATTATCTAAGCAGTTTCTCCACTGTTAATCATAGCTTTTTAGCAGCATTATTGCCCAGTCAAATGGCCTGTGTAGCCACTGGCAATTGTTTAAGCCCTCCTCCAGCCATTAGTTGTCACTCAGAAAGCCAGTAGGTCAGAACCACATAAAGCACCCAGCTGTGGCCCTGAACAATAGGGGGTCTGAGCGGATCTCTCCATTTCCTCAGGCGGCCAATCTGTGGGGATGAAGGGCCATTAGCTGACAAGTTAAATTAGACAACATGAAACCCAGATCGGAATGATACTGCGGAAGTGCACTCAAGTGAGCTCGTGTGTTGCGTGGTGGAGTTACAGTGGAAGCTGTGGGCTGTCTGTGGAGGGCAAGATGAAGCCATTAACGACACCATGACAGGCTGCCCATAGGTTCTGCAAAACTAATTACAAAAAAAAAACACACACACAGGAAAGGAGGACAAAATCCACAGAAGGAAGTGAAAATAACACACTCTGACTGAGAGTGTTCATCACATGTTGCTAAACAGAACAGTTACAACATTTGACTTTTATTATTAATACAGTCATGTTAAAGAGGATCCCAGTTTGTTGTGGTGCCTGAATTCATCCAACTGACCAATTGAATTGATATAAAAGCTGGAAAATTTGTCATTAACTTTCTTAAATGAATTGCTTGACAAGCTATTACTATTTATATTTACGGCAGCACATAGTACATTACCAAGAGTTTTACATTAATTGCAGGTGTTTAACTTCTATTTAATATTGTAATATTTTCTAATCTACCTTCTTTGTTTGCTAGTAAAAGCTGACATAAGGACATCGTGTGTGTCTTTTTTATCATTATTGGAGTCAGAGACACTACAGGAGGCGTCATCTTACTGAGTGTTTCTCTGTATCAGGGAAACCAGGCCCACTGCTCTCCCTTCCTCAGATTAGGAGTATCTGTCTTCTTCCACCCAGTGAAAACCCTCATATTCATACACTGGGTGACGTGCTGTAAACCTTTGAGAAAGGGTCAAATTAATAAACATTAAGTTTATTTCCTAACATAATTGGGATTTTTGTAATGCATTTAAACTTCATGTACACTTTGTAAAGGTAGTTTATTCTAAGCTAATTTTCCAACCATTTGCCTTTCTGGCATTTCCTAGCTTTTGAGCTGTTGTTATTTCTTATCTCTGCACATGTACTGTAGTTTTTTTTTCCTGTTCTCTGGTGCTCTGATTGATTCACATTCGTTGTTTGTTAATATAGCTCAATAAATACATTAATGTTTAAAATATCATTAATGTTTACTTACTATGTACAGCAGATGTTTTTGCTACGAGTATACTGAATAAATAAATTAAATTAAATTAGCAGTAGGCTAGAAGAGAGCTGACTTTTTAGAACAGGAAGATTTAAGAATGCCATCTTCTTGTGGAGTTTGAAGTCACATGTCTGTGCTTCAGGCTTGTCATTTCCTGCCTACATTCTACCTTTTAACTTTAGTTTTGTTTGCGTTCAGCAACTGGCCTGGAGTTTCTTTTTTTTTTTGGTCTTGTGGTCTTGTCACATGCCTCAAAACACTGGAGAAACTGACCTCCACCCCCATCCCCTCCTCCGCAGACCAGCCTTTCTGCCCAGTTCTGTGAGTTCTGAGCTCAGTCAGCGCCTCTTCTTTAAATGGGGTCAGCACCTGCCGGGCATGCCCAGTGGCAGCAGGAGGCCGCGAGTCTCTCCCTTGTAAGAACTTGCGCCGCTGAGAAGCAAGCACAATAGCTGTGATTGTTTCCCAGGCGCGCCGTCCAGGCAGAAAGCAGAAGGAGGAGAGAGGCAGTGCAAGAGATCTGCCAGTGGCTGGAGTGGATGCTCTTTCCTCAGAAGCGGCCATATGTTCCTCACTCTGTCGGAATGTGATAATCCTTGCTGAAGTGCTGAAGGTGTCTGGAAGGAAGGAGGGGGCAGCTAGCGCTGTGCTAAGTTGTCGGCGCTGGAACTGTGCTGATGGAGATTCTGACTGAGGAAGCAAACACAGATGTCACAATGAACGGTCATGCCAGTTTGTATGAGGTCAGTGCTGCTGCTGCTGCTCCATCGCTGTTTCAAAGCTGCCTACATTTCTTTCTTTAAATAGACAGAACAACGGTATATACATGTTGATATCATTATCACTTAGACCACATCCTCACTAGAGTATGTGAAATGAAATGATGTGTTAATGCAAATGATCTATTTAAACATATAACTGAAGGAATGAACTCCTTGCATTAAACATGCTGCAACGCAAGATGTGTGGTTTTTCTTTTTTGCTCCGATGTGCTGGATTCACAGCGGCAGGAGTGCGCTTTGTTTGAGAAGGGAGGGCTTCTGCAGTGACTGAGACTGGGCAGGTTTGGAAAAGCTGCTGCTTGTTTAGCAGTGGCCAGTGTAACCTAGCGAGCGCTGTGCTGATGGCTTGTACATCTCTGAAACCCCCACGGATAAGGCTCTTGTTGAAGATCTATTCGATCAAGGCTCGCTGTTAACATTCTGTGAGCCTTCTTCCACCAGCCTGCTGGTTTTGTTGAAGAGCTTCTCTCTCGGTGACAACAGAGGAAGTGTCACAATTTGGTGATATTGGTTAAACGATGAAAGCAGAAACTGCTTAGAAGACACATTGGAAGTTTTTGTCTTGCATTACTTTAAAATGAAAGAAGTGCCCACACAGACTGTGGCAACAGAAGTGAGTAAAAATCCGCTGTGGTACCGTTCATTTGTAACTGCTTGGCTTTTCATCTTATTTTTCATGCTGTCGTGCTGTTTTTTTTATTATTGTCTGAGTATTTGCATATTTTGGGTATTGTTTTGACCAGATGGAGTTTACGTTATTGTAGCGTGGCTCGTTCAGAGCTTATTGTGTCCTCCGAGTGCTCTATGCTGGCTGTGAGGGAAGCCTTTGTTTTTCAACAGCGCTGTGTCTCATCCTGTGCTGGCAGTGCACAACAGCAATAAAGGTCAGCTTTCATGTAACCCTGCACTCTGATGTCGTTCGAGCGAATTTCATCTTTGTTTCTACAGGGCAGTGTGTGTGAGGGGCAGATTTAACCGTGGGTTTTTCAAGCGAGTGATCTAGCTAAAATGCCTCTTCAGCAGTGAAGGGATGCTTGTAGATACATGGGCTTCAATGTAGCGGATGTGGCTTTACTAGCCACTGTATCTACACTCATTCAGGATAAAACATGTTGTTTTGTTTATTTATTAGCTCCCTGAGTACAGTAAGATATGTTTGCTAATTCTAACAAACAATTTCTAACCCGGAGTTTCTTTCTAGTCGATCGAGCTGTGCTAAAAGCACATATTAGAATATGGTGCTGTGGAAGCAGTGCTTTGATCGACAACAGAGAGTAACTCATTTTCGCTGTTTACAAAGCAGCAGCTCATTGCATCGCTATTCCAAATGAATTTTCTCTTTAAAAAAAATACCAATATGATCAATATTATTCATATTGCGAAATAATTTAGGAGCTTATGCAGTAGGGCTCTGTAATCAGTCAAGTGCATGAAGCCGAATCAGCACTCAGCTGGAGGTTTATGTGTTAGTTCTATAATTATTTGCTCATTTATAACTGGTTGCAATTTATAGTTTTGATGTTTTGTCCTCAAAATACAATTTGCTGCATTTGCGATTCTAATAATCTGAATGTAGTTGCAAGGTCTGTAAGTTTGAACTAAACAATAATGTGGCTGAAAAGTACATGCAGGTTGATAACCCTTCAATTCAGGTCAGTTACTCCCCTGGGAACCTTATTTCTCTGTAGGATTGTACAGTACCTTGTCAAAAATTAGAAGCTTAATAGGCCAGAATAGGGCAGTGGTTTGATGAGAGACCTCAGAGGAAAAATCAGGAATGCCATTGAAAGAGAGTTTCCAGATGACTGTACATCATTGTTCGACTGAAACATTTTTATGAATTATTTTTAACAGTTTTACTGTGTGATAGGACAAATGGCATAGGTTTTATGGTTATTTCTAAGAATTCTGTCTCCTGAGAAAGTTCACTTCCTCGTTAAGCATTTGTTGGCTCTCTTGGAAGTACAAAACGAGTCCCACAGTAGTCCTGGGGAACCCCACTGTTTGTCACGTTCTACGCAGAAGTGGTAGGAAAACTGAGAAGTGTTCAGCCAAATCAATAAGAATTCTTAGCAGACAGCAAAAAATACATGCTAGCTGGTTCTGCAATAACTAAAGAAGTGGTTCACCACATAAGCTGTTTACAGTAAAAACAGTGCATGGTTAAGCAGACTACCCCAATTCATGTAGTACTGAAATACTGTACATTCTCAGTATTTGGTGAAGCTTATTTGCTTTTTTCTAGCACAGTCCCATGCCATTGTAAGGAGAGGAGAGAGCTTGATCATAATGATACTGTATGTCAGTCCTTCTTCAGGCCACTTGAGAAATACGTAGACCTCATGCTAATCCGACACAAGCAATCTGCTGCACAAACTCGGCTTGTAGAGCCTTGCTCAGAGCTGTAATTTGCCACATTCTTTTAATTGTTGGAGCTGCACTTGGATAAAGGAGCTTATTGAAGACATGCTGAATGACTCTCTTTCAGATGCATGCCATTCTCAAGCAAAGTTCTTATGTTGTGAGCTGTATCGTTATGTTAGGTGCACAAAAGAATTATAATTTTGTGCAGGCCGACATTTAAATGCATGTGTCCCTGGTGGTCCTTTAGTAACATAGTGCAGCTGAAGCAGTGCTGCTACTACCACTGCTTTGAAATAAACTTTTTCAAAGACCTTGGCAGGGGTAAACTTGATCCTGACCTTTAGTCAGATTAAATCTAGCTGCACAGACTTGTTGAATTAGTTTCATTACAGCCTGAGATCCCCAATGCGGCTCGCAAATCTTTCTTTTCAACTCTTTCTGTCCAAGAATAAAATTACACTAAACATTAGGTAACAGGAAGAGAACAAAATCTTTAATTTTTTTCATTGCCTTACTTCCTGTATGATATCTTTTGTTAACTTTGAACCGTGTAACTTTTAAAATCTCTTTCACAAAATGGGAGAAGAAAAACTTTGAAATGTCCCCTGTCGTTGCGTAACTTACTGTATAAGAAAAGTCATTAATTGAGCCACTTCTTTTTGAGAATTAGGACAGATGTCCTAAACAAATGTATCAACTTTAACTTTTAATTATTCTTACAAGGAATCAAAGATCTGGACTCTTGACCATTATGTTGGATATTTCGTTTTCTTTTATTTTGGCAATGTCAGAAAAATGTTGGGGTTTTCACAACCTCAGACAACACATATATTAAGTATTAATATAAGACTTCTTTTCGTCTACCGTCAGTTATACTAGATGTTGTTAACAAGCTGAAAAATAAAGTAACCTAAAATCTCATATATCACTTTAATTCACATTTTTTTTTAAATCTCTAAAAACAGAGATTCAATGTAGTATACAACATAATAGACTTCCTTTCTTGGACAGCACAAGACAAACATGTTTTGTTTTTCTTTCAGCTAAGCAACTGTTTCAGAAACCTCACAGCCATACCACATCAGCTAACTTCTGTGTTTAAAATGTTAAATTAAAACATGATTGAAGACTATTTTAATATAAAATTAATTAATGTAAATATAAAACAAGATTTAAGATTATATACAGTATACTTGGAGTCCTTACTATAATCATATTTGTTTATCTAACTTAATTACAACTTAGTAATTATAACAATACTGGAAATATTTGTTACTGAAGCTAGTGACATGACTGTTTTTACTTTTTCAATATATGGTAGGTTGTCAAGAAAATCTACACAGAACAAATGTATTTTTTTTTCATACTTTGCAAAGTCTCTCAGTACGTCACAAAAATTCATATTAAGGAAATAAGTTAAAATTTTCCATATATTCACTTCATATGAGAAACGTTTTTGTTTTACTGTGTTGTAGACTTTTGCTATAGCAGTTAGATTAAAAGTCAAGGTCTGTTTTGGATAGTAATGTAAATAGCAAAGCTTTCATTAGAAGAACAGAAAAGGAATAATAGGGGGTCTTGATCGAAAGGAGAATTAATAGTGACCCAGACATGATTTGACTACATTCCTAGTAAATGGCAAAAAAATTGTTTCTGTGAGAAATGTACTTCTGACAGGAAGAAAGACAAGAAGAGACAAATAAGGAATAATAAAAAAACAATGACATCAGTACAGGAGACTCCAGGAGTTTAGGTTAATGCAAAAACACACAAAAAGCATTCACAGAAACTATAGATGCTACAGAAACATCAGATGAACAAAATGGGGAACATCCAGTAGACGAATAGAAAGCAAACATTGAGGGTAAAAAAGCCTTAAATAGATGGAAAGATTGACTTATCCTCGAAGTCCAGCACACTTCCAGCCTGAAAATAGCCTAAGGTAAGACAAGCCTACACTGATCTAGATCTGTTGATGGATCTCCAGTCTTTTTTCTTTTGTGCTTTTGGGATGACCTGAATTTGCATTTTATTGTTCATTAAACATTGGTCTAGTTTTCCAGAAAAAAATGAATTTGTTCCTTGAAAAGAGTAAGGTATCCTTTTGAATATTTTAGTAGTCATTACTTATAACAATCAAATGATAATGATTTATTAATAATGTTTTTTCTTTATTTTTGTTTTTCTTGTTTTGTTTTTTATTTCAGGTCAACCATAATGTCTGTCATTTTTTATAAACCAATTTTGTAAATCATTGAACAACAGAAAACAAAAAAGGCAGTATAATAGGAAAACAATTCCCACAATCCACAATTTAAACTTGCTTATTACACTGCTGTTGTATTTTAATAAGATAAGGCTTTGTGTTCTTTTTTTATATCACCTCTGTTAGACACTCAGTCATTTACAGTATATGTTACCGCCATTACTAATATGAAATAATTTATCTTTTTAGTTAAATATCTTAATGAATTGTTAAGATAGTGCTCAATTTAACACTTTAGGATATTTTATTTTCCTTATTTACTAATAAAGACATATATCTTAGATTCAAGAGTTTTAGATTCCATAAAAATCAGCACTGGGTGTTCTGTCTGGCATGTGCTGTTAGAAAATGAATACCTCCTCTCAGATTTATTTTTCTATGTGTGACATACTGCGATATTCAATACAAACATATCTGTGATTCATCATGTACACATACTGTATTAACTGTAATGTACTGTTTAGAGTGATTCTACTGTTCGGTTCTTTGTATTATGACAGAATTAAAGTTTGACACTTGTATCAAATTGTATCAAAGACATATTGAATCCTTCTAATTACAGGATTAAAAATCAGGACGTCTGTAATATTTAGGAAATGGACAGACACAGCAGACTCCTCTTTCTACTTATAATTTAATTTCTTCATTTATGTTTGTAACCAGCTATTTGTAGAAATCACTTAGACTGTACTTCTTTGTTAATGTCTGTCCACACTGAACAGCTGTTGTGGAAACAGCTCTTTATGAAAGGAAATTAAGAACAGAAACAACAGAATCATTACCAGCTTTACTAATCAGGGTTTGGTCATGAAAGCCCTGTTTGTGATGGGTTCAGGTCTCATTGTCCAGTCATGTAAAGTCTGGTTTCGTTCTGTGTCAGCTGAAATGAATAAATGAAATTAATCTAAACAAGGAGTCACAATGAGATGCGCCAAAGACTTTGATTATGTTATTATTTTAGTGCAGTAACATTTTAACTACTATAAATTTTTGTAGGCAAGAAGAGAGTTAAAGGACACCTGAAAAAAACTAAAATCAGTTTTGGTTTACACATTTGAGTTATGTGTCTTCATACATCTGTAATTACTAAGATGTTTAGAAGTAAATTCTGCTTTGGGACATTATTCTTGTACACTCTTGTACGTTTTCTGTTTGGGTTGTAATGGTGGATCATGTGTAAGAGTACCATGCCATTTTGATTCCTTAGAATTAACACTCTAGCATTTTAAGTGATTACTACTACAGAATTACAGAACGTTTCTCTAAAGTCTTTTAAATTTGGCAATTAATCTCAGCCTCATTCCTAATGAACATTCTAACATGATAATATTCTTTGCCCTCATAAAATACTACAAGAAATTAAACCTTTCCTTGAATCAGAATTCCTTCAATTCCTGGAGCCAAAAAACTTGTGTACAGAAGTTGTTCGGAGTTATGAGATTATTTTCAAATGTTTTTCAGCTGATACCAGAAGAAAACACCAGAAATCATGGAAGCTGAAAATAATAAATGAACTTGTAAGGTGTTTCTCAGGCAGCAATGGATGCTAGATTTAACTTTTTATTTCCACATTTCTGTATGGTGTACGGAGAAAAAAACCTCCCTTGGGGAAGAGTAAAGTATTTTGAATTTAATCAAACCTTGATAAAGAAGAGCACTTTTCAGAATCCCTGAGTGCACTATCACAGTATATTCTACAGGGACAATCAGAACAGAAGTGGTCTCTAGTATTTCCTTCTGCATTATGCTCACAATTAAATTGGCATTGTTGACCAGTTTTCATTCCCAGTTAAACAAATATAACGCCTCATCATGTCTTATACTGAGAAGACCCTCTTTATGTTTATTGAATCAATTTTCATGTGGGTTTCTATGATATAATAAGCAGGGTTAGCTTGTCAGTGGTGCACCAGAATCAGTGTGCTTTTGTAGTTGTTTTCATACTAGTAGCAGCCAAACTGTTTCTTTTTGAGTATCTCAAGCATTGCTGTAAAACATTTGCTCCATCAGCTGTGCTGGAAAGGCTCCACAGCTGTTGTATCCAAGAACAGATCATCACTACTGAGTGAAGATGTTTCTTCTAGCCCTCTCTCCTTGAATGACTCCTGTCGACGGCTACGTTTACTGACAGCAGTTTTGACGTAGCCTCATTGTTCCTGAAACACTGATACAGGGCAGGATAGATGCTCTAGTTTGAAAGAAGGCTACTTGTTTTACTGTAAATTGAATTCTGTGTATGCTAAATTAAGAGGAAAAGAAGAATGTAGATGAGTCTTCACAAGATATAATGTAGTCAGCTGACTATAATATAATAATAAAAAGACAGTCTTCTTTAAAAGAAACTGCAAAGGAGTGCCAGCATAATTTGTGATGTTTAATAAGGTGATTAAGTTAAACGTTTGAACAGATCTATTCATCTGGGATAAGCCAATTTTGCAAACAGCTTAAATCTATAGAATGCCCTTTCCTATTTTTTTGTTTACTAAATACATTTACACTATTACTGTATCTTCCAATCCAGTAAAGGTAATTCTAACAAAACTACACACTGGAATTTTTGTTGCCATTTGTTGCCCTGTTGCCTCAGTCTGAAAAATAACCAGTTAAACAGGCTGAACAGCTGTTCCCCAAACTAGCGGGGAAATGATAGGAATGCCTCAGCCAAAACAGTGCATTTGCTTTCCTGTTGTTATCAACAACTTGCAGTAAAAGCCTATAAATGTGATTGAAATTAGTAAAATTAACATTCAGGTGTACAGATAAAATGCTGAATATTCTAGAGGAAGTAACAGCCTGTCTATAGAATGCTGAAAGTTAAAAAGAGAAGAAAGTATCCTGTTAATGTCTGACATAAACCTTTACATTTTCAAAGCACAGTGGGAGAGTTTTTTTTAATGCCCTGGTTACGTTCTACAAGACAGGGGGCATGAGAGCACGTCAGTTCAATTAAGACTCACTCAACATACTGGGAGAGAAACAGCTACTGAAGTTCTTGCATGTCTTAATTTGTCTTGCCCAGCAAGACAAAACTGAGTTATTATTGCTATTGACATACAGTAGCCACAACCTGCAAGAGCAGTTACATGTTAACCATTGACAGTACTTGCCCTGTTACGCCACAGAGCACTGTTAGGAACTGATCTGTCCTGCAAGTCATTTGAAGCACAACAGCAACCTGTGAGGAAGTACTCAGCAAACAAACTAAACAGACTCTTCTTTTACATTTTGAATTGCCATATGCAATGGATAACCACTTACACAGAAGGTACCGTATGGATTCTGGACCTGCTTGTAAAGGTACAGGTAGATATGTCATTCTCCTTTTTCAATAATTAAAAGGGAAATTCAGTGTGAACGTGATTTAAGATGCATAGATCTAGCTTCTTCCTGTTTTTCAAACTTGCTTCACATAGAGAGAAAAATACTGTATGTATTGTGTACAGATTTGCAAGTTAATTTTGAAGTCTTGATCTTCTAATAACTGGAAACAAGTTTAATGTAGAAATATAATATTCCCAAGGTCTTAGTTTTACTTTCTGTTTTAAAAAAAAGTTTTGTTTAGAGTGACAGAACTGATGTGTTTAATGCGATCATCTTCGTAGCCTGTGGCTTCATTTATAATATTTTGATTATTTTATGTTTATAGTTCAGAGGGTGGTGTTGTACTTGAATGTCCCTTAAATTACATTGCCAGAGACAGGGAAAAACCGAGACAAACATTTTTGGATATTCTGAAAATTAGATGTCAGACTGTCAACCAAAACGATATGGTAAACAGATAACAAGCTGTTTTCTTAATAGCAGAGTAGGTGCGATCTTAATGTGATGGTTAGTGGTTTATGAATATGGCTCCATCTTTGGATGGCTTTGAAAATAGGTTAACTTTATTTGTTAATTAATAATAAGTTAAGTGATGTTAATAATTTCAGTTATTAACAGAAGTAATGAACATACTGTACGTATTTCATAAATTATTAGTGCCTCGTGTGTAAAGCTCTTGGTGGTAATGTTGTGAAAGTGAAAATTGCTCGTGTGAGTTTACATACAAATCTAATTTGGAAATGGCAAAAGTATTAATTAGCAGGCAGTGTTTGCTGGTGAATCCTCGAAACATACTGTATCCTTAACAAGTTCGTTGCTTGGATCTTAGCTTATACTAACATGCATGAGCATGTTACAGTCTCATTGCGCTAGCTTTCTGAGGATTTCAGAATAAAATTCGAAATACAACTCACTTTTGTGAGTTTTACCCCCTTGATATTTTAATGGTTTGGCACCTGACTAGATCAGTGAGCTGTTACCCCTCTAGCAATACCATGCAATGCCCTTAAACATTATTTCCACTCTTTTTCTGCCTTCTTTCAGTTCCATGGGGTTCATACCATGTTTTCTCTTCTGTTGCTCTAAGGCGGTGAAATTGTCTCCCAAAGTTGAGAAATTTGAAGGTCATTTCAAATTCTGTCATAAAACGTTCTTGTATACACTTGGTTTTAATTCTGTTTAATTTAATGTACAGTATTAATTTGTCTTTACATGTTTCTATTGTACTGTAAAATACCTTCAGGTGTAATATCATGAAAGGTGCTATCTAAATTAAAAATGATCATTATTGTTATAGGTAATTAACACTGCTTCACTGCAGCACTGGGTGTTATCTGTGTAAAGTTTGTAATGTTCATGTGGGTTTTCTCCATGTGCTTTGGACTCCCACAGTCGAAAGACGTGCTGGTACGTTAATTGGCTTCTGGAAAAAGTGACCCTGGTGTGAGTGTGAGCATGTTTGCATCTCTGTGCGCTCTGCGATGGACTGGTATCCTGTCCAGGCTGTACCCTGTCTTGCATCAGTTGCTTGACGAGATAGGCTCCAGCTCCTCTTCGACCCTATTCAAAGAGATGACTATAGGTGGCTGAATAGATTATTGTTATGATGATGCAGTAAACAATTATGAATAGAACATGTCAGTGGAAAACTAGAAAGATAGACACATTATCTAAAGAAAGCAAGAAAGCCTCAGGGTCCTCCTTTGAAAGTTAAGACACTAAAGTAATGTCTCTCTCTTAAGTTCTGTTATATTGGTGTTCCTTTATTTCTCTGCATTTTTTCAGAAATACAAAGGTATAAGTAAATGATAACTTCTGCTTTTTCATCCTATGTTTAACAACAACTAAACACTGTGGATTATTTCTAGCTCATTACTAAACTGAGATAGTAAATAGAATTGGGAAGGAATTCAAAACAGATCCTAATAGTGTCTTGGAAATGAGTAAAGGTATAAGGTTGTGTGGTTTTATCTTGGTTTCTTTTGTTGTTGTTAAAAGACTTCTTTTACA
The DNA here is from genome assembly GCF_040954835.1 of Lepisosteus oculatus. NCBI lineage: Eukaryota > Metazoa > Chordata > Actinopteri > Semionotiformes > Lepisosteidae > Lepisosteus > Lepisosteus oculatus. The sequence continues at coordinate 8,572,639 of NC_090702.1, forward strand.
AGGTTTTGTTTTTTTACTTTGTACCCCTAAAACCTCACATTTTTTTCTAAAGACCCTTTTCCCAGTGTGATTATTCTTCACTCTCAACAGCTGATTTTTGCCTTACTACTGTCACCCTTGCGTGGTGGTTTTTGTGAACGGAAAGCAAGGGGGACCTTTGTCTCCAAATTGTGTTTCCAAAATATTATTTATCTTTCACTTCAGTATCTGTGTGACTCTTGCTGTGGAGCTCTCACCCACAGGTCACAAAACAGTCATGGAGGGGTTGCACTGCTCATTTGGATGCCTCTTGCTTCCCTTTTTGCTGTTTGTCACTTCTCATTTTGGTCTTCTCTTTCGTTCCTTTGCTAACTCAAGGTTAACAGAATAAGATCCGTTGCAATTTGATCTCGTTTTTCACTGGTCCTTTCTCATGGACTCTGCAATACCCAGCTTTGCTTTCTCAGCCAGTGTAGTAGAAGGTGTGAACATAGACTATACACAAGCTAAATGGGGCTTACAGATGCAGCTGGTATTGATAGTACTCTGCTGCATAATGGTGACTCACAGGCCATCTCAAGCTCTGTTGAATGCTAAACCCTTTCTCACCTCAACAAATTCACATGCTGGGCGAGTTTAAGGTTTTTTTAAAAGCAAACAATAACACAACACGACTGTGTCTGGTTAGTGTATTAGCAAATATTATGCAAAAGAGAATGGTGTTGTCTCTTGAGTATCTCGAGTTCTTGGCGAGTGTACCTCGTTTTGCTGTCTTGTAGACTGTAGGCCCATTCCTTCACTTTCCAAAGCCTTTAAGCATAAATTGCCTTACCTCAGTTTGCCTTATTTTTATATGTCAGAACTCATTTCTTTCATCAGGAATGTTTACTGCTACTTGCCCGTAAATGTAGAAGAAATTCAAAACTAGGTTTATTGTTTCAAACAAAGAATGTCAGCAGTTTTGTTTGCAAATGTTACATTTGTCAGTGTTTCAAGTATTTTCATAATGAATCCATAATGAATATGTATTTGTGTGAACGTAGGGGTTAATATAAGGTTGCAGAGATTTCATTATTGCAACTACTGTACATACATATGCTGTTTATGTCTTACAAGGAACATCTTTCAGGAATATTGTGTTTTTGAAGAGTGATTATTTTGATTAATTCTCATAATGGATTATAATAATGTGAATATGAATTAGCCCTTACCATTCCACTAAGCTAATAACAGAAACCTCTATTCATCTTGTATACAAATTGAGCATCAGTTGCAGTTGACAGCTGTTACACCTTGGTCACTGGTCAAAGTTAGTCATGCCTCCCTGATAATAATAAGAGTGAAACAGATGTCCATGGCTGCTAACTTTAATTTTATATATGATAAGCAGAAACATAACAATTTAGATGGGTCTGCTCTTCTGGTTTTTGAAATGGTGACAGATAATTAATATACACACAATATAAAGAAAGCTCTCATAATTTAATCAAAAGATTCATACAAATATAAGTAAATCATATATTTGCAAGCTTTTAAAATGTACTGTACACAGGAAAGTAGATTTTTGACTCACATGACTTGTGCCTTATTAATGAAAGTTTGAAGCTTCTTGTATATACTGCCACTCGTGTATGTGTACAGTATATATACAGTAGATGTAATGAAACTTGTTGAAACATCCTTCCTTCTCTTGGTTCAATCATAACCAGTATCTGTATATTATAAAGCAAAGTGGAATGCTGGAGAGTATGCTATGTACAGTATTTTGCAATGAGGAGCTTTCGTAAATTCTAAAGGCACAATTGACTTAATTGTCTGAACTATTTTAAATTCACAGAACATAATGGTGCAGGCAGGAGCTGCACATTTAACAAGCCTTGGGTCTTGACTAACAGCAGGAAACCCTTGATGAGGTTGGGGCATGTCCACAAGGATTTAAAATATTTACAGTTCAATCACATTACAGTCTGTCAAAGTGTTGCCTGTAGCTCTGAAAAAGCACTAATCAAGGACAGGCTGTGAAACCAGAAGGAAGAAGGCTTTGTTCCTAATGTTGTTCATGGTGCCCTAGGTTTCATCTCATGCTGAGGTATCCTTGCTCTGTAAGAGCATATCTTTAATGGCCAATGAGTTGTCCAAATTAAGTGAGACCCCATGCTGGGAACACTGACAAGCTTTCATCACCTAAATAAGATTGTTAATGTGCTGTACTGGGGTTCAGAAACATGATATATCGGCACTGTTAGGAGGTAGAGAATAAAACTATAATACAGTATTAACAGTGGACAGAGCACTGACTTTATAATATATAAGCCTTTCTATTTTAGAGTGCCTTATACCCATTTAAAATAGTTTTAGAAAACCTTTTCTTAAATGGTGTGTCCTTGACCTGAAAGATCCAAATGCTTCCAAATATAATGCCCTTTCTCAAAGCACATGCAAGTTGAGGGTTTTATCTAGTCATACAGATTCCCAAGAACTCCAAAACACAGTCATCCTTGTCCAGGTTCTTTACATCTTAACTTAAATGGCTAACTCCAGGTTTGCAAAGAACGCTAAATTAGACATTATCAATTGTTTTTGTAAATATTAAACTAGCATACCTGTATTTTCTCTCTTAACGGTTCATACCCTGGGTGGCAAGTTGGTGCAGTGGTTATCATTGCTTCCTCAGAGTGCTGGGGTCCTGGGGTGCTATCTGTGTGGAGTTTGGATGCTCTCCCCATGTTCATGTGGGTTTCCTTCCCCAGTCCAAAGACATACTGGTAGGTTAATTGGCTTCTGTGAAAATTGGCCCAGATGTGAGCATGTGTGTTTGTGTCTGTGTGTGCCCTGCGATAGACTGGCATCCTGTCCAGGGTGTACCCTGCCTTGCACCCATTGTTTGCCGAGATAGACTCTGGCTCCTCCACATCCTTGTATTGACCCTGTAAAGATGTTAGAAAATGGAAAGATAGATGTTCATACCGCAGTAAGTTTTCTTATCCTTTTTCTTACAAGGCAAAACATATTTGTTTACTTAACTTATTTTGAAAGCCAGCTTGCATTTCCTTAGGGCTGTACAGTATCAAGAAAAAGTTTGTCATCCTCCAGTATGATTATGGAAATTAGAATTTCTTATCATCATAAGGGTCTGATTAAACACAGATCTTTTCTTTTGTGTAGCCCTGTCCTGTATAATAATCAGACACATTGGGAGTTTGTTGTTCACCATATACTGTAGGTTAGTGCACATCATGCCACAATCAGAAGAGCTTTCAGAGGACCTCAGAATAAAATTTGTTGATGCTTATCTGTATAGATGAGGTTCTAAAAATATGTCTAAACATTTGGGGCTCCATCCATCCACTGATACAGCAGGATTACAAAGGCAAAGTTTACAAATATATGCTGACTCTACCCAGGTTTTAAATCGAGATATTGTTCTAAAACTGCAGCAGATCAAGTCTATGTGAGAAAGTCATACTTCTGGAACGGCACACAATTGAGGGTAAAATTATTTGACATTAAATAGGAGTGAAAAATGTTGACTTTCCATTAAAGAATTGAAACTCTTGGTTTCTTATTTATGAAATGTATATTGTGTAAAAAACCTAGATTGGCTTTTTCCGGTATGATACTATACATCATTGTACAGTCTTGTTTTGTCAATCTTGTCTTGGCAAGATTTTCACAAGAGCAACCCGGAAAACCATCCAAGAAGTCAAAAGGATCCCCAGGGTATAATCCCAGGATCTCCAGGCCCTTTTACTACGAAGTGTCAGTATTCAAGCCTCAACATCAGGAGAGGACTGAATGGGAATAGTTTACATAGGAGAGTAGCTAGGTACAAAACTTCTCTTCTGTCAAAAAAACAAAACATTATCTATCTCTTGTTTGTCAGTTGACATGACTACTGAAAGAATGTTCTCTTGACAAATGAGTCAAAAGTTTAACTTTTTGGTCACATTGAGAAGTGCAAGTGCTTACAAGGTGTAGCAAAACAGGGTGATTTACAGTATTAAACTGTGTAACACAAGATCATCAAAAGGGTGACAATAAGACGTTATTTGGACTGAACTTTTTGATTGTTTGCCATTAGCTAATTGTTTCAAGGATTTGGTCAACCCTCTACTTGATAGCAATGAATTTTTTTCACCAGTGAGGTTAGGTGGCTTATTCAGGAAACCCACATCTTTTGCATAAAGAAATACCTATTCTGAACTAAACGCACACTTGTGCTCATGGGGCCTTCAATTGATCCTGAAGCAGATCTGAGGATTAACTTTGGTGATACCTTGTAAGGTTTTTTAACATTTGCATATGGACTTCTCACAGTCCTCACATATTTAATTATGACCGGCCTCAAGTACTGGAATTAAAATAGTTTTAACCAACTGCAGAGAAGTGATATCCTTTTCTGTGACATGGTTTACTTCATACTCTGTTTACTTAATTTTCTGAATTAATTTCTTTTTCAAACCTTTGAACTTGTATTTTAGTTTCTTTATGTACAGGCACAGGAAATGCACTCATCTCAGGCAACAGAAATTATTTGAGACTTCACCACAAGAGTCTAATAAAGCTGCTTCTGTAAGTTAGCAACAAACAGTATTCAAATTAAATATGATTTCGCAAGGAAATCCTTATCTATGTTGTACACCTCTTTACACATTATGTAATATTTTGTGTCTCTTTTTTCTTTCAGATAAGAAAAGTAAACAGAACTGTTTCTCCTCAAAGACCTCAGATGAAGCAGCTTGTGTGGGACTGAAAATTGCTCAGGCTAAAGGTAGCAACACCTGCTGTCTGTTCTCTAGCTTTAAAAATCTGATTAAATCTTTCTTATAGTTGTTCTTTTGTAGTATTAATAAAGACACTAGGGCGTTTAGATATTAAAGCCAATAAGCAGTAAAGAGATAATCATGCAATTTTGATGCTTTCATCATTTGGGAGATACCTGTTTATTACAAAAATATTCTCAAACACATATTGAATGATCGATATTTTAAGATATTTCCTCCCTAATGTATATGATCCTGTGTCAAAAATATAATTCTCCATTAAAATTTTTGTAGCTTGTTTATTTAGAATATAATCAAAAATCTAATATTAGGGATTATTTGTGCTTTTAATATGTTAAATGTAAAGGAGTTATTATAATGTTAACTAAGTATTCCATCATTATTAACCCACCTGTCAGCATTGAGGGTGCATGTATACAGTCATGCTGAACCCACGTAGTTCACAGATCTTAGTTTTTGCAGAGCTGTCAGATGTGTAATTTTGCCAACAGAGAGACAAAACTGCAATTGCATCATAGTACTGTACTTGTTTATAACGCAGGAGTGTATGTTCTAATTAAGATTCACAATATATTTCCCAGCATAGCTGTACATCAGTTGTTACTGTGTGAAAAACAATTAGTATGTTGTTTTTGATTTTGATTACTTTATCTGTGGAGTATTCATATTCATATGCTTGTCACTCGGGAACACAAGTTACAGATCACAGTTGATGCTGTGGAGAGAGCTGTTTAAAAGAAATTTCGGAGAAAGACCACAGTGCTCTTACCTAAGGTACTTTCATCTGAAGAGCACATCCTGTTAACAGTATTTCCACTCTGGCAGGACAATAACCCAAACACTTCAACAGAGCTGCAGATGGGTGCCAGCAACGAACTTGCCTTATGCCACTAATCTAAAGGCCATATTAAATACAAGAGCTGTTAGTCTTTCATAGGCCCAAGCAGGTACCAATGAAGCATACTACCTGACACACCCCCCCTACCCCTTAAGGTGAAGCAGATCTTTGGCTGACTCCAGTTACAGTATTTGACCGCTCTGAGACTTCTTATATTCTTATATTGTTCATAATTGAACTACAGTATGGTTGTCAATGGCCGCTATTCCCAGGAAAAGCCTCAAGCTACAGCTACTGGGATCATTTTATGTCAAGAGGAATTTGGGCGGTTTTTCCAGTCAGTCTGCTACATTTATATGTAACTCGTAAAACATTTCTTTTCTGATCATGGCAGTCCATTCAGTTTATCTGTTTTCACATAGGTGCATAGGACTGACCCTTTCTTGAATGAAATATCTAGCAATAAACATTATTTACATCTTCTGTTACTTTTTGTAGAACAGGATTGCTTTTTAACATCTTCTTTACTGAAGATTATTTACTTTTCTTCTTTACTTTTCACTACTTGAGTATAGACTTGAGTACTATACTCACTACTTGAGTAGTGAAAAAGAGCACACTCTCAGTTACTTTTTGAAATACTAGAAACAAATCCTCTGTGTCTGTGTTTCTTTCAGTTGTGAAAGATGGGGGTGGCTTTACAGCAATAATAAGTGTCCTAGCCATTTCGAAAGCACCTGTTTTTTTTTAATCCTGTGTACTATATAGTATATGGTACAAGGTGCGGCACAACCACAGATAGCTCAAGTAGCTCAAGATAGAGAGTGTCAGTTTTTTTTTGTTCAAGACAGACACTAGTTTGTGTGAAGTGATATCTTTTTGTGCAAATCTATTTTTATATCGGCTCAGAAGCGGAGGCTGGCTTGATAAATATTCTAAAACCCCTCAAGCTGTTGCCTTGAATGTAAATGAGCCCAGTATAATGATCCCACGCTCTCTGTCTCTGTCTGACCTGATAATGAGGCTGCCCCAACAGGACTCAAAAAGTCTGCGCTTGCATTTTTTACCTCCCTTGAGACTAAGATAGTGAATTCTAAAGCCATTTTGTCTTCATTGAGTAAGGCGGTGATAACATTTAAAGCTTAACTATCAAAATTATATGCACTGTACAGCATTGTGAGCAAGATCAACTTCAAAACTCAAAATCTAGTGGACAGCGTAATATCACACCCATGGTGATAGCTCAGGACAGATATACAGGTTTAGAATCTATGTCCTAATTTCGGATATAAAAACATCACACTAGCCTCCCACTAATTTTCTGTGTCTTGGAGCAATTTGTTCTGAAGGCACTTTGAAGGCCGTGGTTTTACGAAAGCAATTTCAAAATAAAATGTAATGTTACCAAGTGGTCAGACTTTTTCCAATATTAGAGGTTGAATGGAAATAGCTAATGTAACAAATCATCTGGATATGGAAGATTATCCCCTGCAGTGTAATTAAAATATCTCTTGAGGATTGTCTTAAATTGTTTTAAATTATTTTGACCTGATCCTTCACCTGTGTTCACCTGTGGCCTAATTGTATTCCACAAAAACACATGATATTTCTCAAATATATTTCCAGAAATTTGTCACAGTTCATGTATTTGAATACTGCGTGAGAAAAACTGAAACTGCCTAGGTAACTTAAAGGAACATCCATTTATAGTGTATTATACTGTTCCTAGTTTAGCTAGACAGTTGTACAAGTCTATATTCCTTTTTAGGAATGCAATTTTAGCTGACTCTTTTTGCTAGACTGAAGACTCAGTTCTGTAGCCCTGAAATGTATTTTGTCATGCAAGAAATTTGACTATGTAACCTAACTGCAGCAACGTAATTGGGCTGGTTTAATACTCCCTGCACAAATGTCTGCCCACAACAGTGACTTAATGTCACTGTGCATACTGGAGTCTGTTATAGAATTAGCAGTGCAAGAAGTAAGGAAAATCCTAAAATACCCATTACTTTATAACTGGATAATTCTAAAACGTTTCCTTAATTTAGGAAAATCCGGATTCATAGTATATAGGGAATGTCGGACATACATACAAATTGAATATCTTAGTTTTAATTAATGATTCACTGCTGAAACTATACATCCATCCATTAGCTAAATCCACCTATTATGGAACGGTATGCCAGTCCATCACAGGAAAATATACACAGGGACATTTTGAAAATACCATTGAACTAGCATGTGTTTGGAAGGTGGGGGAAAGCTGCAACATACTGTAGTATGAAAACTCCACAGAAAGGTACCCCAGTTTACAGTTGTCAAGAAGCTTGGCAGTTAGTAACTATGTAACCTAACCTGCAGCAGTCTGGTTAGGGTTGAACCCAAATTGAACTCAAGACTCAAAAGCTATTTCATAGAAATATGAAATTGAAGTTACCTAATAAGCAATGATCATTTTTGATTTTTTTCTAATTGTAAACAGCTTTTGCAAAGCCTAGATATCTTGCAAAATATTCAATTTAATCATCCTCTTTAACACCATTCACAGTAGTAGGGAGTTTCACTTTTCAAAGCCTACTTAGATTCACACCAGTTTTTATACACACTGCTTCCTTTATTTAGTTGTACATAATGTTTTTTTCTTTTTTGCTATTTCTAAAAAAGAGAAAAGATTCCACATTCTATACAGAGTGTTCTGACATTTAATTTTCTTCTGCCGAGGACTGTAATCAGAAGCATTAGGCTGTCTGCGTTTATGTACTATTTATGTTCTGAAAAATGCTCTGACTGGTTCATAAACTCATAATCCTGTATTTTCGTAGAACACTTTGCAAGTTTCTCTGCTGTGCTGTTATCCAACCCAGTGAGAATAGTTCTGTTTTAGCTCGGCTGTATAAAAGGCTTCATAGACCTTTAGGTGTAGCTCAGTGGTTCCTGTATGCTTAGGTAGGTGACTGGAATACTAATAGATATTGAGATCTCTTACGTGCTGTGACACCCTCTCACAGATATGAAGGCTTATCCAGCCACAGACGACAACCCAGCCTCGAGAGGGTTTTAAGAGTGTTTTGCTGCTGATCTGGAATACAGACGAGCTCTCGATGCAAAACATCTGCCCTGTGGGGGATGGGGAGGGGGGCTTTCTAGCTAGAGCCTTCCCCCTTCTTCCGATTAATTTTTTTTAATTCAGTTCCAGGATTAAAATTTTAACTCAAACTAAGAATGCAGTGTCTGTTTCACAGGAGCTCTGTCCTTATTACTTGCTTGTTTGTCAGCCTTCCCTTGGGAATTGCCTGCCAAGTTCTGTGGCATTTAAAAAATCTTTCCAAAGTGTTTGTTTCAACTTGTGATGATTAACAGCCAGTTATTTTAATGTGCACAGAACAGAGGATTATTGTAGATCACATCGTCATTGGTATGTGACAAAGTGTCATTTTGTAGCATTTACCAGTGCAACATTGTTCATATATTTTCAACAAAGAGGAGCACAGGCGACTGAGTGAGCCCAAGGTTATGGAGGAAATATGTAATGAAAATATTGACAATGTTTGCTTCCGGATGGTAGGAGGAACAGTCTTCATTCCAGGATTCAGAAGGCATGTTCCGCTAAAACAAAACAAAAAACCAAGAAAACTCACACTTTTACAACAACAGGAACCAGCTCTGCTGGAGATCTTTCAATGAGCTTAACATTCAGCAGGTCCAAAGGGAAGACTTTTGTGTGGTGAAATATACAGTAAGTGTTGGCAACTTAATGGAATTAAGATCTACTGGCCTTAATAAATTATACTGTTGTGATGCAAGATAATAGAGAAGGTATGACTGTTAGTATGAAAACTCCAACTGAGCACATTTGTGGATTTCCAGCATGACCAGAGGAGCATTATACGAAAGGCCCATTATTGCTGTATCATGCTCATGAAGAAGACTAGATCTCACATTTCAGTGCACATACAGTCATGCTTTCAGTTTGTAAGCATCAGTTGGTCCCTGTCTCATCATGGGAACAGTGTAAACAGCTGTAATTTTGCTTACCTGTGGCTTATTGCAGCTGCACAGTAGAAGAGCACCATTTTGGGTTTGGAATTTGTTTAGAAGGTCCATTAAAACTGAGATTTAATCCAACCGTTGAGGTGTTTTTCTGTTACACTTGTTGGTGATCAAAGATTTTTTTTCCTGGTTTAAAAACAGTTACTGAAAGCAGACTGGAGTGATTTGTGCCTCCTTACATTTCTCGCAATGCTGGTTCCTGTCTCATTGATCACATAAGACAATGGCGTTGGTTATCCTGAAACGAGAATCCCACTGAACTGACATGGTTACTACCTTGTTAGGAAGGCTGTTCCTCAGTGTATTGTAATTTGAATATGTTAGTCCTAGTAGCTTGGCAAAGCCAGCAGGTACAGTTGATGACTCACCCCCCTGACTACCACCTTTCAGCTGCTCTAACGGGAGGTGCAAGGGGAGATGGCTCTAATCCTCCTGCAAAGTGATGTACTGTAGGTAAAACAAACTTGCAAAGCAAACAGAAAACCCCTTACTTTCAGATGTAATGGCTACGGTTGGATGCAATATGCTGCGATGCATATGCAAATAAAGTTATTTTTTAAAGACATAAAGGTCCAGAATTCAAGCTGTTTAAAAGTTTGTTGTGGAGGGATTTTAAAATGTAATTGACTTCTCACTATTTTGGTGATATGCTGCTCTGGAGACAGCTAGTGTGGAACAGCTGCCTCTCACCATGCCACAGAGAGATGCATGCTGTCAAACATGTCCTTTCTCCTTGTGACAAATTCCACAGTTTACAGTATGTGGACACTGACTGCTTATTTGCTCTTCTGCCAGCTTTAGTACACCTCATGTGTGTCACCAGCTGTGACTATTTGCCACTCATAATTAAACCATTTTGTTAATTTTGAGTGGACAATTTAACACTTAGTTAGGTACATACACTGTATTGCAGTTGTCAAGTTGTCTTTTAGCCTTCAGTCCTAGTGAAATTAACTGACTTTTGTTGTGGAAAGCATCATTAGAACATTTGTCAGACTTGTTTATTCAAAGAGCTAAATAAAAGTATGATTTTTTTTGTTTTTACAGAGAGACTAATCATAATACGTTTCAATTAAGTTTGGCCAGGCCGATATAGTGTACTGTATTTCAGGTTTTTCCTCACACCTGAAGAAGGCTCCACGGCCGAAACGTTGTGTTTTCTTTCTTCTCTTTTCAGCATGGAATAAACCTATTACTTATGCCTTTGCTCAAAAACAATACAAGGTTGATTTAGAAAATGTCATTGACCAAGAGTCAGCATTAGTAATGATATAATTTCAAGGTGTGGTACATAAATGTGAGGAATTCTAATACATAACTTCTAAGAATGCTGTAGGTGTTTCATACTCTGCTTCTGGTTAGGCTACCTGAAGTCTGGCCAGAGGCAGGACTCTGGCCAGAGGAAGCCAGGGGCAGGGTTTACAGTTTATATCCAGGCACTCATGCTTGTGAAACTTAGTCTGCTTTTGATTTGGGTCTAAGCTGTAGTTCCTTTAGGCTGTCTTTCTCTGTCCATCAGAGTTTTTGCTTGCAGGACAGAGTTTAGCTTTGAGAAATTCTTTAATAAATAATCTCAGTATCTTTTTGAAATTACAACTTTGTAATTAAGTCTTAGTCAATTTACAGATACTCCCTAGAGCTACCACGGGAATGTTTCTTAAGGGGGAGTAGGGTTGTATTATACGGTCTTGCCTGTTATAGAAATAAGTTGAAAGAAAACCTCCAGCTTTTTCTTGGTATTAATATTGTAAATGCCATTTGGCAAGTCAGAATAATGTGTTATTCCTAATTAAAACAAGGCATGTTTCTGGCAATCCACTACAGGATATTGTAGTTAGTAACTAGCTCAGAATTTCTTAGTTCAATGTAAGGATTTCACAGCTGTTGTCTGGTCTCTGGTCAACTAGAGTTTGTGAGCCTTCTCTTTAACTTCATTTTTTGTGAAATTGTGACACAGTTGTCATTTTGTTCCCAGTTGTGAGAGTGCATGTTTCTTTAGCCTGGATTTAGTTTGCTCCTATAGCTATAGAAAATCTCTGGTTGTAAAATAGTTTTTTTCAGTTAAGCAAGTAACTGGAAAATAAAATCATAGTAAATCACATCAACAAAAGGAATGTGAGGAATCTAGTAAACACTTTAATTATGTAGCTGAGACAGAGAGAGAGGGGCACTGTGCTGATTACCACAATGAGAATCACCTGACACAGACACATCAGAGCACATCCTTTTGTTCCCCTTGTATTAGAAATTTGCCTCTCCTTGTGTGAGGAAAACACAGGCCTGATACTTCATAGCTTTTCCCAAGATCTATGGCTCAGAATGATGCTTTTCAGATTTACAATTGAGGGAGGAGTTTAACTGTGACCATTCGTAAAATGATGCTGTGAGTGATTCAACAGGGAAGCTGTGTTCAATGTGTTGAGGATCTTAAGTACATATTTCACAAACAGTCTGCTCCAGGATACCGTACCAAGGAGGATTATGTGAAACAAAAGCCCTGGTGAGTTTGCTGCCTCGCTGTTTGATATTGCTGGATAGTTTCTTGATCAAAAACAGCCTGTAACAGTGATGGCAGAACTGGGATAGCACAGCTCACTGATCAAGCACACCTAGGCTGAGAAAAGTTTCAGGAAGGCTGTGTAGTTCTCATTCTAAGGCTTGTCAGTGCTAGATTTAGCTAGGTTCGGTATACTGTATATTTAAGCAAAGGTGGTGTGCTGTTTTATATATTTCTACTGGTTGATCAGCAGAAATTTGGGTTTCTCTATTCAAAGAACCATGTTTTCAAGGAAAACCTTTTTGAAAGTAAAGCATGTTTATTTAGTATTTCTAACTTATTTCCCATTTGTTCACATGCTATTGTGTCTAGAAAGTCATTCTTTTTATGCTTAAAACTGAGTAGCACAATAGTGGGAAAAGAGGTACCAATGAATTCTGTTTTGAAAGAATGCACATAGAAATGCAGAGTTAGAAAAAGAATACACAACTTATTTGATGAGTACATAATGCAAATTCACCTCCATGGAAGTTTTTTTCCCCTTCTGGTGACCTGAATAAAATAACACATTCCTTTTGTGTCTCTGGGATTGTGCCGCAGGATACTTGTGCTGTGCAGAGTGCAGGGTGGTTTCCTCCTTTCACTCTCCTCACACTCTGTTTCGGGTTCTCCACTCACTTGTAGCGCAATGTTACGCCTTGCAGCTCAGCAGACAGGACAAAGCTGTTTTGCACTGGTAAATCCTGCTCCATCTGGACTCTGAGCACCACAGGCCTTTCTTTTTGGATGACGGCCGAGGCAGCCATGGCAGTCTTTATTTTGTTTTTGTTGCTGAATGAGGTCAGGCTCATTGTGCCTGACAGAGTACTGGAGCAGCCAAGATGAGCTACAGTCTTACTGAATCCCCTGGAAATCAGCTGTCTTTTCACCGTGGTGCGAAATTCCGTGTATTATTTCTGTCCAGCATTTCAACAGCAGATTTATAGTTTTTGAATGTGTTTGAAGGGGATTTTGCTTTCCTTCATGTGTAACTCAAAAGTGAATTTCATTATTTTTCCTCATTGATTGATGGGCTCAACACTTTATTACCTTCATAAATTGCCCCCCTTTCTGTTTTCATTAAATGTAGAGAGGAAAGGTTGTTGACTGCCACAGAACCTTCATAAGTTGGTCAGGAGGTTGTCAGAAAGTGTAGTTTACATACAGTCTTCATGTTTCAGGCCCAGGTAAGATTTGAAGACACACAAGATTATTCATGTTAGGCTGTTACTGCTTGTAAGAAACTTTTATTTGTGTTTATTTATCAGCTCTTAGGCCATACAGTGTTATCAGATCATGAGGCCTTGTTGATTAACTCTAATATTGATGTTGAATAAGAATATTGGATCATATTTGCTAAATCATAGACATTACTATACATCTTACATTTTGTATTCACTTTTCATCCAGTTGCATTATAGTGTATACTGTAATTTGTTAATCAGCTCAATTTAGTACAGCTACAGACAGGATGAAAAGGATTGTCTTTTTTTACATTTTGGGACAAAATGATATTTGATCGTCATTTCAACAATTGCATCAAATGTCTAAAATTAGAATCAGGTGCACCAAAACTCTGAGGCCCTCAGAAGAAAGATTGTTGATGCCAATGAGTCTGGGAAGGGTTTTATTTCCAAGCAATTTGTAGTCCGTCACTCCATTGTCCGAAAGATCATCTACAAATGGAGAACATTTCAGTCTATACAGACCAGGTCGTCTCGTCAAATTCAGCCCAAGATTTGAACGAAAGATGCTACAGGAAGTCTCCAAGAACCCCAGGATAACATCAAGGGATTTACAGGCAAGTCTTGCCTCAGTCAATGTCAAAGTGCATGAGGCAACTGTAGGGAAAACCGGTTCAGGGAAGCCAAATATCTAATCATAGTGGCTCTCTGAAGGCACCAGTTCTGTAGGGTTTGGGCATTTACTGAGACAATTATTAATTGTAGCAGTAAATCACAAAGTTGATTCTTTTGATGGTTTTAGAATCCAACCATGCGACATAACTCAAACAACGCGCACACACAGGTACTAATACACGAGGATACATTTATTAATACATAGAATATGCATATAAACCTAACAGATCTTATCAAGAGGGTTATCAGAATACAAAAGGTATATTCGGTCAGTTACAAAGAGTTACATATACCAAGAGGACATACGTTCAGTATATCATTCATTTAGACCGTTTCGTAAATGAACTTGGTTATAACTTCTACATTAGATACTCAAACAAGTACATAACTCTTAGGAATTAAATTGATATCAACTGGTTGGGATAACAATTGAATTCTCGAGCTGTAATGCATTGAAGTTGAATACTCATCCAATCTTTGGGGATTCAGATCTCCTGCGGGCACAAAGAAACAGTTGCAGGCTGTTGCTGTCCAATCCGCGCTCTCTGGCTCCGTGCCAGGCTGTGATGTGCGGCTTGCGACGGTGTGCTGCTGATGCTCACTGTTGGCTTTAACTAGCAAAGTTTGTGCACAGGAGAAAAGATGACTGTGGGTCCCAGCAAGTCAGGAAGAGGACCGGTTCGTTCCTGATGAAGAGCTAGTTCTGAATAGTGATTCAGCTGTCCACAGTTCCGACCTGTTCACGAGCCCTGCTGCTGGTTACTCTCTGGTAACCTCCACTCTAGACTCTTAGAACAAAGGAAAGTTCTGACACTCGGACACACTGGCCGTTCCGTGGTTGTCCGGGCTGAGTCTCAGGATGGTCAGGAGGCGCGCTGCGAGAATGTCCTGCCCTTGGGAGCCTTCTGCTCCTGGGCCGTCCTGCCCTTTAGAATCTTACAGAATCTTGTTGAATCTGAATCTGAATCTGAATCTCAATCTGAATCTCTCAGGCTCTCTGTGTTGCCTGTTTTTACCTGGAGGAACTTCAGCTCATTGATTGGCTGAAAGTTCCATGGGAATCAGAGTCCCACGTGGGTTACTCGGCCCTACCAGTCCCTGATTGGTTGATCAAGGTGAGATATGAGTCACTTAGTCCTGACACTTAGTAATGCAGTCCAGATGTCCAACTGGCACTCTCTAGACGGATAGGTGCCAGTGGATGACCATTGATCATGATAGCTAGGCTTAGCTAAGTGCATCCCCCTTTGGGAGCTGTCCTTATCAAAAGAAAACATCTTGCATGAATAGTTTCTCTGTGGCTGCACCACAGAGATGAACAGAGAAATGGGGCCTAATTTGGGAAGGCTCAGAACACTTAATTCTGCCTTATTATTAAGCCTCACCGCTACACAACCATCCAAAAGTGACTGCACAACTTTGCCCTACATGAGAGGTATCAAAAAAGAATATAGATGCACGACTGAAGTTTGCCAGACAACACCTACTGTAGATGAAGATCAGGACTATTGGAACAATGTGCTCTGGGTGGATGGGACAAAGGGAGAGCTGTTTGGCCACAATCTCAGACCTCTTTTCTGGTGAAAACCAAAAACTGGTAGAAACATTGTGGTTTGAGGCTACTTTTCTGCCCAGCTTGCCATCATAGTCAACCAGGAATTCCACATTGTACCAGAGAGTACTTGAGGAGCATGTGAGGCCATCTGTCAAAAAACTGAAGCTGAACCGTAAGTGGACCTTGTAACAAGACAATGACCAAAAACACTCAAGCAAATCCACAAAAGAATGGGTCAAAAAGATGACATGGAGGGTTATGGAATGGCCAAGTCAAAGCCCAGATCTTAACCCCATAGAAATGCTGTGGGGGAACTTGAAGCGAAACATCACACAGTTGAAGGGGTTCTGTAAGGAGGAGTGGGCAGAAATTTCTCCAAGTTGATGTAGGAGACTGATAGACAATTACAAGAAATGCATACAAGAAGTGATTTCTGCTAAAGGGGGCAACACCAGCTGGCTGCTGAAGCAAGGATGTGTACTTATTTTTTCCACAGTAGACATGAGTAAGATGAATAAGGAAATGATCATCAGCAGTAGAATGATAATTCTCCTTAGTATAGGATGGTGATGTAATAGAACAGGAAGGTGTGGGAGGTTTTATTAGATACATGCTCACACCATATCCTCAAAATGAAAGGAGCTGGGCTGAAGCACAGTGACCTGTAGATGCTGACAAAACTGTCTGTGAGTTTGACTGCCAGATTGCAGTTTTCCTTCCTTAGTCTTTCATACCTAAAGCAATGTACAGTATGCAAAGAAGCACAATTACATGGGACACATACAAGCCAGTGTGATTTTGTTCAAATCTGGACTGTTTCATCACTTGGCAACAGGTCACATTGTTACAGCCAAGCCCAGTTTATGGTAATTCTGAGTGCTTTCAGAATTCCTCTTTGCAGTTTGCATTTAGGTCAAGGGGCATGCTCCCTATATTAAAATGTCTTTTATGAGGTCACTTTAACTACAGATTAATAGGTCCAAACCTTTTGCTTAGAAAAGACTCGTTAATCACCACTGCCTACAATTGGAAGAGATGCTTAAAACACAGAATTTTGACTGACTTTAAAATACATTATCTTTATCCAAGAAATAATAATATTTGAATTAATAGGGTCATAAGTTTTATCTTGTGTACAGTAGCTGTAGTGAATTACTATGACTTGACTACTCAAATTAATGATTTCCTGCTCTGAAAGTTATCCCTTTCTTTTTAATCCACTTTCCTTTTTTTTTGTTTCAGTTATGTTCCTTTACTATCCAGCTACACTAATCACTTAATGTTTTACACATAACCATTACTGAACGAATTGTATGATATGTAGCAGAAAATATTTTAAAAATAAAATATTAATATTAAATTTGAGCAAGTGTGTTTGGCATCACTTAACAAAGGCAGTTGCAGGGGGAACATGTTGGGCCATGTTGTGCAGAGATCATTAACATGAGTTATGGTTTGTGGTCCCTCTGTGACTTTCTTGGTGCAATTGAAGGTGTTGTGTTAACAGTAAGAGCTACCTACAGTACATCTGTCCTCCCTCTGTGATTTACACCACTGCTGGTGCAGCACAAATTGCAGTGTGGATAAAGAAATATCAGGCCTGACAGTGTGAGTGTCAGTGGATGCTTTGAAGCTGCTGTTTTAGTAACAAAATTGAGCTGAAAATTTTTGAGTTTTAAATATTTCTAAAAATATCTTGGTTGATTTGGCAATATTCTTTACTCCATCATAAGAAAATGTGACTTGTCTTTGATATTGCAAGACTCATCTTTCAGCTGTCTCAGGACAGCGAGTTCTGTAATAATGGTCAGTTGTTTTTTTTTCTGGGATGATTCATGACAGCTAGTACTGTAGCCTCCTAACAAGACAGATAACAGTTATGAACTACAGAGTTAACACAGAGTCACGAGGGAGAAAACGTGTTTATGGGCTGTTTGTATCAAATGGTTGTTCTCAGAATTATTTTAATTGGTCAAGCCACATTATACTCCTTTAACTTTGCTAGGGAACAACTAATGATCACATTTACAAGCATCCTAAGTGCAGTTATAAATTAAAAGCACAATCTGAGACCCATTTGCTACTGAATGTAAAATCTCAATGGTAATAAACATTAGAACTCCTAAAGGAAATCGATTCTCATATGTGCTCAAAGAGGAAGCATTCTGTAACTTCAAAATGTGTTAGTATGGAATCCAATTTTTATAAATATTTTTGACTTCACTGATTTCTTAAGTGTTTAAAAAGTGTATCAGAATAGGGAACACTATCTCAGAAGAGAAAAACAGCAATTCTGGGTTATTTCAATCTGGTTAAAACAGCAAAACTAAGGCCCTTTCTTATTTACCACTTTATTTTTAAAGGGCGATGTGAAATCATTAGAGGAGCTACTACGTGCCAAAAAGAATAAGATACATTCACTTCTGTGTGTCTGAAGTCTATTAAAACCCCGTATCGCTTTTTTTCTTGCATTGGTCTGAGGTAACATGCAGTAAAACTTACTATTTACTACTAAATACTTTTTTTATTTCCTTATCCATTTTATTTCAATTGCAATTAAAAACCATGGTAAAAACCATTTGAAATTTGAAGAAGTATTGCTTGTTTCTGGTGAGAATACACTGAATTGATTATATTATGCAACATAAATACAATGTATTTCAAGTGTTTTAAGATATTGTAGTGAGTTTGGTGATTGGTACAGATTACATACACTTTTCTGTTGTTGTAAAGCAGTTATAGATCCCTGAAATGTAGATTATGGGACTGTATGCATATGTATATATGTACAGTAGGAAATGGAAGTGTAATCATAGCCAGCCCAGGGACGCCAAATATGTAGTCATATTGTAAATGTGGTGGCTCTCTGAAGGCACCAGTTCGGTAGGGTTTGGGCATTTACTGGGACAATTATTAATTGTAACAGTAAATCACAAAATTGATTCTTTTGATGGCTTTAGAATCCAACCATGCAACATAACTCAAACAACGTGCACACACAGGTACTAATACACGAGGATACATTTATTAATACATAGAATATGCATGTAAACCTAACAGATCTTATCGAGAGGGTTATCAGAATACAAAAGGTATATATTCAATCAGTTACAAAGTGTTACACATATCAAGAGGACATACGTTCAGTATATCATTCATTAAGACCGTTTCGGAAATGAAATTTGTTAACTTCTACATTAGATACTCAAAACAAGTACATAACTCTTAGGAATTAAATTGATATCAACTGGTTGGGATAACAATTGAATTCTCGAGCTGTAATGCATTGAAGTTGAATACTCATCCAATCTCTGGGGATTCAGATCTCCTGCGGACTCAAAGAAACAGTTGCAGGCTGTTGCTGTCCAATCCGCGCTCTCTGGCTCCGTGCCAGGCTGTGCTGTGCGGCTTGCGACGGTGCGCTGCTGATGCTCACTGTTGGCTTTAACTAGCAAAGTTTGTGCACAGGAGAAAAGATGACTGTGGGTCCCAGCAAGTCAGGAAGAGGACCGGTTCGTTCCTGATGAAGAGCTAGTTCTGAATAGTGATTCAGCTCTCCACAGTTCCGACCTGTTCACGAGGCCTGCTGCTGGTTACTCTCTGGTAACCTCCACTCTAGACTCTTAGAACAAAGGAAAGTTCTGACACTCGGACACACTGGCCGTTCCGTGGTTGTCCGGGCTGAGTCTCAGGATGGTCATGAGGCACGCTGCGAGAATGTCCTGCCCTTGGGAGCCTTCTGCTCCTGGGCCGTCCTGCCCTGGAATTCTCCTTTGAATTCCCTTTAGAAAAGTCCACAGAATTCTCCTGAATCTCCCTGAATCTCACTGAATCTCTCAGGCTCTCTGTGTTGCCTGTTTTTACCTGGAGGAACTTCAGCTCGTTGATTGGCTGAAAGTTCCATGGGCATCAGAGTCCCACGTGGGTTACTCGGCCCTACCAGTCCCTGATTGGTTGATCAAGGTGAGATATGAGTCACTTACTCCTGACACTTAGTAATGCAGTCCAGATGTCCAACTGGCACTCCCTAGACAGATAGTCGCCAATGGATGACCATTGATCATGATAGCCAGGCTTAGCTAAGTGCATCCCCCTTTGGGAGCTGTCCTTATCAAAGGAACCTTAAATCAGCCTGCATGAATAGTTTCTCTGTAGCTGCACCACAGAGATGAACAGAGAGATGAGGCCTAATTTGGGAAAGCTCCGAAACACTTAATTCTTTCTTATTAATAAGCCTCGCCGCTACAGAAGTATGAGAAATGGTCATTAGAACAGAAATACAGATAGAGATAGACAAGAAACCACAAGTAAGAGATACAGAGATAAAGGTTCCACATCTTATGAAACATGAGGTCATATATAGAACTCAGTTAATACTAGAGAAGACTGTAGAGTCATGCTTTAGTTTTTACCCAGAATATTGCATTTGATTTTAATTACAAAACTTCCACAGAGCTTGAATCAATAAGATGTTGCCTGCGTTGAGAAAGAATCTCAAAAACAGATGTCTAGTACTACGCCAACTGAGGTCAAATGCAGACGAACTCCTGCCACTTTTGTTCATTTTGAATAGCATTGCTATTGAATAGCATTGAATAGCATTGCTATCCTGTCTAGCTGTGGCTAGCTGAATGTGATGTGCACGCAAGGGGAAAAGATCAATATGCTTTTGATAGTTTGCTAGGGGATCAGGTTTTTTTAAAAAGAGTTCTATGTCACTGATTTGAAGGTTTTACATATACGCATGATATCTGACTAGAGAATCACGGTTAAGAGTATCTCTACTAAAAGATGTCAAACTACCTGTAGCATAGCTCACCTATTACCCTATACTGTTAAACAGAGTGCCAGTATGAGATACCTGGAATGGTGCTTCTTGTTTCTTAGTCTAACCATAGAAGATAGGACATTAGATGTCTACTGATACTTACTCCTTTGAAGAAGGAAGCATTTCAGGTAATGGGAACTCCCCTCCACCACCACCAATGTGCAGCATCCACCTGGATGCGACGGCAGCCATAGTGCTCCAGAGCACTCACCACAGGAGGAGAGCAGAGTAATGAAGCCTCCTAATAATCCCATCTATAAATGGTACCATGATTGGTAAGGGCCAATGGGGAATTTGGCCAGGACGCCGAGGTTACACCCCTACTCTTTTCGAGAAACGCACTGGGATTTTTAATGACCACAGAGAGTCAGGACCTTGGTTTTACGTCTCATCCGAAGGACGGCGCCTGTTTACAGTATAGTGTCCCCGTCGCTATACTGGGGCATTAGGATCCACATGGACCACAGGGTGAGCACCCCCTGCTGGCCCCACTAACACCTCTTCCAGCAGCAACCTTAGTTTTCCCCTGGAGGTGTCCCATCCAGGTACTGACCAGGCTCACACCTGCTTAGCTTCAGTGGGTTGCCAGTTGTGAGTTGCAGGGTGATATGGCTGCTGGCTGATATTTAGTCAGTATTATAACAACAGGAATATAATAACCCAATGTGGGAACTAACCATCAAGCTAGAATAGTTCAACCTTTTCCATTTAATTGAATTTGTGCAATAATATGTATTTGTTTCACATCACTCATTTTTCTAACCTTTTGATCCAGTACAGAGCTGCAGGGCACTCAGAGTCAATCCTGGCAAGTAATGTGTGTAAGCAGGATGCACCCTGGATTAGGACACAGACATAAACCTGAACACACTCACGCCAAGCAAATTTTTCCAAAAGACAATTGACCTACCGGTATTTCCTTGGACTGCAGATCATCTGATGGAAATCCTTCCGAGTACAAGAAGAGCATAATGCACTCCCCCCAGATAGCACACCAGGAATTGAACCCAGAGACCCAGTGCTAACCATTTTTTTAAAAAAGCATGTCAAATTGCAATTGTTTCTACAATGGACCAAACATACAGAAAAAACTCATGTTCAAATTCAAAAGGTAGTATTTGGACATTGACATTAGCAGTTATACCTGTAAGACATGGCAACATACTGTATACTGCAAGTGCTGAGCTTTCACCGCAGACAAAAATTCCACAGAACTGTTGATACAAATCTCCTTGAACACATTACAATATACATCTCCCTACAATCTACAGTCACCATCAGGACCTCTTGGACAAACAAGACAAAACCAGACCTACCAAACTATATGACCAGTTGCATTTCCCCACTTCAAGAGAAGACATTTTGTTTTTTACAAAAGGTCGTGTCTGCTTTTTGCTTTTTGTTTTAGTATCTCAAGCAGTCAGAACGTTTGGTCAACTTCCTCACTCCAGTGAGCTATTTCTAGCATCAGGTCTGTTGCAAATTGAAAAGGCCCGCTGCCTTTTCTTTGTCCACTGGTTTCTTCCTCTTGAGCACTGGTAGATTTGGACACACAACTTCATGCGGCTTACTAGTTGTTTTAATTGGGTGGGAACAGCTGAGAACTCTGATCTGGATTGTATTTAAGTAGACACCATGGCCAAGCAGTTTGCTTGCTCTGCAGTGACACACAACTTTGTAGGTCAGTGCTCCTCTTTAAACCAAGATCCTATAACTTTTGATTCAAGTACATAGGAATTCCCTCCAGTCTCTCTGGTAGTAATTTCTACAGTACTAAAATATAAGATTGAGATGGTCTAGTGTGCATATTTAAATATATATATTTGAAGGCATGTACTTCTTTTTTTTTAAAGTACTCTGCTCGCTTCTAATGTTTTTATCTGTGTATTAGCCCTTATCTTTTATTCATATGTGTGTCATGTACAATAGGCAGGCTTGTGTGATGTTTTAAACTACAGTATCTATAGTATGTGTAAATACTGTTTGCTAAGATTAGAAACCAGCCCTCTTTGGGCAGAAAGTCAGTAATAGTCAAACCTGATACGTGCTTGAACATGTTTAACACCTTGTTTATATATCATTTTCAGTTTTAATAAAGAGTGCAATTATGAAAAAATGAATGATAAGCTGCCTCTTGTGTAATCATGGAAAATGTTTGCAAAATGTTTTGGAGTAGCTTGCACTGACCTTGGTTTGCAATTGATTTTCTTGCTTTGTTTCTTTGCCACATATTTCTACGCGGACCATCTCTTAATCATAATCTCACCATGCTTTATGTTTTGTTATGTTATACCACAACAAACATGTTTAAATTCTGGCGTGAAAGAATTCACTCAGACATATGCTTATGTGAGCCAAATATTAAAGAGATACATAGCATAATTGAACTTTGTATTTTCAAATAAACTGTGGCTTTATCATTGAGGTATTTGTTACAGAATACGTTTATAAATAACCCTGTCACTAAGAGTTACGACCATACAGAGCCAGCTGTTGCTTCCGTTGTAGAAGCTGGTCAGTGTAGTTTGTGAATAGCTCCCTCTTTACCACAGTTTACTGAAGGGTCTAAAGTAGAATTTAATGCTCTTTTTTCTTAAGCGTGATATAATGCAATTATGTTTCATTGTAGTAATGAATTCTGCGTAAAAATGTCCAAAATTTGTTTACATTGCACTTTATACTTTTATACTTTAATATCCACTTTAATCCTTTGTTTTAACCCAGTTTGTTCTTAGCCAAACTTATAACAAGGTACGCACCCTGGACTTTGTAATTGCAAATGACTATTTTGTTTCTCATTTCTCTTATCTTGAACTAGGCCCCTCTGACCTCTCTGCTATTCTCTTCAATCTTGATTTTCCTGTTTCGCACTATTCCCCTTCACGCTCTGTAAGTTTTCGCACTGGCGATCAGTTGACCACATTTCTGTCCTCCTTATCTCGCTTCTTTCACTCAAAGTACATTTGTTTCATAGCTCACTCTTGTGTATCCTTGCCACTTAAAATCGGACTGTCTTTTATTCTCACTCTACTCCTTGGTACACTGACCAGCTTTGCCCTGTGAAGGCAGTTTCCCGTAAACTTGAACAGGTGGAGTCTTTCTGCCATAAATGTTCATTTTCAGAAGGAGCACCCGTCTGAATACAAGGGTGCAATGTGCTGCAATCCAGCTATTTCTCCCACATCATTGAAATCCACCATAACAGCCCTGGACACCTATTCTCCACCAAAAAACAGATTGCTTAAACCAAACTCTCCACCACATTACCCGCCTCATTCCAAATTTGCAGAGTTTTTATAGCTCCAAGATCAACACCGTCCAGCATCACATTCGCTCCACAACGCATGTTACTTCCACCCTGCGTGCCTAGCTTTACTGGTTCCCTTCTTTCTAGTTTCTCTTGGCTTGACTCTGCATGGGTCAGTAAATTGATTTCACATGTGAAATCCACCACCTGCTGTTTAGATCCCGTTCCCACTGTTCTATTTCAATCCTGTTTCACTCCACTCTGCTCCGTTGTCCTCAGTTTAACAAGTGAGCCCTTGAGCACTGCTGTGGTGCCAACAGTCTTCAAGACTGCTGCTGTCATCACTGTGCCAAAAAAGCAAATATGGCTCCGGACAACCTAAACAATGTTTGCCCTATATCCAACTTACCCTTTCTTGCAAAAATCTTGCAAAAAAGATGCTGTTACAATTTAGTTGAATAGCCATGTCTTTGCAAACAACTTTGCCTCCAAATCATCCAATCTGGTTTCCAACAACTTCACAGCCCAGAAACAGCCTTGATTAAAGTCACCAACTTTAATCTGATTCCAGTCCTGTTTTTATCCTTATTCTTCTTGACTTCATTGCTGCTATTGACACAATTAATCATATCTTACTTTCTCTTCTTGAGACAAGTTATTGGAGTTACTGCTGCTGCTCTTAAATGGTTCAGGTCTCACGTCAATTTGTCTTTCTTGGCAGGTTTAGTTCTGAAATTGGACTTAAGTCTGGTGTTCCTCAGGGCTTGATAGTGGCCCCCTACTTTTCAGCATTTACATGTTCCCACTTGGTCAGCTATTAAGATCACATGGTCTCAATTATCTCTAGGCTGATGATTCCCAAAAATACGCCCTTTCCTAACCCGAGACTGACGTGGCTGTCTCTGTACTGTGTAAATCCATCTCTAATATAAAAACACAATAATTTGAACTGTGACAAAACTGAATCATGCTTCTTGGCATACTCCAATAATTGTGTAAAATCAATGCAACCCTCTCTGTTGATGGTACTTTACTTGAGTTTCACTCAAACTTGAAGAACTATGGAGTGATTTTTGACAGGCATGACATTTGATCCACATGTGCAACATATTGTCAAAACATCAATCTTCCACCTCTGAAATATTGCCAGACCACGTCATATGGTGTCGCTAACTGTTGCTGAAAAGCTCACAAACACTTTTGTTTTGTTTTTGAGTACTACCACAGCACTGCTCACTGAATCCAGAATTCTGACCAGGTCCAGTGCAAGTGATCACATTACTCCTATCCTGGACTCCATGCACTGGCTTCCTGTCAGGTTTTGTGTCGATTTCAATGTCCTTATGCTCACCTACAGAGCTCTGCATAGCTTGACACCATAGTACATGTCTGAGTTACTATTGTCCGCCCTACTCCCCACCTTGCAACCTTCGCTTATTTAATGCCGTCTGCTGTCTGCCCCCCAAGACCGTCTTTACTCTGTAGGTGACAAGGCCTTCTCCTGCTACGTCCCAAAACTCTGGAACTCTGACCCCAAAGATGGAGAGAGTTGCCTTCCTTGAGCTCTTTAAAATCTAGACTCAAAACCTTCTTTTTATTTAATTGGTTGTGGTTGCCCCTTGGCTTTACTACTGTCTCCTGTCAGTCTATTTTTTTCTATTGTTGTTGCTTTGTAAAGTGCTTTGAGAAGCCACTTTTAAAGGTGCTATATAAAAATAAAGTTTATTATTATCCTGTGAGAACTGTAGTAGCAATGTACTGTACTATTTTTGTGTAAACATTCCTGGGCTCTTAAACAGTGCATATTTAATAAGCATAAACTTTTACCAGTATTTCAGTCTGTATTTATCTATTTTTGGAATATTTAAGACTAGTGTCCTCTAGGAATAATGTTTCTCTCACTGGGTTGAATAAGAAAGCTGCTGTTACAGTAAATGTGATGCCTCAGCTTTTATACTTACAATATAAACTTAAAGAACAAGCTATAGAGATGGTGAAATAATGTTTTTTTTTGTTTAACTACTGTTACGTGCTGATTAATCTGATGTGAAACTGAACAGGCTCCAGCTTGCTTGCAAAGTTGCAGCTAGAATGCTTATTCAATCTTGAGGCTTCAAAAGTTGTCTCTTGTCAAAAGTTGTCTCTCCTGTATGTAAAGTTGTGAATTTGAAAACCCACCTTCATTATGAGCTTCCAAGAGTTCTTGATGCCATTATGTTTACATTATTGATATTGATATTGTTGGTTGGTTTTTAAAGTCATTGCATTATAGCAGAGCACATATTTTTTAACATAAGACATGTCTGGATGTATTGCATGAGAGGTGCTTCTTGAAAGAGTATTCTGCTGTTGTGTATTGAACAGTTGGAAGGGTGATTAAGGAAGGCTACAACAAATTTAAACTCCATTTGTTTTAATCCTGTAATCCTTCCTTAGTAGTACCCAGTATATTACTATTTTACTATATTGTAATATATATATATATGAACTATGGCAACATTTTAAAAACTTACCATAGATCTACCTCAATTTAGCCTAGTGTTTCTCATTTTTCCTTCCCCTAATTCAATAAACAGTTTAGCATTAAGTGGCCACATGAAAGTTAAACATATTTTAAGAACAGTACACACTAGCCAAATTCAAATCCCCATCCAAATGTTGTAAAGCAAGCCAGAAGCACTTTTCTAGATCATGTGATTCTTTTGTGCCCAGAAACCCAGGTTCACTTTTACTGCTAGTGAGTATTATAACTGTAACTGAAGTATAAAATACAAATCACCAAAGTTACAAAATTGAGAAAACCTGACTGAATCACTTTAACTTTTACTTGAAAATCTGTATTTTGCATGATGTCTGACAGTTGCATGATGTCTGTGGGTCTGCTGATCACTAAACTCTTGTGTGATAGTCGTCTAATCTGAGTTGCTTTGCTAAGACACCTTGAGCTTTTGCCTGTTCTGACTTCAGTTCTTTCTCCCGCTGTAAAAAGCAAGAATGCTCAACTGTATTTAAAATAGGTGATGGACTTAACCAGTCTCAGATATTCCACTTTTTCCCC
The DNA here is from genome assembly GCF_040954835.1 of Lepisosteus oculatus. Classification (NCBI taxonomy): domain Eukaryota; kingdom Metazoa; phylum Chordata; class Actinopteri; order Semionotiformes; family Lepisosteidae; genus Lepisosteus; species Lepisosteus oculatus. Next base: position 8,599,373 of record NC_090702.1, read on the forward strand.
TGTTGAACGTTTGTCTTGGCTGTATGTTTTGAGTCATTGCCATTCTGCATGAAGTGCTGCCCGATAGGTATGGAAGCATTTTCTTCTGCATAAGCAGACAGAATATTTCTGTAACCTTGAGGATTTATTTTCAGGCCCTGGCATTACCTCCATCATGCTTCACAGATGAGGTGGTGCTCCTTGGACCTTCTGCAGCTCCTTTCGTTCTCAAAACTTAACTTTTTGCTTCATTTTGGTAATGTCACATCTTGGTCACATCTGTCCAAAAAACTTTTCCATAAATCTTCTGGTTCAACTTTTTACCTCTGAGTACAAAGTACTATCAAATTCTAGTCTGGCTTTTGATCATTTCTCTTCTATCAACTGTTTTTCTTGGTCGAAGACTGGTAAATATATCTGTTAATTAATCTGTTAATCTGTATTTCATTCTACCCTCCAGAATAATTTTATTTATTATATTTAGCACAGGAAACATTTGGTTTTGGCTTCAATATGTTACTAAGGAATAGCGTTATGAACAAAATTATACCCATTGTGAAAGAGCTCATACTGTTTTCACATTAAGTTTTGGAAATTTCTAGTTAAGGCTGCTAATATCGTCAAGCTAAATGAGCTCCTTTGGTTATATGAGAGCTGAGTTGCTTATTTTTCATCACATCCTTATTTATACAAAATTTCTTACTGCAATAAGGTGATGAACTTCTGTGTTCTAGATTTCAGGTCCTAGTCTGAGAGAGTTTCTAACCTCAGCTGTTTCAAACTAAGACGTGTCTTGCAGTATTGCATCAAGTGGAAAATAACATTGCATGTATTCTATCCATGGAGTGGAGAAGCAGAAATGATGCAACACTGATGCTGACTCTTCCTTGTTCACAATTTTCCAGCTTACCCTTCATCATCATTGCTTAGCCATTTAGAGCATTGTGCCTTCAACTCTCCACTCACCCTGGTTAACTTGGAAACGTTTCCCAGGCTTACTTCCCTTGTCCTTGTTCATATTCTATTGAAACCTTTATAACTGAAGAATTCTGCATCAGCTTTATGGGGTTTCACTTGCTGCATTTCATGGGCAGGGTCTTTCAGCCTGTTGCAAAAAGCCAATAAAGCACACAAATGAACATTCAATAATGTTATTCTGCAAGATGGTGGCATCTTATGCTCTTCAGCTGTGAATTGGAAACTAACAAGATTTTAATGAAGAGTAATAGAGTCTTTAACTATGTAATTTCAATTGTGTGGCAAGTTATTTTAAAGTTTATTGTGAGAATAAAGGTGATAAATGTTTGTTTTGCTAAAGCCTGGAGAGGAGAAAACTTCTTGTTTTTTGTTCCTTGTATTGCATTTTATCTTTGGACTATATGAAGCAATTTGGCTACTGTAAGCATGTTATGTCTGTTACTCACAAATGGGATTGTCTTGAAGGAGTGTTCACCAGTAAGGTCTTATCATTGCACCATATGTTCTTGTATCTGGTCAGCCTATATTGTCATATTGTGTAACATCAATATACTTGTTAACTAAGCTGATGATCATTCAGGGAGATGGCATTAAAACTGTGGGCCCCTTTTCACTGCCTTTTTTTTCTCTGGTGGGTACTTGGGCTTTTAATGTAAAGCTGTGTTAAGACTGGGTGGAATATACCCAAAGACACCTTCAAAGCCACATGCCTTCTGAAGTGCAGCTTTCAGGCCCACTGGGACAGTCAAGTGGACTTTGTGTCTTAGTCTCTTGGAAGCTAGGTCATAATTGAAGCAGTGATTGGCTCTCCTGGGCCTTCTTATTATACCGGGGTTGATTTACACATACAAGATAGCAGAGGTCTGCTGAAAAACCCACAAGATTCACCCTGGTTGCTAAGAGTAGTGCTCAGGCTATTCTCACAGTACCCACATGGGCTGGGCCCCACACTCTTGAAACAGAGATGAAAGGCCGCTGACAGTGTCAATTATCAGTCACTTCTCCAGGCATGAGATCTAGCAGCACCCCCTGAGCTTCCCCTTCAACACTCATCTCCATCTTTATGGCCTTCTCCTCCACTAACCATCCATTCAGACATGCACCCAGCTCTAACCTGGCCCTAAAGGCTTCCCACGGGCCTTGCTCAGTCTGATGCCATGAGCTGCGTTGTTCTGCTTGAGTCACTCTGTAGCCTGGTCCGGATAATTCCGGGTGGAGTTTTTCTGTAGTTCACACCACCCTACTTATGTTGGAGGTGTACCAAATCGGCTTCCCTCCCACCCTCAGTTACACTCTCGGCATTATTCATATGTGAAAAGGACCCGGGTTCTCTGTGTCCAAAGATTTCGACAGGAAATCACAGTTCTGCTCTGTGGCTTTTCTCACTTAAGTTGACTTAAGTTGGAAGTCATGAATGAGCTCTGCCATGGCACATGTCCTACCTGACAGTGCTGCTATGTGGAGGAGGCCAATGTCCCCATTCAGCCAAGTGTACTTACAGCCACACTCCTGCCATGTAGTCAAGCATTCCTCCATGTGAGTTTCCTTGTCCTCATCCATTAATGACCCTGCCAACTGCCAGGGCTTGACAGCAGGATTTGTCTTTCTTCTTCACATCTTCCTGTGTTTTTTGGGTCCACCTAAGTAACACCAATGTAGCAGTCTTCCCTATCTCCTTTGTGAAATGTGGCAGTGAGGGGAGACAAAAAGGCAGGGAAGCAGTTTTATAAGCTCACAGGGGTTTATCATCCCTTATTAACATATGCTAGTTACTGAAAGAGGTTAAGGGAGTGAGCATGACATTCACTAGCACTGCATGTGGTAAATAGAACCTAAGATGGCTCCTTCCCTGCTTATATAATGGAAGAGGGGTGAAGAAGTGAGCATGCCTGGAGGAAAGGTTAAGAGTCAGTCCTGGGAGCCCATCACTGGGGAACAGAATGCTTCATTCTTAGTGTCTGTGGCCTTGTTAATTCTATTGGCGTTGAAATTAAATAGCAGATTTTATCAATAGCAGAATTTCAAGTTGCAAATAATCAAAATGAAATGTATTTTCATGAGAGCAGAAATCAAAAAGATTAAATGGATTTAAACAACAACTTTAAGGGAAGAACAGCAAACTCAGAAACAAAACTGCAACTTTTGACCTCAAAACTCTAGAATTGCAGTTCACCGTCCGTGCCTGTGGTGTTAAATTCTCCGTTCTTCTTCCTCATCCAGGCAGCAGCACCTGCTGTAGTCCAAAGTCTCCATCACCGAACAGCAGAGCAAGCCCCAGCAATCCTTTGCCTGTTGGGAGCTGGGCAGCTCAGGCAGCAGGCTCTGAGGATGCTCAGGGGATAAATGGAAGAAATAAAACCGACAAGGCCTCTCACAGTGTCAACCCAAAGCCTCAAGGTACAATCAAACAACTTCCATAACTTTGATGCTGCTGGTAGTATGGTATTGAATCACTTCAATAGACTTATGACCCCATTAAACTTCTACAGTGAGAGAAGTTACCAGTGGTTGGAGATCTAAACTTTTTCTGACTTCAGCATAATTGTGTCAGTCACTGCATTCTTGTAGAGCTGCACAAAATAAAAAATCTCAAAGAAAATAATACACATTCAGTTGAGACAGTTTATTTGTATGTAGCACCTGATATAAAAACATCTACAAAGGATGCATTTTTAATATGGCCAGGAAGGTTGTTCCATAGGCAGGGGCTACACTGAAAAGGCTTGGTGCCTTAATGTACAATATGACATCCTTGGATTGTTGAGGAGCCTAAATCCGGTTCAAACGAGTGAGCAAACTGGGACATGAGGGGATAGTAGCTCTCGAAGGAATACAGGAGACACCATGCAGTGCCTGATAGGTCAATGAGAATATTAAAGTCAAATCTGTAAGCAAGTGCAGGTTTTTCAGCACAACAGGCATCTGTTCAGATATTTTTTACTCGGTCAGCACTCAAACAGCATAGTTATGGACATAGTGTAGTTTTTTAAATACTTTTGTGGACGATCCAACTAACGAAGCATTGCAGGAGTCCAGCCTTAAGGAAATGAAAGCGTGAACTAATTTCTCAGCATCAGTAGGGGAACTAAATGGTTTTAAACAAAATATGTTGAGTAAATAGAAGAATGTGTGGCAGTCTTTGCAGACATGTGATATGAGAGATAGGGAAGTCAGAAAGAACCCATAGGTTTTGTGTGAATCAATTCTATATTGGGCGGCACGGTGATTAGCATTGCTGCCTCGTTTGCAACGCAACACTGGCGCCTTGGGTTCAATTCTGGACCTGGGTTGCTATCTGTGTGAAGTTTGTATGTTCTCCCAGTGTTTGTGTAGGTTTCCTTCAGGTGTTCCAATTTCTTTCCAGGGTCAAAACATACTGGTCGGTCAATTGGCATCTGGGAAAACTGGCCTAAATTGTGTGTGCATGTGTCTGTATGTCTGCGCTAGCATCCTATTCAGGGTGTACCCTACATTATGCCCATTGCTTGCTGGAATAAGCTCTGGCTTCCCTGTGACCCTGAATTGGAAGAAGAAGTTAGAAAATGGGTGGATCACCAAAAAGTTAATTTTTGACAGTCTGACCTTGAGACTTGATGGGGAGAGACAAAATCATACTGGTCTTATTCTTGTTTAATTGGAGATACATTTGAGCCATGCACAACCGTATATCTTCAAGACATTTGTGGAACAAGCAACTTGAGAATTCAGTAATGCACAGTATGCAAGTAGATTTATCATCAGCATAACACTGAAAGTCAACACAATGTTTTCTGATCACCTAGCATAAAGGTAATATATAAATATTGAATAGGTAAGGGCCAAGAACTAAGCCCTGAGAGACTTCAGAGATGACAAGGGTCAGGATCCAATTAAATGTCATCAATGCTGACAAACTGTATTCTTTCAACTTGAACCACTGTAGCACATTGCCAATTAGACCTGCATAACGCTCTAGTCAATTAATCAAGATGTCATGGTTTACAGTGTCAAAGGCTGCTGAAAGGTCTAATAGTACAAGAGTACTATTACTCTTGTACTAAAGGTCTAATAGTACAAGAGTACTATTTCTCTCTTTTCTAGAGAGAGAAAAAAAATGGTATCTTTAGAGATGACAACTTTCACTAAAGCAGTTCAGTGCTATGGGCAGCCCTAAACCCTGATTAAAAAGATTCAAAGGACTTTAACATTTGCGATATTACCACACAATCTTGTGGTTTTGCCAAAATATGAAAATTCAGATAAATTGTCGTTCTTTTTTTTTCAAAAGAGGGTTCATTTCAGCCCTTTTCAGCTGTAGAGTGATAAATGATGTAGACAGGGTTAAGTTTTTCATATTACAAATAATAGGAGCTTCTCCTGAGAAACACTGAATACTTAAGGAGTAATTATACCAGTGAATAGTTAATAAAATTCCATTTTCAGAGCTAAATGAGTGAAAGTAGAGGGTGATAAAATTGAAAAGCACTGTTTCAGAGTAGCAGTGAGTCATAAGAATGTACATGATGTTCAGTTACATCTGATATGGTCTGTCTTAATCAGGAAAAAAAAAACTGTCATAACATAAGGTGGAGTGAAAGAAGGAATTATCATTTAGAAGTTGGTTTACTGTCCTAAAGAGTCATCTGGTATTTTAACCAACATTGTCAGTAATATTGGAATAGTAAGCAGCACAGGCTAGCCTCAGGGTCTTCTTGGAAATAGATAAATGGTGTTTATGAGGTGAGCAGATAAAGCACTTTCCTCCATAAATGCATTTTGCGGCCATGTGTTTTCGTACTTATTCATAGTTTATCAGTAAACAGAGTTAATGACCTGGAATTTGAGATCCATCAAGTAAGAGGAGCAAGAGAATATATGGCATTAAGCACGATATATTTGTGAAATCTTTTGTGTTTCTTGTTGACTTAGGCAGATCATTTATAGTTAAAGTGGAGAACAAGAGGAAAAAACTTGCTTCACATTCTGAAAAGTAACAAGATTCTTACGGTTTTGAGGCAGTCAAACTGTTCCGCCATGTGGTCAGAAATGCCTGTGTCGTAGGTTTAAATTTCCACTAATGACTAGCTCTAAGTGTGACGATGTTTTTAAGTGGAGCCATTTATGTGCGGCTATAAACCAAAACTCTAATATCTTTAAAAATTCCTTAGGAAGAGCTGAGTTATTTCAAGCCACACCACATCAAATCACCAAAGGTCAGGACTTGGTTGATTGAAGTCATATTGACAATACAAGTTCACATAATGCACGGTATATTTCAGTGAGCAATAAACAAGAAAAATAGTAAATGGCCAAGGAGAGAATTTCAAAAGTAATAGGTACGAAAGAGTTAACAGGAGCAGTCGGCAGTAGATGTACTGTACAGTAGATCAAACTTGGAGTGGTAGAAAATAGCCAAGCCACCCCTGCGGCCTGTATTTGGCACTGCAGGGTTTCACACATGAAATAAAAAAAAAGACTTCTTAATTTCACGTGTCATGTTTATTATACATATAAAATATAAACTATGTTCTTATACCATTACAATGTTCAAGTAGATGGATGTTTATTATGTGTACCACCAAGAACCTGGGCAAGTTCTACATTTAACCTTCCTAGGTGTTTGTTATTCTTCAGTTCTTTTACCAGATCAACTGAGAGTTGGTCTTGGGTGAGTCAAAAGAAAGACTCCAGGAAAATACTTTTCTAGTGGTACCAACTCCTTACTTGTTATACCCGCTCTGTGCATATCACAAAATGATCATTCTTTCTCAAACTTTCTTGAAGATACCTGCACGCACAGATGTGTTTATTAGTAAAATGATCACAAATACTGATCAAATATTGCAAGCAGCTTTTTTCAGTGTAGTTAGGCATTATGCTGGAAATTGGTGAAGATGTGTGTACAGTATGTCCCGTTTAATTTAGTTACACTGAACACGTTTCACATGATTAGAATGCGTCTTGTTGTGTTTGATTTGTGTTACTTCTTCTTCTGGTTTGGAGGGCAGAGCCGGAGAAAGGAGACAGTATGACATAGAATCAACCAGACCAGCTGTTGGTTTTCCTGTTTGACTATATGCCCTGCTCCTGGTGAAACAAAATCTCACTCACTGTTAGATGTGGATCTTGTGGTCTCCTTCGTTAACACCTACACTTATTTTATTACATTTTCTTAGTGGACGTTGAACATCTCTTTGTGGACTTTAGTCAGTTGATTAAGACACTCTCAACTGTGTTTGCAAGTGGCTGTAGCCATTGTAATTCTTGCCATGTGATTGCTCGTATCTCAGAGTAGTTAGAGCTAATGAAACTTCATCACAGTCAGTCACGCTCTAGATTACCAGACTGTAATTGTCAACTGGCTGTGTCTACCACCACCTAGTGTTGTTTACTAGAATGTCCGGTACTGCAACTTGTCCTTTGCTGTACTAAAACCACTCTTGTTACAACCAAAATACATACTGTATATCACCAAGTTTTATTTATCATACAGACATTTAAAAATAAATTATGACAAACACCAAACTAAATTAAATATACTGTATACCTAAATGAGAAAAATAAAGTTTGTATTCTTTTTTCCATTGGCATCCTGTCGTCAGTTACTGGGTTTCAAATTTGCCATTGATAAGTAGACATTTTCATTTAATCCCAGTCGTAATCATATTTCATAACTTCTGTTCTTCTCGCAAAGGACATACCACATGATCATTCTAGGCGTACCATTTGCTATTCAAACATGACTTCTTTAATGTTTCCTTGTAAATGTACAGTATCAGACTGTGTATGTGGTTGGCAAGAAGACCTTTTATAGCACCCTTTCATTTTGTATTTAAGGTAGCAGTGAAGAACGTAATTTTGCTTAACTGCTTGTTGTATTCTTCTGTAGTGTAGACTTCTTATCTTGGTTTTCACTTTTTAGTTCTCATGTTACGTAGTAGGTTCTGATATGGTCTGTGTGCTGCAAAATGTGTGACTATGAGACAGCAGCTATGTTTTGCACTGTTAAACTTGCGAGGGTTCTCAAGTACACAGGTGAAGTACAGAAGCATTCCTTCTGCTCCTTGGTCTACCACAAGTTGAACCTTCAAAGCTTACGAAGGCCTGTCAGGATTCCTGTATTACCTATACTATGCAAAAAGAACCAAGTTCTCAATAGCAGAACAGGCAGAGGATGATGTACCACCTGGAAAATCTCAGTGGCTGCTGGAGTATCCAATGGTGGCAGCAGAATGAGACCTCCAATCAATGTTGTATTCTGTCAGGATGTGTGTGGAAGCTGTCATGCAGTGATGGAGGCATCTTGCATGGGAGGACGAGATTGACAAAGAAATCCAGCATTGCCTGACATCCCAAATTGCAGTCTGTGGCCACCAGAGGAAGCAGGTGTTTGATTTTGAGTACATGAAAATCAAAACCCAACTTGTGTTCGATTGTGCAGTCATCATTCACTCTTTACTGTTAAAACATACAGAAGAATCTTCAAAGATATGGAGTTCTCTCACCAGAATTGTGGAAGATTTTATGTACTGTATCAAGAGGACAGACACACCATCATCAATGTTGTCTCCCAATAAGTCACGACAATAGAAGCCATGCTCACCTGCCATCAGCTCCATTGGGTTGGTCATGTTATCCAGATTTAAGACACCAGACTCACAAAAAACTTCCTCATCTTCCACCTTAGCCAAGGCAGCAATACTAGAGGAGTATTATGCAGTATATGTCCAGATACATCTTGAGACAGTATCTTCTTAGCCCACTAGAGAGTGTACAGATCCTGTATTGGTCTTATTTGGTTACAATCATCCATGAGTTCTAGGGAATGAATGAAACAATCAAATGATCCTGCAATTATTTCACCATTGCATGAACCCCTGATGCTAGTATTTATGCGCATGAAAATGGGACAATAGGTTCATACATTGGTACAATATGGAGGAGTTAAGATTATTAATAGGTGAAGTATTAAATTAGTAGTAAAACCAGATTGTTACATCAGTTTGCTATGCAATCAAATAATAATTTCACCCTGCAAACTCTTACAAGTTTTGTGCTACGTGTGTTCTTTTATTCCTCAGCACAGCTCTGATAATGGAGTAATAATCAAGCCTAAATGTAGTACTATATGTGCTCATTTACAATTCAGTGGGTTTCAGAGTCCTACTCACTAAATTAAGAATATTCAGAATTCTGTCCTTGTATTCTAAATCCACAACAAAACACCTTAACAGGCCAAAAATAGAAAACCCACATCCTAATAAAAGTGGATCATACCCAACACTTAAATCTACTGTACAGTACCTCTCCGTAAAACACAAGTTAATAACAGTGTATTTCCCTCATGTAAGAATGCATAACTAAAATAGGAGCGAGGTGTTTAACCTAAGGATACCACATAACCAGAAACCACAATTTCCAAATAAATAAAAAAACAAGCTGTCGTCTATAATCAAGCTCAGAGTCCGGAACTCTTTTCAGCAATCAGGTTCTTCAAATTTTAGTTAGAAGTCTGATTCGAAAGAGGAGCTCTCCCATGGCATAGTTTCAGAGGAAGGTGATAGATTATGATCAGTAATGATGTCTGTTTTCTCTGACTTCACAATTTATTCTGTCCTTTTCTGTGTTTATGCTATTGTTTATTCCTATGGAGGCTGACTTCTTGACCTCACTAGGAATGTTCTAGTCCTGGTTGAATTTTGAATCTGTATTTTTTAATATGGTGGGTTTCCATATTGACAGTAAAATCAATTAATCTGCGTAAAATATTAGGATTCTTGACCATCGGTATCTTCCTCCATGTTTACTTGCCTCTTGTCCCAAGAATAGCAACGGAAATACAGCCAAACAATAACCATTGTTTAAAATCTTCTGAGAAAGGCAATGAAGCTGCTGGGAAGTGTGGCTAAACTTACATAAACTCACATCCCCCTTCACAACAATATAAAAAAGATTTCAGCAATGCTTCTGCTTTCCACTGGTTATCAAGCACAGTTAGGAGGGACTATACATGTAATGACTCACATTGTAGGTTACGTTTCCAGCTGTAATGGGCTCTTCTGACAGTGCCTGATCTAGTCCTGTGCTAAAGTACAGCAGTGAGAATAGTGCATGAATGAAATGGTCTTAAGTCACAGACCGAAGTAGACTGCTTTCTCTTATACTATTAATGTTTCTCACGAGACAGACTTGTGTGATTGTATTACTTATGTTTTGTTTCAGTAAGACATTTTCTCTGTTCTTAATTATAGATCACTGACATTGCCAAGCATTTTTTTTATGTAAACCATAGATTGTTAGGCCAGGGAGAGATTTTCTGTTGTCTTCCAGTTGTTTTCTGTTTTTTCTTCTGACCTCTTAGCAACTGTCAAAATTTTGACTCCCTGTAGAAATAGAATAAATTAATTGTTAGAATATTTGAAAGCGTTTTATGTTTATTACATGTTATTTGCCATTAATTGTTCCTATTGAAATGTTTTAAGTATTGGAACCTATTTCAGTACTTTATTTTAAGAACTTGCACTTCTTTCTGAGGATTGTGCAGGGAGAAGGTAGTATCTGTGCCTTGACAGCTCGTGTTTTTCCTGAACTTAAGATACCCATTTGCAGATTTTCATCTCTGAAAACATGACATATGGCCAGCACATAATCATAAGTAATCATGGACAAGGAATAAATTGTATGTTTAGCTTTGGAGACACTTTTATTTCTCAATCAAATAAATAGGTATCACTGCTTGTGGAAGACATGGGTAGCGCACATGGGACTCTGTCACTGGACAATACAGTTGAATTGCTGTCCCTTCCTCCATGATAACAGCTGGGAGAATCTGCATGACTGCTGCTGGGAGAGGTATTAGTGGTATCTGTAAGGAGCATTCAACCTGTGGTGTGAGTGGACCCTAATCCCCCAGTATAGTATAAAACCCCATCTATGAATTTACTATGAATACTTTGTTACACTGTTCTCCTCCCCACTGATACCAGATGTGTGGTGAGCATACAGTCCCTATTAATTGTAAAGTGCTTTGAGTGGAGTGTCCAGAAAATAGCTATATGCATGTAAGGAATGTAATAATAATAAGAAAAATAATAATAATAAACCTCATAAAATTCTAACAGTCCCACCATTCCTTTCATTGTGTTAATATTGTTGTTGGTTTTGCTGGTAATTATAGCAGATTTTCTTACATGTGAAAACTTTCAAGTGCCTTGTTTTCCAAGGTGCACAAATTCAGGCAAAACTGCAGAGCAGGATTTTAATTGCCTTTGTTGCCGCCTTTGCAGAGCAAAATTGTGAAGTACTTTTAAGTTCCTCTAATAGTAGATTTGGAAACTTTTATTGAGGGGAAAGCAAGGGGGGTGGGGTGGTTGTGAGGAAATGGAAAAACAAAATGAAAATCTGTACAGTTTATTTATCAACAGTTTGATCATTAGCAGCAGTAGTGCTTTTTGATCGTTTCTTCTGTGGTAAATTTTGAACCACCCCCTGGAAATGGGGAATTATTTTTTTCAAAACTTTAATATTGATATTATCTGAAATGTACAGTACAGTTAGGTGACATTAAAAGACAACGCTGCAAGAGAGCAGTTGCTGCTTCCTGAGTTTCGTACTGTAGTGATTACACAATACAGCTGGTTTGGGCTGTTGTAGCTTTACTGCCATTGAATTAGCAATTTAAATGTGTGTACTAAGGCAGTCACCCTTCTTACTTCACCAGTCTGCAAAGTACTGTATCACTTCCAAGTAAAAATGGGAGTCCAACTAAAAACATGATGCTAATTGAGGGTTTCTTCTCCTTTCAACCCTCTACTGTACATCTTCTAGGTTGAATTTAATCCACACGTGGGTTTATTACTTATTTGAAGTCATTCTCAGTTAGATCATTTTAAACTTTTCTCTGCCCGCAGTCCTACAGTAGGTTACAGGAATAGGTACCGGTGAATGTTTAATTGCCAAGAATCTCTTTGATGTGTGTTCAGTCTTTTAATAAGTATTTGCTCTCTCTGAAATATCCAAAAACATCTTTTCAGACGACCAATTCATGTCATGCAGAAACAAATGCAAATTACACTGTCAGATAATCCTGTAAAAACCTTATTTTTGCATGTGCTTAATTTGCTTAAATGCGAAACAACAGGTTATAGAAACAGAGCCGATGCATCCAAATGCACAGTTCTGAAACCCGGCATTTGGGACACATTTCATGCTTAATTCCAACTTTTTAACAGATGAGTTAAGTAGTAAAACAAAACTAACAGGTCTCATTCAACAAATTATTAAACTTGCAGCCTAAGTAATAGTAATTAAGAGCTCGATTTTCTCTTGCAAGTGAGATGAAACAGGTAGTCTTGGCAGTCAGGACTTGGCATCCCTGTCTGAGCAGTTTCTAGCCCTCTGGGTTAATAACAGGTAATGAAGTTAATTTTGCCTTTCTCTGCTGTCATTACTTCATATTGGTAGCAGTATTCAGTGTGCTTCAAATAAGCACCTTTTGTCTAAATAGGTTAACATTATTGTTTTATGAAACTTTTTCAATAGGGGAACACAATCCTAGTCCTTGAAGGCTGCATCTGTCTGAGTAAATAATTCCGCTAATTGCTGGACTGATTCAAATGATTTATTATATTTTGCCATTTGATACAGTTTTAGTCATTTAAGAAGCCTGCAAGCTTGTTGAGTGATGGTCTTCCAGCACCAGGACTGCACACGTCTTTAAGAGGTCTTGACATTCCTTTTTGTTTTGTTTTTTTTTCTTCTTTCTGATCACAGTGCCTCCAAAACCTGCTCACCTTCAGAGTCCATGCCCAGAGCCGCCACGACACCCTGCTGAGAGAAACCTGCGCACCAGAGGCACTATGGAAGACGGCAGCCTAGCAGGGAAATCCCGAGAAAAGCCCTCCAAAGTGTCAGACCTGATCAGCCATTTCGAAGAGAACAGGTAGTCGTGCTCGCTAGTACTGTACCTTTGTCATTTTCTGAGCTGTTAACACCATGCTGAGAAGCACAAAGAGAACACAAACCTCTTCAACTAAATCCATAAGAAGTTCATTACACATTACATTAAAAGTTACAGTTGATACAGTACATGAAAAGCATAAAAACATAAACATCTTAGAAGAAGAAATGTGCTTGGTTATTATTATTCATTCATATTGCTGGAAGGACCTCAGGATTTCACAAAGATTCTACACCACTGTTCAAAGAAAAATGATAGAACTGTTGGACAATATTTGACAGCATAATGGACTTTGGAATATTAAATTATTTCACAGCTATAGTGAGTATAATGACAAAATGTACATTGAACACTGTAGCACTGCATCTGGTGCAATTACATCTTTTTATACTGCTAAAACTAAAGAAATAGTTAATTTAAATACTGGGTGTTTTTATTCAGCATGCACGATTTAATAATAATAATAAATGAAGTAATATCGACGCAATCTCACTTAAGGCATATAGATGCATTCAAATTAGCCATATGTCTGGATTTCAAGTAAAGGTGTGTGCAAAAGTAATTTTAACAACAGAGGTATTAAGGAATGCTAAAAAGAGTTTTTATTAGAAGGCATGCTCATGTTGAAACGCTTCTTTTTTTGCTGACATATAGAACAACAAGGATAAGGCTTTTGTGCAGATTAATTTTTTGGGGGAGGTAAAAATCATTGCAAAAAATACCAGTGCTTCTGTGCTTTTTGGGGACCTCATGATCTTCATAGGTTGCCATGGTAAGGTGTACAATGTTTGTTTGAAAATCCTTTTTTCCCCATTGTCACTTTTGTATGGTTTGTGGTTGAATTCTCTTTGAATCTTTCTCCATGATTGAGCAGTTGTTTATTTGGCCGGGAGTGGGGGTAGGGTCAGAAACTCAGATCTGCTGAATTTCCCTTTTAAGTTATCAGCCGCTGTGGATAGAATTACTTCTCTCTGCACAAAAGTATCAGCGCTCAAATGTGTTGCAGCAAGAGTCGTGTTTATTTGTGAGTTTCCCTTCTGTGGTAGCTGAGGGAAAAATAATTGTGCAGTTTGCTGAAGGACAGACTAGACGGTGAGAGGACAAACCATACTGATGGGAGATGATAGGGTCGAGTTTAAATTAGTTGAGCAGCTGAATATGAAGTCTCTGTTTATCTATAAATAGCCTCATCCTGTTTCACTACAGACGTCTAAATCATCCTGCACATGGGGTAGGCACAACCGTTTATAAATAATTATTTGCTTAAATTTGAGGTAATCCACACTAAGTCTTTTTTCTTATAACTTAATTCTCCTGTCTTACATATCGAAATCCACTAAATGAGAGTTCCCAAAGTAGTTTATGCCCTTTTGATGTCTATCGCTTTACAGTGTGGTTCTACGTCTTTTTAAAAGCAGATGTATCCTGAGAGCTTTAGGCTGCTGCTAGCTGAGAAGCCGATAATTTTAGCCTGCGACGCACGTGTCTGTGTAGGTTTGCTGTGTAGCTCTCCTTTTCTGTGAAAAGAACTAGGGCAGAGAATCTCGTGGGATTGCAGCCCAGCCTCTGCACTCAGTGGCAGCAAAGTTTCCTTGCTGCTGTCATTGAAGTATTTCAACACAGTAGAGGAAGTTCATTCTGCTTAAGCAGTTTTTTTTTTCCGCTGCTATTGTCCTCTGTTTCTTACCCAATGATTTTTTTTCTGCCTTTTTCCTCCTTATTTCAAGCCACCCTGAAGGAAAGAGAGATGGGTCTCACCTCAAGCCCTCTTCCAGGCACCAGGTGAAACTCCACAACGCCAACTCTCCGCAATCCAGGTTCCAGCCCAGGCCAAAGCAGGAGCTTGTACTGTCCTCCCACAGCGCTGAATCGGCTGCTGAGGATGTGTTCACGCACACTACCAACGGCGTTTTAGCACAGATGGAAGGCAGTGATAAGGAGGTGCTGCCGCACACAAAAAGCAGCCTGGAGAGCCAGCCCCAGGAGCTTAGGATGAAAGCTGACCAGCCGCTGGTGAATGGTGATGGAGGGGACTTGAGCGCAAAAGCTCTGGAGGCACACCAAGACCAAGCTAAGAATAGGTTAAGCCAGGATCCTGCCAGCCCGCTGCCTGTGGAAACTGTGGACACTGGAGATCCCAAATCAGATGGGGAAAAGAAGGCCCGGGAGCCAAGTAAGGTGAGACAAAAGGATGTGTGGAATACAAGTAAAACATACCAGGGATGAAACACAGGGTTATAGGAACCTTTTTTATTTGTTTTTTTTTCTGTTCAGTTTGGCAAAGCAGAACTTAAATCTGTCATTCCACCCGTTTGTGTTTGAATTGCAAGTTTTGTTTTGAAAAATAAGCTTTGTGATTAGTTTCTTTATACCATTTAGCAATAGTAAGCAAGACAGTTTGTGACATTTTCTTCAAATGTCACATTATGAAAGCTTTCTCAAAGTGGCTATTCTTGTAAAACAGTTTTTTTTTCTCTGTAACATGAACTATAGTACAGTATGTCTATGTCTTTAGCCTAACAATGTACAGTTCAGCAGCCCAGCTGTCTCCCAAAGCCATCGAAGAAAGCGTTTTTATACATTTTGAAGAGTATAGATTTTAAAGAAAATCTGTCTCAGTTTTGGTTGGGTCACAAGAAGAATTCATTTACATTTTCCTGTTTAGGGAACTTGCCAGGTATTGTGAAAGCGTTTATCCTGGTTATCAGAGGTACCTTATCTGCACAATATTTTAAAAAAGAGAAGCTTTCAGTTTGGAAAATAAATGTTCTGCATTGTAAATCTTAAAAAATAGAATATCATGTGGTCACATTCACACGTTAAATATGTTCAAAGTGTTTTCTGTTTGTAATGCCGTTGCCTTGTGCAGTCTCAGAGGAAGACACTGAAAGTTCTAATTTTGGATAACGTTGCAATGACTAACGTTTCAGGAAGTCCGTTTTCACAGTCTTCATCTCCCAGACTCTGCTAAATAAGTCTCTTCTGTTAACTAAAGATAAATTACAAGTCGAGGTTGTGAGAGGACAGTTATCCAACTTCTTTGTGGGATTCATAGGAATTCAAAAAAGATGCTGCAATAAATGTAATTACTACCGTTTTAAAAACATGTTTACAGATTCAGAAGAAAACAGTATTATTACAAAATAGTGTGATTTGTAGCGTAATTTAGGTACAGCAAAGCTTCACTTAACTGTGTGGCCTAGCATGCCGAAGTTTGAAAAAGGAGAGGTTACATAAGAGATGAGGCTGCTCACTTGCAACTTGTTTGTTGTGGAGTGACCTACTGATACAGTACATGATATGATACAGTACAAGATACAATATGAATAGTCGCGTACAAACCTGCATGATTAATTAAGAGACACAAAACTGTTGATTTGTTCTCGAACTGAAGCACAATTTCAGAATTCTGATATTCATAAAACCTGATAAAAGTCAGAATCTTTATTTTGAAATATAATTATAGAAATGTAAGTATCATAAGCTGCAACACGTCATTTGGGTTTGTATATGGTTTGTTTTTGGTCCACAGGCTGGGGCTCATTTTATAACATTGTGGAAGTATACAAATATTTACAGCTGTAAATCATTTTGCCTGGTTGTAAATGTCCAAATAAATGGATTTTTCTGGGTAGAAAGAGAACATTTTCATGTAGTTTTTGTAAAACAGCTTAAGTAGACAGTTTCACTTCTGAAAGAATGCATTGCATTTTGGTAGTTGAAAGGGGAAATGTATTTTTGCAGATTTTTGGAGTGGTGTGTAGGAACATAATGTACATAAATACATTGTCCAGATATTTTGTCTGTCAGGGCAAAATTCTCACATTTCAAAAGGCAACAAAAACACAAGGATGAGCGGTTTAAACAAATAATCCATTTAGGAAAGTAGAAAATGGTAGGCATCTTTGTGTCCATAACTTTCTCAGTGCACTTCTCTTAGTTCTGCAAGGATGTCTTGCAGAAAAATGGGTTTTGTTTTTTATCCCTCTGAGGTCCTCTTTTGTTTTTATTTTACAGGAGCCGCCTAATTTACTTTAGTCCCAATAGTTGTTTTCTTTCCCTAAGGCTGTACCCATTTCCATCATTGTCCCTTGTTTTAGCCACACCACAAACAGTAGTGTAGTGCCAATAGGGGGTCCCAGCCGCAGGCAGATGGTGGACCCGATCAGTAATCAATCAATAATTGATCGTAGAGCTTATCCTGCCCTGGGGAAAAGCACCTTTCCCGGCGACTCTTTCAGGAGGCCCTTCAGCTTGTGTGTTGAGGTCGATTTATGACCTGAAACATATAAAAGAAATAAAAACTTGTACATCAAAAACCAAGGATAGAGTCGAGGAACTATTATTTCAGGATCAGTGATAGGTTGAAGTGATAACAAAATCACACTTTTCTCAAAACTATAATGTCTAAGATATTACTGCCTACTCCAAATTCTGGGAAGACCGAATTAATGTGAGGTATTTTTTAGAATGTTGAAGGGACTGGGTTACACAATGGTGTCTGTGCTGGATTTATTTTTAGACAAAGAATCTAGAGGCCATTTGGGCAGTGGTAGCAAACCTATGTTAGTTTGCTAGCAGTATTGCAGTATTGATTCTCTCTTCACACTTGCAAGCTTTTGGATATGAGGAATATAAAATTACCCTTTCTGCCATGATGTTTAAATTCATAGATATATTCATATCAGTCAATGAGGACATCTGTGCTGCCGGTTCATACCTAGTGACAAAAGGGCCAATTGTAAAATTTTCGTGACTGGACAGTACAGAAATAATAAAATTATTATGTGCTCTAAAATTATCACAGCTTCAAAATGAAGGAAAAAACAGGAAGTTTCTGAGACTAAAACTGAGTTGAGTTTTGTTTTAGTAGTTGAGGTGTCAAGCAACTGAAAGCGTAATGTAATTTTTTATTTTTTTGCAGGAAACAAATGAGCAGAAACTTTACAACATAGCCAATGAACTTCTACAAACTGAAAAGGCTTATGTTGCCCGGCTTAACCTCCTAGACCAAGTGAGTGCATTTAATTTAAGACTAAGGTGGTGAATGTGATGATGTAATGTTTGCCTTGATCTCCTTCAAGCCAACTGTAAGCATTCCTTAAATACAGTATTTGGGTTTGAGCACAATTTTATCATTTCATCATTTATGGGTCATACTGAGCACATACAGTACACTGTTACATACAGTACATACCCACACAAGTATATGTTTATACACACACACAACCTTACACACAGTGCAAACCCACACACATATTGTACATGTTTTACACTCACACACCCTACATACCCACACACATACATAAATGATCATCTGTTTTTCTTTTATATAGTTATATAGTACTATCTTGTCCTCTTCTGTCTTGTGTGTCGATTAAAGACTCTTGACACTGGATTGAAATGGAATCTTGGCCTGCCCATTAGGAGGAGCCAGTATTTTATATCCCAGCTACTAATGGATGTCAGTTTTTGTTTGACTCAGGTCTGAGCTGTTGCTAAATGCTCAAACATATCTCTGGTTGTGTTTTTCTGTGTAGCAGCTCTGCTCGGAAAGCACACAAGCTTTGAGAATTTCTTTAACAACAATAAATCAGAAAACATTTTGACCTGAGTGATACTTCCTGGACCTACCACAGCTCAGAAACATGTTTATCACTGTGAGCCAGGTTTATAACAGTAGGCGGCTACAGTAACAGTATTTTCAGATAGCCGTGCTCCAGTATGGGATACAGAAACAGTACATAATTTTACAAATTGTTAAAAACAGTCTTTACCAGTGATCCAATAAAGGTAGCCAACATTGAATCTGAACAGAGAAACATTTTATATGCGGTCTCCCATGGAATATGATCTTGTGGCCTAGGTTACAGACTCTGTAACCTCTGTAATTTAGACTGTAGATAATCCTAAGGAAGAAATGTGACCCTCCCCCCCCCCCCCCCCCCACTCTGGACTGAAGCTTCAATTAAATGAAAACTTTGATCCAGTTGCAAATTAGAAACCTGCTACTCCATAATAGGTTTTCTTTGGATAACAAAAAAATGGCATCAGGTAAAAAAAAAACATGTGATGAGATACAGTACAGGGTTTGAAACTTCCATCTAGCAAATGGTGGACCTCCTGAAGATGATTTACTGTACGACCACGTCCTTTTCAGTGGTTCAGAATTTTAAATACTCAGATCAGACATAGAGCTCATATCATAGAGTCTGTGAGCCTTTCGACAATTATTTCCCAGGTGTCCCTAGCTTCTCCCCTGCACTTGTTATGCTTCTCTGTTTGCTCGGCTTGGACCTTGTTCTTTTTCGGATGATTTCAGCTTGTGCTTCTGTCTGCCCACACTGCTGCGCTTCCCTGAGTGCTGTTTAGAGCAACACGCTGCCTGCACAGTTCCCTGTGTGCATGCAGCCTGCGCAGTTCCCTCTGTGCATGCAGCCTGCGCAGTTCCCTGTGTGCATGCCACCTGTGCAGTTCCCTGTGTGCATGCCACCTGTGCAGTTCCCTGTGTGCATGCAGCCTGCGCAGTTCCCTGTGTGCATGCAGCCTGCGCAGTTCCCTCTGTGCATGCAGCCTGCGCAGTTCCCTCTGTGCATGCAGCCTGCGCAGTTCCCTGTGTGCATGCTGCCTGCGCAGTTCCCTGCGTGTGCAAGGTGCCTGCGGAGAGAGGCGATGTTTTTCTGTTCTGTACTGCCTTTGCTATCTGGGCTACAGATAACAGTGTGTTAGGGTGTTGCTGGAGAGTGGAGTGCTAATGAAACTTGCAATTGCAAATGGATTTAAATAAATGGAAATACCGATGTAAAGTCACAAGGCAGGGCATATCATCGTGTGAAGCCAGTATGTGCCATAGCATAGCATCTGGTTTTCTGCAGGAGAGATGAGACACCGTTCTTCCATGAGCTATTTAATCACCTCACACCCGGATGATGGTGGTGGAAGATGCTGTCTCAGACATAGTTCCAGAACACCCCAACAGCCCGCAATATAATGGAACCACCTTTTGGAACCAAGGACTCGGGGTATAAGGTTTTTCGGTTAGCACCACACTTAAACTTGTTTGGTTTTCAAGAACATGGTGCAGGCCAATTCTTCTGACCGTTTCATATTTCTCCAGGGCTGGGCATTCCATTGTCTGTGCCCTTTCCACCACTGGACCCACCAACATGCATTGCCATGTTTAAAAAACATTTTTTGCACACTGCAACCCAACTAATGATATCCTGCTCTGTGGAGTTCTCTTTGGAATGTTTTTGATTAAACTGTCCACTTATGCCCACATTGAACTGTGCAGTCAGTTGATCTGCAGTGGCTTACCTGTCTTGCACTTTGAAATACTCACATGTTGGTTTGTGTCTCCATCCACTGTTGCCCTTTTCTGATGATGTCTTTCCCTTGGGCTTCTATGCTGTCATCACTTTAGATACATTTGTGTGTCAAAGTTGAACTGTCTTGGTTATTGAAACTCCCGACAAAATGACTTTCTTCCAGCAATTGCCCTTCCTTCAAAGTCGCAAGGGCACTTTCGGCCATACTAGCCACCATTGTGCTAGCTGTCACGTGCTTAATCGATGCATGTGCAACACTTGTTCAGATGCCCTCCCTTTCAAAATGCTCGGTCTCCTTCATTTTCCACAGGTGTTTCCATTTTTGTTCCACCGCCTACTTAATCATTTCATTGTTGTGATTCTATATGTAAGCATTTTTGAATCCTGAAACTGCACTTGAAAAGGATGGATGCAAACAGGATGATGCATGTGGAAGTCTGCTGTGTTTTAGGGCTACATTTGTAGAAGAAAAACATGAAGAAAGGAATTAGCATTAAATGGCCGTGGGATTCCAAGTGACTGATACCAGTTTAGTCAGTTGTATTCAGAGTTTAGGCTGAGCACTCCAGTGTAGATATGCCCTTTTCAGGCCTGTCCTGCATCATAAAGTGACTGTAACCCTAGCAAATAGAGCGGCATTTAAAGAAATAGCAAAGGTGTTCTGTGGGCTTGGGTAGAGATATTGGATATCTCTGGTTTTCCTAAAACTTCCCATTTGCTTGTATACTCACTGTGCTGCTGCCTAGAATTACAATATTTCTTCAGGCAAAGCTGACTCTTCAGGCTAGGTCTTGCAGCATGAACAAATATCAAGAGCCTAATCATTTCCAGAATGGCATTTGCCACAAACAAGGCTTCTCTCCTCTGAACTTTTTCACTTTCAGAAAAACAAGATGCATGAAGATTAAATGACTTCTTTAAATGTTGATTTTCTGCTTTCTATCTGACTGTTGCGAGAATAAATACTTTTTACTTCCGCAAGCATATTGTAACGCTTACGGCCGACAGGTACTGTGTAAGAGCCGGCTTACCAGAGCAGTGACGTCGCAGCCCTTCCCTGTGATAGCAGGACTACAGCTACTGGGCTGTAGAGAGATCTCTCTTTGGCTCACCGGGCTGGGTCCCTGTTGAGTGACGCGGGAGTCCCGGGTTCGAGCCCCCGACAGTGCGGGGCCGACCTAATGCGGCAAGGGCGCCCGCCTGAGTCCGCGTTGCGTTACAATATTTTCTACCACAGACACTGATAACTCCAGACACACATAAGCTTGCCAACCCCTGATCATTTCTTTCCTATGAGTGTGTTAATGTTAATGTTAATGTTTCTTTATTAGCCCTATACAATTTCTTCCATTAGGAATTGGTCTTTTTGTATACCCCAGCTTTTCTCCATGGAGACACAGACACACAGACAGGGAGAAAAGCTTGGGGTCAGAGCACAGGGTCTGCCATTCTGATGGTCCTGTAAGGTACTACTGTACTTTTTATTGGCCCCCTGATTATTTGTTTAGGAGAAAGTCCTGTACAGCAGTGTGGGAATTGCTGTCAATCTTTGATAATTTCTTTGGATTACTGTGAAAATCCTGTAATGTGCTGAGGGACACAGTACTGACCAAGGCTAATTTTTTAAGGCACATCTGACACTTGTATAACTACTGAGGGACTAGGTGTTGACCCCTGTTCATTTCGTCAGACAAGTACATAGCTGCTGTAAGTTACTGGGGAACCCCTGATCATTTCTTCAAGTGAATTGAACTTTCACCTATTAAGGGACAACAGGACTTGCAAAAGGATGTGCAGTGATTGTCTCTGACACATGCACATTTCCAGGGGAAAGTGTTGCTGATAGCTGATGTGTGGTGAGCGTTCTGGCGCACTATGGCTGCCGTCGCATCATCCAGGTGGATGCTGCACATTGGTGGTGGTGGAGGGGAGTCCCATTACCTGTAAAGCGCTTTGAGTGGAGTGTCCAGAAAAGCGTTATATAAGTGTAAGCAATTATTATTATTATTATTATTATTATTATTATTATTATTATTATTATTATTATTATTATTATTCACTGTGTGCTCATGCTGGCCCAAGAGCAACGTTGTGCCACGTTGATCAACAGCTGGCAAATATAAAGTGACGGGTTTAATAAGTATCAGAATCTATGAAAAATGAATAACATGAAGACGCATAAACCTTTAAAGCTTGTCAGAATTTGAATGTCCTACCAGTAGTGCATACTCTGCAAAGGTTTTTTTTTTCATGAATGAAATTAAGACCATCTTTTTGGAGTTTCACCACACATAAATAAATGTTTTTTTATTCATTTAACACTTGAGATATTGTTTGTAGATTAATCATTGTTATATATGAATATTATTCATATATTTGAATATTATTTCACTCATGGTCTCCCAAAAATGTATAAAACTGAATTTTATGTATTTCACAAAACAATATATACACACCCTGTAAAAAGACATTCCTTTTCAAACCACAGTAATAACACCACAGTATTCAAAATTGGCACATTCAACATAAGACCTGGGAACGTCTTCCTTCATGCAAATAAGGTTCTGAATTAATTTGTTTTTCTATGAAAGGAAGCAATAATAAAATATTTGAGCACTTCTTACTTTTTTACACAAAACAAAAACTCCTTAAAGACTAGGTATTATGCACAGTGAAATAATAAAATCTATATAATTAGAACGCAGCTCCTTATACACACAGTAAATGTCCAAGACACAAACACCAAGTAGCTCAATTTGAGCTCTAACTAAACTTCTTTATTTGAGCTCTTCTCTTTAGGGCAGTGTTCAGGATTTTGGACTTGTAACTGGTTTACTGGAAGGTTATAGGTTTAAATCTCAGGTGAGGCAGTATTCTTGTAGCCTTGAGAAAGTAACTAAATGCAAAAGTAAGTCCCAAACTGAGAGACACTTGCAAGATCCAGCTCAGATTAAGTGCATGTCTTCCTCCAAGTGGTCATTGTTTCTGAGGACTAGATCAGCTACAGTATGTGTCTGAACTTACCGTTTTCTCACAGTGTTCCTGTCCATATACTGGAAATGAACCAGGATGCATATGAACCAGAAAACATGTCTTCTGAGTTTCCATAAGTACATTCATACGACGTTTCTTCTTGATATTATTGGTTACCCTCGCATACTACTGTGATGTTACCAGACTACACTCTTACAGCAATGTTGTCATTTGTAGTGAGCTGTTGATTTTAGCTTTAATACACTCTTTCCTCAAGGAGCAAAAGCTGTTTATCTAGAACCACTTTGTCGTTTGCTGCTCCACATACAGTAGAATGTTTTTGTAATGTTGACATATGCTAACCACTCTCATTCTTGCCTGTTGCAGGCTCTTAGTAATTTTCTTTCATGTGCATGTTAGAAAGAGCAGCTCTATTTTCTGGTAATGAGAAGATGTCACATTTATGATAACCAGTTTGATACAACAACAACATGTCAACTGGGTTTGTTATGTTTGTTAGATTCTGTTGTTCAAATAAGTGCCCTGAACTTACTTGATTATGGTTGTAATTAAACTGAACCTAAGATGTTTACTATACTTAAAATTAGTTTTTAGCATTCACTGTTCAGTGTGAAACCTATAGTGCTTGTTGCCTTAAGGGATTACTCCAGAAAATCTTATTCACGGGTTCCAAAGAAAGATGGATTATAATGGCAGTAACTGTCAAGAGGGATTTGAAGACCTTGAAGGAATTTCCTGTACAATTCAGATGAAAATCACTCTGAGCCAGTCCAGTTTTCCAGTGTGTGCAGCATAGAGATGAAAATGTAGCCCGAATAAAAAACAAGTTTTCTCACTTCTCAAAAATATTGTATGTTAAGTGCAGAGATATTGGATTCTGCTCACTGACCTGTGGAAATACAGCTTAAAACTTAGCTGTGGCGTCCTATTTAAACGTGGGTGCTTCTTTTGCAACTTTGCAGTTCTTTTGTGCCAAGCTGATGGAAGAAGCCAACAAGGGCACATTTCCAGTGGACGTTGTGAAAAACATCTTCTCCAATACTTCTTCAATCTACGCTTTTCACAGCCAGTTCCTGCTGCCAGCCCTGGAGAAGCGCATGGGGGAATGGTGAGGGGCCAAGAATTCCTTTTCATTCTTTTCTGGTTTTCATTCTTGCTTTCCCCAGGACAGAACAAAACACAAGAACAGGGTCTCTGCTGGCACGTTAGAAATGAGAAGTTTCTGAAATCAAAGTTTTTCAAGCAAGCATATAAGGTTTCAGTTAGTGAAAGCAAAACCTAAAACAATCAAATGACTAGATATTATGTATTGGGTGGTATTAGTTAAGAGAGTAGACTAGAAGCTTTTTTGTTGCTACAGTATGTAGCCGCAATAAAAAGATTTGTCATTGACCATGAGATCTAGTAGCTAGTGCAGTTATTTTACACAGCAACCAAAAAGGCCTCTGCTAGGAAGTTATCAGGATTTTGTTTGTTTTATGTGTCAATTGATTCAACATTGTGAAACACCTAAAACTGTGATCGCACAATGTGACTAGGTTAACATAATAAACATATGTTTACAGATAATGAGTTTGAAATTTACATGTTAAGTCCTCTCTTCTGAGGAAATAAAATGCATATCCCAACTACAGTACTTTCTCTCAATAGTGGTAATTTTTGTTACGGAACAAAACCACTTTTTGCCAAATGGTTTCAAAGACAATGCCTTTGAGTTTACATCATGTTTCTTAAGAGAAAGTGAAGAAGACAAGTGGGCATGCATTTCTTTTTCTGTAAATTTAGAATTGCAAAATATTTTTGTTATACCCACCCAAAATGGAATTATCAGTTGTACAGTATGTGGTTCACATCTTGACTTGCATGAGGATGAGTAAGCTTCGGCAGATTTCTCTGACCTGCCTACCTTCCTACCATAAATCTTTGACCACATCATAGGCAATACAGCCACCGTATCTGAAGTTCAGCACTGACTAGAGCAGAGGTATGTCCCCCAATGACAGAAGTGCATGCTTTGTAAGTGCCTGGCTAGGTTGCTTTGTTACTGAGATCCAAGTGAAACTTGGCTGAATAACCAGATTCTTCCCTTGGTGGCACTTGGTGAATTTTGCATCTAGTCCTTGTCACAGTCGGCTAGTGACATGATGCAGGCAGGAATCCATGAAACAACCATCTGTCATTTGACACATTACAAGAACTGGAAAAGCAGTATATCTTTCACGGATGCCACTGAAAGTTGTTTAGAGTGCTGGACAACTATTACCATGATGGTATTTTGTTGCACAGTACAGTATGAGGAATGCTGATCGCAGTCAGCTAGTGACATTATCCGGGCGTGAACTAGCAACTGTGGATGATCAATTATTTTTGCTTGTTTTATGATGAAAATGAAATAAAAGAATTATGTGGTACTATATTGTGAGTCAACACAAAACCATGAACATTCAGCTTTTGAAATTGTAACATCTTTTGCTTTAAGTGTTGCACTGAAGTATACTGACAGCATACCTTATTTCCCTTTCCCTCTGAAGGAATTCAACACCAAGGATTGGTGACATCCTTCTGAAGCTAACACCTTTTCTCAAAATGTATGCGGAATATGTCAAGAATTTTGACCATGCCATGGAACTCTTAAAAATGTGGACAGACCGATCACCTCAGTTTAAAGCCATCATTCAGGATATCCAGGTAAATCCACCTTAGCATGATGACCCAAATTCAAAGCACCAAGCCTCCCCAGTGCAGTTATTTGTTAGTGTGACGCTGATACTTCTGCTTTTACAACTGTTGTTCTAGTTTTAACCATCATTATTATAACTATTACCATTAACATTGCTTCTACAATACTGATGGAACTTGTTATTAATGTTCTTGCTTCTATTACTGTGGTTCCCATTTCTACTGAAATATAGAAACATTAATAGAAATTAGATATTTTTTTTCCTGTCCAGTGGTTTACTGCTGCTCAGTCTGTCTCCTGTTGTGAAGTGGCTATGCAGATACCAAGAGTGTGTGCTGACATACTGCTCTTGCTGTGCTGTACCAGAAACAGGAAGTATGTGGGAACCTCACCCTGCAGCACCACATGCTGGAGCCGGTGCAGAGGGTACCCCGATATGAGATGCTGCTCAAGGACTACCTGAAGAAGCTCCCTCGGGACTCCTCTGACCGCAGTGACGCCGAAAGTGAGAACCACGCGCTCGCCTTCTTTTAGTGTGCCATCTCTCATGTCACACCTCTCATGAAGGTCATCAGATGCCGCGGGTTCTGCCATGACTCTACAGGATCATCTCAGTTATTTCCATTCCACGCTGCACTTTTGCAGTCATTCTACACCGAGACGGAGATGGTTCTGAAATTAGTTTAATAATGATAAATAGCCTCTCTCAGCAGTCTTGTTATCTTATGAAAGTTAAAATTGCTGAAACAAAATTTTCTTCTATACCCACCCAATTTGGAATTACCAGTATTTTAAGACTAGGTTTTATGGCTGCGGCTCTTGTACTACATGAGGAGACTGAGAAACCACAGATCCAGAATTTAAAGTCCACAGTGCTTTATGGAAGAGTTATTGCAGTTTGGAGAAGATGCAATTCTAAAGACACCTGGCAAATCACAGTAGTCAGTGTTTTTCCAAAGGGTCAGAGGATCCTGGATTCACCAGTTCAGCAATTTAATTTCAGTTAATAGTTAAATGAGATGATGATCCTTTTTTCTCATTTATAATTAAAAGCCCGAGACTTTTTTTTGCCAGTAAAATTTAATTATGGTATTATGAGTTTTCTAATTCTATTTTCTCACACAGAATCTCTTGAAATTATTGCCATGGCTGCCACACATTCTAACAGTGCCATTCGGAAATCGGTAGGTACCAAAATGAAAATAATTCTTAAAAGCTCTTACTCATATAAGTATCTTTGACATGACATAGTTATTAACAGAAGTCTGAAACTCTCATAGAATGGTACTATTTAGAAATAGATTTGCAAGCCAGGAGAAAACATTTTCATGAATTACAGGACAATGCTGCTATGTTTTTGAGAACTTCAATGTACTGTATATTTTCAAATTCCAAATACACGACAGCTAATTTTCCAAAAACAAAACTTAATGTTTTCCTAAAATGTGCCTTTAAATTATCACTTGCTGGTTTTGGGCCTTTAAACCTCTGCGCTCAGAAAGTGGAGAGCAGATCTTCCTTCTGCAGTTGAAAGTCCTAAAACCTCCCCCTGTACAAAGGCCAATTCTGCTCGTTGTGTCTGTGCAGGATAATCTGAAGAAGCTCTTGGAGATATACGAGATGCTGGGCGAGGAGGAAGACATTGTAAATGCTTCCAATGAGTTTATTAAAGAAGGTCAGATACTGAAGCTGGCGGCTCGCAACACCTCTGCCATGGAGCGCTACTTGTTTCTGGTGAGTCAGGCAGGAGAGCATCTTAACCGGCTTTCGTTCTTGTTTTCTGAAGAAAAAGATTTATGTTTTATGTCCTTCAGTTCACTGACGTGGAGCAGCTTGTTCAAAGAGGCTAAGGCTGCTTTAAATTTGTTGTGTTCTGCAGAGAGAAGTCCTGAGAGCTGGTGCCTTGGGTTGTAATATCGCCTTCACACACAGGAAAATTATATACTCATATACAGTGCAGACCATAGGTATTTGGACAGTGACACAATTTTTGCTGTTTTGGCTCTGTACTCCAGCACATTGGGTTTGAAAAAAAAACAATGACTATGAGGTTAAAGTGCAGCTAGTTCATGGGACCAAAAGTAATTGGACACATTAACATAATTGTAAATAAAATTTGGCATGTTTGCACATCCTTTGCAATTGATGGCTGCCCAAAGTCTGCGACCCATAGACATCACCAGACATTGGATATCTTTCCTGGTGATGCTCTGCCAGACCTGTAATTCAGCCATTTTCTGTTCTTGCTTGTTTCGGGGGCTTTTTGCTTTCAGTCTTGTCTTCAGTAAGTGAAATGCGTGCTCAGAGGGATTCAGGTCGGGTGATTGACTTGGCCAGTTAAAAATATTCCACTTTTTGGCCCTGAAAAACTCCATAGTTGCTTTAGCAGTATGTTTGGGGTCATTGTACTGCTGCAAGGTGAAGCACCATCCAATGACTTTTGAAGCATTTGGTTGGATCTGAACAGATAAGATGCTTCTGCACACTTCAGAATTCATCCTGCTGCTTCCGTCTGCAGTCACTTCATCAATAAAGACAAGTGAGCCAGTTCCACTGGCAGCCATACATGCCTAAGCCATGACACCATGGCTTCACCATGTTTCACAGATGAGGTGGTATGCTTTGGATCATGAGCAGTTCCATTTTTTCTCCATACTTTTCTCTTTCCATCACTCTGGTACAGGTAAATCTTTATCTCATCTGTCCATAAGGCTTTTTCCCAGAGGGTTTTTAATGTACTTTTTAGCAAACTATAAACTGGCCTTTCTTACCAGTGGTTTGCATCTTGTGGTGAACCCTCTTAGATTATGCTGGTGTATTCTTCTCTTTATTGTAGTCTTTGACACATCTATACCTACTGTACATCCTGGAGAGTGTTGCTGACCTGTTCGACAGTTGAAAAAGGGGTCTTTCTACATGATTGGAAGTATTATTCAGTCATCCACTACTGTGGTCTTCCGTGGTATACCAGGCCGTTTTCTACTGCTAAGCTCACCAGTGCGTTCTTGACAATGTACCAAACAATTGTTTTTGACACACCTAATGTTTTGTCTATGTCTCTGATTTATTCTGATTTTGCAGCCTCATGATGGTCTGCTTTATTGGCATTAACGCTTCTTTGGTCCTCATGTTGAGAGACAACAGCAACAGACTCCAGATGCAAATGCCACATTTAGAATCAAATCTAAACCTTTTGTTAGCTTTCTTGTACATGAATGATGCAACATCACACAGCTGGCCAAGAAACAACTGAGCAGCCAATTGTCCAATGACTTTTGGTCCCCTAAATTGGGATGACTATGCACTGTATGAAAAGGGCTGTGATTCCTATATGGTTCACCCAATATAGACGTAAATACCCTCAAATTAAAGCTGACATTCTGCGCTTTAACCACATAGTCATTGTTTCATTTCAAATCCAATGTGCTGGATATTACAAAGTCCTTGTAAGATGAACTGGGAAGTATAAAAATACAAAAGATTTAAATGTGTATTAAAGCAATATGTGTATCTGATTCTTTTTTGCAGTTCAATAACATGCTGCTGTACTGTGTGCCAAAGTTCAGCTTGGTGGGACAGAAGTTCACGGTGCGAACTAGGATAGGCATCGAAGGCATGAAGGTGGTAGAGACATCCAATGAAGACTATCCCCACACCTTCCAGGTGTCTGGCAAAGAGAGGACTCTGGAGCTGCAGGCCAGGTGAGACTCCTGGCCTTCAGCCTTTTCTAGAACACTTAGTACCAGGTTAAGACCAGGCAAGGAACACAAGCTGGAAAAAAAATAAAGGGAAAAAACATAAACTATTCAAATTTTCTGATTACGTATGATGGGGGTTACCATCATACTTAATCACTTTACTGTCCTAGACACTAAAGTTTCTACTAAAGTATGCAAATTATCCTACTTCTGTCTCAGGCACAAGAAAAGACTGAAAGCAAATCTTTGAAGCAATGTTTAGTGAGTCATGAGTTAATTTGCTACAAATTGTACCTATCATCGGTGTCTCTCATAAATGTAGACGAACTATCATTTTCAAATGAGTATAGTTTCACAAATAATATTTGTGACTTAACGACTTCCATTCTAAGCAGGTAACACGTAACACTCTTTTAACAACTTCAGCTGTGTTGTCAAAAAATTAAGAATTATAAGAGCTGTTTATATGAGCCTCATTTCAACAAAAATATGCGATTTTTTCTCCCAAAGGCTTCTGTTTTCTATCCATTACCATTGTTTCTATTAAGAGTTTGAAATTTGGTGGTTTCGTTGTCTGATGGCATTCTGCACTGAAAGATAACTGTTTGGTGATTAATCTCAGTATCATTTTATTAATTCATTCTGCTTGCTGCCTGCTTGCAGCTACTGAATGATGACTTACGTAGTCAGGATGTGTGCAAGAACTAATTTGCCCAGATCAAAAGCATAACCATCTGAAATGTCCTTGGTGTTCTCTGGTTTTGAGAGAACAGTATTAACATTTCAGTAATTCCTTGTTTGTGGATGTAGTGCAAAGTGACCTATGTTGTGCAGTTGCTATAGAAATCATAATGAATGCTCTATTTTCTTTTTTTAGCTCTGAGCAAGACAAGGTGGACTGGATAAAGGTATTTCTATCACTTTTAGTAATATTTATTGAGGTGAAAATCAATTTTTTCTCTGAGTAACTATTACAAATGTGGGTAGTACTGTAAGTTTTATATGAAAAAGAGGCTTTCATTAGCTACCAAACAAACGAGAAGGGCTTCCTCTTGCCGGTAACCTTTCTGATGTTATTATTTTAAGAGGGTTTTCAGAAGCTATGAAAATATATTTTGGCATGCAAAAACTCTGAAAGAAATACTTTCATGGTTGTGCTTTTTTTTTGTTACGATATCAAGTGAATTTGACTATACTCAAGCACAAGATAGGCTATCCGTAAGTGTTATGGTTCTAAAGGTCATGCTAGATTAACATTAATTCTGGGTGGCATAGTGACCTTGTGGTTAGCATTGCTGCCTCACAGCACTGGGGCCCTTCCATTCAGTTCCCGGGGTGCTATTTATGTGGAGTTTGTATGTCCTCTCTGTGTCCTTATGGGTTTATTCTGGATGCTCCAGTTTCCTCCCCCAGTCCAAAGACATACTGTACTGGTATGTTCCTTGGGTTCTGTAAAAAATCGGTCCTGGTGTGAGTGGGTGTGTTTGTGTCTTTGTGCCCTGCGATGGACTGCTATCTGGCTCAGGGTGTATCTTCCCCCGCCTTGCACACAACGTTCCTGGGATAGGCTCCGGGTCACCTGTGACCCTGAATTGGATATGCAGTTTATGGATCATGTGATGTGATATACATGAAATCGCTATGTTGCACTCATCACAGAGATTAAGTATGTTTGTTGGTTTTTAGTTAATTGGTATTCCCTGTTCTCTACAGATTCCACTGACCACAAAAAAAATTAAGCTGGCTTCATGACAAGCAGTACCATTTTATGGACTGTGAATGAAGCCGTATTATCAATCTGATCTTTCTGTTTTTGGAGTGTTCAAGTATATGTGCTCGTCCTTGTGTTTTTCAGGCCTTCCAGCAAACTATAGAAATATTCCAGCAGAAAAATGAGACTTTCAAATCTGCAATAGCTAAAGAATATGAGGACCACTCTGGTGAAGTTTCTGTAAGTGTTTTGTTCGTTGATTTGGTTAGCTATGTTTACAGGTTAGATATTTTTAGACAGCTGAGAAATGGATAGCTGATATTCATTGATCTCCATAATATGTAAATATTGTAAAACTGTCTGAAGGTGACAGAGACAGTTTTTACAAAAATCTGATGGGATTATTGGCAATTCAAGCTACTAGCAGCCGTAAAAGCAAGATGGGCAAAAGACTTTTCATTTGTTACCTTTCCTTATGTTCTGAGTGGCCTTTATTTGAGGTTGTGTTCTGGCTTATCTCAAGTGATCTCATCTTGGTCTTCAGTGTGAATTATGATGCACTGGCTATGCTCATCATTCCCAACCTGTAGGTCTGTACTACTCTATTGAATGCTGGAGATCACTTTTTTTTGTTTGGTGTAGAATCTAAAAGCAATGTTTTCCTGTCTCAAGATGGCAGAGTTGGGGAAGAGAGCCCCAAGGTGGATACGGGACAATGAGGTGACAATGTGCATGAAGTGCAGGGAGCAGTTTAACGCACTGACTCGAAGAAGGCATCACTGTCGGGCCTGTGGTTATGTAAGTAACAAACCGTTGGGTGTGAGGCATGCGTCACAAAAGACCTAATCGGTGGCATTTCAGAATGTAATGCCTAGTTATCTCAGCACAGGCTTTTTCAGTTCTTCCCTGTTTTTCTTTTATTGAGAGGAATTTGCAAGGACACAAAATAGATCTCCCTCATCCAATGCATGTATATCTGTATGGAATTGATGAAATGCCGATTCTGGATTTGCAATTTTGTTTTGCTAGTGTAACGGTTTTTGGAGTTTTCACCCTCGCCGCCCCTGCTTTGCCAGTTCGTCCCTCAGTGCCTGGGCACGAACCCGGGTCTCCGGCGTCACGCAACAGGGAGCTCCCCGGCTGAGCTAAAGGAGAACTCCCCCAGCCCGGGTGGCTGAGATTCCTGTTATATGCAGGGGCGTATTCGTTACACTAGTTAGTGAGGGAGAAATGTTACAGCTTTGGGTTGGCACAACACAATAGGAAAAGCACCTTTCCGATAAACCGTTCTGATAATGGATAGATGGTTAAGTTGATGGTTTGTGAATATGATTAATTACTTATTATATTCACAAGATGTGAAAGACAAAAGTACACTACATAGGCTACATAACCAATATTGTGTCTACAAGTATGTTTACAGGATTCAAGCTCAAGAATAACATTGCAGATTTTAAGTGAGGTCAGGGGTTGATGCTGTCAGTAACATTTTTCTTTTAGAAGGCCTCAGACTGCAGCCTCTGAAGCTTCTGTCACAGAACTCGGAGCGTTCAGTGGTGTGACTGCCATTGCAACAGCATGGTTTTCCATTGTAGGTGGTGTGCTGGAAGTGCTCTGACTACAAAGCCCAGCTGGAGTATGATGGCAACAAAATGAACAAAGTATGCAAGGACTGTTACTTAATTCTGACAGGGCATACCGACAGTGAGGAGAAGAATGATGGTAAAAAGAAAGGAATCTTAGAGGTGAGTGAATTTTTGGCATTGAAAAGAAGTGTTGTTTTTAAATAAGAATTTACAGTTTTACCCTGTAAAGGCTAAATAAAAGGTAAATAGTGTTACTTTGAGAATCCTGGAAAGTATTAAGGGGCTCAATAAAAGTTTTTTCCACTGGCAATAACCTGGTTTCTGTCTCCACACACAAAGCCAGTAAGTATAATCCTGCTATATTAAACATCAAGTATGTAGTTAGATTCTGAATATTTTTCTATTGTGGAATTTATTACAGTATATTAATATCCCATATTTTATTTGGAAAAGGGACGGGGAGAGGCTAGTGTCATCATTTTTAATATCTGCATTGAAAATTTTCAATAGCTGCACTAAAGGTAGTCTTGACTGTGCTTTGCTGATATGAGGAAAACTCATCTTCAGCACTGACTCAAAATCTATGATGTTTTAACACAAAGGCCATTCTTCTTTCAATAATGCTAACAATGTTTAGAAATTAGTATTTATTGCTCTACATTTTTGCATGCCTTCTGTTGGAATATCTGACAGATTTACAAAAAATCATTTTAATTGTGGTATCCTGCTCTTTCTTTATGGAATGAAACTCTTCATTGTAGTGCGGTTGTTAACCTGCTACCTCACAGCTCTGGAGTCAGGGGCTCGATTCCTGCCTCGGACACATGTCTGTTTGGAGTTTCCATGTTTCATGTGCATATCTGAAGATGAGTCTATGCCAGGGATCAGCAATCCTCATCATTGAGTCCTTGATATCTTAGCCCAAAATGACTTAATTTAGCAAATTAAATGGGTATGAAGTCAAATCAACTGTGAGACCGACTCAGGTACCAGTTGAAAGGTTCATCTAGAATCTGCAGAAATCTGGTGCTTCCGGACCAGGGCAGTCTACGTGTGGTATATAATGTGATAAAAATGAATGTGAAAAATGATTGCATCATTTACTCTCTGATATGAGTCTTTATATGGCTGCAATGAGCAATATTTGGGGACTGAAATCACTTTATTAATATTGATGGCTATGTACTATAGTTTTGCAATTTGTTTATGCCAGTGAAGAACCTTAATTCTTTTATATTTGGATTCGAATGCTGATGCATGTTTTTGCAATGAGAGGTTTCACGGCCCCCATTTCTCAATAGTTTATTGGGGTTACACTGGACAAAACAGTTGTTGTCCTTTACTGATTCGATGTTAATGTCCTTTTCAAGATTGAAGCAGCTCAGTTCTCTGGCAACAGCATCATCTGTGGGTTCCTGCAATACTCTGAGAAGACCAAACCGTGGCAGAAAGTGTGGTGCGTTATTCCTAAGAAGGAGGCGTTCGTCTTGTATTTGTATGGAGCACCGCAGGTAATATTTTATTGCCGTTGACTTGCCCAGTCCAATAATCTCCAGAATTCCTTCTCTTTACTCTTCACTGCATGATCAAAGATTAAATCAGAGTCTCACTTTCACTTGAATTACTTCTTGTCTTTCATCTCTTGGCTGCAGTACATTTTTCCATAAAATTAGAATGAATGAAACCGAGATCATGCTAGTGCACCCAGGGCCCGGTTTGAAACTGTACATTAAAATGGAGCAGGTACAAACACATCAGCCTGTGGTAATCTGACCCTGATTTTTGATCAGCGTCATAAAATGTCAGAGCAGAAAGTTATCATTTTACATTTAATCAGATAGTTCCTCCGCTTCAGGGTTCAGTTTTTTTTGTCATACGCACAATGAAATGCTGTTGGCATGTATGCTCCAATACAAAGACGTTAATTCAGTCAAAGAGGTAGATTTCAATATTCTGACTGTTTACGGGAAGAAACTATAAGTACATGCCTTGATGCTTCTATAACACTTACCAGTAATCCAATAATGGGCTGAAAAAAGAGTTTATAAAGAGAGCTTATAAAGAGTAAATTACCTACTGACTGTTCATGCAGATATATTCTGTGCAGTTATAAATCTTTATAGTCCAGTACATTGTGTTGGGTATGATTAGTGTGTGCTACATTTACTGTAAACATATTTACTTTCCAAAAATATACTGTATATTAATGTGAAGCCTGAAAGATACTGTAGGTACAGTATTTTCCCCAACATATCGTTGATTTATATTTGGAAAATCAATGAATGAGGAAATATATGATTAACTTGATGTTATATGATGTTAGGGATTTCATTTTTAGGTAAATATTTGATGTTCATCTAATGTTATTATCACATTGACCCCTACACAGTTAACTAAGATTCAGCAACTAAAAACATTTACGTGAGAAACGCCAAATCAGCATACTGCTTCTGACATCAGTACCAGCTTTGGCAAAATGGTACCCTTACTGTAGTGTAGATTTCCTACAGCCATATCACCCTGCAATTCACAACTGGCAACCCACTGAAGCTCAGCAGGTGTGAGCCTGGTCAGTACCTGGATGTGAGACCTCCTGGGGAAAAACTAAGGTTGCTGCTGGAAGAGGTGTTAGTGGGGCCAGCGCTCACCCTGCGGCTCATGTGGGTCCTAATGCCCCAGTGTAGTGACGGGGACACTATACTGTAAACAGGCGCTGTCCTTCGGATGAGACGTAAAACCGAGGTCCTGACTCTCTTGTGTCATTAAAAATCCCAGGGCGTTTCTCGAAAAGAGTAGGGGTGTAAATTTCCCATTGGCCCTTACCAATCATGGCCTCCTAACAATCCCCCTCTATGAATTGGCTTCATTACTCTGCTCTCCTCCCCACTGATAGCTGATGTGTGGTGAGCATTCTGGCGCACTATGGCTGCCATCGCATCATCCAATGCTGCACATTGGTGGTGGTGGAGGGGAGTCCCCATTACCTATAAAGCGCTTTGAGTGGAGTGTCCAGAAAAGCGCTATATAAGTGTAAGCTATTATTATTATTATTATTATTATTATTATTATTATTATTATTATTATTATTATTATTATTATTATTATTATTATTATTATTATTACCCCACCCTGCAACCTGGAATTGGATGAAGTGGTTATAAAATGAATGAATGGATGATCATTCCAAAGAATTTTGTGAAATTCTCATGTGTTACGTTCTCATATTATTGTCCTGCTCCTGTCTTTCAGGATGTGAAAGCCCAGTCTACGATTCCTCTCTTGGGGTATGCGGTGGACGAAAATCCAAAACACATGGACATGCCTGCCAGTTTCAAACTGACCCAGTCCAAGTCAGTGCACAGCTTTGCGGCAGAATCGGAGGAGCTGAAACAGAAGTGGCTGAGGGTGATTAAGGTGGCAGTCACAGGGGAGGTTTCAGAGCCAATCCAGCCTGAACAGAATCTGGAATCGGCAGGGTCACAGGACAGCAGGGCAGACAGCCTCTGATCTTAACCTGTGGCACTGATAAGGCAGGCTTTCCTTCTCCAGACAAGAAGCTTTTTCTCCACTGCAGTTCGAATAGTACAATCCCCTATTGCCATAAGCAGGACCTGTTTTACAAGATTTAACACTAGAAATGTGGATTGGAAACTGCAAAATGCAAGACTTTCAAAATGCATTCTTTCACCTGGGACGTGGAATTTGCTGTGGCTGTGTTTTTGTTGCATCCTTCATACATCGAGCAAACCCAAACATAGCAAGGACAGTTACGAATGGAGACAGTGCCTGTTTTAAAGCAAGAGATCTATCTCTGTTCTTTGTTTTTTGGTGCTTCAGTGAACAAATTGTTCAACACAAGCACCCGCTCTCATTAGACATGCAAATCAGTATAGATATGTTAAAGAAAACAAGCATTTAATATATAGATGTGATTTTGCTCATCTCTTTCTAAAGGAGGACCCATTGTATCTTCTTCGATATGACCACAACTGTAAATATGTTGAAAGGATTTCCTTTTGAAAGAGTGGAGTTTGGACTGAATTCTTCACTGGAAAGTAACAGATGAATTGTCATATATTCCTAGCAACATTCATGCTTAAAAGTGGATAAACTCTGTTGTAGGTTTCATCCTTGACTTCCTACTCATCACTAAGCTCTATTCAAAACCAAATGAATTTCAAATAACCATGGAGAAAAATTGATCAAGTTCAAGATGTTTGTAATAAAACGCATAGTAGAAATACTGTATGTGAGGCATGAGTTCTCACTATAGAATAAGTAAGCCATGTTTTTTCAGTCATATCCGTTTTCTTACTTGATTCATCAACGATGTAAAATGCACAGCAAACAAATGTGGTCACCTGGAATTTTAAATGCTCTGTTACCTCTCCTAAAGACAATATGATACAATATGTGTAAAGATGAGCTTTCCATGTTGGATAAACACAGTAACAACAGACAGCTGTTCCATGAAGGAAGCTGAACCGACTCCTATGAATTTTTCTGTTTTACTTAAAATGTACCTTTTGAGACGAATGACAATAGCTGGTGCTATCCATTAAAAAAATACAAAGCAGTGTGGCTTTTAAAGAAAACACAGGGTTGGTTAGAAATTGTCCCCATGGTGACTAATTTACATGTCTGTAAATGTTATATGATTCATAAAGCATTGTTCCCTGCATATGCATCCATAAATCATCCTGTTGTGTTCAGAATTTGGGTACGTCTGTCGTTTCCAGTCATATCGATATTTTAATCAAGTATTACAAAGTAAGGCAACCTTCTTTTGTATCATATACAGTATGTATCACAATGCAATGTCAATGTCAATGTCAATGGCTAACTTCAGCTTTGGAGAGGTTTGTATCACCTTGGCTTATAAACTGTTCTCCAGACTAGCTATAACAGAATGTTACATTACAAATGAAACAGCCAAATGAAAATATTTAATTCCACAAAGCACATACAGTTCAGGGCTTTGTTTTTGTATAAAAAATTATATTGAAACATTTACAGGTTTATGACCACAATGTCTGAAATGCCAAAAACTAATACAGCATTTAGAAGGTAAACCCAGTGTGAAATAAAACAGATCTGTAGAGTAATAGGAGGGTTAAGCACAGGCCCTGCCATATTAGCAGGGACTGAATAAAACAGATACTGCAGAGGGCCTTTGTCCTTGAATCACCGTCCTACTAACGTAGTAAGTTTTTTCATAATATTTTTTATTAAATGTGAAACTGTTTCCATTAATTGTAAAGTAGCACCCTTACCAACGTTCACTGTTAACTGCAGAGATAATTAAGATCATACATTTTTTTGCCATTGTTTCAGTAACTCCTGACCTTCAGTTGTACAGAAAGAATTCAATCCTGGTAAATACTTGTATTTGCCAATTAGTGCCAACAGTGAGAAATGAGAGTTAACTGCAGTCGTAAGGTGTAAAATTATCATCAGCCTACAGCAGAAAACTCCAGGTTCTTTGTTAGAAAATTTATTTTGATAATTTGAGTTGTGATGGTTATACTTTGCTTTTTTTTCTTTAATCGCAGGGAAGATGTAAAATATTGTAAATGTCTGTAATTTTTCAGAAATTAATGAGCTGAAAACAATAAAAACACAAGTACAATCAAGGATCTTTGTCAGGCACATACATTGATAACAATGAGAATGTTATTTTTTTAAAAGATACTGTAATTTTATTTAATTTATAGAATGCACGCATGATCACAAATTAGCACAAAACCAGTGTTTTATTCCTACTGTACCTGTCTAATTTGTCAACATCATAGCAACTGTGGTCAGAGCTGTGAAATAACATTTTTCCTTTCCCAGTATGTGTCCATTTTAAGGTTAAATTATACTAATTCCTGTACATTTTGGTTTTAAACCTGAATCTTGAGACGTCATGGTTGTGTTAAGAATTCCTGCAGTATGCCATAATTTTGATAATGGATATGATCTTTTTCCATCTTTTACATAATATTGTTTATTATTATTGTAATGCTGAAAATTACATCATTGCTACTGTCAGATGTCAAATGATAATCTGAAAATGTATATTTTGTTCCTGTCACACACTTCTTTTAAAAAAAGTCATTTTAGGTAAAAGGACACAAAGCACATCTGGCATCTTTTCAATAAAAGAGACC
Source organism: Lepisosteus oculatus (assembly GCF_040954835.1). Classification (NCBI taxonomy): domain Eukaryota; kingdom Metazoa; phylum Chordata; class Actinopteri; order Semionotiformes; family Lepisosteidae; genus Lepisosteus; species Lepisosteus oculatus. Next base: position 8,638,417 of record NC_090702.1, read on the forward strand.
TGAATGTAAGATAAGAGATACTAAGACTGGATGCAGTCCTGATTTTCCCAAATATTTGAAAATAAATGCACTTTACTGTCAATGATTAAATGTGGACCTTGTAAAATAAACTACTACATGATTGTCCTTTTTTGGGGCCTTTGAAGCCATTTTAATTTCTAATTTAGAACTAAAATGTCAGTGGAATTTAAAGTATAAAAGTCCAAATACAATCAGTTCTTATAAGGGCCTTAGTAGTCTTGTCACACATCAAGGCAGCTTAGCTGTTAGGTTAAAAGTCGATGTTGCAGATGAGGTGTACATTCGGAAGTCTTTATGCTCAGATCCAGGAGAGCTTTGGTTCTTGTTTTCTGTCTTCAATCAATGCTCCAAGATCATGTTAATTGAAATAGGAGAATAACTGGTTTCCTCTGAAATAGTTTGAGAAAGTCTGTTCCTTTTTTTATATATATATACTGATCCAGCTAATTATCAATTTAACAACAGGGTTTGCTTTAGCAGCACTCTGCAGTAGAAGCTATTGTAAGAGCCACAATTCAAATTTTCTGTCTGTATTGTCAAGCAGCTTTGTTCCTAGCCGGATCATTTTCACCTTTCTCTGAAGGTGATGAGTCCTAACAGATTTTTCTTCAGCTATTGCAGATATTATTATTATTATAATAATAAAATAATAATAATAATAGCTTACACTTATATAGCGCTTTTCTGGACACTCCACTCAAAGCGCTTTACAGGTAATGGGGACTCCCCTCTACCACCACCAATGTGCAGCATCCACCTGGATGATGCGACGGCAGCCACAGTGCGCCAGAACACTCACCACACATCAGCTATCAGTGGGGAGGAGAGCAGAATAATGTAGCCAATTCATAGAGGGGGATTATTAGGAGGCCATGATTGGTAAGGGCCAATTGGAAATTTGGCCAGGACACCAAGGTTACATCCCTACTCTTTTCGAGAAGCGCCCTGGGATTTTTAATGACACAAGAGAGTCAGGACCTCGGTTTTACGTCTCATCCGAAGGACGGCGCCTGTTTACAGTATAGTGTCCCCGTCACTATACTGGGGCATGAGGACCCACATGGACTGCAGGGTGAGCGCCCCCTGCTGGTCCCACTAACACCTCTTCCAGCAGCAACCTTAGTTTTTCCCAGGAGGTCTCCCATCCAGGTACTGACCAGGCTCACACCTGCTGAGCTTCGGTGGGTTTCCAGTTGTGAGTTGCAGAGTGATATGGCTGCTGGCTAATGATGCTGGTGCAGTTGTTCCCAATCCTGGTACTAAGGGACTCCTTTGCCTGCTGGATTTCATTCCAGTGGAGCTTTTTTTCAATGTTGCAAAGTGATGCCTTTGTCAGTTTGCGTGTTGAGACTTGTTTGACTGTTTCTGCACTCCTTGATTTCACAAAATGTCAGTGTGTACATTTTTACCCCCTTTCCTCCATTCATTAAAGTGGGTTTCCTTGTTTTTCTTTTAAACAGCTCTTAATGGGTGATTAATAAAGAGACACAGGTGGGAATGATAATGTATTTAACGCCAAAACTAAGGACTAGTCGTTCCAGTGGTAGAGATTCAACTTGTTATATTTCACTTAATATCTTAACTAGGCACATTCCAAAATAGGTACAAGTTTTTATACAAAACTCAGTCTTTTTAAGAGCTCAAAGCAGACCTCAAATAAAAAAAAAAAGTTAAATGAACTAGCCTGCACCTAAGAACTCGACTGGGGAAAAAAAATTCAACGAGAGGTTCTACCCAGGACCACGGGTGGAAACAGCTGTACTTGTGATCATTCCAACCTTCTTTTCATTTACTAATTGAGACAATTTTGGTATTCAGTTATGGAATGGTGGTCCCTTTCTGTCCTGAAGATTGAGGCTCACCAGGAGCAGTAATCCAGTTATTAAATAGATTTAGACTTTACTGTTCGGAATGCTTTCATTTCGGTGTACTGTATTACTGCAAGTACAATTACCAGCTTCACACTGCCACCTCATATACGCAGATTAAAGACCAGGCAAGGGAGGCGATGTTAAAAAGTTAATTTTATTTTCACATTAGAAAAAGGAAAAAGCATTTTATAAATCTACTGATCTCTTCACACATAATATGAAAACAGTGAAGCACTGGAGGTGAACTATCGCTCAGTGACTCATGGTGCTGCTGCCAGTTAACCCTTCGTGGTCCTCAGGAGGCCCCGGATCCGTCTCACGAGTGCCTGGATAAAGGTGTACCGCGAGCGCACCTGGCAGTATAGCCCCTCCACATCCAAGACTTTCTTCTGCAAGGAGTCCCCGAAACTGCACGCCACATCTGTCTGTAACTGTCGGAGAGAATGCCAGGCTATTTCAATATTCCTGCTTAAATTAATGAGAGCCTGGAAGACTACCAACAGCAGATGTTTGACAAATGCCTGTATTTAGATTCTCTTCACAGGATTTACAAACTAAGCTCATCAGCTAAAGTGTTTCAAGGTCCACACTGCTCTGGACCTGTGAAAAAAGTCAGTCTGCTAACATCCTTGCTTGTCACTGAAAGGTCTTTGACGGGCTGTAATCCAAGTAGGTCTTGTTCAAGAGTGAAAAGAGTTATTTTAACAAATGTGTGCATTTTGAATTTAAAACCCTCTCTTCTTGGAATCACTAATTGTTTTCTCTCTGCTCACAGCACCTCACAAGAGGAACAGCAGCAAGTGGAGGAGTGGTGCTTCCCTAACAGACACCTCTGCCGTTTAGCAGAGAAACAAATCCAGTCAGAACCCCTCTTGGGGATCCATGACCAGAGCCGAAGGGTGATATGGCCCAGGCTAGAATAAAATCTGTTTTTTTTCTAAGAACATGGCTAATTTAACTTTTCCTGTAATGTAACTGTAATGTTGATTTTTTCTAAATAACCTCCAATCTGCCACACTCATTTTATTTTTTTCTTCTTGGTATTGTGAAGTAGCACATTTTTTACACTTCATTTTAGTGGAGCTGTGAGTGAATACAAGTCAAGGGGAACCATTCAGCTTGAGATCAAAATTCAACTGCTCCGCTGGCATCATTCACTTTTGTAATTGCTCTCATACAGTTCAAAGTCAAAACATGAGGACCAGAATATTTAACCAACTGAATATATAAAACAAGAAAACTACAGAGTAAAATGCTGTGGCATACTGGAGTGCAGTTACACTTGAGTTTTGCTTCTCACCTGCTCCAGATCCTGCTGACTCACTCGAGACAAACCAAAGCTTCTCATATCGCTGTTTGGCAACACTCCGAAGGAATCTGGAGGAAAACCAAAGTACTGCATTAAAGCCCACCTAAGATAAATTATGACAAATGACGGGATAATAGTGAAACGTATTCACTGCAAGTAAGAGCAGCCAATAACTCTCAGGGGAGATAGTGATATACACTTTTTGGTACTCAAAACAAAAACCTGCAAATTCTCAATTGGGACGGTTTCAGCTAACTGCTAATAGGAATTAACACAATTGACTGACAAGACACCTGAGTGTGACATTTTGGCTGAATTAACTACACATTCAGTCAAGAGATGTTAGTGGAAGCTCACAGAGTTCTCCATTTTCTTACCGTTTGGATTTCTGGAACTAAAAGAGTGACTGGCAGGCAGCAGTGAATGCTGGGTGTCAGAGGGGATACAGTAAAGCAAATAATACTCTAAGTGGCGCCAAAGAACAAATAGGCACGTCTCAATGATGTCTGAAGGACAAAGTGAAGGAATTCTTTTACCTCAAACACACAATATCATCACAAGGGTAAAATATATCATTCTCAGACATTAGTTAAATGATAGTACATCCTCTGCCAAATGAGAAAGTCTAGTAAAATTAATGTGTATGAGTTGCAGGCCTAAGGCATGATGAGACAATGTAGTCTGAGCAATAAGACATTTTAAGAGTGTTGAAAAAATAGAAATATATCTGGAAATATATTTCTATCAAAAATACTAGATACCACAACTAGATACCACTAAAAGGAAGCAATGAGTAATAGTTAATCTAACAGTAAAAATGATTATAGTATAATTATAGATTAAAGAATTTTAACTGGGAACTAAACAGAACTGATATTCAACATAATGGTTCCTCAGCAGGCACATTTTAAGGTTCCACAGAATTATTTTAGGCAAGAGCTAGGGCATGAATCCTGGTGTTCATGCAATTCAAAAAGACTATCAAGGCTTTTTCTAACCGGTTCATGAAATTCAGGGTCACAGGGGAGCTGGAGCCTACCCTGGAAAGCAAGATGGGACACACTCTGGACAGGACACCAGTCCGTTGCAGGGCTGACGCAGACAAACACACTCACACCAGGGCCAATTTTCCCAGAAGCCAATTAACCCACTAGCTTGTTTTTGGACTGTGGGGATAAACAGAACACCTGAAGCAAACCCATGCAAACACACAGAGAACATACAAAACCCACACAGATAACACCCAAGGTCTGAAATAGAACCATCCCCAGTGTTGAGAGGCAGCAATGCTAAACACTGTGCCGCCCTACACGTTATGGTCAACTGAAAGGATGGATGTATACAGTTCCAATCAATTTTCTTTACAAAGCTTGATCTCCCACGTTTTCAGTGGAGGAAGAGATCTTAATCTCAGCGGGACTTCCTTGATAAATAAACCCATGTCTGAAATAAACAGTGTGAATTCTCCTGTCAGGGGGCAGAGTGTGCTGTGCTCCTGACTTCTGTGGTGCCCAAGGCCACTGTCGGCCTCTGTGCTGTAGGTTAGAAGTGTGTGGAGCAGGAAAAGGATACAGGAACACAGGGAGAGCAGTTTGGCGCGGTTGTTGATGTGCTTGACCAGACGCCTCTTGGCCAGGATGATGCGCTGCACCATGGAGGTCTTGTCCACTCCAATGGAGGTGGAAACAAGGGACTGACATAGCTGAAATGAGCAAGAAACTCCCATGAGAGTCTAGACATACGCCACATACATATTTCAGGAAAAGGGCTGTATATATATATATCTTCAGCATGCATAGGCTGCAAAAGAACAAGTAATAGGTTTATTCCATGCTGAAAAAAAGAAGAAAGAAAACAATGTTTCGGCTGTGGAGCCTTACTCACACCTGAAGAAGGCTCCACGGCCGAAACGTCGTGTTTTCTTTCTTCTTTTTTTCAGCATGGAATAAACCTATTACTTGTTCCTATATATATTTCTGTACACCACAGAAATTTTCAGAACACAATCTACAGCCCCATATGCTTTAAAAATAGGAACAGGTATGTCTATTCCAAAATGAACAATGAAACTCAGAAAAAAACAGTAAAATCCAAACATTTTAAAAAGTATTCATCAAAGTTGTATTTGAAGTTATCCAGTATCTGTGTCTGACAGGGCTAGCGTTAAATGTTTGTATACATGGTGTTAAATGATTTATTCCGAAGTCTCAGAGATGTTTATGACTGCACATCTTAAAAGTGTGATTTATTTGTATATTTGTAAGTCATTTAAAATTCACTTCTGTATTTTGCCACAATGCCCATGATACAAAACCAAGTGTAATATTGCTTTTAGAGATAACAAAACATTCACTAACAGATGTGACTGTTTAGACCCTCTGGAGGGCCCTGCCCCTGTCAGCAGATGGCTGACGTGATGCGGTGTGGGCGAGTGATAAGCTGTACCTCTTTGACCTCCTCCGGGGGAAGGTGCTCCACACCCTGCAGCTTGCTGACGCTCTGCCTGTGGCTCTCGTAGAAGCGGAAGAAGTCGCTGGCGGTCTGCTTGAGCAGGAAGATGATGAGACCCAGGCTGGGGACCCGGGAGTAGGGAGCCCCCGACACAGGGAGGTCTGCAGAGAGACGAGGGAGTTGGGATGATTGTGAAAGGGGGATACGCGCCGAAAAAGACTCGGACAGTTAACAACCTGTAAAATAATTCAACACCCTATGGTCAAAGTACAGCTTATCAACAGAACGAGGCAAAAATCTGGGAATTTTAGTTCACGCACATTTGGATCCAACTCACTGAATTGTTTTATTTTATAATTGCTAAACACATTAAGAAATGAAAATACTGCTTGTAGCAAAATCAGCAAATAAGTGCACTGATGCAAACAAATGTCTTGTCCAATATTGTGAAATAAAGTAAACATTATTTTGTTCCAGGGAATGAATTGTCCTACAAAGGCAAACATGTTGAAACAGGCTTCTTTGTCTCGAAGGCTCTGGTCATCTGCTTATTGACCTTACAACACATCTCTAAGTTAAACCTGAAATGAAGTTATTATCTGATTGGACCACATGTTTTAATTTCGAATTGATGTCTTCTTTTTACATCCCCACAGTCCACTTCTTAATCGGTGCTAAGTTGCTACTATGACTCTAGTGCCAACAAGGGCAACAAGGCTGATGATCTTGTGCACATTCCTCTCCTAACATGCACTGCCGTTTGAATAAGCAGAAGAACATGAAAAGTCAGACAGCATTAACGGATTACAAGCAACTAGCATACCCCAGGGGCAACCAAGGACCAAGATCCTCAGCCAGCTCAAGCCAACCAAAACTCCAATGATCTTGTCCAGGAAACAATGGGCACAGGTTATGGCCTTAACTAATTAAGCCACCTAGAAGTCTCCTTTTATTTTACATGTATAACTTTATACATGGTTTCTCTGCAACGGATTTAGTCCTGGCTGAAAAAACTGTCAACACTTCCAATAACCTCTCACTTCCTCACTCATTAGTGTGTTCCTTTCTTCCTGATACCTTCCACTTTTCCAAGTGTGGTTCCAGTTACATCTAGCACTTAAGAGCGGTGATGTCTGGACTGAAGGGCTCTAACAGTATATCAAAGACTTGCCTTCACCAGTCCCGCAACTCTGCTTAGAGTCATTTAGATATTTTCAGGTCGCGTAGACATACCCGGTACGTGTAATGTTACAGCAAATTTAAAACCTTTAAAGCTTCAAGAGCTGAAAATTGGGTGTAATGAAGGAAAGTATGAGGTTTGATGAACTGAGAGCTATGTTGTAAAAAATAACATAATGTAGCAGAGACTGTCAGAAATCCAGAACCAGTAGTAAAATGTCCTCTGTTGAGGTGTACATCATTTTATGTGTAAAGCTGTTGCTAGGTTTGAGAGGTTTTATTATGACCAGTAGTGTGACTCTGTGAGCAGAGCATGCGTTTCCTATCCTGAGATTTTGAGGCAAACCTGGCCTGGAGCCGTCTCGGCCTGTGGGCTCCATGACTGAGGGGCTGAAGAGACAGATGCTGAACTGGGCCTCCAGGGAGCTCTGCAGCAGCAGTGTCTGGCAGTACTCCATCACGTTGGCGCATATCTACGCCAAAAGAGAACCGAGTGTCACTGAAGCAAAATCAGGAAGCAAACGTTAACACTTAATTATCTTTTTTTTTAAAAGGCCTGTTGGGCCTGAATGTTCCATTTAGGTGGGACAAAAACTTGTAAATGTATTCTATATTAACTAAAAGCTCATTTAGCATAACTTCAGTATTTTTTTAAAGAAAAGATCAACCAAAAGTAAACATGTCTGTGACTTTCAATTGAAATAAATAAAACATTTGTCAAAAACTACTGCATGTACAGTATTTATAATTGTATGTGTTTCAAATTTATTGATATGCTACTGTGACCTCTAACACTAATCTGAATGATGCCCCTGCTGTTTAGCATTTACATGTTCCCACCTGGCCAACGTTCAAGACCGCAAATGATGTAGGTGTGTGGGGGTGTAGAGGTGGACGCAGGTGTGCGTGTGGGGGGGTAGAGGTGGACGCAGGTGTGCGTGTGGGGGGGTAGAGGTGGACGCAGGTGTGCGTGTGTGGGGGTGTAGAGGCGGACGCAGGTGTGCGTGTGTGGGGGTGTAGAGGCGGACGCAGGTGTGCGTGTGTGGGGGTGTAGAGGCGGACGCAGGTGTGCGTGTGTGGGGGTGTAGAGGCGGACGCAGGTGTGCGTGTGTGGGGGTGTAGAGGTGGACGCAGGTGTGCGTGTGGGGGTGTAGAGGTGGACGCAGGTGTGCGTGTGGGGGGGTAGAGGTGGACGCAGGTGTGCGTGTGGGGGGGGAGAAGGTGGACGCAGGTGTGCGTGTGTGGGGGTGTAGAGGCGGACGCAGGTGTGTGTGGGGGGGTAGAGGCGGACGCAGGTGTGTGTGTGTGGGGGGGTAGAGGCGGACGCAGGTGTGTGTGTGTGGGGGGGTAGAGGCGGACGCAGGTGTGTGTGTGTAGGGGTGTAGAGGCGGACGCAGGTGTGTGTGTGTGGGGCTGTAGAGGTGGACGCAGGTGTGTGTGTGTGTGGGTGTAGAGGCGGACGCAGGTGTGGGTGTGTGGGGGTGTAGAGGCGGACGCAGGTGTGTGTGTGTGGGGGGGTAGAGGCGGACGTAGGTGTGTGTGTGGGGGGGTAGAGGCGGACGCAGGTGTGTGTGTGTGGGGGTAGAGGTGGACGCAGGTGTGCGTGTGTGTGGGGGTAGAGGTGGATGCAGGTGTGCGTGTGTGGGGGTGTAGAGGCGGACGCAGGTGTGCGTGTGTGGGGGTGTAGAGGTGGACGCAGGTGTGCGTGTGTGGGGGTGTAGAGGTGGACGCAGGTGTGCGTGTGTGGGGGTGTAGAGGTGGACGCAGGTGTGCGTGTGTGGGGGTGTAGAGGTGGACGCAGGTGTGCGTGTGGGGGTGTAGAGGTGGACGCAGGTGTGCGTGTGGGGGTGTAGAGGTGGACGCAGGTGTGCGTGTGGGGGGGTAGAGGTGGACGCAGGTGTGCGTGTGGGGGGGTAGAGGTGGACGCAGGTGTGCGTGTGTGGGGGTGTAGAGGCGGACGCAGGTGTGTGTGGGGGGGTAGAGGTGGACGCAGGTGTGCGTGTGTGGGGGTGTAGAGGCGGACGCAGGTGTGCGTGTGTGGGGGTGTAGAGGCGGACGCAGGTGTGCGTGTGTGGGGGTGTAGAGGTGGACGCAGGTGTGCGTGTGTGGGGGTGTAGAGGTGGACGCAGGTGTGTGTGTGTGTGGGTGTAGAGGCGGACGCAGGTGTGTGTGTGTGGGGGGGTAGAGGCGGACGTAGGTGTGTGTGTGGGGGGGTAGAGGCGGACGCAGGTGTGTGTGTGTGGGGGTAGAGGTGGACGCAGGTGTGCGTGTGTGTGGGGGTAGAGGTGGACGCAGGTGTGCGTGTGTGGGGGTGTAGAGGTGGACGCAGGTGTGTGTGTGTGTGGGTGTAGAGGCGGACGCAGGTGTGTGTGTGTGGGGGGGTAGAGGCGGACGTAGGTGTGTGTGTGGGGGGGTAGAGGCGGACGCAGGTGTGTGTGTGTGGGGGTAGAGGTGGACGCAGGTGTGCGTGTGTGTGGGGGTAGAGGCGGATGCAGGTGTGCGTGTGTGGGGGTGTAGAGGCGGACGCAGGTGTGCGTGTGTGGGGGTGTAGAGGTGGACGCAGGTGTGCGTGTGTGGGGGTGTAGAGGTGGACGCAGGTGTGCGTGTGTGGGGGTGTAGAGGTGGACGCAGGTGTGCGTGTGTGGGGGTGTAGAGGTGGACGCAGGTGTGCGTGTGGGGGTGTAGAGGTGGACGCAGGTGTGCGTGTGGGGGTGTAGAGGTGGACGCAGGTGTGCGTGTGGGGGGGTAGAGGTGGACGCAGGTGTGCGTGTGGGGGGGTAGAGGTGGACGCAGGTGTGCGTGTGTGGGGGTGTAGAGGCGGACGCAGGTGTGTGTGGGGGGGTAGAGGTGGACGCAGGTGTGCGTGTGTGGGGGTGTAGAGGCGGACGCAGGTGTGCGTGTGTGGGGGTGTAGAGGCGGACGCAGGTGTGCGTGTGTGGGGGTGTAGAGGTGGACGCAGGTGTGCGTGTGGGGGGGTAGAGGTGGACGCAGGTGTGTGTGTGTGGGGGTAGAGGTGGACGCAGGTGTGTGTGTGTGGGGGTGTAGAGGTGGACGCAGGTGTGCGTGTGGGGGGGTAGAGGTGGACGCAGGTGTGCGTGTGGGGGGGTAGAGGTGGACGCAGGTGTGCGTGTGGGGGGGTAGAGGCGGACGCAGGTGTGCGTGTGTGGGGGTGTAGAGGCGGACGCAGGTGTGCGTGTGTGGGGGTGTAGAGGCGGACGCAGGTGTGTGTGTGTGGGGGGGTAGAGGCGGACGCAGGTGTGTGTGTGTGGGGGGGTAGAGGCGGACGCAGGTGTGTGTGTGTGGGGGGGTAGAGGTGGACGCAGGTGTGTGTGTGTAGGGGTGTAGAGGCGGACGCAGGTGTGTGTGTGTGGGGGTGTAGAGGTGGACGCAGGTGTGTGTGTGGGTGTAGAGGCGGACGCAGGTGTGGGTGTGTGGGGGTGTAGAGGCGGACGCAGGTGTGTGTGTGTGGGGGGGTAGAGGTGGACGTAGGTGTGTGTGTGGGGGGGTAGAGGCGGACGCAGGTGTGTGTGTGTGGGGGTAGAGGTGGACGCAGGTGTGTGTGTGTGTGGGGGTAGAGGTGGATGCAGGTGTGTGTGTGTGGGGGTGTAGAGGTGGACGCAGGTGTGTGTGTGTGGGGGTGTAGAGGTGGACGCAGGTGTGTGTGTGGGTGTAGAGGTGGACACAGGTGTGGGTGTGGGTGTGTGTGTGCATGCAGAGGTGGGCGCAGGTGTGTGTGTGTGGGTGTAGAGGTGGACACAGGTGTGTGTGTGTGTGTGGGTGTGGGTGTAGGTGCGAGGTGTCCCTGTCTTCGCAGTTCACCTGCTGGATGGCAAGTTCCATTTCCTCCCGGTGGTCTACTGTTTCCCCCTGCATGACACCGTCCCTTTCCGCCTTCAGCAAGCTCTGTCGCTCCAACCCCGCAAACCGGCTCAGCAGAGACAAACACAGCCGCTGCACAAACAAGAGCAACACGAGGTAGAACAGTGAGCCAAAGGACCTGCACTAAATGTGTTCACTGACAGGACAACAGCAGGGGGTGGCAATTTTCAAACTAGTCTAGCCAAGCCAGCACACAGTGGCCAGCACTCCAAGTTTTCAATCTACAGGTATTACCTGACTAACAGTAGATGAGCAGTAAGGAATGTCCCCAGTATAGTAAATCCAATGGAAGTTTTTTAGCGCCACGGAGAAAAAACAATATTGCATTTACAAGAGACTGTTTTGCGTTTTAACAAGAAAATAACTGTGTTTATACGAGATCGTATTTCCTTTACAGAGAAAACTATCGCATTTAAATGAGAAAATTATTACGTTTAAAAGCAAGTTAATTTGTGAACAATCTTGCCTATTAATATCTTGTATTACATATGAAATAATATTGTCTCATGCAAAGGAGCGTTGACTTTAACAACCGTAGAATACTGTCAAACTCCTGTTTTTTGGGAAAAAAACACGATGCTGTTAAATGAAATGAGTAACTTGTTAAAACACAATTTTAAAATGCAATCCTATCTCATATAAATGCATTTTTGTTCTCTGTGGCGCTAACAAGCTTCTGTAGAAATCATATTAGTCAGACATGAATTTATCATTGGTAATAATGTAAATGTGTGTGGAGGCAGTGCATTCTAGACGCAACACAAAATCGTCACATGCTTGCAGTTTGATTTTTAATGCTAATGTTATGCTTGAATGTCATTGATGAAAAAATAACTTCATCAATGACAACAGTAAAGTTAACACGTGTGGGCTTGAGAGCTGCAAGAGACAGGTAGTATACAGTTGCAAGGAAGAGAAAAAGACTAAGGGCAACCATGTTTCACAGCTAAACATTTCCAAGTTTTAACAATCCTGTACACAAAACTAACAAATTCAGGAAAAAAAGGAAGATTTTAGTCAGAACATAAGAACAAAATGCAGTTATGGGTGGACCAAACAAGCCAATAGCACGTTCACTCATTTTTCTTGTGCCACCTGACAAGCATCACGTTTTTGCTCTAAGCTCGTCACTTTTCTAGTTCTTTACTACCTCTAGCACCTACACCATGATTGTGACTCCTGCCACTCACAACAGGTTCACAGCCTGTGCGCCAGAGTTGCCTCACCCTTTCTAAAGTATATCATGACTGGGGGAAAAACCCCATGTATTAAAAATGTGTTAAACTGAGAGTGCTGGTAGAGGATTAGTCCTATTTTTAAAATTGTGTTAAACTGAATTTGTGTTGGTTGAAACTGTGCTAGTCCAGGAAAATAATAGTCTGTTTCATCACATTTATAGGGGATTTAGCCTGTGAATTGGGCAATGAGGATAACCCAGCATCTCCAGTAGAGACATCTCAGCATGACACTCTCTCACTGGGATACACTGGGATTGAGCTAGAGAAATTAAAAGTAGAAATTCCACATCCTGACATACGGAAAGTTGACATTAGAGTAAAGAGAAAGCAGTGTGGTAAGTTTCTAGTGCTGATGAAGAGCGTGTAGTAAATGTAATGTGGCCATTCCCGGCCTCTGCCTGTTTTAGCTCGGTCTCTCTTTGTTCTTGCGCACAGGCAACATTCTCTGCACATCATCCCTATCTCAGTTCCCACTCTCCAACTTTTCAATTATTATTTACAGAATATTTTTAAAGTATGCTTTATTTGGTAATTATGTTTCCTAATTATAGGGTAATAAAATGTTCTTTCATTAAGCAAAATGCTTTTCTTTATAAAATCCATGAATGGTATAATGTACGTTTTCACGCTCCTAAGAAAGAGTAGCTTCCAACGTACGTATTTGTGAGTGTAACATATTTTCACCACACAGATCAAGCTCTTGAGAATGAAGGCAGACTGAAGACCTACCTGGAATCTGCCAATGTGACCCTCAAGCTCCAGCAGGGTGGCACTGTTCACATCCTGGCCCAGCTCCACGACTCCTGAGAAGCACAACGGTGCTCGCTTACCAACATTCAGGGGGTTAGCCTTCTTTCTGTTCTAGTCTGATGTCATGCAATGCAGGCAGCGTGTCAACCACATGCAGCAGCAGCAGGCTTTTTGAAAGACAGCTCTGCCCAACTGAGTTCACTCTGCATTGGATTCCTACATGTGGTGTGACTGATGCTGCACTAAAGTCCATTTTTATCATGTCATACCCAAATAAAATTCTCGCCACTGTACCCATTTCTATAAATAACAGGCAGAAGAAAAGCTCAGCACGTCTCAAACAATTACAGTGCAGTATTTCGGAAAACCACCTCTTTAACTTCGGCTGCTGAGCTGCCAGTACATTCTGTATTTAACAACCGAGCAGCAAGCTCTCAAACTGGGTGTATGCCTTCAGTGCCCAGGGTACCTGGCAGCGCAGACTTGCTGATGATGCCTGTGAGCAGGGAGAGCTCCTGCAGGGAGCCCATGCTCATGTCCTGGCAGCGCAGGATGGAGTGGATGGTGTCAGAGTGGACAATCAGCCACTGCAGCACCTGAGGAGGAGGGAGAGAGAGGGCACAGACTGAAAACGCCCTGTACAGCCCTTGGATTTATTATAATTGGCATCTTTATCCAATGACTGAGGAAAAAAATCTAAAAAGAAATATAGCTTAACAAAATAGTCGACATGGAACTTCGCAGAGGTCGCAGCTTTACATATTTGGCTCTGGATAAGTATTGAAAAATACTGAAAAAATTCACTCTCCAAAAAATACATCAAGCTCGCCTGTAAGTGAGCCTATATAGGCATCTTATTTATTTTTTTTTACTTCTATTTAATATCTTGAATTACCATAATCCTATCCTGTACTATAAATGTATACAAAAACTGCACATATGAGAAAACTAAAAAGAAACTCCCTTCTAGATAAAAAAAAGAAATGCCAGACTACAATTTCATCTGGTCATTTTCTTGGGAAACAACAGGCAACATTCAACAGATTTCCAAATGTTTCCTGTTGTTGGCCTAAACACACACTAAAAACAACACCTTTGTTGTTGGTTGGCACTGCTTAAATCCACATTAAAATATCAAGCAATACCGGCTGGCTGGAAAAGGCTTCATGGATTTGTTATCAGATATCTGCAAAGTTTGTCCTGTTTTATAAACTCTTTGATAAATAAACTAATGATGCAAAAACCCATAGACCTGGTGGAAAGTCAGATCTTGGAAAACCTTAACAGAACCTTTTTTCTGGATTTTATTATTGCTATCGTTACAAATATGACAAAATTAGGAATATTTTAATAAGTTAATTTGAAAACATGTTTGCCACCTTTTAAAACTGCTCGTTTAAATACATATTGTGTTAAAATCAATGTGGGTTTTATTTCACCAGGGATTCGCATCACTGAGAAAAACAGTAAATGAGTACATGGAATGAGCAAAACTTCCTGAAATGCCTGCCAGAAAGAACTTTAGTTTATAGGTTCTGAATGCAAACCCATGAAACAACTGGCTGTCCTGTTTCTCTCTTTCAAAAAGGAAATTAGCTGCTTGTTCAATTAAACCTCTAACCTTTGTCTGCTTGTCAGCTTTTAAAGATATCCTCAAGGAGTGTTTTTTTAAGACAAAGCAAAACCATTTTTAATTTATGTTTCACCACACGTGGTATGGCAAATCTATCTTAGACTCTAATAACCTGATTTTTTTTTTCTAAATTGTGAGGATTACCTAAACTGCTAAAATTGTTAATCTAAAATTGTTTTTCTTATGCTTGCGTGTTTCTTGTTCCTTAATGGGTTTGTGTTGTATTTGATGTATTTAAGTATCGTGTTATGACTTTTGGCTTCCTGCAAAGCAAATTTCCCACAATAAAGGAAGCACATAAATCTGTCCGATGGGAAGACTGTTCTGCTGCAGTAGACTTAGCAAACAGAGTTTGAGACTCTGAGATTGTGGTTTACACAGACTACTGGAATATAACGATGAGATAAAACATTTCTAATTACTGTAAACAAATTATGTTTATAAGGCAGTTAATATAAGAAAAATATGACTTCTATTTTTCTGTAAACACCTGAGGCATCTCCATAGAGCATCACAAGACCAAACGGTAAAGAGCTGACCCCACTGTGCTTACTATTCAGTAATAAAACGCTTCCTTTCTTTGTTTTTTCAATCAATCAGAACAATTAAATGGTGAAGCGGCCTTTTCTACAAAACATGATTATTTGGTCTGTAGGAATATCTAAATCATTTCAGTTAAAAATAATTGGTACAACGCCAAACACAAATAATAAAAATGTCCTGGTTTCCGTGGCATTGAGCAGACAGGAGAGCACGTGACTTCCCCCACTGCCCAGATGGCAGCCATCACAGATAAAACCCCATTTATATAGCTGGGCAGACTACAGCAATTAGGGTGAAATAACTCACTCTAGCTGCAAGTGCAGGACCACAGCAGGGATTTGAAGCGACAACCCACCTGTTACAAGACCACAGGCTAATTCATGATATTTCACTGCCCTCAAACACAAATCATACGGTCGCCTAATCATGGAGCGGTGGCTCTGTGGCTAAGGATCTGCGTCTGTGACCGGAAGGTTGCCGGTTCAAATCCCGCGGCCGGCAGAGGAATCCTACTCCGTTGGGCCCCTGAGCAAGGCCCTTAACCCTAACTGCTCCGACCCTGCGCTCTGACCCCAAGCTTCTCTCCCTGTCTCTGTGTCTGTGTCTCCCTGGAGAAAAAGCTGGGGTATGCGAAAAGACGCATTTCTAATGCAAGAAATTGTATAGGGCTAATAAAGAAACATTATTATTATTATTATCATCATGACCGTCCAAGTGTTCCGGCAAGCTATGAAAGCGATATGCGACCTTACCTGTGCTGCCCCCTGCTGGTGGTGTGCGGTGCTGGAGGTGAGGATGACCTGGAAGAGCCGCAGTGCTGGCAAGAGGATCTGTCTGTAGCGATCGAGGGGCCTCGGGATGAAGGAGGGGTCCCTCTGGCCAAAGGCCCTGTGGAGCAAGAAACAAAAACACCTCTTAACCCACGCCTGCGTCTCAAAAGCAGGAACACGCGGCATCGCCGCAGAGGCCACTGCTGCTACCCCGGGGCGCTCACCTGTGCACATCGGTCTCGGGGAGCATGTCGTACACCTGGCACTCCATCAGCCGAGCCACCAGCCCGCAGCGCAGCAGCTCCACCGCCCCCTGGCCTGTTTTCGCCACCCGGGTGAAGAGAGCCTGGCAGGGCGACAGGCAGGGATACGGCCCGCGTGACTCCCACACATTCTGACACAGTTGATGCAAGTATATTTACACACACACACACACACACACACACACACACACCTCCATGGTAATTTACTCTCCCAAGCAGCTTGGGTTACTTTTCCTTTTTGATCCCTGTTAGAAGAGTTAGGGTTACAGTATTAGCCTTGTAGGTTCAGAGAGAAGAAGATCGCATTTGGAAAGGAAATTCAGTATTAAGTGTGAAGTGTTATAGTGAGGGTAAACGGCAAATGGTCTTGCAGAATCAGCCTGCAAAAATAAGTAAGGCGTTAGCTGCCTTCTTCTAGAGGATTTGGAAAAGTGACAGGACAGTCACAGAAAGCTGGTTTTGTCCTGCTCTCAATACTAGACTGTTTTAGATTACATCTTAATATTAAACATATTAAGAGGCATTTAATGGAGCCAAAGGCAAAATATTCTTCACAATATTGTCCTTATCAAATAGATATTTCAGGGGAATTGCTTTATTTTTTATTTTTGGCACAGTAGTGATGTGTATAATGAACTAGTTGATTTAAAGTGTTTTTAATTTTTTGTTTTCTCACTTCAATGAAAACATTTTCACTGCCTCATAGTATGAGGTGACCTGCCATGAACCTTAACTTCTTTTACGTAAATCCTTAAATGTTTCAGAGATAAAAATGAAAAGAACATCAATGATATCTGAGGTGCAAATCACAAAAAAACGAAACGGAGACAGGTCGAGTTTGCTCTCCTCTCCTTGGCGAGAGCTGGGATTTCCAGGGAAGGAAGAAAGACTACACAGGATGGGGGCCAGGGGCCGGCCGCAGAAGCTCTCACCATCTTGGACTCGTAGATGTAGAGGGGTTTCAGAAGTGGGGGCTGCGGTGTCAGAACGCTCTGCAGGGCCAGGTCGTCCTGCTGCAGGCTCTCCACCAGCACTCGCAGGTACCCGCTGTTGGACATGTACATCAGCCACTGGTACTGTTTGTCGATGGAGATGATCCGGTCCAGCACGGCCAGCGCCAACATCTGTCAGAGAGCGGGAACACCCAATCAGCAGGGGCACAGGCACTTGTCCTCTTTTTAATGAGAACCTCACATCGGAGCAATGTCGAACAGGTTGCGGACTCCAGGACACACCCCTGCTGCACAAATGCAAATCAGTATCTCAAAGCTCATTGTGCTTCATCCTTCTAAGTCCTGAAGCGTAAAGGATGGTAAAGAAGGTAAAAAAGAAAGATTACAAAAAGACGCCGACACAAATATAGCACACCCATTTGTTTCTGAAACCTGATTACATGCTCGCTAAAAGAAAAAAAAGAGACAATAATTAAAAAGCTGAAGCTCAGAGATTCCTGAGTGGTTCAACTGATAATGGTGCTCTCTCAAGTACACGGTTGAGCTCTATTATCACGGGCTTGGGTCTGGGTCATGTCATTACCCAATGGTACCTGGTGCCTGCCCAACAGAAACAATACACAATAAGCAGTTAAGATAGGATGGCACTAGGCTGTCAGGGAAGTCTGTCGGTTCTCGGAGACACCGTGACCCCTGACATGTTTGCTAACACACGGTGCTGGTGGCGAGGCACCAGGTTTTGAATTCTGTTTTTATTTTCATCTGATTCCCTGAAATTAATTGTTGAACGAATTTAAGAAAAGAAACAGAATTTAAGAAAAGACTTATTGTTAGTTAAGTGCAAATCATGTCCATATTAACTAAGTGCAAATCAAGTCCATATTACCAAAACACAAAACACTGAAGAGAAGAAAAAGCTGAAGACTAGACAGAATTGTTGCTCCATCGTGAGAATGTTCCATTGCTACATTCTAATGCCACACTGTATTTATGATGCACTGCAGGGACCAGTCAATTGTCTTCACATAGGCATGATCGTGCAAGTACGTCCAAGGTTTAATTAATGAAACTGCAAACTTTGTTTTAACACGGTAGATTTCAGTTTTGATCGGCTGAGCCACTTTCTGACACCCAGCCAACTCAAATGCACATGAATAAGAGCTTGCCATTCTTCAGGAGTGCGATTTTAGAAACACGGAGGAGGTTTGCTCCTGTGTGTTTGTGTTTTACACCAAATATAGTGTTGTGTAGTGAACTTCACATGGCCAGCAGTTATTTTGAAACTAGGATTTCCATTCTTTTTCAAAACATATGTCTCATTTTCCCCAAACTTTTCCAGGTCTGGAAATCAGTCATTCTTATACTTATACTAACTTATACATACTTTTCCAGACTTTCCAGACCTGTGCACACACCATGGGTGATTCCAGTTTAAAACAAAAGGCTACAAATAAAAAAAAAGACCACGACGGGCCTGCCTACCCGTCCGATCTCATGGCCATCGCAGGCGTCCCGGCACACCACCTCCATGAGCGCTGTGCCGTAGCTCTGGATGATGGACAGGTTCTCCCTCTGCAGCTTGCTGAAGCCGTCCTCGGGGGCTGTCAGACGCTCCCACATGGACGTCCCGGCTGCAAGGAGATTGGGACAGTCGCACGCTGCCACACTCAAGCACAAGAGCCGGAAGATCCCAATAAAGGAACGTCCTGCTCACTCGTCCCTGGTAAAACTGAGGTGCTTGAATGCTTTTCGTGTCCCATTATTTCTATTACTCCGTTGTGAATTCATATTGATAGGTGGTTCACAACACAATTTAGGCACATAATAAGTACCTTAAAGTGCCCTATTTACTGTACATAATATCTCCATAGACATGGGAATAATCCAGGTTCTTTGCGGTGCAGATCAGTATAAGCATGTAAAGAGCTATCTGAAGTATAAAAAACAAGTATACAACTAAGCTATACACAGGCACAGTAACTTGTTACTGTGCCTGTGCATAGCTTAGTTGTATACTTGTATACTTGTTTTTTATACATGATGCAGTGACAGTGCCAAGGAGATGAGCTTAGAGGTGTCAAGAGAGACAGCTGAAAAAATCATTTACTTACATTTATCATTTATACAGTAAATAAAATAGCATAAAGACAACTTTCCATTTCAACGGTGAACACATGGTACTTGCCTAATTCAAAGTCTGACATGACAATATTCATTGGCTCCGAGAGGGATTAGTGAAAAGTAAAAAGGTGTTAAAAGGCACAATTATAAATATATCCACAGAGAATTCAACTTTACTGAACCACACTTTATCTATTCTACGAAATTAGGCTTGTATGTACAAATCTCAAAGCTCAAACTCCTGTGAGGGAGAGAAGACCCACTGAGAGCCTGTCTAGAGCTCGTACCGAGGAGGCGTAGAAAGTGAAATCCATTCTCTGCATACCTGTCTGCAGTGTGTCCGGCTCCTCCGGCTTCTGTGCGATCTGTAGGTAGTAGAGCAGAGACCCATACAGGTGGGCCCGTAACCTCTGGAAACCACCACCTGCAAGAAGACAAGTGTTTACTTGATGCATATTTATCTCAACTTATTTCACTTTTATAACCCCTGTAAAGTTGTGTGGAATCAAAAACAACTAAATTAATTATACTCAAGCTATATAATTAATAATAATAATAATAATTGCTTGCACTTATATAGCATTTTCTGGACACTCCACATTACAGCTAATGGGGACTCCCCTCCACCACCACCAATGTGCAGCCCCACCTGGATGATGCGGCGGCAGCCATAGTGCACCAGAACGCTCACCACACATCAGCTATCAGTGAAGCCAATTCAAGAATGGGGATTATTAGGAGGCCATGATTGGTAAAGGCCAATGGGAAATTTGGCCAGGACACTGGGGTTATACCCCTACTCTTTTTGAGAAACACCCTGGGATTTTTAATTGAGCACAGAGAGTCAGGACCTCGGTTTTACGTCTCATCCAAAGGATGGCGCATTAGGACCCCCATGGACCGCAGGGTGAGCACCCCCTGCTGGCCCCACTAACACATCTTCCTACAGCAACCTTAATTTTTCCCAGGAGGTCTCCCATCCAGGGACCGACCAGGCTCACACCTGCTTAGCTTCAGTGGGCTGCCACTTGTGAGTTGCAGAGTGATATGGCTGCTGGCCATTTACTTATTATACTAAAATCATATATTGACGTTACATATATTATTACTGCGGTTATAACTGAAGATAACAAAACGCTTGCTTAGATCAGTCCAGATCAGATCAGTGTCTTACACTAACCCCATCTGAGAGGATGGATGGCTCACCGGTACAGAGGATGAAGTCCAGCAGCTTCCTGAGGATCAGGTGCAGAGCAGAGTTCGCTATGGAGGCGAAGCCCGAGGCGGCGGATCCCTCCGGCCGCGCCCCCTGCTGCTGCTCCGAGAGCACCGACTGGCTGAGGTGGGCGGTGAGGGTGAACACTGCCCCGGCGACCACCGGCGTCAGCTCCTCGGCCGCGTCTTCGGAGAGCACCTGGGCGCAGAGACGCAGAAGAGACACGGCCCGGTCACGCCGAGACAAGCCGCCGTGCAGAGCAAGCTCAGACAGGCGAAGCCGACTCGACGGGTCGAAAATGTTGCGTGCAACAGAATTTCGGAAAATCTGAGTGTGCAGGAGGAGTTGCGCGTGCGTGCGTGCGTGCGTGTGAGTGTAACAGATGTGTGGACAGACTATGTCCCAGTGATACTTCTGACAATGGTGCAACAGAAAGAGGTATCTGCCTATTTTCTAGGTCATTAAGAACTGGCATGTGATAAACACAGGCAATGAAACTAAAGAAGAAATACGGACATGGGCTGCAAATAATAACTATAAAAAAGTTTAAGTGCAGTACTTCGAATACCAGTAAATATTTAAAACAGATGGAGCAGATTCTGTCAATAGAAAAAGTTTTTTGGTACCAGTGTTTGTTATTCACAGCATTCACATGCAGCACGACAGAGCATCAGTCTTGCATTGCGCACAGAAGCAGATAAAATCCCTTTGTACAGTGGTTTGGTTTTAACACTGTCTGGCTTTTGGACAGATTTTTTCGATGGAGCTGGTTTAGATCATTTACAGCTTTAGCATATTTTGCTCCTTCTTAGCATCCACACTCAAATAATTATTGGTCCTCAGGCACGACGATCTTAGACGTTAGTATAAATGCAGCTAAGCAAATTATTTTACAAAGATGGCTGGAGACGGATACCTTTAAATCATTAGAACAAATTGTTCTTATCCAATACTGTGAGCTCAGTGCCGTAACTGGGTAACCGGGAGAGACTTCTATAATGTGAGCTCAGTGTGGTAACCTGTTAACTGCAAGAGACTCTAATATTGTGATCTCAGTGCCGTAACTGGGTAACTGGGAGAGACTCCGGTAGTGTGAGCTCAGTGCAGTAGCCGGGAGAGACTCCGGTACTGTGAGCTCAGTGCAGTATCCGAGAGACACTCCGGTACTGTGAGCTCAGTAAAGTGCACCAGGAGCCTTGCCTTGTCATGCAAGTCCAGCAGTAGGTCTCGGATGATGAGCTGGCGGTCCTCAGCGGGAATGATGTCTGGGGGACAGGCAGTCAGGATGGTCTCTACCAGGTTGCGCCAGGACTGCAGGGCATGGCGTTTGGCACTGAGGCTCTGCCGCACCCGATTTCTCTCCACAACATGCTGCAGAATTGAGTTGACCTCCTGGCATGAGATGGACACACAAGCAAGGAAACAGAATAGTAACTTCCAACAACTGACATACAGTCAAGTTTCCATCAAAACCTTTTTTTCCCCTTTTCTGCTTGTACTTTTTTACCTTTTCAGACAAGTATAACATATTAAAACTAACAACAAAGAATGAGAATTCAACACATAAAGACTGTCAAAACCACCAGAATACGGGGAATATAATTAAAACCCATTTCTAAAGCAATGATGTAAATATATGCTGTTTATACCTAAGGCAAGTGAATCTCTCTCCTGGAAATAGAGAGCCACAGCCTAGCAAGGGAATTCAAAATTTGTAGTTAAGACCTTTAAATTACATCTCTCTCTAGACAAGCAGTCTGTCTGGAGTCCAGGTGGGTTTGTAATAAGAGTCAGGCTGCCTGGTCATATGGGCTATGAGGAGACTCTAGCAAGAACAGCTAGAATGTTCTATCGGCCAGGCTTTCTACTGATGTAGCTGGGGCTTTATAATGATGGGGTGGGTAACTGTATGCACTAACTGGGAAGTTCATAGCCCTTCTTTCCCTGGAAACAGTTCAACAGCTGGGTCGATTCTGCCACCTTGTATATATCCTACTCTGAAATTCGAACTTCCATTTGGCTATGTGATATTAATGTGCTTTAAGGCAATTTCCATGCTGTGAATTTAAAACATACAATTAACAGCAATTGAACTCCTGCTGTTATGCACTTTATGAGAACTTGGATCATTCTGAATAGTTAAGTGTGTGCTGTGGCAGTCTTTCTATCTTTGTAAGGTTTCCCATCATATGAATTGAGTTAAAAACTGATTAAATCAAGTGATTAAGAGCTCCTGGTACAGGAATTCAGCCTGGGCCATGTCACTAGCTTACTATAACCAGAATACTACTGACAGTGGCACGATTTTTCTGCATACTGTTCTGTCCTAGTTTGTTCTTTGTGAGTCCTGGACTGTGAGTAACTCTTTTAGTGCACTTCTCACTGTACTGATTGTATTGTATGTATTGCATTGTTATTATTATTGTATCATTCGTTACACCGTGGCTGTGTTGTCTGTGTTAAGCTCCTGTTGCACTGCAATTTCCCTCACGGGATCAATAAAGTATCTATCTATAATACCCAGTTATAGCTAGCAGCCATCACTCTGCAACTCACAGCTGGCAACCCACTGACACTAAGCAGGTGTGAGCCTGGTCAGTACCTGGATGGGAGACCTCCTGGGAAAAACTAAGGTTGCTGCTGGAAGAGGTGTTAGTGGGACCAGTAGGGGGCGCTCATCCTACAGTCTGTGTTGGTTCTAATACTCTTTATGTCAATCAGTATGATAACCTTGTCTCAGTTTGATCTCGCTGAACTTGCAGGTTTTTCAAACAATTAAAGCGAAACTCACCTCCATAAGCAATGGCCTTTGGCCAATGGCTGCAATCCCCTGGAGAGCATTGACCTCTGCCAACAGAACTCTGTGCAGGAGCTGCAAATCAAGCAAGAGACCGCATGAAAGATCAGACAAAACAAGAAATCCTTAAGTGATACAGAGTGCCAATGATATTGAACGAATTAAGTAATTTAGGAAAAAAAGTATTATAAATAGTTCATGCACACATACAGTATGTTGTATTTTGAAAACTGCAAAAAAAAGCATTTTGATATTTGATAGCATTTTGATGATGCCATTTTAAGCATCATCCAATCACCACATCTCGAAACCGCTGGGTCATTTCTTTTTTAGTTTTGGATTCTTGAGACCTGGGAGTCACACTGGCATCACTGAGAGCGCAGATCCCTGGGAAGACGTGTACCTTGACGTTGCAGACACTCTGGCCATGCTCGTTGGTATGCTCACAGTTGGAGATGACCTGCTCTATCTGGGTCCTGTCAAAGAAGTCCAGCTGGAGAAGCTCTGGCACCTCCTGGCTGAAATCAATGGCATCTAGCACACTGAGGATCTTCCGGCGCACTAGGAATGACAGGATTGCAGAGTGAGAAATGCCAGGGAGGCACAGTGCATCGATCACTGGCAGCAAGAGAGGACAAAGAATCAATAAGATGAAGACACCAAAGGTGAGAAATAAAAAAAAGGCAAGAGTATCTCCACAGAAATGACAGACAGAGACGCAGAGAGATGCATCCAACACCGAGTTGGCAACAGAACAATATAGCAGTGGGAGTGTAGGATCATGAGAAGTAGTTCAGAGGCTCTGTGTCTGGGGACACACTGCAGTTATCACACTGAAATTAGGAAGAAAACTATATCAGCATTTTGCAACTGAGAATTTGTAGCACACAATACAGAATACTTGTATCGGACAATAACTGCAAATAATCAGGATGTGTCTATAACTGCAACTGATTAAAGCTGAATTACATCCAGGAATGAAACTGGATACTACTGTCAGAAGTCAAGAGTGAAATCATTGATCATGAGAAGCAGGGCTAGGCCAGAACCAAATGAGCCAATGTAATACTGTCTCAGTCATGCCTTAAAATAACATTTAAAAACACTGGAGAATAAACTTACAGGTAGTTCAGACATTACTATTGCCCTTATGAGGCAGAAAATAATAATCAGCGTGTAAAGCCTCTTTATATCAGACAGAGGTTCAAATTTCAGCTTCAAAGTACTCCCATCCAACAGAATGAAAATCATATGGATGTGTTGCCCGTATAGGTAAATTACTTAATAAGGTCTTCAATAAATGATACTTGTTTACTTAACTGAATGCAGCTTTTATACCAAAACACATGACTGAAGTTTCACTTTTTTAGGGAAATCGAGTCTGTAACAGCCACGCACAACAAATATGATACAGCAATTTAAGAACTGCATTGACCTTTAGAAACGGAGTCAAAATGCAGGAAACCACTGACTGATCGTGTCTCCTCTTCCAGTCCAGCTTCTATATCACCTAGTAACATGGGAGAAAGAAAGAAGCCTTAACGCTTGAAGACTGTTAAATCTATGACAAAGCTAATCAAATCACAGATGTATACCCCCCCTGCCAAACATACTGGGCCTGCAGCAAGGTCAGTCTAAACTTCATGAATTAACACTGTAGTAACTGAAATAAAATAAATATTATTTTTAAAAGCAATAAATACATTGTAAAATCACTGGCTTCCTGTCAGGTACAGGACAAAATCCTTCTACCTACTTACAAGGCTCTCAGAGGTCAGGCACCTGTCTATCTAATAGAACTTATTAATGTTTACCATCTAAGTCGCCTGCTTAGATCACAGAATGCAGGTCTTCTTCATATTCCACAAATTAATAAAATAACAGTTGGCGGTAAAGTCTTTAGTTACAGGGTCCCTAGCTTATGGAACAGTCTCCCACCCCATATTCGGGATGCTGAGTCAATCTCAGTATTCAAATCCAGACTAAAGACCTTTTACTTCAGCTTAGCCTACTCACACCTTACATAATAGCCCGCTGCAACCATGGCTGCTGGTGCTGCTGTACATGCCATTGCGTGACTCTATGTTGGCCCACCAGGTAGATACATCTGTTCTGACCTAACTATCCTATTCTCCTCCCCAAATCTCCAGATGGCGCCCGGGCTGTGTACCATCTGAGTTGGATGCTGCATCACTGCCATGGATCCAAGAGGGACATCGTGGATATAGCTATTGTTTAGAAGGAATTTACTGGTCTACAGAGATCTGCATGGAGTACTAATACAAAGAAAACATGATGGACAGATGGATTAATACCCTCATTATTTCCTTTTTTGAATTATACAATGTTAGCATTCCCAAAGGGGTTGGGCAACCAGTTGATCTTGAACCCCTAGAGGTTTTTTTCTCCTTACTAAGGAGTTTTTGGCTCCTCTCCTTCGTTGTCTTCTGGTCTTCTGTTCTGTATTGACATAATGTATCGTCAATTTAATTGTTAAGCGCCTTGGGGCATCCTTGTTGTGAAAGGCACTATATAAAAATAAATTGAATTGAATTGTCAAACTATTTTCAGAAGGTTAAAAAGTAATTAACTGCAGATGTTTACACAGCACCTACCGTACTCTCAAACAAAAAGTATATAAAAAATGATTTTTTAGCCAGCCGGTCATTGGCTACTATGAAAGAAAAATCAATTGTTCTTATTATTGCGTTGCATGTACACTTATTTTTAAAGACTTCATGCTTTGACCAATTTCGAATCTTGAGATCAACTGCTCTGCTTTCACATTTTCCATCTATAAAAAGTGTGGCAGTGGCCAATAACTTTTTTGTGTTCTTCAAAGCAAATTTAACCACAAAATTCCTAAAATGGGCATCAATATGAAGATGTATATTTTGCTATATTTACAAATAAGGAGGTTGAAAATGCTACAACCACAATTTAAAGTATAATTTTATATAATAAATTGTAATTGTAAGTGTAAAAAAGTAAAGTGTGATAATGTTATAAGCAAATCTTATTTGTCAATGATACCACTTCTAAGTTTAACAAACCATGTTTTGCCCGAGTAAGTGGAAACTAAGATATTCAGGTGAGTGATCAAATATAAGACACTGCTACCCAAATCAGAAATTCTATAGGTGGCCTACTTGAGGCGGAGAAAGCACGTGTGTCTGTGGCCTGTGCTTATCTGTGAACTCTGGGGAGGCGTGTATAGGGGTGCGCAGCCATGTGAGAAACGGGGGGTAACGGGAGGTGTACCGATGGGCGCCCTGCGAGGCAGGTCGTCCAGGAGCAGGTCGAGCAGCCGCTGCGTGTGGGAGCGCTGGCGGTTGAGAGATGTGAGTCGCAGCTCGATCGCTGCGGTCTTCATCAGCCAGGACATCTGGTTCAGAGCAGAAACCTCATTACCTGAGGGAAAAGGAGAACGTGCAGCATACAGTTATCTCTCTGGGAACACCTTTTTGCTTTTAACAGCACCACTCACCTGCTCTTCCTTACTTATTTTTAGATTAGAATTAACCAACAGCAAAGAATAATAAATCGTTCGTGTATTAAGTAGCACCTTTGTTCTTGTATTAAGAAGTTTACCTTCTTTCTCATTGGTGGGATACTACGTGAACACCTGTAACATCTCCCTTGGCCATGTCACTGGACTGAAGAAACTTCCTTCAAAGGTCAGGGTTTTTAATTAAAATTGAACTGATCAATCATACCTGCACATTTTGATCACTATAAAAATATTTAATTAATTATTCCAGTCTGCCCATGCACTGCAGAAAACAATTTGTGCTTTAGAAAAAAATAATAAAGACGGTGGCAGAGCTTGAAAGTTCTGTACAGGAGAACTGCGAGTAACCTAAAAAATTTAAATTTTACAACTTCAAAAATACTGCTTTGGCAACACTACTGTATGACAGGCGAGTTAAATCTATCCTATTATATTGCCGCTGATTAAATGTCAATGACAATGCTTCATATTATGCTTTATATTGCAGAATATCCTGCCCAGGGCTGTGCTTTTGCTTTATTCCATTATGGCCCAATCATTCACAAGCGCTTAAAGTCACTGTGGGCAAATTTACATCAACAATGCTTTCACTGAGGACTGGCACTTGCTTCTCTGCTATACAACATAGAAAAAAAACTGTCTCAATGGATGTTGCAGGTGTCATCAGACAGCCTACAGTGAGTGTAGCAATGTGAGAGTTACATTGTTATTGTCTGTTGCAGCCATACACTTATTAAAATTATACAAACCCTAATAAGGCTAAAATAAAACAGAACAGTTAAATTTGTACCATTTAATGACGGAACACTCATTAAACACACTAAAACTACCAAAACCCAATTCCACCCATCCATTTTCTAACCATCTCATACAATACAAGGATTGTACACAGGGGAGTCTATCCTGGCAAGGCAGGGCACACTCAGACACAAACACAATTTTCAAAACCTAATTAAAATTGCTAGTTATATATAACTGATTTAACTGTTGCCTCGTTTACGGGTGCAGCAATGAAATAGAGGACAAAAGGTGGCTGGTTGAATAAGCACAGTGACATCGACACTTATACATAAGCACTTACAATTATTTTTTAATGCGTGGCAAGGTTTGAGGTCAAATAAAATTATTTTAATGGGCAATGCCAAAGAGCAAAAGTAAGTGAATATTTAGAAAATAACTAACTTTGGGATCCTGGAAAGCGAGCAAACCTTTGAGCTCTTCAACAAGGCCTTATGATCTACAGAATAAAAATGGACAATTCTGAAGTCATGTATCCTTAGTAACATAACCATGAGCACCTGAGGGTTTTGTTGTTGCCTCTTTCTTACTTTATTCTAATTTCTTATCCTTATTTTAGTTTGTGTCTTTCCTTTGATTTTTATCATTACTTCTGCTTCATCTTTGTTTTCCGTATGATTTGTTTTAAGCAGACTGCCCATACTTAAATTACCCTCTCCCATGTTTCTAATATTCAGGGTATAGCAGAGAGGAGGGATGTGGGATCAGTAATTTAGGGGATTTATTACCTGAAAACCTTGTTTAGATGGTTATATTGATCTACTGTTCTTCTTGTAAAACTTGAACCTAAAACTGACAGCCCTTCCATGCCAGAGTCACACAGGAGGTGACTCATTTATCCGTCTATGAACACAGCCTCTAAATAAGACAGGGCATACCCTTAGTGAGGAAGGGCAGGTGCTGCAGATGGGTGTAGAGGAAGTCTTGGCTGGTCCGCAGGTAGCGCATGGTGGGGCCGGAGGTCTCCGAGCAGGCACACAGCTGGTAGATCACCTGTGTTGGGGGACAGCACAGACACAGACATTGATGACTGACAGTCTAGTCTGTAAGTCAGTTACATCGCAGAGATCACTACACGCTCAAACCACTTTCACTTAGCCTTTACATTTTACTGAATTTTAAATTCAGTAAGAACACTTGGAAAAGATGCGATATAGTAGCATTACTCTTTTTCTGATCACCAGGTAAAAGCACAACTTTGCACCATTAATCAATCCTTTTATATATGTTTTTAGTTTTGTTTTATTTGATAAGAATGAACAGCATAGCTCTTACCAGACTGATTCTACAATGCTACAGTATCTGTGCTTGTGCCTCAGTTTACAGCTATATAAAACCAACTGTGTAGACAAAATCTGAAACAAAGAATAAAAAAGGAATTCAAAGTACAATACTTAAACAAAACCCAGACAAAGCACATACTTGACTGGTTCTCCAGTGTCATTCTAGACTGAGTTTTCATTTGATTTACAACTTAAGTCTTTGAGAAGAAATGCTTTCAATCACCTCAGAAACGATGTGAGCCATTTCAGTCTGGGTTCACACTGATGCACAGTACAGAAACAACACGTGTTACTAATGAGTTACTGAAGATTGCTGGCTCTGGGTCTTTATCCCTTCTTGTCCAGCTGGACCTCAGTACTGCTTTTGAAACTGTTCATATCATATCATCAACAAACTTATTGGTATTACTGGAACTACTTTCTACTGGAACAATTACAGAGCATGTGAAAATGGACTCAAGAGAAGGTGAGAAATAATGCTTAAACAAGAAGAGGTGTGAAAAGCTGAAATCTAGAAATGAACAGAGAAGTTTTAAAAAGTGATATTAAGTGATTGGGGAAGATGAGGTTAACGATAAGGATAATCTTGGCTTCTGATGTTTTTCTAGAGTATGAATCCCAAAATCCCTCTAACAGGTCAGTGCCATGGGGGAACTATTAGCTTGTAGAGACAAACTTTGGTTCTCACAGTTCTGACGTGTTTCCTGAACTGGTCGGCCAGTATTTTTCCTGTCTCAACAATGTAAATGACAGGGCATGACCAGGAGGCACAAGTGGAAAATTCATGGAATTCTGTTTAATATTGAATAAAACTTTTCTATCCAAAGTGTTGAAGGAATAAGGAACAATCTACCCAACTAGGCAAGCAAAAGAAAGCTTGCAGCATGTTCAGAACAAAACTGAATAATGAACTGCAAAGTGTGATATTTGTATCCTTCAAGAAAAGATTGTTCTAACACAAAGCTCCTTGTGGCAATGTCATGAAAGGAACAACAATAATAAATATCATAAGTAAACTTAGGAACAAGTAAAGGTTTATTCCATGCTGAGCATGTTCCTTTGCAGTCTACACATGCTACCTACTTGAATTAATAAACTTAGCTAAGTAATTTTTTTCCTTAACACAAATGATTTTGAAATTCTGGTAACTGCTTTCATAATGTTCTTTGTTTATTACTGTAACTAACCAATTTGAGAGTTTGCATGACAACAAATTCAAAAGGCGATGGCATTTTAAGAATCCCCCTGCCAGGTTACTGATCCAGGCTGACCAGCCTTCACCCCAGTGCGGAAGTCAACATTTGCCTTTTATTTGAAAGTGATTCTTCACAGTGGCTTGTGTATGCTCTTTTTCTGATACAGTGCACTAGGAGGGCTAGGCATGAAGGGAACTTTATAGGAACAAATTGGATTGTGTTGTATTGAGTTAGGATTTTAGTAACTCCTGTTTAAGCATTATTTCAAAAGCTGAAGGCAGTTCTTGTCTGCACCAGAAGGCAATGGGGCATGACCTGCCATCCTCAGTCACCTGACAAAGTGGTGGAAGGCCATCAGCTGGCAACAGTTATTGCCATGACCTGCAACAAAGCAGCCAGATTCTGCCCTCTATTTACTCCCAGACTTTAAGGATCAGCGCACGGAGGTGGCAGCTCCTTCAAAGCGAGGTCCATCAATCTCGAAGTGAGGTCCCTCAGTCCAGTCATGGCGCTCACAGGGCTCAGGGGGGTGCTGGGCGAACCTCACCTGATAGCAGAGCTCTGCCAGATGGGGGGCCTCGCGCATCAAGACGGGGCCCGAGCGGCTCTCGCTGCCCTTCTGCAGCAGGCTCAGGATGGCGTGCAAGCAGCTGCGTGGACAGCCCAGCACTCCTGCTCACAACCGACACAGAGAGGACCGGTCACCGGAGAGCCGAACAGCAACTTTATCGCACAACACTGCGCCAACAGTTTTCAGTTTTTCTTTTTACAGAAATGTTCCTGTCCTTGAAAAAAAAAACCTCAAAATATGGTAAAACAACAAACAGCACATAGCGTTCAGAAATTATAGTGTGTTGTTTGGTAACATATACAGGTTAAAAGCAGATCTATTTTTTAAATAAGTCTGTTGCGCTTTAAGACCTATTATATCAACAGACAATATGAAAAGTTAATGAAATGTATAAGAAGCATATAACAAACCCAGATTTACTTACAGGATATAAAACCCAAACATTATGGAGCATGGATTTATCTTTTGTAACCATGCAGCCTACTTATACCACAGGCCTTTTGTTCATATGAAGTAAGGTCATGACTCATCCACGGCAATGTTGTTAAATAAGCACAGTGAGACGTTGCTTATAGCACAGGTTGAATCCAGGAGCTCGGACAGTTCAGGCTCCAGTCAGTGGTTATGCTGCTCATGAAATGTGCTTGAGATTCCCATGGAGCGATGCAGACACGCACACGTACCAAAGGAGACGCCTGGGCTTTGGCAGGTCATGTTAAGTAACACCCCCGAAAAGCACTGAAATGCTCGAAGTGTGGCAGGCTGGCATGTCAAAGGAGCATGTGCAGCACAACAACTAGAATTGTGAGGCAAGTTGATTAACAACTTGGATGGATAATAAATTGGAAATGAACTGTGGATTCCAAATACAAAAACAGCAGGTTAATGTTAAAAACCAGATCCACAGCCCTTACCCCACTGCCGATGTCCCTCAGTGACACAGTTGCAGTGCCAGTTCCCTACCTGGGTCCTGCAGGTTGGTGGTGGAGACAGGTTTCTTCAGCTCGTACCCCAGCAGGTACAGGGCCAGGTTGGGCGGCTTCAGCTCCAGGGAGGTGATGAGGAGGTTGAGGATGTGAATCTGAGTTTCATTTCGGATCCGTGCCACTTTCTTCTCTGGGTCGGAGTCTGGAAGAGCCACATGATTAAGAGTCTGTAAGGAGTTGTTCCAATGTTACTTATAAAATATGCAAGTTGATTCAATTCTTTACCTCAAGAGTCTGTATCAGCAGGTTAAAGAAATGTTTAACATGGAAATAGAAGTATCAGGGAACCTAGGTACGCAATGCATGAACAACCAGATCTAAACCAATATTAACATGCAGCAGAATACTTACATTCTACAGAATGTATTTATATTATTATATCTTATTTCCATCATGTGTGCTTTATGCCACATGAGGGCTGTAATCGTGTTAGTGAGGCATCGTACTGAGCTCCACATGCCATTACACACTTCTAATAGTGTACTGTTACCATACTGTGATGTTGGCAACACTCGCTAGTATCTGACTTGCAATAGACTGATCCATCCACAGTGCAACAGGGAGCGCTACAGGAGGTCATTTTTGTTTCTGCCATAAGACTGTACAACGCATCCACCTTGTTTCTGGGCAGAGGCAACATTAACAATGACCTGTTTCTGTACTGATTGTATTGTATGTATTGTATTATTATTGTATCATTCGTTACACTGTTGCTGTGTTGTCTGTGTTAAGCTGCTGTTGCACTGCAATTTCCCTCACGGGATCAATAAAGTATCTATCATCTAGTAAAACAGCTGAAGTTACATAGACATAAGACATAGATCATAAGCAAACAGGTCAATATATACAAATTTTAAAATGCTTACCTGTTAATATCATCTGTGTAGATTAGGAGTTATGTCAATTTAAAAACCAAAACTACTTCACAAACTGATAATTTAGGTGAAACTTTTAGGAAACGCCTAAAAGTCTACGCCCCCCTTGGACGTCTTCACATTTTATTGTGTTACAGCATGGAAGCATGATGTATTTAACTGAGAATTTTTACCCCTCATCAACACAAAGTACACTATAATAAAGTGAAAAAAAATATCCAGACATTTTACTAAATTAATTAAAAATAAAAAACAGAAAATAATTTGATGAATAAGTATTAACCCCACCCCCTCCCCAGAGTTAATACTTAGTAAGACCACCTGTGGCAGCAATTACAGCTGTGAGTCTTTTTGGGTAAGTCTGTATCTGCGTTGCACATCTTACCACTGGAATTTTTGCCCATTCTTCTTGGCAAAGCTGCTCAAGCTCCATCAAGCTGGATGGGGACTGTTTATGAACAGCAATTTTTAAGTCATTCCACAGATTCTCGATTGGGCTGAGGTCTGGGCCAGTGCTCTTGCGGATTGCAGAACGTTTTCCTTCAGAATTTTTCTGTACTTGGTTCCATCCATTTTTCCTTCTGTCTTTATGGGTTTTCCGGTCCCTGCCGCAGAGAAGCATCCCCAAAGCATGATGCTGCCACCACCATGCTTAACTGTAGGGATGGTGTTCTCAGTGTGATGTGCTGTGTTAGGTTGGCGCCAAACAAAGTTCAATTTTGGTCTCATCAGACCATAGAATCTTCCTCCAAATTGTTGAGTCTCTCAAACTCTAGCCGAGATGCGAGATGAGTTTTTTTCAGAAAAGGCTTTCTTATTGCCACCCTTCCACACAAGCCATATGAAGTGTGCGTGCTATTGTTGTCTCATGAACAGTGTCTCCCATCTCTGTCATGAAGGAATGTAACACCTTTAGAGTTGCCGTAGGCCTCTTGGTGGCCAGCCTTACTATGGCTTTTCTTGCCCGGACACTCAGTTTGGAGGACAGACAGTTATGGGCAGATTCACAGTTGTTCCATATTTTCTCACTTTTTTAATGATGGATTTCGCTGTGCTTTGAGGTATATTCAATGCCTTGAAAATGTTCTTAAATCCTTGCCCTGACTGGTATTTTTCAAGAACCTTGTCTCGGATCTGCTTGGAATGTACCTTGGTCTTCACGGTGTAGTGTTTCCTTGGAAATGCACTAAGTGGGGAAGCTCCCAGACACAGGTGTCTTTATTCTGAAATCATGTGATACACCTCAACTGCACACAGGTAGACTCCAGTCAAGTAATTATGTGACTTGGAGAAGACAGTTGGTTACTTCAGAGGTAATTTAGGTGTGTCAAAGCAAGGGGATGAAGTCTTATGCATTCAATTATTTTCTGGTTTTTATTTTTAATGAATTTAGTAAAATGTCTGGATTTATTTTTACTATGACATTATAGAGTACTTTGTGTTGATAAGTGATAAAATAAGATAAAATTCTCAGTTACATACATCATGGTTCCATGCTGTAACACAACAAAATGTGAAAAAGTCCAAGGGGGTACTGTATGGCTTTAGCCTGTGTGTCTTATGCATCTGTTTAATCCGCTATTCCTGCATGACATTCTTTTAATTGTTCACACACCATACAATTATACAATGCAATACAATACAATAAATTCATGTGCAATCAGTAACTTTTTAGCTTAGTTTTGAGGTTAAACAGGTAAAGGTCTTAACTTTTGTAACACTTAAAAAAATAAGGAAAATCGCCATTTTCATCACGTTTTACACATCACCCTAAAAGAATCATGATTGCACTTAAAAAAACAGAATCAAAACTTTAAATGAGCTGATGTTGTGAGAAAACCACAGAAGGCATCAAATGCATGCTATATAGGTGACCTTTGGACTATCTACAATCCTTTCCATCTTCACACTTAAAACTTTGTCACTTTGTTAAAGGTTGATCTAGGTTTCATCTGTCCATAAAATGTGGTTACAAAACCTTCCTGGAAGAACTTCAGAGCAAATTCTTGGCATGGTGGAGGTTCTGTCATGGTCTAAGATTGCATAGCTCACTTGCCTTTAATAATGATGTAACTAAAGATGGCAGCAACAGAATACATTTTACAGAAAATTTTAATCGGCATATGCATAAGAAAGTGGTTTCATGCCAATTTGGTGGGAGTTCATTCAGCATGACAATGACCTAAAACATGTAATTATTGCAACCAAGGAGTTCAACAGGAGAAACCAAAGTGGAAACTTTAGACAGGTTAAAATCTACATTAACCTATCCACTTAAACATGCATTGTCCATGCTGATATAAAGCACTGAAGTTAGAATACACCATGAATTGGCAAGAACTCAAAGCAGCTTCAACTAAACAGCTCAAATTTGTTGAGCTTAATGACTCACAGGCTTCAACTGCATCAGAGGGATGAATATGCAATCACATATTGACTGTAATGCTCTTGAATTTACAATTAATGTCTCCCAGTATGTACTGTATGACTGTATGGTCACTTGAAATCACTGGGTTAACACTGTATGTTTTGTTCTAATATAGTCATTATAAATGTCATGATTACAAACACTAATTTCTTGAATGTAAAGTAAAAATAACAGCTCTAAATTTATTGATATGTACTCCAAAGTTTACAATACTTTTAAAAGGCACCACATACTCCTTTTATTCAAAGGATCTTTAACATTCCTATGGATGAACAGCACAACCATCTCTTTTCCTCAATTTAATATGCACTGCAATTCTACACCATCTTGATTTGAATGTTGGTCTTAAATCTTAAAGCACCTTTGTGTTTGACCTACAAGAATCCACAGGTGCCAAATCTAAGAAAATTTCCATGAAGAGGTTTGTGAGACCCTGTTTACTAAATCAAACAAAGACTTCTTTCTCTGAATCCTGGTCTGGTGCAATCATTAGAGACCCTGCTGCTGCATGTCTGGTGCATTCTGATCTCTGAAGTCACTCACCGTCTGCCTCCTGGCCCAACTCTTCTGCTTCTTCATTGTCTAGGCACTCCACAAACCCCGTCATTAGCTTCTCACTCACAGACTGGGGGCAGGAACATGACAAAACACACACTTAATTAAAACATGCATTTAAATTATTTTTAGTTTGAAAACAATTCTTTGTTGTTTATTTTCAAGTTCAAATGTTCACAAGCATTCTGATATGGAAGACGTTCTGGCAGCATGTTTTGTTCATACAGTGAAATATACGACGTGATAATAATATACTCTCATATGTTTCATTCACCAAAATGATAATATTACATATCATTTTAAAACATACATTTTGAATCACTTCTTTTAATATATGATGCCCTGTAAAGTAAAACATTATTTGAAAAATATTCCTTCCATCCATTTTCTAACTGCTTTATCTAATAAAGGGGTGAACCCAAGGCCCCAACACTGCAAGGCAGGAATATAAACCACTGCACCACTCCCTTAAATGTTGCTAAGTACAAATTAACAGTTCTTTGTGCTCTTTCTTTGGCTGGTTCTTATATGCCGAGCCTAATCAAACTGATGATATATCTCAAATGTAACAATTACATTTTAAATGACTATGTGACATTTCAATAAGAATTTATAACATTATAATGCCCCAGTATACTTTCAGATTCTGACAGCATATTGTTATAGGAAATGAGGTGTCTTATAATGTACATGTGCAATATAAGTGTGCTTGTGCAATGTCATTTGCCACAGGTCAGCAGCTCAGTGCTCACCTGGTCATGTGTGAAGTCCCCCACAAGCCTGGCCTGGATGTTGGGGTAGCGTGAGATGCAGCACAGGATTTTGGCGCTTTCATACGCCACCTCTGGGTTGGAGTTGCCATGGTACAGGTACCTGTGGAGAACAGACACTACGATGGCTACCGAACAGGGAGAGAATCATTCCTGCTGTGACTCACCTCGTTGCCTCTGTGACGTAATGAGATAAATGTAAAGGTAACATTTTACCTGGCTATACAAAAACTGGCACGCACTGCCTGAATATCACAGCTAAGGCAACCCACACAATCCATTTTAAGAATATATTTTGTCAGACAGAATCACAAGCAGAAATAAAACAAATCTGTTTTGAAGGTTTTACTTCTATTTTTTCCCTTTTCTGAGATAAAGTCATATTGGTAGTAATATAATCACTTAAAGAACTGGCCTACATAATAGCAAGATTCATAATTCATATTCATGATTGGATTAGGGGGAAAATTAAGTCCTACAGGCAAGCTAAAATTACAGATTGGCTTCTATTCATGGTAGCGGTTATGTACAGTAACTAAGGCTCTCTTTTAAAAAAAAATTTATACGTGAAACATTTACAGAACTGACTGAAATTCGCAGATGTCAATCATAAGACAGATTTACTGATTGAACCCCAGGAAGCCGAAGTCGATGACACTGCTGACAGCCCACCTGGCGATGTTGACCATGTGCTCGGCTTTCCGGCTCTGCGAACTGACCCCCTGCAGGAGCTGCTCCAGCGGGCTGACGATGAGCGAGGACTGGCTCTCCCGCAGCAGGTCCATGAACAGAGTCTCCTTCTGCAGGGCCAGGTCCAGCAGGCAGAGGCAGTGCAGCACTGCCCCCTCCAGGTGCTTCTTACCTGCCACACACAACAGGGGCAGCTCAAGCGGGGTATCAGAGAGCAAGGAGGGTGTGAAACCAGTTACACTCCAACTCGCACAATATGCTCTTGGCAAAGGCTCACATATATCCATAAGCTTAGTAAAGGATACAGAAATAAATCCCAGCACAGAGGTATTAGGCGTTTCCATGTGAGATTTATTGGGAAAAGTTTAATTTCTACACACAGTTCTCTGCATGAGTATCCACTGATGAACAACTAGGTACACTTAAATCCTCTTTCAGTAAGACAGTCCATTGTTACCTTGTATTTGACAGTGCATGATGCTTTGAGGTGAGACCACACACAACTGACCACTTGATTTAAGTTTGAATGTTCAACATATTAAAGCATAACATCACAGAACTGCAGTGTTTCCCTAGGGACCTATTATAAATCTGAGCTTTAGACCAAGTGGCAACACCACTTACCACTAGTACCTAATACTTCAAGAATTTGATTCAAACAAGTTTTACAGTATCTTATTACAATTTTGACAATTAATTGTGTACTGCCTGTCTTGAGTTTTTTTTTCCTTCAAATTATTTTGATTAAGAGTGAACCAAGCCCAGGATCACACACAAGTTACGAAGACGCTGCAGGGTCTAATAATTTTACTTTATAGTTTACAGTATTGTAGCTGAACTAAAACAGGACTGGGGGGGTGGAGCAGTATTAAACAGAATTAACAACAAAAACTAATCGCAGCACCAAAGAGCTGTTTATTAACAAGATAAATCGTTGTGCTTCTGTTTTTTATTTATCAGAAATACAACCTCAGTGCAAAATGTGAGCGATAAAGATGACTGACCTGGGAAGGGGGCATAGGTGTCCAACAACTTCACGCCCTCCTCCAGCAGACTGAGGCACAGGGTGAACATGGGCGAGTCGTTCAGCAGGTGGAACATCACGCTGTATCCAGGAGGCATGTTCGCCGGCACCTGCTCACCTGGAAACAGGTTTTTACCACCTTAGGGTCTAGTAACCATGCTACAGAAGATCAATTAACTATGTGCAGGATGAAGGAATGAGTCAGGAAAGACAATGGTGCTGTGCACCAAAAGGTAGAACTCAGTCTCTTTGGTCAAGATTCAAAATTGCAGAAAGAACAAACTAAACTTCAACCACCACATGTTTAATGCGGACCAGATTACATAAACGGAAGGTAAGGGCAAGTGTATTCACAACAATTCTTTTATAGACACAGTTGTGGGTATTAGGATCAAACTATTAGGAATGATTTTTCTAATCATTTATCAGAAGCTGCTCCAACAGGATTCTTAAAGCAAAAAGCCTGCAACCAAAAAAGCAAGAGTGCCCTAAATCAAAACTTCATAAGCCTTGGAAAGAGCATTATTAACCACCAGATGTTAACACAGTATGATAGAGAGGATAGTTGTGGAGTCTTTCATAAGATCACATGGCTTCATAAAGTGTTTTACTTCCTTTGGGCCTTAATCTTCATGGGGCAACCACAGCGCAGTTGTAAAGAGGTCCGCATAAAACTGCACTTTCAACACGCGCATTGTCCTACCTGAGAACAATTCCCGGCTCTGCCCACTCATCATACAATTTGGCATACACAGAAGAACACTCAAAATGTTGTGCCATTGTTTTCCCAAACAAAACACTGGAATGACATTATATCTCCAGATGACAAAAATGATTGTGTGCATGAAGTTTCTTGTCATCTAGAGTGAGATCTGACCTTGAAGTTCCACCATCTCCTGCACAAAGTCACTGGGCTGGGGTTCGTAGTCTCGCAACAGCTTGTGGAACACCTCCAGTACTGCCTCTGCAACCTCCCACTATGGGTACAGCCAGAACACAGACACACTCACCTCGTTAGCAGCCAGCACATTTCCCTAGGTGCCACCACAGACAACACTATCGGCACCTTTTCTGTTG
This sequence comes from Lepisosteus oculatus, assembly GCF_040954835.1. Taxonomy (NCBI): domain Eukaryota; kingdom Metazoa; phylum Chordata; class Actinopteri; order Semionotiformes; family Lepisosteidae; genus Lepisosteus; species Lepisosteus oculatus. The sequence continues at coordinate 8,677,175 of NC_090702.1, forward strand.
ACCAGAAACAACGCTTTAAATGGTCCATGACAAGCAATTTATACTGTCATGCAGAAATCTGACACCTTAGACAGTCAGAACATCAACAATAAACATCCAGTAGTGTTTTCTACTACAACCATTATTAAGTGTTGCAAATACTGTCATTTAGCTGTTTTAATTCCCTTTGATCAGAAACCTCTAAAATGGGTTCACAGCTGAATGTATATGAGCTGCCAAGTTAAAGTGTCCTAGTGGCTACAAGAAGAAAAGTGCAAAGACTTAGTGTATATACATGTGTGATATTTTGAAAAATAATATTAAAATCAAAGAACAAAAAACTTGCAATGAGAGAATGAACAACGTTTCACAATTTGGGTCTGCATCACTCTCTAAAACATGAAAACAAAAGTTCTGACATGTTCAAGAAACTGCGTGAAGCTAGTACAAACTGGACTTGCTAACAGACCTGAAAGTAGGAGCTACATTTATCTACAATTATATTGTGGAGGTTTCCTCTCCCAAAAACACTGTGGCCCAGACTCGAATAGGTTAAGCGGGTTGAGGAAGGAGTCATGTAACTATGGTCTTCACCGCTCCAGCGGTGGGGGGATTACCTTCTCGGCGGCACGGCGGTAGGCCCGAGTAGGGAAGGGCAGGAAGACGGTGTCACGAAGGAAGGCCAAATATGGCTCAAACCCGGGAGGGCGCAGCCCTGCGCCCAGGTTAGTGGGGAAGGAGCTCTCCACCAGGGTGCTGATCAGGTGGCAGAAGGCGCGCGTCAGGGGGTACTCCTCACATCGCGACTCGATCTCATTCAGTTCGACCTGCGGAGGGAATAAGAGCATGCGCTGAGCATACGACAGCGACAAAGCCCTTCACAGCACTTAGGCAATAGTTACACCCACCACAGCCTTCACCATCAACCTGGTTTTTGGTTCCACTCGAATTTGAAACAAAGGACAACTTTATCCGATACCCATAACAGTACTTCAAGGCATATATTTTAACTGACCATACCTGCTTGGAGTGACATTTCTCATTTCCATTTATTTGATTATTAAAGACCACTATCTGAATTCTAAAAACCCTCTGGAAAGCAAACTTTCCCTTTAAACCCAAAGAGTCTCTTTGCCAGGAGTTTCAGGCTGGCAGGTGAATGTGTATGAAACTTTGGGCTGGAAGACATACAGCAGAACAAGCCCTTACTTCAATCCCAGAGGCCTGGCGCTGCTGTCCTGGAGCTCTGACTGTCTGCAGGATCTGAAGAAACAGAAACAAAAAACATTGGATTATCCTTCTATCCACACTGGGAGAGAACAATGGTATCAAAAAGGAAGCATTGCCACTGTAATTCACGATACTATACCCCTTGTTAACTTGGTGTTAACCTGGGCTTTGCAAACGTCAAGCAAAAAGAAAGACATTGTTTTCTTCCTGAAGGTCAGTGAACCATAAAGAAATCTGTCAATTCAGGGGCTTGTACTGAAATATAATACAATAATATATATTATAAATATATTATTTAATATACTAATATATTAAACATATAATAATATAATAATAATCTATAAACTATTTTTTGAATAGCATAATTATTAAAACTCTCATTATTATTTAAGAAACAGGAAGCCTGATTTAACCTTTTGGTTGACATCAGTTCTTTCAGAGTACCTGATATATAATTATCATTCTACAATATATGTGAAATTAATGTAATTGCTTGCACATTCTCTTGCTAATTTACTTAACCTAAGCATTACAACAGTTACCACATCCTGCGGAACTGTATAATAACTAAATCAAGCTTCTGTTGCATTTTACATAGACAGTTTAACACATTATTAACATATTGATTATTTATTAAACAAATATTGATTGTTTAGCTCCATTAAAATTCCACCTTGTTTGTTTTGCTTGCATTTCTCCAGTAAACAATGAACTATGCTCTATGAAGGCTGCACAATAATGTCTGGACTGCTCATGGAGGAAGACAGAAATTACCACACATTTAAAGGCTAATGAACAAAGCCAGCTGGCCCACAGAAATGCCCAAAAAGGGGGCATTACTCCTCCTAATCCACTCTTACAGAGTGGGATGGCAGTATCCTATATATCTTTGCTTCACACTTAATGCAATATCTGAATAGTTAATACTGTACATCTGATTTTCCCTTCACTATTGAATAATGTAACACATTGTTTCACTAAACAATACATACTATTAATAACCAGATCTTTATCTTTCCTCCTGCATTCATTACAATTATATATAATTATGCTCTCTTAGCTTTGCTAAGCTTCAGCATCTTTCATTTTACTGCTGTTCACTGCTACCTAGGGGTCCGATTTGTAGCCAAATTTAATTCTGCTACTTCTGTCTTGGACCCTTTTCAAAGTTCTTCAGATTCTCCATGTGTATTTGTTACTGACCTCATCAATGAGTTCTTGAAAATTGGTTTTGTTGTTAAAGGCCTTAACTCTGCTGCTCTAACACAATAAAAAACCGGCCTGGACCCCCCATGAATTTAAATACCCCATTTTCAATTAGAATTTTCTTAAAGTTAGACAATTCAGTTAAAGTACCAATTACAATTATCTTGCACCTCTGAACATATTGCAAAAGGTTTAGAGACCATACCGAAACCATATAAATATAGTTAAGAATGTGCTAATAGATTTACATAAGTAGTCCACTCCTACTGATCCTAAATGCAGCTTTTGATTGCACTGGAAATCATGCCATTTTACTGAACTGCACAAACAACTATCTAGGAGTTACTGAGACTTCTCTTTAATGGTGTGGCTCCTTGTTGGCAACCAGAAACAAATTTACATGTTGCCTCACAGTCAGATTAATCACCACTGCAGACTTCGGCTTCTCTACTGTTCTAAAAACACTCAAAAATACTTGCAGGCTAAATCAGATACTATTGTGGTTTCTACACTTTACAGCTGTCTGTCATTAAGATACGGATGTAACAGAATTTAAATTAAACTTTGATTTAAGAGTACAGACCGGAATTTAGCCAGGATACTAGGGTAATACGAACAGTGACAAGAAATGCTAAATGACTACTAGTAAGGATTTCATCATTAGAACAGCCCCCTAACAACACAATATTCCTAGTCCCTGTATTGGGGCATTGGATTGGAAATTGTTCATATCGAGAGGGAAAACCGCCGCCTACTGGTCCACCATAAACTGGTTTTCACTGGAGACCTATCTCAGTACCAAGTAGGTCGAGTCTTGCTTAGTTTCTGATGTCTGATGAGAATAAAACTAAAAGAAAGTAAGGTGTGGTCAACAAAAAGACGCAGATCTTAAGAACACAGCAGTAGCAGTACAGAGACTATAGCAGACATGAGATTGTGCTGAAGCCCAAGGTTGCTAGAAGCAAAATTAAGTAAAGAATTCAAGGAAAAACTTGGTAGCAAATTCAACAAAAAACAATGGCACGAATAAGACCTTCAAATCAAGAATGGATTAACATACCACAGAAAGCTTGGATATTTACCTGGGTGTACTCCAGCGACTGCCAAAGGGAGGCTGCGATCTCGGGCGATTTTCCAAAAGCAGCCAGGCAATGCAGCAGCTCGGCCTTCAGCACAGGCTGAATGCTGCACTGCAGGAGGCCCAGCATCACCACCACCGGTGTCCACTGGGGGTGCTCACACAGCGCCAGCCGCGCATTCTCGCTCTGAGGACGACACACAGCCAGGAGTCACTAACCCACGACACCCGCTAGCTGGACACACGTCAAGGCCTACTAGCTCCATCTCTGGCTACATCCTTTACGCTGGACTCAATAACGCAATGTTTTAGATAGGACCTGGGCTGAGGATAAGTAGACGTGGCATGTGAAATTGGGCAGTTAACTGGGATAACCTCACTAAATGATGAAAAACTCTGTATGAGGTCAAACTAATGATATACAGGGGTGGCGCAGTTTTTGATCCATGAAAACATTAATTCTAAAGCTGGTTAAGCTCTGCACAAGGATTGTGTGGATTTTTTTCAGAAAACGCTTGACATTTCAGAGCACCTAGAAGGGGAGGATATCCGCGTGTTGAACCTAAATGTTAATCCTTATTATATAAATCAAATCACGATAACAGAGAGAGATGTTTTCACAGATGAAGACTGCTTGTACATGTTCTGGTGCAGAGTGTAACAGAAGGTATACTTTTGTGTGTCTCTGTTGTCTTTCTGGAAATGAGAACCTTTTCATAAAAGACTAAAAATAATTTCAAAACCTTACAGGCTTGTGGTATGACTTCTTGCATCCCCTCCGTGGACTAACTTGCGACAGCACTATAATGTACCAGAGTATGCATGTAATTTTGGAAGGTTACACAGTACATCACCTCCAACCTCAGTTGCTCAATTTAAACTTTTGTCATTCTTTCTCAGGGTATTAAATCTTTCGTCAAGTAATCAGGCTTGCACTACTCAATTTTTATCTTGAACTGGAGAAAACGCCTGGTTTCATCTCCACTAGAGTGACAAGAAAAGTGATCCTACAATCCTGAGTAACGGACAGCAGGAGTGGAGATGCTCTTGCCGTTTAGATAAAGGTGGCAGAAATCACAGATCCCTTTAGTGGGAGAAGATTTAACGTCTCCTCAGAGCGACCACCTGTCACCCAGGGCAGCGCCTGAGCTGGCACCGGTACACACCCAGGTGATGATGGTGGTGATGAGCTGCAGGAAGACGGTGAGCCCGTCCAGCTCCCGCTGCGTGATGCCCCGCAGTGCCAGGTGGCGGTACTGCGATGCGTCTGCGCTGGGAAGGTCCCGCCGCAGGTTCTGGTGGTAGAGCATCAGAGAGTGGAAGAAGTGCTCCCAGGACACTGGACTGCCCACCGCTGCCTGGATGTTCTCCACTGAGGAAAACAAGAGTCACGTCAACAGAAGCCGCGCTGGTCTGCTGAAGAGCTGGCACAGGACAATGGGGCGTCTCATGTGAAGACAAGAGACGAGTAAAAGTCAAAAGGGTGACCCAGTGCAGTGAAGTGTGTTACTACACACATACTACACAATTAACTGAAGAAATGGAGACAGCAGCTGGGCAGGTTAGTAACCAGAGGGTTAGCACCGCTGTCTAAAAGCTCATGAGTCAATGCTTCTCTTCCAGTTTGGGGTGCTTTGTATAAGGTGCCCACGTGTCGAGGTGGGTGTCTGAAGTTCTATTTTTTTCCCCTCCATCTTCAAAAGGCATGTTGACCAGTCTCTTTATACTGATCCTATATTTACACTCTGTGACAGACAGGCATTCTGTCCAGGGTGTACTCTCGCCTTGTGAATCTGGGACAGGCTAAAGGCTGCTGCGAGCTTTAGCAGGAAGAATCTTGATCTTGAAGGTCCATCTATTCTTGGCTACAAAGCTGTTGCTTCCCCTTCATTTTGTACATCAAATAATGATCTGGATGCATTTCCAACAGAGAAGTAGAAAATAAAGAATGATGGTTCTTTAGATATCCTGTCATGCTCGAATATACTTTGTATTACCTGTTGGCTCTACTATTTTTTCCACTCTAAATTTTCACAACACTTTCATCTGTGATTGACTAAATACTCTCTGCCAAACATTTCTAAGATGTTAAAATTTCAGCAGAATGCAAGTGAAAATTGCTCAGTCAATTACAAACCACAACATATGGTTTGGAAAAGATATCTTCCTTTTGAACTTAGAAAAATAGGGAAAATATTTTTTAACAGGCAGGCCTAGAATTTCCACAGGTATCCACATGGGAATAACGTCATCCTATGAGAACAGAGCGGTCCAAACTAACTTTTATTAAACGAGGAAACATATACAACATGTAATATATTTACTGTCAGTTGAGATATAAATGAAGTTTATTAATATGGTTCTGACTGCTGGCTAAATTTCACCAACACAGTGATCATGTCCTCACAGCACTGTTCAGTGGTAGCTCATTACCATGTGGGGTTCCGTTTCCTTTGAGCAGGCTGAAGCAGTAGTGGGCACACTGGGGCCCATTCGCCAACCCCTTCAGCATTTTCAGGTAAGGGATGTACAGTGTGGAGGGCAGGAGGTCCCCCATCTGCCTCACAAACTTGGACAGCACCACCTGCAACACAACCACAAGCCCACTTACAGTCAGAAAAAAAATAGCTCACAGTGTCTGTGTATAACAGATCGCTTCCTTATCATTGGGAAAAACACACAACCAAAACTAATGCTGTCTGGAAGTCTTCAATATATATCCGGAGATAAATCACTACACAACTTGTAATCACAAGTGTCTAATAAACACTATATTGTCACAAGCTTTAAATTCAAAATTTTTCAGCAGTTACACTGGGAACTTCCGATCTCATCAGAGCTCATAAGATAAGAAAGGTTAGGCCTGCTCTGATAGGGATGGGAGACCAGATTGCCTCTGAGTTGTGTTAGTGGACCAATAGATGATACTTTCCCCTCTGGAACACAGTTTCCAATCTAACGCCCAAGCATGGTGACCGGGAACTCTGTACTATAAAGTGTGCTAATCTTTTCGCTAGCTAAATGCCACAATTCCAGGCCTGCCTAAAATTCCTCTTTTTCACATTTCCTGAGTACTGAGGTTGCTGGCACATTACTTTTATATGAACTGTATAAAACGTATATATTTTTTACAATGGTGGTACACTATGAATGACCCCAACATTTACTTTAAATTCCACAACATTGGAAAAAGGTTAAACAGTGAAAGTGAAAGATTTACAATAAAGAATAAGATGCCACCTACAGTACATCGAAAAACCACGATTGTTAGTAAGAACCCTAGACTAGAGTTGGAAAACAAGTAAACCATAAATGATGTTTACAGTTCAAAGTAAACTACTGTTTACAGTTAGAATTAAACCGCAACAAGAGATTACAAGAGGACTTACACCCAAATGAAGTTGGAAACAGTCAATGACAAATGATTCATGGGCACACATTTGCACACTTTTTTATCAATTAAATACTGGCAACAGATTTCAATATCAATTTGAAAGAGGATGAAGGAGGACATCTATTAAGAATTAGGATGAGGATTTTCATATTGAAAGCATGTGCTATGAAAAGTCTGAATTAATTCAAAGGCATTTGCTTTAAAGTGGTCCAACACTATCAAAATCAGTCATTTTGTTTCCAAAATGTCCAATGCCTATAGGAAAATTGACTTAGAAGGCAGTAAGTAGCTTTAATAGCTACGGTCAACCATACTCGATTCTACAGGGCATGCTGGGATTGCTGTAGCTGGCACACCTGTTTGTGGGGGGGCCTCTGGTGTGGCACTCCCAGGTACGAGCCTGTGAAGGTGGAGCTTTGATGGATGGATTCCAGTGGGCACCAGTACTCCAGGGCCAGCTCCAGGTTAAAGGGGTCTTTCCCATAGAACTCGCCGATCTGAGGGCCGAAAAACAAAGATCGCAATACACTGAACACCATACTTTCTCCATACTACTACAAGAGAAACGTGCAACAATGCAGGAGCGCAACAGTGGGTTTGGATCTTAGATTTTTTTTGTTTCCTTACTACATTCCAACAGCCAGATCTTACTCAAACTGCTGTAATCTAGCAGAACAGCTATCTCTGAGTTGTCATTTGTGATTTTAGCCATAAGAAGGTGCCTTAAGGACACATTAGAGAGGAAATAAAAGTAAAAGAGTGATCTGATGCAGCTGGTTCAATGAGGTTTTACTCTATAAATAGAGAACATCAGAAGAGATCTCTATTGGCAAGACCAGTTTTTCAGTGAGGCTAGATATAAGAAACTAGATATAAATGTTGGCACAGTTGTGAGTAGGTGTTCCCTTTGCTGCACTTGTATGTTTAAGTTTTGTTCGATGGGTTTATGGTTTCTCTTGCCTGGTAACAGGCTGATGGAGGCCTGTAATAAAGAGTGCTAGGTGTGTCTAAATGTCTTGTTGCCCTCGTGAACCGTTCCATATATGCTACAATATAAATTTAATATATTAATATAAATTTAAACTGTGTAAACATTTTTTATTAGGTTAACCAATGAGCTTAGTAAAGCTTTGGTTAGGTTTTGAGTGGTCTGTCCCTAACCCTATTTTTCCCATAAGCCCTGTTATTTTTAACGCACAATTTTTGCATAACACGTGATTTTAAAGGAACGCATCTATCACGTTAACGCAGAGACACCTGTATTTTTTTTTTTACAATTCCTTATACATCTCAAAGCTGCAACTCTTTTCACTTGTACGTTTAAGTTTGTGTTTAACTCCATACTTATTATATAATGTATTTTGATGGAAAGTCAAAGTATCCCAGAGATTCTCAACAATGGAAAGAAATGGTATGGCATTATAAATTCTAATATTTAAAAGTGTAAAATACATATTTATTTTTAAAGCATGTTCTAAAAAACTTTGAGTACTATGTAATATGTCAAGCTGAAAAATTCCTCACATCAATAAAATCTAAATCGGCAAAAGGTCTTCTTGTTCTTCAACAGCACAGGAGAGCAATATGGATCTTATATTGTGTCAAAGCAGCTCCACTGAACTTAGCTCCTGTGCAAGTTGGCTTTCACACCACAAACAAACCCAAAAGAGTAAGATGTATAAAATGTGGACATCTCTGTGCATGACCATGAGAGAGCAGACTCACCAGAATCATGAGGTGCTCCAGGTCTCTGCGCAGGGCAGCCGGCAGCTCACTGCCCATCTGCAGACTCATGTGGACCAGCCTGGCATCTTCATCAGCCCGGTTCCTCAGCTGCTTCACCTGGATTCACCAGCACACCATCAAGACAACGGAGACCGACAAGGTAACTCTCTCGCCTCACAGATGACACTCATTATCACTTGTCTTCTACACAATGTCTCAAACTAATTTGGATTGAAAGCAATAAACCTGTGTGCTACAGTATGTTGATAGGCTGTTCAGTACTTTACTTTCACTCCTAGAAAAGATACAGTACTAAAAAAAGTCTAAATGTGAAAAGCCATTAGGTCTAAACTGTAAATTTAAGGAGGGAAAATAATATATTTTGTGCTTTTGGGATGACATACAAGATCCAAATGGTCTTATTTTGCAAGACTGATCCAAATTAAACTTTGTTTTTCAGGGGCAAACAGATTGGCTGAATCAGTAAATACATTCACCAAGGGCAAGTTAAGATTTGCAGGTTTGAGCCCTGGTCATATCACCAGACTGGGATTCCTCAAAAAACTTTGGGCAGTAGAGTGGGTATATTCAGTGAGGGCTCTCTCAGCTGTCTGCAAATACTGTACTCCCGGTGGCATCCCAGGGCACCTGCATGCTTGCGTTGCTGTTGGTAAGGGACATGCACTTTAAACGCACTAATGAATTTGAGTTCTCCAACCCAGGACCCCTACTGATGTCTGGAAATCCTACAGCCACATAAAAGGAATGCCGTGTTCCTCTGTGAGGACAGCTCAATGTCTCCCTCTGCCAGTGATCTCACCTTCATGGGCATGAGGGACAAGAAGTCGGTCAAGAGGGAATGCATGCGGCGAGTGTAGAACTCCTCCTGTCCAAAGCCCTCTGAGCCCAGCATGGCCTCGGTTATGAAGAGGAAAGCGTTGTCTTGGATGGCTAGATCTGCAAGGGTCTCATCCCCTTCGGTGAACTCCACCAGAGCTGGGGAGAACGAGACACAAACATGCCTGAAACCTTATCCTCACAGAGGACAAACGCATAGTTCAGTAGAGATGAATGAAGTAAAAAAAAAGACATTTGGGGGTTACAATAATTTTAATATTTGTATTGCTGCTAAACAGATATAAACAACTTATGACAGATTCGAAAATAGACAAATGTAAAAGATAAATAGTGATATTTTCTAAAACACTAATATGTTAACTCAAGCGATTTTTACAATATAACGCAATGCAACATCCATTAGGACTGAGGTTAATGTCAATCCCCAAGCTGCAGTGTAACAGTAGTTACGCGCTTATGGATTAGTTTGCCAGGGAGCAGTGAATGTGTGGTACCTGTGCCCTGGGGCAGCTGGGAGAGGGCACGGAGTGCCAGGGCCCAGGCCAGTCTCACCACAGCCTGCAGGCCAGGCAGCTTCCAGGAGCGGGAGTCCAGCAGGCGTTTGTAAATGGCGTCCACATACTCCTTTTCCGTCAGCAGCGGGAGGGCCTGGATAAGATCTGCGAGAGAGCAAAGCGACGGCAACGTCAGAGCCTGCCAAGCTCTTGCTCCATTAACAGGCAGAATATAGAACTGATCCAGATTTTTTAAAAATTTATCCTGTGTTCCTCGAGCGCAGTGTTACTTGAAATTAAGAGCTGTCCCATTCAATCCTCTGCCATTTTCATCTTCCGGTATAGACAGAATATTTCTATGAGTGATACCGGACATAGACTTGGATTTCCTTAAGACTCCTTAACATAATACACATGAATTCACTACAATTTTGTAAATCCTCCTTTTAGCCTCCTGTCTGGCACTTCTGAAGGGGCAAGTCTGACCGGTCCTCCAGGAACTTACTCTAGGTATTTGAAGTGCCGTCTTGAGATTGAACCACAATCTAACTCGGGTTTTCCAAGACAAGACAAATATCACTGTGCTATAAAGTTATGATTACAGTGTAACATTTTACAGGAAAACATTTTCCACCAAGTAAATCTTTGTTTTTGTTCCCATTTCATTGGAAGTATGAATAAATCTGAAGGGTACTGTATGTTACTGCTGTATGACTATCATTTAGCTTTATAACTTTCATGGTTTGCAGGTTATACAGTACATTTATTGTTTCCATTTAGATGAGCGACTGACACAAGGGCACAGGATCAAAATACTCAACAAAACAACACACAATAAAATAAGGTTTCCAATCATTGTTGGATGACAAGGACATACTTTTTTGAAAGCTAACTGTGCATCAAAACTGTAATAATAGTCTTAATACATTTATCCTTAATGATTGCAGCCATAGAAGGGTAAGAATCACAGATGCAGAATGAATCTGTGGTATTTTAAAGATAACATTTTGCAGAATTGTTTTGTATTCTTTGATCACTTAGTATTAGGAAAAATCCTGAGGAACAGATGCTGGCTACAATATTCAAGCTACGATTAACAGAAGGGCCTTTTATCTTCCTTGTTTGATTACAACACCTGTGGCATCCAACCAGTTTATACAAATTCAATAGAAAATAAAAAAAAAGGAAAACGGACGTCTGGCCACTTATTAAAGATAGGATTTTGGCAACACCAAGACCCACTGTTATACACGCACCTTCCCTGTCTTCAGTGCCCTGCTCCAGGAAGCTGACATCCAGACAGTATAGCAGGGCCATGACAAGTGCCAGATTCACGCTGTCCAGTGAACCATCTGCCTCTGTTGTCACATTCTCCAAGTAGCCAATGACAGCCAGGGTGTCGTCTTTGTTGAGAGGCGACTGACAGGCCCAGGCAAAAAGGCACTCTGCTAGCGACTGGCGGCACTCCTTAATCAGATCAGACACCTGGGAGAGTGGGGGCACAGAAGCACTGGCATAGGATCTGGTTTTGCAAACATCCTTATTTCTGCAACGATTTACAAAACATAATAATCTGAGCAGACTTATTTGTACCTATAAAAACAACAAAATGCAATTATTTCCTGTCAAGAGTCTTTTTTTTTCTTTCAAAAATTCATTGTGGCCTCGTGTTTTATGAAGAACACTGATCTTTTTTAAAACTCACTTTTGTATTTTTGGTTTTATACTCAACCAACTGGAATCACCAGTTCATTATTTCTCACTAGGACTGGGACCCCAGGGGTCAAGCAGGACTCTCAGCCATACAAGCAGGAAATGTACAATGCGGACAGGATTTATCGGGTGAAATAAACCAACTTAGGTAATTTGAGGAAAACACATACATCTTTTTTCAGTTTACTTTGTTTCACTATTAATCTTAGAGTAGTATATTCAGGAAATTGCTCCTTCTTTTTCCTATGCATTTACTGTATCTTCCTCACTCTGAATCCAGTATAGTACTTGTGGCAGGTCAGACCACATACAGGCAAAGTGTAAGTGCTGTGTCTTACACAGCACTTAAAGAGCTTGTGGAAAGCTGTCCTACATTCATGATGCAATAGATGATATCATATGATAGCAGTGCCTTCCATGTATTTGACAGAAACAAAGCTTTGTCTTCTAGATCCACACGTGAAAGACTATTGCCAAGGTTAGAAAAAGTGTCACTGTGTTAAACCAGAGGTCGTTACTCAGACACATCTTCTTACCTCCTTTCTGTGCTTTTCATTCCCCAGGCCGCGCTCCTTCTGTAGTTTCTCAAACTCCTTGGTGACACTGATTTCTGAAATCAGGGCCAGGATTTTCCCAGTCAGGCCCTGACTCATCAGGTCATCTGTGAAGCGCGTGGTGATGGACACCAGCTCTGAGCTGCTTGCACACAAAATAAACCAACAATCCTTAAGAGAATCCTCTTTATAAAGGGTATTAATAAAACCATGTCTTCTAGAAAAATATTCTCTTCACAAAATCATAGAAGAAAAAAACATTTAAATTTATGCATGGTGTCTCACAATATTAGTATGTACACCCCCCCGAAAAATATGATATCTGTCATTCAGGCCCTGTAGCTTATTGTTGCAGTGAAATAGGAAAGCTAAGTTTAAACTGGGATTAGCTTGGTGGCTGTTTTGAAAGTTTGGGACAATGGAAAATATTAAAAAAGCTTTCAACACAAACAGGGCAAAAGGAAGAAATCATGAAAGTGAGTCCCAATAATGTAGCAAAGATAACTTCATTTGTTAATCATTAAAACAGCCATATTAAAAGATACAAGTAATAAGTTTATTCCATGTTGAAAAAAAGAAGAAAGAAAACACAATGTTTCAGCCGTGCAGCCTTCTTCAGGTGTGAGAAAGACAGGGCAGTAAGCAAAGGTAATGTAGCGGGAGAACAAAAGCTGGAGGAGTGAGAGGCGGGAGCAGGGGACTGACAGAGTGGCCAATTAGGTAGTGTGAAGTCAGAATAGGTGAAGAGAGGTGTGAAATGAAACCTCCAATGAATAGAGAAAACTTAGAAGAAAAGTAGTCTGTTGTTAAGGGAAGGGGGAAGGTGTGATCCTAGCTGCAGGATAATTTTGGTTTCTGTAGTCTTTCTGATGTATGAGTTCGGAAAACCGTCTTTGAGAACACAGATGGAGAGATTGGAGTGGTTGTGGCCGTAAAATGAGAAACAATGGGCTTGGAGAGATCTTTAATCTTCACAGCCCTAACATGTTCACTGAAGCCTCTGAGACTCAGAGACCGCTTCAGGGAACATGTTTTCCGAACTCATACATCAGAAAGACTACAGAAACCAAAATTATCCTGCAAAAAAAACCCTAAGTCCTCATGCCAGCAGCCATATCACTCACAACTGGCAACCCACTGAAGCTAAGCAGGTGTGAGCCTGGTCAGTACCTGGATGGGAGACCTCCTGGGAAAAACGAAGGTTGCTGCTGGAAGAGGTGGTAGTGGGGCCAGCAGGGGGCGCTCACCCTGCGGTCCTTGTGGGTTTTAGTGCCCCAATATAGTGCCGGGGACCCTATACTGTAAACAGGCGCCATCCTTTGGATGAAACGTAAAACCAAGGTCCTGACTCTCTGTGGTCATTAAAAATCCCAGGGTGTTTCTCGAAAAAGAGTAGGGGTGTAACCCTGGCATCCTGGACAAATTTCCCATTGGCCCTTACCAATCATGGCCTCCTAATAATCCCCATCTATGAATTGGCTTCATTACTCTGTTCTTCTCCCCACTGATAGCTGATGTGTGGTGAGTGTTCTGGCGCACTATGGCTGCTGTTGCATTATACACATGCACTGTGGTGGTGGTGGAGGGGAGTCCCCATTACCTGTAAAGTGCTTTGAGTGGAGTGTCCAGAAAAGCGCTATATAAGTTTAAGTAATTATTAATAGATTTTGTTTGTGTATTCAAATAAACCAGACTGGATAGGAGGCCTGTGGTTTATACTGCTATGATTCCCTGGAAGTACGTGAGGCTGGTATGACACCAGAGTGGGTTCAGGCAAACCTGAGCTCCAGAGTGAAGGTCTTTCCATGGCGGGACTGAATGAGAGAGCGCAGCGAGTTGGCGATGCACCTCTTCCCATCCCAGTACAGGAGCACGGCCACCAGCCCTCGGGTCAAGCCAGGGAAATGGGGCTGCTGGTGCTCCCCTGCGCACGGAGCCAACAGAGAGATCAAAGCAAAGAAAAAAATGTCAGCATTCAGACACAGTGAGAAAGCATTGTGCTTGGAACACACATCCTTAACACAACATAGTATAATTGAACTGCACTTATTAAGATTTTAACAGTCTTAATAAGTAGAAGTAGCAACTGGAAATATTAAAATCACACAGTTATTAAGAACACAGTAAAAAACAAATACCAAAAACCAAAACACTGAAACAGTCTTCTTTTTTCCCCGATAAAAAACTCATGTTTTTCTTCTAATAGAAGTTTAAAACATGTTCTCATGACATGATATTCAAAGAATAATGTAGCAAAGTTGAAACATTTGGACACTTCATCTTGTCTGTTTAATATGAAATTCGATTTGTGCCTCCTGGTATACAGACAAACAAATTTGGAAACTTTGCCATTACAGAATCTCAAAAAGAAAATGTGCTGCAGCTCAGTAGTTTACTTGGCAGAGCATCAGTCTCTCCAAGATTACTTCCAGCGATAAATTCAAAGGACCTACAACCAAAAAACACCACAGTAAAACCTACGGTAGCCTGGCCGTTAACTCTGGCAGTTCAGAACAGCTCCAGATGGCCACAAAATGCAAAGTGCACATTCACCTACCTATGGCCATTCATGTATCACTGCATCCACTGACAACACGACCTGCTCTAACCCCTCAATCTATAGCATCAAGCCTCAACCCTTTCCCACTGACAAAGAATCTTTCCCACAATCCAGTGAGTGTGATGGAGCTCTCCGGCTCTAATAGGTAAGTGCAGACCCAGCTGGGCAGAAGAGCTGCATCTGTGTGGATGGCAGTACTTTTCTTGAGTAGCCAGTCACTGGGTCAGGAACCCATCTGTGGTGACCCCATACCTGCCAGGAGAAGCTCCAGGGCAGCCAGTTCTCCGATGTTGAAGAGGTCACTCAGGATGAAGGCCTCTGCGAGGAGCTGCTCTGGGAGGAGCCTGGTGCCCTGCTGGCCCTGGACCGAAATGCCCTCTGTACTGGCTTTCTTCACCTTGTCCCTCTGCTCAGCACTCTTGGGCTGCCAAAGGAAGGGGGCATACAGTCACATATCACACACAGTATCAATCTCGGTCATGCAGGATCTTCCTAGCAGTGAAGTCACAGTCACACACTAACAGGAACAATTGGTAAACAGTTTTAATACACACACTGTACAGCAGGTTTACGGATACCCCTGATGAAACAGGAAGAACAAAATGTCACAAAACAGAATGGAATATGGATTGGATGACTACCTGAAACATCCTTGAAATAAATGCAGTATGGGGAAGCAGTTACCTCATGAACCTCTACTGCAGCACCATAGAAATTGTCCTCACTAGTGGTATCACTGTGTGGTACAGCAGTACTACATTGCATGACAGAGATGCACTACAAAAGGTTGTGGCAACGGCACAGAGGATTATAGGATGTGATCTATCAATCAGACGCAATAAAGCCCAATCCATCATTCAGGATCCCAACCACCACAAACTGTTCTCTCCCCTGCGCTCTGGCAAGCGGGACCACTATGCTTAAGAACAGCTTCTATCCTACAGCAGTACACATCCTCAAAAGCTAACTCTAAAGCCTCAGACTCAATGCACGTCTGCACTTTGTACTTTTTGCATGGTCTACCATGTTTTTTCCCCTCTCACTACTACATATTTATTGTCCCACAATATATTTATTGTTCCAGTTATTATTTATTATGTTTGAATGTACTGTCTACATCACCTGTGGGCAAACAGTTTTAACCAGCCTTTGAGAAATAATACAAAAATAAATGAGTCAATATTTGCCATATTCCACCTTGTTTGGTGCTATTTTTTCTTACATTTCATTATTATTGCCATTAGATGGCTCATAAACGTTTTACCACAGTGGTTCCAAACTGCATCGCGCCACCTTGGGGAGGTGCCATTGTCAGTCAGGGGTGTCGCAGGTATCGCCAGCCAAAGAAAAAATGTATTACAAGCAAAACCGGCTGTTCATGCAGACAGAATGTACGAGTTGCGCGCTACCTAGCTAGATTGTGTCACATGACACTAGGCAATAATAATAAACTTTATTTATAGAGCACCTTTCATACAAATAGCAGCT
Organism: Lepisosteus oculatus; assembly: GCF_040954835.1. Taxonomy (NCBI): domain Eukaryota; kingdom Metazoa; phylum Chordata; class Actinopteri; order Semionotiformes; family Lepisosteidae; genus Lepisosteus; species Lepisosteus oculatus. The sequence goes on from NC_090702.1 coordinate 8,693,454, forward strand.
GAAAGCGCTTTACAAACCAAGCGTAAAAATAAAATCTTAAAATTCAGAGATATACTTTCAGTTGTAAAGAAAAACACAGTAATACAGTAAAGCAACATAAATGTCAATTTATGCTTGAAAAAGAAATAAATAAAAACGAGGAAAGTCCTAATAAAATAAAAACAATAAAAGTGAAATAAAAAAAGAAATATAAATAGAAAGAACAAAGAACCATTAACTAAAAGCTAAATCAAAAATATATGTTTTCAAATGTTTTTTAAAACAATGTACAATGTAGGCAAGAGAGATGGCAGTCTGTAAGTAGCAGTTGACCGCGGCTTCGGTGCTTCATGTTTCTAGTATGAGTGGTAATTTTGTGAGTTTTTTGTTACACGATCGCAATGGAGAGGTTTTTAAATATGAGTAGAAAACATGAAGGACATGGAGCCTAGTTATAAAGAGAAATGGAAACCAAATACAGAGAGTATGACGACAGTTCCTTGAATTTCTGTTTCACATGCAAAATTCTGGACACTGAAGAATGTCCTCAGCGTCCTTAAAGTGTTGGCTGCTGAGAGTATTTTTTGCACAAGTTAAATGAATGAACAGAAAGCTACTTTTTCTAACCAAGCTACAGTCCCCAGCAAAGTTCTTCTTTCACCATACCAAGTTGCGTACCGAGTAGCACAAAGCAAAAAAACTCATACTATTGGAGTACCACGGAATAAGCAACAGAGCCCTGTGAATTCTGCTTCCCTTTGCAATTTCCTGCCTTTGTGAGGCTGGATTTTCAGCACTTGCAGTTATCAAATCCAAGTACAGATCAAGGGTCCATATTGAGAAGGAGATGCGCGTTGCCATTTCAAAAATACTACCCAGTATTTTTGGTCAATTATTTAAAAAATTTATTAAACAAGCCCACCTACCCATTAAGAGGCACAAACAAAAAGACACTGTATTTCTCCCCCTTTTTTAAAAGCATTCATGTTAATTTTGTTACTTTTTCTAATTTGCATTTGACAAAGATGTTGACTATTTTTAAAAAGTCCTTATTTACCAAAAAGTATTTTGGTTTTGAAAATGATTAAAAATAATAAACATTTGGATCAACTGTGTTTTTATTTTGACCCATCATTTCCATTTCAAATTTTAAATCTTTTGTTAATCTTTTCAAATGTATAATCTATAATCTTTCTTTCTTCTTTTTTTCAGCATTGAATAAACATATTACTTGATCTTCTGTAAAATATTGCACTGCCATAGAACGTATTTTTGAGACAGGAGAGGCATGTGGAAAATCTGACAGGTCAAGCGTGGCATGGACCCAAAAAGTTCTGGAACCCCTGCTTTACCAATTTGATTCACCAGTCAGAGTGGGTCCATCGTACTGTGAGGGATCCTGTGCCAAAATGAGTGGATAGAAAGTTGACAGTGAATACAGAGTGTCCAACAAAGAATGGACAGCAAAATACTTTTTCACAGAGGTTAGAATAAAGACTATATGTTTTTAATTTGTAAGGAAAGTTTTGCAGTGTTCAAAGAATAAAATCTCAGTTAGCATTTTTATACCAAACATGCTAACTACACTAGCAATCTGTCTTACAAACTAGCTGCTAGTTTACAGGCTCAGCAAAATGTATTTTTCCACCCTTCTACTATCCAAGAGGCCAACACAAATGCAAGCTACCTGCCTGCATATAAAATTGCTAAACAAAGCAAGCTGCTCTCTGAAGGGGAGCTTTTGAAGGAGTGTATGATAGAAACCACAGATATTCTTTGTCAAGAGAGCAAGAGCAAATTTGAGAAAATAAGTTTATTACTCGGAAGTTACCCATGGGGTCGAGGTAATCGGTGAAGACTTGGCTTGTGAGTTGAACGTCAAGTTTTATTCAGTTTTTATATTTAAAATATAGGGTTTTTTTTCACTCAGGTTATCGTTAACCTTGAAATAATAAGCCTATGTTGGATTTTAAACTTGTATAAAGGCATAGGCTTTCTGTAACAGCAACGCGAAGTGGCCCTCTATACAGTTTCAAAATTGTATGTGGCCCTTGGGCCAAAAATGTTTGCCCACCCCTGGTCTACAATGTATGGTGCTGTCTATTGCACTGTGTATGTCTCGAGAGATCAGTGCGATTAAGGATTCTAGTGTACATGTACATATGGCAATAAACTCCTCTTCTCTACACCAAAAAGTAAAATGTAACACTGTTAGTTATAATGGAAATCCACTGACCAATGCCATATACAAATCAAGTCCAGAAACAAAAATCACATTTATTCACACCTTTAAGCATTCCTTTAAAAAAGTCCAACAAAAACAATTTACAAATAAGACTCTGCTCTTGGGAAGTGTAATGGAAAGCTCTGAAACTATATGAACATCTCTGAAAGTTTCATTGTCCTTTGATGCATAGAAGGAGGTAACACACAAAAGACTTTCAGTAGTAGCATGCATCATCATTGATAAATTCATAGAAGTCTCCTCTGACCTTAACTAATCTGTAATCTGAAATCTGTAGGCAAATGGTCACTGACATCCAAATGTTGGGGGACAGTTATAAAACAATGTACAAAAAGCTGAGCAACCTACTGTAACAAATGTAAGGCTACTGATATAGTAGCAACCCAAGAAGAAAACACAAATATATCTTCCCACCACAGGCTGTAAGACAAGTGGTTTTAGAGGCAAATATAAACCCAAAGACAACAGCTGGAAAGCGATTTAAGTTGAATCATGGCTGTCAGATCTTGATCCTTGACAGCCACACTCCTGAAGATTTGGAAAACACTTTTAACTTCACCTAATTAACTAGCTGATCCAATTGACTAATTCAGAGTTCACCTGGAATGAAAACCAGAACACTATGACTCTCCAGGACAGGACCCAACGTTACTGTGTTAAATAAAAACTTTCAGAGAAAGATAACAGGAAGAGACAAGACTTTTTTCTAATTGGCACAGTTCTGGGACTTACAACATATACTGTATGAAATCAAAACAAAATTAGTCTATGAATTCTCCAGTTATTCTACAAAATTCTGACTAATTTCTCCAAACATTTTTTATTTTAGAGAACAAAGCTAAACCATTTTACATATAAACCACCATTATTCAACACTTTCTTTTACAAAACACTTTTGACTATACATCACAAGCAAAAATTGTCTATTCCTGTTTGTTCCCCTAGTATTTTACAATTAATTAACTTTTAAACAAAACGATATACATTCAAAATGAGAAAGATGTATACATTTATGAATATGAAAAGGGAGGAGACTATATAACTGTACCTTATTAAATTTCAGTTATTTTGTATCTCAACAAATTTCAACCTTAAAGGTTTAATGTACTGAACCCATCTAGACCAATATTAGACATATTTATTCATTTGTAATTTTAGTGAAAATGTTCATTTTTCCATTATATATATTTCCTTTATTAATTCAATCCAATCATTCATCGCTGGTAAATCTGGGAGAAGCCACGTTCTTGTTATAGCTTTCTTCCCTGCTGATATAAGGATTCCAAACAAATATTAATCAGTTCGCCTCCAATCAAAATACAGTTTACCAAAATATAAAGCCTCAAATGTAAAGGGTACATTCGTTTCAAATATCGTTTCCAGGGCCTCATGTAACTCCTTCCAGAAAAGCCTTATTTTAGGGCAGTTCCAGAATATGTTTCTTTATGTTTCTTTATTAGTCCTATACAATTTCTTGCATTAGGAATTTGTCTTTTCGCATACCCCAGCTTTTCTCAATGGAGACACAGACACACAGACAGGGAGAGAAGCTTGGGGTTAGAGCGCAGCCATTGTACGGCGCCCCTGGAGCAGTTAGGGTTAAGGGCCTTGCTCAGGGGCCCAACGGAGTAGGATTCCTCTGCCGGCTGCGGGATTTGAACCAGCAACCTTCCAGTCACAGGCGCAGATCCTTAGCCACAGAGCCACCGCTCCGCCCCCATCATATATGCCAATGATCACTCTCCAAACATTTTTTTATTTAAGAAAAAGATCTGAAACCTCCCAACAGCATGTGAATAAAGTCATATATACAGATGACATAGAAAAATACATTTTTTATAACTAACTTTTAAAGTCATGTTATATAGCAGACACATATTTACAAGCATACAGAGGACAAAACAAAATGGTATTTAAAAAGGAAACCTGCATAAAGCTATACACCAACTGTCTTTATCAACATTAACATCCTTTTGGAGTACTCCAATATGTTACAAGATTTTATAGCTTATCAAAGACAGAATGCAGAAAATATGTTAGATAGTTAAAACTTCCTTTGTCAATGTCACTGAAGAGTCAAAAGGGCTCTGTATTTAGATCTTCAAGAAGCAACATCTTATCTGCAAGATGGTTACCACATTTTCGCCCAAAAGTCTAAAGACGTTCATAACAGTGCATTGGAACAAAGTAAAGGTTCGTTCCATGCTGAAAAGAGAAGAAAAGAAACAACAGCCGAAACATATTTATTTTCTTCTCTTTTCAGCATGGAATAATCACTAACTTGTTCCTTTGCAGCCTACGCATGCTGAGGCAGCTACCTACTTTTAATGAGACATCCTGAAATTTTGCTTGCCGTCTTTATTGCCTCCACACATTGTCTAAAGGCATTCAGCATGTGAACGCCGCTGTGACCACACGTTAAACATATCAAGAATTCACACCCTACCGGGTTCTTGAAGAGTGAGATGAAGTGGGGCTTGTGTTTCTTCAGCATCAGGTCCAGGAGATGCACGGCCTCTGGTTGCCTCCTCCAGATGGCACTGACCACTGTCTCCCAGAACTCTTTGAACGGCCCCCACAGACTGGCTCCTAAAAGGGGCAGAGGAGGTCAGCTCAGGCCAAGCAAAACCCATCCCCATCAGCAGGAAGTACAGCAACTAACACCTCTCTCTTTGGGAGAAAAAACCTAGACATCACCTCAAACAAACAAAGTACCGAAAAGACAGTACTTGTGTACGTTGTACTGTAATAATAACAGGTGCCTTTTTAATATTTTTAATTTAGTGCCCCTAACAATTAAAGGTTAATTCCTAACAATAAAAAAGCTGTGCCACATTCCAAACATTTTCATCTGCACTGCATCACCTATTCTTTGCTAATCCTATGTGCTTTATTCAAATTAATATATGGTTAACTATGTATGGAAGTCAAAGGTGAATTAATTTTCGTTCTCCATTTTTACTTCAGAAGAACAGCTTGTGAATTAAGCTGACAGTACGAGACTGAAACAACAAGTGTCTTAATATCAGAAGTGACCTGAGAAGGAAGTAGATGCATCTTGCCCTGATAGGATTGAACTTCAAAAACATTTCCTTGTTTTTTCAATGTTAATTGAAAACAGTGATTTGTAATTAGGGATACAGCTGTCTTTTCTGTATCATGTGTGTAGACTTTATATTGTTACAGCTGTAGGTGACTTAGATTGGTCTCAATATTCAATGTATTTTTATTCACATTGCATACCTTAATATTACCACCCTGTAGCCTGATTTATCTGATAGCAAAAGCTAGACAAGGAACTGGGCTGTTGGTTTGAATTTACAAACCAACACCCCAGTATGGTAAATATGGTAAATACTGTCTATGCAAAATCTTGGGTTTGCAAAATCTCAATTACCTAAAGTTTTTACTTCATTCAAATTAAGCGATTTCTCACTTCACCACCTGATCTTCTATTATGTGCAGGCTTATTACACAGTAATTTTTTGCCTTCTATAATGCAGAGTCCCATTACTTTATGCAAAACTGAAATGCAGCACCCACTTATTTGATCATAATTCTGATTAAGTAATAGAAGTATTAGAACACCTAATCATTTTAGACTTTTCGCCATCTCCCTTGAAACAAAATATCCATCCATTTTCTAACGTCTTTTTCCAATATAGGGTCGCAGGGGAGCTGGAGCCTATCCCAGCAAGCAACGGGTGCAAGGAGGGATACACCCTGGACTGTGAGGCAGCAATGCAAACCACCCTGAATAAAAAATATTTTATGAAATTTTCCCTTGTGATGTGAGCAAAATATAAGAAAAATATTTATGGAACAATCTTCAGAACGTCATCCGAAATTACGTTTTGTAAGATTAAAAACATCAGAGCAGCATGACAGTCTTCTTTCTGTGCGTACAATGTACTCAAAGTATACATATCTGTGCATCTCTCTCGTTCTTTTATTCAGACATTCAGTAAAGATACTACAGACATTTAAAGTGTATTTTGCGTATACAGTAAACCATCAATTTACCGGATTTAAAAACAAATACTACATAGTTTTAAAATTCAGGAACGTCAAAGGTGCTCTGTAGGAGTAAAGTCAATTGCTTATCTGTTTTTCGTAAACTTTAGCGAATATTATAACGTATACGTATGATTTATTAAATGGAGCTTGTATATTTAGGATCAAAAATGTCAAAAATAAGACAAACTATTCAGATAAAACGTATAGTACAGTTTATATGCATACATGTGTGTCTTGGGACAGAAAAACGTCATAATTGATCTGACAGACATTCGTCAATTAAGGACACCCCTTTTCCCCTCTTGTTAGTCCGTTAATCCGAGGGTTTACTGTACATACACATAATCAATAGTACTAATTTAACAAAATACAAGGAACAAAACATTTAACTGCAACAAAAATGATTCCCCTCGCGTGCTAACAACGCGGTTCTATATTCAAGCCTCAAATCGCACAATAAAGAAATGCAAATTCTTAAGAATCGTACACAATCAAGACAAGCGGTCCCGTGCAAGAATAATGGCATTATAGTGAACTGTCAGCAGGTGTCTAAATTCATCCCAATACATTACTTAAGAATACATACAGTACGTTGTCAATCTCCACTGACCAGTTCATGTCGTTACAGTGATTTCTCACTGACGCAAAACCATGCGTCAAGTTGTTCAGAGAATACCCTAATCTATCCAAATAAAAAAATGCACCTTTTCTAAATTTCACATTCAGTACTGGCAAAACTCTAAATAAAGCGAATAACGCTACGTAATTTTCTTAATTACGACTGACAATACTGGCGTTGTTTCTGTTATTGTTTTATATGAATCATTAACAAATCAGGTGAAGTACAATGCAAAAACATAAATAAATATCATCAATCACAACCACACAACCAGCAGGATTAGTTTCAGATTCGTTTCAAAATAGCTCAACGCAAAACTTCCGTCAACAGCAAAGAGGCACTTCTCCCGATCACATCTAGCTACTTTCCTATCCCGACACGAAAAGATGTCCTATTTGAACGACTGTGGGGCGCATGCATTTGTTCTTCGATTGTATTCTTAAGCTTTCTTTTAACACCGCTTCTGCAATAGCATGGCTCATCACAAGAACTAGTGTGCCCATGCAACACAAGAAATGCTGCCGGTGGTATTACTGGTCGCTTTTTCTATAAATATTTAACAGTTATACGAAAATGTGTGTTATATATTTAAGACGCACCGTTATTACGGACTGTTTTTATTACTTTATGTCCTTAATATGATTATTTAATACATATATACATTTTAAAATGAATATACCTGAATTTACCGCCATCTGCGCAGCCATGTTGGAGTCAACTCAGGCTCTATAGACAAGGGGTGTCTCATGCATGCCTGAGTAAATATAAAAGCTATATTCTTAAAGCTGTAGTGTTAAAATATTTCGTCTTCATTGGTGTTTGTTTTCATTTGTGGACAACGAAATAATTTTCCACAGGGAATCAAAGGCATATTTTACAAGTAAACATAATTTGTTGCTCGTTTCTAGTGCCATTCTAAATTTCTGTTCAGGCGGGGTCCAGTATGAATGTCGGAAGAAAGATTAACACGTTTTTTATATCGGGAAATGTAGTCTTCTCCGGCTATAAAAAAATGCTTTATCAATTCTGTAGATTTATAATGCGTGTCTTACAACAAAAACCTATTCAGGCTTTGGTGTGCTTTAGAAAGAAGATATGTTTATATATATATACATTGTTTATATGCGTGTCTGTTTTTGTTTAAAACATAGGGGACATAAATAAGTCCCCTATAAATGACAGAAGAGCTGTGCTGACATTTATAGTGAGACTAATGGATATTTTATTACACAAAAAAAGATTCCACACGCTTTCAATTCACTGTATGTAATAAACAGACTGTACTTCGAAAAAAAACAATTTTGTATTCGTTGTCTTCATGACATAAAACCATAAGCGCTGATTTGTGTACCGTGCCTACAGTGTGGGAACTAAAGAAATATTTCCGGCGCATGGGGACTGTTTTAGCTGCTGCACTATTAGAGGTTGCATGTGAGAACGGAGTGAGCTGTGGGGAAAGGGCAATTGTTTGTTTTTAATGTCTTGATAGTGTTATATTTAGATAGGGTGTTGACGGAGTTGTCTGGTGACAGGTCACTAACTTCCTCCTCATGGCACGGGTGCTGAAAATCTTGCAGACCTTGAGAAATCACTGGAAGAAGTCTGTATTCGGGGTCTGTGTGGTATCCTACGGTGGACACTGGCTCTATGGAAAACACTGGTACATAGCTACTGTGCAATAATTTATCATGTTATACAAAAGACGTGTATAATATATCGGAATCTGGGCATATTTAGAATTTGTCTTAAAATTCGTATTGTTTAACAAAGTAGGGGTCATAATGTCCTTGTTTGCTCAGCTCGGTTATATCTGGGTGCAGTGACATTCGACCCTAGAACAATTAGTATGTTAATTGCCAAGCACTTATCTAAAACAATGTTAATATGATTGTGCTGCTAATGTACAGCATTGTTTGCAACACATATGTAACATTTTTGTAAAAAGAAGTCCCAGATGTATTAAAAACATCTGCAGAATGTAAAAAAAAATGTACCGGTTTCCTCATTTCTGAATCTGTTCTTTCTAGCGACAATCTTTTGCGGCGGGCAGCCTGTCAGGAAGCCCGGGTAAGAGATTCTGTATGTATTGTGTGTACATTTCTGTTTTTGTGTGTTGCATGTAGTTGTGATTGGCTTCGTGTAACGGTTATGGGAAGCATCCTGTAAAGCTAGACAATAGGTATGGATATTACTCTGCAGAAGCATACAACTAGTCTAATGGAAACAACAAGACTAGCTACAAACATTAAGTTTTGGGTTCTGTACTTACATATTGGCACTAGAAAAGAAAAAGTGTCATGGTAAAGAATACACTAGGTTTCTGCTTATTTGCTTTTTGCTGCTGTAGATATGAATGATGTTGAACTGTATCACTATATCTGCTTTTAAAAAAATATATAATAAAAGAGCAGATTACATGAAGAACAGAAGGATACAACACTCACTATTAAGTTCTTTCAAGCCATAAGCAATTTATCTTTAGTTTTGCTTTAACTAATTGTTTTGGGAAAATAAATAGATGGCATTAATCAATTTGGATGAACTAGTGAAAAGAAACAAAAAATATAAGAAAACATGTAATAATGAATAATAATACAAAATAATCTTGGTCATCACAATTTTTAAGTTATTTTTGCAACAATGAAAAAAATTCCAGGTACAGTTTTCTTCCCCCCCCCCCTCAAAAATAACTAGCACTGTCAAGACTGATGTCAAAGCTGTGTTTTTCATTTCTAGGAGTATGGTCACCAGGGGATTCCTGCACATGTTCAAGTGAAAAAAGCCACTGTGATTCTCAACCCTGCAGCTTGCAGCGGGTAAGATAAAGGGACAATCATGCCAAACTACGGAATGCATTTGCAGAAGTATGAACTACAATTCCTTGCTTGTTAGCTGCACGACATTTTAAGCATCTATCTGGGACTTTTCCTTTCCAGAAAAGCCACCAGCCTGTTTGAGAAAAATGCAGCCCCCATTCTGCACTTGGGTGGCATGGAGGTTACGCTTGTAAAGGTATGTAGGTTTTTCTGGTCATCGTATTAAAAGTCTCTGCATTTCTAAAGCTCACTGAGTTTCGGCATGTCAACACGTCTGCTGCTTTGGTCTCCCAGACAGACTATGAAGGCCAGGCAAAAAAGCTGATGGACCTGATGGAACATACTGATCTCCTCATTGTGGCAGGGGGAGATGGGACACTACAGGAGGTACAGCACAGTGTTTCTAATCACTTGCATTTACTGATGGACCTGATGATGCTCCTTATCCATCAAGTCACTTATTCCTGGTAGGAGGGGAGCAAATCAGGAGGCACATGGAGAGGCTGCTTTCTGGATGGGATGCCTGTCCATTGCAGGCACACAGGGTCATTTTAGAGGCACTAGTTAACCTGGCCAGCATTCATTTGGACAGGAGAAGGAAACCTGAGCATCTCTAGATTGCAACATTTGAAATGTGTAGACTCCACCCAGAAGGCTTTCCAGTCTTGAATCAAGCCCACGCCCCCCAAGTATTAAAGCTTGCAAAAATGTTTTTGACTGTGCTTAATTTTTTATTCTGCAAATATTCCAAGCTCATCCAAATACTGTATGTCTACAAAAGGATGAATATGTTAGCTACAGCTCATTTGAAGGTGTCTTTTAGACATTGAAAACATGTCTGATAAAGTCAGATGAAGAATTGAATTTGAAAGGGCGGTTTTAGGAAAGAGTTCTAAAATTTTGCATTGTTCAACATGGTTACATGTGGCAATAGTTATGTTCAACTCAGCTAAAACAACATAAAGAATTAAATGTTATAATATGCATCTTGCAGCATGTAACCATGCTGAGCCAACAAGCACACTGACCCCTTTCTTAGACAATGCAATTTTTAAAATGCATTTCCCATTTCCCTTTCAAATTTAATTATTCATGTTGTCTATAGAGTCTTAAGAGTTTTGATCAATTTTGTAAAAAATAATCGTTTCAGACATCACATATCATATGTGTCACATCTTAATAATGCACAGAAGGTCTTTCACTGATCTTCATAAGTAACGGGGATGTCTTGATGAGTCTGAAAAAATATTTTAACTCTGTTACAGGCTGATTATAAAAAAACTGCCAGCACATGATTGTGAAAAATAACATGACAGCCCTTTATTTTCCTCTCCAGAAAATTAAACTCATACTAACAGAAGAAAGATTGTTCACTTTGGCTCTGTTTGGCTTCCACTGTCAGCTCCAATGCTGCTTTGCTCGGCAGCTTTTTCTGGCTCTTTGTCCATTTTCTGTTTTTGTCTCTCACGTTTGTTCGGATTCTGTGACTCCCTATGAGTCTGAAAGGTTGGCTTCTCTGGTCATTTCTTAGCTACCTTGCGCATCTGCTAACAGTTAGCACATTTAAATAGAGAGGAGCATTTAACAAAATCAAAATCACTGACCTGTTTCGTTACTTCTTTTTGTAGGTGATAACTGGCCTTCTTCGGAGAGCTGATCAGGTGAGGATGGTTTGAGATTGAGCTGACACTAAAACACACACATCAATGCTTTGAGACAGTTACTATTAAGCTGAATAAAGGAAGCTCTATAAATTTGTGCAATGTGTGATGCGACTTAGCATATGATGCATTAAAGAGGTTAATGCCAAAACCAATATAAAGGATTTACTTCAGCCAACCGTGAAGAGTGAAGCAAGTTTAGCATGTGAGTAGATGTCACTATAAGGAAGTGAGGTGACATCAAAACTCATCCGCTGCTGTGATACAGAAAGTATTCTGAAAGCAAACCCACTGTCAAAAATCAGTGATGCATCCATGACTGTGCTGTAAAAAAGGTTGATCCTAACTATGAAAACATTGTGGAGAATGGAGATCTTTCTAGGTGCGAAAGATGATCACTTATCATAAATTGTATGCTGCTCAACACTGGGGTGCGAATTTGCATTAGAACAAAATGAATTCATGTGGGTAATGCATGATTTTTAACAGTTTACATCATGTTTACGGAAGCTGTGAGTTACGTTTACCATGCTATAAGACTAATGAAAGTTTTTTTTTTCCAAAGGCTTCCTTCAGTAAAACGCCAATTGGTTTCATTCCCCTGGGTACCCATAATTCCCTGAGTCACGTTCTGCACCCTCACAGTGACAACAGAGTGAAGTGAGTATCTCAAAGCCTAGACTTAAACAACCCCTGACCAAAATCATGTCAGTTCTAATCTTACTGTTCACTTTTAGTGTTTCTCTCTTGGTCCTGAGTGCTTTCTTCCCTTGCACTGTGGGTTTATTTTTGGTTTGGTAAAAATTGTCAGTAGTACTTTGCTGGTCAGTCTTGATAGGATTAATTAAACGGGAAACTAAATTTGACAGATTATATATGAGGTTACACTGGAGTATGAATTACTTTCAGGGCACACGTGTTGTCATTGTTTCAGACACATCACTGAGGCTGCTCTCTCAATCCTGAAGGGAGAAACTGTCCCTCTCGACGTGCTTCAGATAAAGGTGAGACAGAGCTAAATGTTCCAGCCTCCACAGTTTGTCATTTACACTGAGCAAGCTCTAGACAAAGTCTGAGCGTCATAGGGTTTTCAATGTTTTATACTAGAGCCTAATGCCCACTCGCTGTCTGTTTTGTTCACTCTAGTCTTTGCGTAAATATTTTGACAGGTCATGGTGGGACGGCAGGAAATTCCAAGCCTCACTGTTGTAAAAATTGTTGTTTTACACAGCTCAGTCCAGTAACCTTTGACCAACTTTATTTATATTAGGTAAACCAAAGCAAAATACAGTAACTATCGAACAAAAAGCAAGTGAACAGTTGAACTTGCTCAGAAGTAACAAATAAATCACACTGAAAAATGAACAAATTCAGAAGTGCAGCATAAGATGTTTATATTTTATTATTTAGTGTTTATTGCATCTTATGTAAATTGTATTTTCAGATAATTTCATGCATTGGTTGAAAGGTCATAAAATGCCAAACTTGATACACAGGACAAAATGAAATAACACTCCACTCATATATCCATGTCCTTCGCAGGGGGAGAGAGACCAGCCTGTTTTTGCATTGACTGGGTTGAGGTGGGGAGCATACAGAGATGTAACAGCCAACGTTAGCAAGTAAGCCGTGGATTTTATTAACTGATCCTAAAGCAGCTGAAAACTAGCCATTTCTCCAATAGCTGGATCCTGACAGCCTGTGCAAGTTGTTTTTTTTCTTGTTCAAATTCAGTGTAACCAGTCATATTCTGAGCATAAGAGCACCAAGCACAAAAGCTTTAAAATGCAAAATTAAAAGGCCTTTGCATTTGTAGATTTTTATATTTTTTATACTTATCTTTTCTATCTTACATCTTCATGTATATTTTATTGTTTTTAATTGTTTACCATCTCAGATATTGGTACCTTGGTCCTTTAAAAACAAAGGCAGCTCATCTTTTCAGTACATTGAAGGTAAGGTGGTGTTGCTTCTTTTTTTCTTAACATACAGTATTTATGTTTAGTGTATATAGTACAGTTCAAGTTTATTGTCATTATACTCATATACAAGTATATGGTATACTGAAATGCTATTTAGCTAGCTCTAAGATGATAAGTAGTACAAAAAACAACAATACAATTGTATAGTAAAAGAAAGACAGAGACAACAGGCAGTGTGCAAAACAACAAAAGGTAATAGGTAATGCGCAAAAGATGTGCAGAATGAAATAAAGGATAGATAATTATGGTGAGTGAGCTTCTTGACATGTGAGGTAGAGGTAGATTTTAATGTGTGTTTGAGTTTTTGGTAAGAAAGAAGGGACTGTGAGGTTCAGATCGTAGGTAAGGGAGGCTGGGAGTTTAATAGTTTGATAGTGCAGAGGTAAAAACTGTCTGTGTCTGGTAGTCCGGGCCCGAGTGCTCCGGTACCGTTTTCCAGATGGTAGAGGGTCATACAGTCTGTAGCCGGGGAAGTACAGGCGCTGTTGCGCTTTCTTGATCAGACAGGTGGCGTTGAGAGACCATGTGAGGTCCTCAGTGATATGGACGCCATGGAATTTGAAGTTACTGACCCTTTCCACTTCAGTTCCGTTGATGTGGATAGGGGCATGTTCATTTTTCAGTTTCCTGATCAACACTTTTTTAATGAGTTTTCCTTACGTACTCTTAAATCCTGATACAAAGTGTAGTTACATTCATACTGTAGTGCAAATATCAGGAGGTGTCTGTCAGAACAGCATACTTAGTCAGAATTCAGACAACCAAACGGTAGACAATAAGACCTTTAAAGTTAGGTGTTGGCTGAAAGATTCAATGTCTGTTTGTTGTCTCATAATAAGGAGTGGCCACAAAGTCATGAAGCCACTTTGACCTACCAAGGCCCTACTCCTCGACCCCCAGAAGAGTCCACCGACACCCCTGTCCGTCCGCCACTGCTCACCCGAATATTCAGCAGGCTGGCACTTTACTGGGCACCTCCCAAGGAAGGTAACATGGGGAGGAGGGCGAGATATTGCAAGATGAGTCATACTAGCTGTTTGTACTGAAAGGTGAAATCATGTTTAATCAACATTAACAATCATTGGTGATGGAACTTTCCACTACTCTTTCTGTTCCGTTTAATTAGAGGTGTTACTGCTTCTTTCTCTTGCTAATAAATTGATGGATACACACAGCTAAAGATCAGAATCCAAGTTAAAAGTCACAAAATTTGTCCTTACATAAAAGGTGCATATTTTGTATGTTTGTTATAGTCGAGTAGACTGATTTAAAAAGGAAGTGCAATGCATTTGAATTGAAATATTTTAAGAATAGCTATCAAATTCACAGAAAACGTGAAGAATCAGCATCCCTGAGATGTTAACATGATCATCACGCAGAACTGATTTGGGTATGGAGAGAAACCTGTAGGATGTTCCACCACTCTTCCAGTGTAGCTGCAGCTAGCTGGTGAAGTTTATCCAATTGCCAGTTGTCTATTGTGATTGGGGAACTACTTCCCCAAATCTTCTATGAGACTCAGACCAGGAGAAAAAGATGGTCACAGCAAGACCATGCTCTTGATTTCTTGAAGTCATGCCATTGCGATCAAAGCTTTCTGTGGCTTGCCACTTGTCCTGCTGGAAAATCAACATTCTTGGACTGACCGGAAGGAACAGAAAACTGGATCCCTCAGGGATGTTGTGGCTCGTAGCTCTCTACATGTTACTCCTGAATAGCCTTTGATCGTGCAGATCATTTTCATTAAGAGGGAGAGATGCATTGATTTTGTTGATAGCAAGTTATAATTAGAACATGGGTGTTCTCATTAGTTCTGTCAAATATTTAATATGTAGCAGCCTATGTGTTTGGTAAATTATACATATATACTGATGGAAAAAAGAAACGCAACATTTTCTGTAATGAGAATACTATAGTTATGCGTATGCGCATTGCAACTTGCCAATTACATGAAAGCTCGTTAGGTGCAGTTTTACCCAACAAGGTCAGCTTTAAAAAGGCCTTAATTCAAAGCTTAGGTCACTGCAAGAAAAAGACCAAACTCCATCAGTTTTCTGTGCATTCTATAATGCCTCGAATGTCACCAGAACCAAGGGACAGGGCCATTGGCATGCTGCAGGCAGGCATGTCATGTGCCAACATTGCCAGACACTATGTAGTAAGCTGCTCCACTGTGTCCTGACTGCAGAGAAGGTTTCAGCAGAACGGCACGACAGATGACCGTCCAAGATCCAGTCGCCCTCGAGTGACCACACCAGAGCAGGACCGACACATCAGACTGGTCCATCTGAGAGATCGTTTCAGATCTGCCACTTGTACTGCTGCTGAAACTACTGGCAGACACAATGCCCACATCAGTGACAGGACAGTGAGGCTCCATGCTGCTGGCCTTAGGGCAAGGCGACCTGTCAGAGGCCCTCTGCTCACAGATCCTAGACGTCACACTAGACTGGCTTGTGCCAGACAGAGGCTGCGATGGACCCGTCAGCAGTGGTATCGGGTCCTCTTCACGGATGAGTCACTCTTCAGCCTGTTCCACGCAGATGAGAGGGCCAGAGTGTGGAGGAGGAGGTGTTGCATTTCTTTTTTCCTTCGGTATACATTACTGAATGGATCTGTCAAGGCTCACTCTGATCCGTCATGCACATATTAAACTGGGAAGTGCTCAGGCAGCCTGGGAATGCTGATTGAAAATCTGTCTCTCCTCAGAGCTTCCACAGGAGGAGGAGCCAGAGCCCTGGGAGAAGATGGATGTCTCTGCTGTGGAGCTGTCGATCAGTACTCAGAACAAAAACCCGGACCTCAGGGTGAGATCAGGGGATTGTGCGTGTTCGCTGTTAGATTGGAATGATCCTCTCAAGAACTGAGTCATGGAGGATCACAATTCTTTTTGCTGATTTTTCAAAACAGACAAGCAAACAAAATGTCCAAAAATTGAATCTTAAAAGGAAAAGGGGGGGTGCCTAAACAAGTCTTTCAGAAAAGGCATCTGATCGTGCTGTCCCCTTTTTTCTACTTGCATTGTAACCTAGCTTTCCATAAGAACATTTTCAGCAAAAGGAATACAATCATATGCAGTCTAAGGTAATCTTAGTCTCCTCCCAGTCATATAAGATTTTTTAGCTACCGTTGGAACCAGCGATGAAAGCTGTAATGCCAAAAGATTGGTCACAATCAGTGGCAACTATCAAATAACAAGTCCAGCACTACAGTCACATCCAAGAGCATGTCAGTACCACGTATCCAAATGCATTCCAGTACAGAACATCCAAAAATGTGTAAGTATGTACTAGTTACACCCTACACACATCTGAGACAGGGGAGATCAGGAGTAGTGTTTGCCTCTGTTGCAGTGATGTTTTGTGCCCCTTTATGCCCTGTGATTTGGACTGGCCTGTCCAGATTACACCTGCAACCTTGTCTGAAGAAGATGAAGACAGAACACTTGCGCCCCACCAGATGTGCACATATTGCTTTTTCTTACCTGCATTGTAATCCTGAAAAAAAAAACAGAATCAGATCAATGTTCAACAATGATCAGGGTGGGTGACAATGTAAAGTTTGCCCACTCAGCTGGGCCACACCGAGTGACACTAGTGTGAGGTCAGCTGAACTGTTTCCCCTGACCACTGACTCCATCCAATGCCATAGTCCCACACGTGAGTCTGTGGGCTTGCAGAGTGCAGAGGAACAGGTGATCTGACGGTTTGCATGTTTTTAGAGTATTCATGCTTCCTGTCACTCCTGGACTAGCATGATGATAACTAGCTGGTGGGAGGCCTTAGTCATTTCAAACACGGGGTGGAGAAATGAAGACATGATCACTTTTCTTAAGAAGCAATTTGTCGTCTTTTTCCTCGCAGCGCACAGAAGACGCTTTGGTGGTGTGTGTGGAGCCTGACACACTCAGCAAAGGGGAATTCATTTCTACTGGGTAGGTATCTCAGAAAACCAGGAAAAAATATTTGGTAAGAATGTGAAATACCACGGTTTATGTAAAGATAAAGCATTTATTGTCTCTCTTGCCCCTGTGGTCTGTCATTTTTAAAGGTAAAACAGGAACAAACCTAATCTGTTTCTTTTTGCCATGTTAGAATTAACAAGATAGACTTTGGATAAAATGTGCAGGGAGGTCAAACCCGAAAATTCAAATTCAGAAATCTGGTACGACAGTGTGGATTGACTGACTGGGGATGTAGCTTACAGGTCTTTTTTGCTGGACTTTTGTACTTTTCAGCATGTTTAAAAAATTCTGATCTTAAAAGACCTAATTCGGGCCGTAAGTCATAGCAAGTCAAAGCCCACGTAGTACTTACATTTCAGTATGTACATTTCACATATTCGCATATAGATTCCTGTGGCTTAAAAAAGAACATGGCAAGAGGCTACAAATGAGAGAGTGTCACCTAGCCCATCTGGCTCATTTGGTTGTTGGTAACGAAGTGATTCCGAGATTTTTTGAATGAAACTTTGACAGTATGATTGAATAATCATTTTCATAGCTTCTTCAAGCTCAGCTTCCCACCTCATAAAGTTTGTGTCTGCCCAGTCTTGTATTTTGTTAGATTAGTTTTGAACTGAGATTGAAGTTCAGGGTATTTGCTCCTATTTTATCGTCATTGACTTGGATTAGTTTATTAACAACAAAAGAGCCTAAATCACAGATGTAATTTGAGAAGAGCAGTGTTCACAATACAGGTTTCTGTGTTATTCTCCTAATTACATCAACCCAATCTGAGCATCCATTTCTTATCCGTACTATATCTTATCCATTAGTTAAGTTTTTTTTCCCCAAAGATCTTGAAATTCTACAGTCTGTAATTTAAGAATCATTCTATTACGAGGAGCTTTATCAAAACCTTTCTGGAAATTTTAATATACTACAATACATCATATGCTCTTTTAGAATCCACTACTGCTGTTTCTTTCTCAAAGAACTCCATGTCTATCTTAGCAGGAACCAGCAATCTGTTTCCCAACTAAACAGAATACTCACTTAATTAAAAACCAATGTTTGACAATGACAAATTAGTAAATTAGTAAAATCGCTTATAACAAGACTTACACTTTTCTAGCACAGTGTAAGATATTGATGAAATTAAGGTTAGGTCATCTGCTGTTTGCACATAGCAGGAGGTTAGAAGGATTTGCGATATTCCTGAGAAAATATTTGATTTATGATATTGAGCCAAATGCATTCATGGACAAGGAATTGTGTTAATGACAACTCTGAAAAGTGGTGTTATTCCAGGTTGATACAAGTTTATTTTGCCCTTCATAAATGTTTATACAAAGCGGATCTCAATTGTGTTTTAGAAGAGAAACTAAGCTCCTGGAAGCCTTGTGTCTATTAGTTTTTGAAATTATGGGTAGTCAATGAAACAATTATTTATCAAAAAGCAGAAGCCACTCAACCCATTAGGAATCGAGTTTGATAGAGTTTTAAATTATTAAATTGACGTAAACAAATCAAACTGTTTACTGTAGCAGACAACAATAAAGTAATAAGCTGCAGAGCAAACACTGAGGGAAAGGCAGGCATGAAGGAACTACAGTATCATGGTGCAAAAGTGGGGGAAACTGAAGGAGAGGCCAAGTTTCCAGGCATCAGCCTGAAAGAGTCACAGAGCTGTGACAGCATCTCCCTGGGAGCTGATCTGTAGAGCCGGAGCTCAGCTGGCTACCCAGTCTTCTTGTAGAGAGCTGCTCTGTACCATGAAAATGCCCTTTACACCTTATTTGTATTTGTTTCATCTGACATTTGTTGTGTTCCTCATCTGTTATTTTTTAAGCTTACCTTATTACCTCTCAGTAATAAACAGTTTGATAGTTACAAATGCAGGTGAGTGCTCACCTCACACCATTTCAGCCCCTCAATGTTTGATCACATCAATCCATCATGCGCATTTTGTAAGTCAGTGATCGCTGATCACAAAGCCCCTTTACCTCATTTTCTGTCCTGAAGTTTACCAGTGTATATATATATGCTTGTGCATTTATTTTCAGCAGCTGTTGAATCTCTTCAGTATTTTCAAACAGAATAGAGATCTATGTGGATCTATGAGCATTACAATACTTAAAATGATTTAGGTTAATGATCAAAAGTATCCTATATTTAAAGAATACAGTTTTCTCAATTCAGATGTAGCAAAGATGCATTAACTAAGACCTTCTTTTTAAAGGAAGATATGTTGCTGAAAAATAAATACTGAAAATGCTGAACAGTGCACATACATTTATGCCAATCCTATAAGAAAAGCCCTTCATACCCAAAAGTGAAACAAAACTCAAGCTTGTATTTAGCCTTTATTCCTTTATTTACCTATTATATAGGTACA